>NC_045430.1:261170680-262370680 GCF_902635505.1 Sarcophilus harrisii | reverse complement strand
GACTATGTTACAGAGAAGTAGCCAGGCAAGTTGCATCGGCGGCCATTCCCATGTGGATGAAATTGTTGGTCCAGACCCAAGAAGAGAAAGGCTGCTCAACAGCTTCTTACCTCACAGAGACCTTGTGAGAAAGGTTCTTTATAAGACAGTGGTTCTCAAAGTATGGTCTAGAGAATCCTGGAGATCTCTGAAACCCTTTTAGAGGGTCTACAAATTCAAAAATAGTTTTTATTTCCAATATGGTAAATGTCTATAAATATAATCCAGATAAACAAAAATGCTTTAGAAAGATCCTCAATAATTTTTAATAGGATAAAGATACTGAAAACAAAAGTTTGAGAACCACTGTTAAATATAAGACATAGAGATCTAGAAGTATGAGTGCCTAATGCAGTAAAAAGGCAGCTAGAGGTGCGATGGTTCATAGAGTATTGGACTTGGGATCAGGGAGACTCATCTCCCTGAGTTCAAATCCAGCCTCAGATACTTAACTAGCTGGGTGACTCTGGGCAAGTCACTTAATCCTGTCTGCCTCAGTTTCCTTATCTGTAAAACAAGCTGGAGAAGGAAATGAAAAACCATGCCAATATCTCTAGAAGAAAACCCCAAATGGTACCATGCAGGGTCAGAAATGATTGATCAACAAGAATGCCATAAAATCAGGACTGAGTGAGAGGGTCAGGTTCAATTTCCTGATTATTTCCATTCTGTTACACAAACTAGCAACATCAACTCTAGAACTGGAAAGAACCCCCAGAATCCCATAAGGAGGAAACCACAGCCCATGATATTGGATGATTTGCTCAAGGTCCCTCAATTTTTATTGACATTGCTAAGATCTCTGCCTTGGTCTTCCCATTAAGTGAAATATTATCTCTTCTACATCACAGTTACCATGAGAAGTCATTCATTCTAACCGTCTTTGAAGGAATTAGCCATATTTCTATGAGTCTTCATGTAGAATGGGGATATGATGTGGGAAGAGGAAAAAGGCTGATTTACGCTGAAGCATGGTGAGAGACTGTGTAATGGGGTCTTACTGGATAAACTTATCTGAATTCACCGCAACACAAGATGATCTCCATTTTTTTCCACGGCTCCCAAACACCCAAGAAGGATGAGTCTGCTATGACTATTACCTAATAGGTTCAAAGGAGCAGAGAATTTAAAAGTTGGGAAGACGTTGAGTGAGAACTCTTCTAATCCAAATCCCTGTGTTCATAGATGATTAAAATGAGTTACCAAGTGGTGTAGGGAATAACTGGAGATCATGCAAGAAAGGTGGCTGAGCTAGACTTTAATCCTGAGTCATCAGAGATCATATCTCATATTTAGAACTAGAAGAGACTATCTACTCTCTTCATTGTACAAATGAGGAAACAAAGGCAGAGGGAAGTGATTCGCCTAAGGTTTTACAGGGAGTAAGAAGCAGAGTCAGAGTCCCATCCCAGTTGTCCTGCTACCAAGAATGATGGTGGCAGGAGAAGTGCATCTGTCGTTCAATGGCCAAAAAACAAAAATCTAAGCTTCCCCGGGTGCTGAGAATAACCATTTTGCAGACAAGAAGAAGGAACTGAGAGTCTGAACCAGAGACAAAGACCTAGAACAGTATCAGAAATGCCAGGTTGAGTCAAATGAGGAGCATCTGAAAGGACCATTATATATAGCAGTCTATAATCACAGAAGTCATAGAACAAGGACTGGCTTCAAGAGCAGGAATAGGTGGACAGAGGCAGGGCAGAAAAGGATAAAAAAGTTGACAACAAGCCAGTATCATAAAAGTTAAAAGGAAGGGCAGCTCTCCTGGGAGCTTAGGCTGTCCAGCACATGACAGTTTATGGTTCTCAAACTGTGTCCTTTGAATAGTGGACCAGCACTGGCTTCATTAAGGTCGAGCAACACCTGGCAGGTAGGAGTCCAAACTTTGCCCTCTCCCCATCTTAGGACCATTCTCAAGTGACAAGCTGAGATTCCCTGGAAAGCTAATCACTGAGCCTTACTATGGCAGGAATAGAACAGGAAATACTGTCTGCCTGAGAAGTCTCAGGCCCCCCTGGGAATATGGAGATTTTCTAATTTGGTGAATTGCAACAAACCAAGGCAATGAATAAGCAGTGCCCAATGAATGAGTGAACACAGTATATTGGGTGGGGGGTTCATTTTACAAATAACTAAAGAAGAAAGACACAATGAGCCTGGACCCCCTCTCAAAGCTGGGAGTTGAACTAGATGGGCTCTGAAGCCCCTTCCAGAGCATCCCATGAGCCTTTAGGAGCTAAAATATATTAAATGGTAAGTACCCTGCACTGATTGGCTAGAAATGCTATTTATGCAAAAGAATTTGAGTCCAAGATCTTCCTAGCAAGAATCAGATGGGGATCAACTGAATGCTGAGACCAAGAGAACAATCACAACATAATAGAAAGCCTCTTGTCAGAAGGCCAGGACTCAATGCTGCCTTTGTCACTTGCTACCTGTGTGATGAGGACAAAACATTCCCTGCTCTGGGACTCAGTTTCCCCAACAGAAAAATGAAGGGGGACATCTTTCAGTTCCAGATTTACGATCCTAAAACAGAGAAAAGAATGAGAGGGTAACTGCATGTGTTTGTAAAGGGTGCCCCCCACATCCATCATCCAGGGATTCAATCCGGCAGCAGTTTCTGCAGGAGCCACAACCCTCGCCTCCACTGCCAAAGTCTGGGGATTGTCACATGGCACAACATCAGAAATGAGTTTGCTTATTTCAGTGGAAATAACAAAAGAAAGTGCACTGCCATCTGTACCCTAAGGAGCAGGGACATTTGTGTCCTTGTCTGGAAAGCTCCAAAATGTGTCTTTCTATCAGAATATGAGCTCATTGAGAAAAGGCACAATCTTCCATTTCTATGTGTATCCCTAGTGCTTAGCACATACTAAACACTAATTATTTTTCATTCATTCATGGCAATAATTGCTAACATTTATGTAGAACTTGATATGTATGTTTATATATTATATTATTATTTATATTATATTATATTTTATCATTTATATATCACTATAACTTATAAATTTATATTGTTTCATGTGTTTATCCTATATATTATTTTTTATATTTACTAAATATCATTTATATGAATATTATTTTTATATAATTATATTACTTATATATGTATAAATAATTTCATTTGATCTTCACAACAACCTTGTGAGACAGGCACTATTATTATCCCCATTCTGTAGAATAAGCAAATTAAGGTTGAGAGACATGAAGGGACTTGCTAAGAGCTAACAAACATCTGAAGGATGATTTGAACTCCAGTATCCCTCCATTCCATCTCCTCATTGCCTAAGAGTCCCTGTAAAAGTCAACAAAACTTAGTTGACTTCCCTGGACTCTTCCCTCGGGGGACTATCAGCAAGCCATCAGGTGAGGCTGGACAGAATGCTTCCATAAGGAAGCTCCCAAAGGCCCAGAGAAGAGGCCAGGAGCTGATAATCATTTTCAAAGCTCTTTTCTTTGGGATATCCCTAGAGTCTCTGCTGCCCCAACACGGGCCTACCTTGAGCCCTCCAGTGAGAGCTTCCTTGTAGCGGACATCTGGCGATAGTCAGCAGAGACTGATCTTAATTAAATTCTAAAAAAAATCACTAACCTTCTGACACTTTGGTAGATCTGGGAGTTTTCCCCTGTAGACATTCACTCCAGGGATGCAGACTTGGACTCCTCCATGCCAAGGCAGCCTGGGGAGCCCCTGCCATGATTTCCCATCAGTCTTCAAAAAGGACACACACATATCCCAAGGGCCTTTCCCTAGATTTCTCTAGATATTGTGTGGATGCCACTAAAAATATGTGGGCACTAGCCAATGGACTTTCACTATAATGGAAATAGGAATAAAATAAAAAATTGTTCAGTGGAAATGCTGTGTTGGAAGGTAGAATGCCCAAATTCAAAACCTAATGAATTTTTTCCCCATAATTTTTCCTTATGTTCCTTCTGAAATCTGTGTGTAAGATACTTTATCAAACTGAAGGAAAAGGAGATAAAATTCAAGTCTGCCCATTTTGTTCTTCTATGGCAGTTCCGGGTACAATGTTTCATAAAGGGAAAGACATAGCAACTGATCACTAAAATGAGATTTGGGGATTAGCTGTAGATTTCGTGGATAACTGTTCCAAATATTCAATGAGATATGATCTTCTTTTACCTTATGGGAGCTAATTATTTCATTCCATGGCCTGAAGTGAGAAAGGAAGGGAAAGAAACTTTCCATTAGCACAGTCATAAAAATTAATGTGAGCCTCAGGCTAAAAAAGAAAAGAAGAAAAGAGGTCAAGCCCTTAAGAGAAAATCAGCAGCAGACAAATAATAATTTTATTAAATATTTTAAATAAGTTAATTTTTTCAGCTGAGGATGTGCTCTGTACATGGAAAATCACCCCAGTATTTGTAAGTGTGATAGGGACTGAGGAGGAATTTAGACAGAAAGACATTCTTGTTTAGCCTCCCTTTGAGGTTGAAGTAATATGAAAGAATAATGGAGCTAAGAGAGGAAGTGGGATGAGGGGGAAAAGAGGAGAGTAGAAGGGCGAAATTCATGCCCTTAATTTACTTTCATATCAATTATATTTTTCAAGCATGTAATTCTGTCCTCAATAGCAGACTTTAAGCTGCAAGTCTCAGCTTTATTAAAAAAAAAAAAAGTAAAAAGTAAAATCATAATAGAAATAAAAAAGACATTTCGTGAAACAATCTGTTTATGAATGCAACAACAAACAGAGAAGTAAGTAGGAAGAGGAAATTGGAGCTTTATTCCAAGGTGCTGAAATTTATAAGATGCTGACAATTTATTTTCCTTCTGTAGAGGGAGAGGACTAAACTAGGATTAGGTAAATGGATCAGTTAAAATAGGAAACTACCTCTGCATTAGGGCTAGATAATTCCCTTTCCCTGCTCTAGGCCCCATCCCAAGTGGACATCTTCCAAACAGCTCAGGCACCCAGCTCACCAGAGCAAGATCCTGGGATTTCTCCCTGAAGAAAACACAGGTTCTGCGGCCAAAAGCTTTCTCTCCAGATCACAGAATTAAAGAATTTGAGTTCTAAAGAGCCACAGTGCAACCCTTTTTGTAGTGGCTAAAAACTGGAAACTGAATGGATGTCCATCAGTTGGAGAATGGCTGAATAAATTGTGGTATATGAATATTATGGAATATTACTGTTCTGTAAGAAATGACCAACAGGAGGATTTCAGAAAGGCCTGGAGAGACTTACATGAACTGATGCTGAGTGAAATGAGCAGGACCAGGAGATCATTATATACTTCAACAACAATACTATATGATGACCAGTTCTGATGGACCTGGCCATCCTCAGCAACGAGATCAACCAAATCATTTCCAATGGAGCAGTAATGAACTGAACCAGCTATGCCCAGAAAAAGAACTCTGGGAGATGACTAAAAACCATTACATTGAATTCCCAATCCCTATATTCATGCACACCTGCATTTTTGATTTCCTTCACAAGCTAATTGTACAATATTTCAGAGTCTGATTCTTTTTGTACAGCAAAATAATGTTTTGGTCATGTATACTTATTGTGTATCTAATTTATATTTTAATATATTTAATATCTACTGGTCATCCTGCCATCTAGGGGAGGGGGTGGGGGGTAAGAGGTGAAAAATTGGAACAAGAGGTTTGGCAATTGTTAATGCTGTAAAGTTACCCATGCATATATCCTGTAAATAAAAGGCTATTAAATAAAAAAAAAAAAAAACAAAAAAAAAGATAATTTCCTGGAAAAAAAAAATAAAGAGCCACAGTGGCATCCTGTCCCATTCATACCTGAAAATATACCTAGTATGTGGTCATCCAGCCTCTGCTTGAAGACCTGCAGTGAGGGGGACCTTCGCCAAATGTTCCGGAGCTCAGTAAGCAGCCCAAATTGTCAGGCTCATCTCCCTGATGTCACATTTCAATGAGTCTCTTTGCAGTTTGTCCCACATCCCCCCAGCAATTCTCAGTTTGACATCAGAGCTGATGCTTGGCCCATAGGAGTACTTCTTAAACTTTTTCCACTCACTATCTCTTTTCATTTGAGACCCTGGGTGTATAAGTAGATAAAATAAGTATATAGGTATAGAATGTAAATCAAACATCTACAGATAATAAGCATAAAGACCTTTGAAATATTTTTAAACAATTTTTTAAATTTAAATTTAAAACAATTCTTTGGTATACATGAAATTTTCCCATTTATTAAAGACGAAAGCAAATTTGCATACTGAGATAGTTGAGCTTGTTTATTTTTACACAAAGAATTAGATCTCGGTAGAATATCTGCTGCCAAATTTTCCAAACTACCACATCTAGTTATGTGACCCCATGTGGGGTTGAGAACCCCAATTTAAGAAGCTTTGGTCTTCATGTATTTGAAGAAAGCCATTCTGTGCCTCCTGAGCCTTCTCTTCTCCAGGCTGAGCATTCCCATTTCTTTCCATAGGTCCTTTACCTTCCTCTGAAAATTCTCCAAAGTCATGCCCCAAATGGGATAACCAGAACTGAAGCTTATCCAGGCAGAGGACTGTGGGGCTGTCCTCTCTGGATCCCTGGAAGTCACGTTCCTCTAAATGCAAGCAAAGATCACATTAGCTTTGGGGGCTTGAACATGAGGTGATGTCTAAGATCCCTTGTAGGTGTCAGGGTCTAGTCTGCCCATAACACTTCTTAGCTTTGGCTTTTAACAGAGTGCACATAGCTCTAAATGCCTCTGGCCAGATTTGAGGGTGTCCCACTCTTGACAGGCAGCTCAACAATCTCGGCACGTCCATGGCCTCTCCTGGGAACAGGCCCATGGCATTTCCTTACCCATCACCTTTTAAGTTTCCTTTCAATTAGATTCCCTATCCTGGGACAAAAGAAGAAAGAAGAAAAGAAGACTTGCTTGATGCAGCATTGTACTGACTCTTCAGAACACAGAACTTTCCAAAACCTAGAGTTGATTAACATGATTAGAGACAATGGAACAGACTCTATGATGAGGTAGTGAGCTCCCTGTCACTGGGGGGGATCAAAGCAGGCAATTGATAAACTCCTATTAGAGTCCCTCTAAGAATAAATCCTGCACTTGGGAAGATCCTGAACTGGATGATATCTAAAGTTCACGTCTTAATGTGTCTCATACTTTCTCATCTCTGCTCATTCCATCCCCTCCATCTGAAATGCCTTCCCCAAGCTCACACCCCTCTTCAGAGGAAAATCCCATCTGTCATTCAAAGCATATCCCACATACTTCATCTTTCACAAAATTATCCTTGTGATGGCCAGAGACAAAAGGGATCCCTCTCCTCAAAATATCTAGAACACCATTATGCCAAGAAGGCATCATGCCCTGATTTATTATTATTATTATAACAATTTGCATCCTTGGCCTATATCTCTTACTAGTTTAATAATGATATTAACTGCCATTTATATAACACTTTCAAGTTGGCAAAGCACTTTACAGTATTTATCTTCTGAGCTTCACAACTGTGAAGTAAGTAAATAAGTGTCCCTATCTCAATTTTATAGCTGAGGAAACCAAAGTTCAGAGTGGGAAATGACTAGCTCAGTGAAACACAGCTAAAAAGTGTCATGGGCAGGATTTGAACCAGCTACTCCAGTCAAGTCCAATGCTTTTATTACCAAGGTAGGCTGCCTTCCTGCTCGACAAAAGCTGCTACAGCAGGCTCCATTGCACCTAGCAGGGGATCTTCAACACAATATATATTTACTAAATGTAGGGTGAATTAATTAATGATAAAAGAATGAAACCCAATCTTGACTCATTCTACTTCTGAGTGACTGATGAAAGAAGGCTTTGCAAAGCTCTTATTCTGTTACTAAGTGCTGGGGATACAAATCAGAAAGACATCTGTAAGACAGATGGAACAATCCCATATCTTTTGTATGCAGCAGCAAAGCAAAGTTCTTTAATGTTTTTTCACTGATAAAACATGTTTCCTACTGGACAATTTCTGATGTTGAACCACTGACAGTGAGTGCCAAGGTCATGGATGGCCATAATGTTCTTTTCTTGGTCCTCAGGAGTGCGAAATTAGAGAGAAGCAATGGCCAGGCATTTCCATGATGGATCTGGGAGTGGGGGGACAGCAGGATGATAGCCTGCAGGGTTAGAAGCAGGATTCATGGTCTGAAGATGGGAGGTGCTGTCACTTCTGGGAATCTTGGGCTTACCTATTCAACAGTGGAAGCTGGTCAGCAGTTAGTCTTGGTGGTGATCAGGAAGGTGGTCTCCTCCACAATAATCCTTCTCCTTGTCAATGGCTTCAGAACCCAGACTGGGCACAGAGCTAGTGTCTAAAGTGTATTTCTATTCCCAAGGCTCTTGGGTCCAGGGTCTTGGGTTATTTCCTTTCAGGTCTCTGGGGAAGTAGTAGTCAAGGTGATGACATGGGTAGACTTACCTGGCACATGTCACTTCCTGCCTTTCCCTCAGGGGGCCTGGCTGCTTCAGTAAAATACCTGCTAAGACTCAGATCTCATTGGAAGCTGGGAACTTGGAAGATGCTGCTCCTTGTTTCTCTTGTCTAAATTTTGAAAGATCCTAAGCCCAGCTCACACTTCAAAGGGTGAAGCAAAGCCACATGAAAACAAAATCATGTACTCTGCTGAAAAACAGAAACCACCAAGTTTCTTTTAGCTCTATTATTATCTTTCCTGCAAACTGAACTCCCAGAACCCTCCTTGCCTCAGCTAACAGCCTAGCTTTTTGCCCATAGAGAGCTGCACCCTGGTTTTAAATTACACTATTCTTATGCTTATTAAAGTATGTTTAATATCACATCTGCCCAAAAGACATCTCCCTGGTGTGTGACAATAGTACATACAGCCTAATTACAGGATAAATTCTGAGGATTTTTTTTTTCCTCTAGCAGGTTGCATAGTAACTTACCTTGGATAATCCCTAAGTCATTTGCAGAAGCCTATAATTACTTGGCATTTACAGTTGAGAGATTTCTGTGTATTTGCCAAACGAAACCTATGTAGAGGCTATAGACTATCCCTTTAGGCACAGAAAATTATTAGGGCAAGAACATATTGCTTTATTTTCACTCTGTGGGGTCTGCATCCCTGCTATTTGGTCCTCCTAATTCTATATGTTAACTTGAGTAGGCTTTCCTGCCTGTGGATATGATTGTGACAATGTAAAATTGAGGGAGACATGCTCATGGTAGAGAAAAATAAATGATATACATATATTTTTATTTATTTATTTATTATGGGAGAACTCACAGAGGGTAAGTGTTTACAAGGTGGTCAGAAAAAGGGATACAAGGACAATCTCAAGGTCTCTCTTATGAACTTTAGAATCGATTGTATGACAAGGGAAACACTGGCATGGGACCACCCAGCATGGCGTGCCCTCATCAGAGAAGGTGCTGGGCTCTATGAGCAAAGCAGAAGCGAGTTAGCCCCAAAGAAACATGAGATGCACAAAATTAGAGAAATCCCCCCAAATGTTCATAGGGACTCTTTGCATCCGACCCGTGGTAGAGCATTCCGCTCGTTATTAGTCTGATCGGCCACAGTTTGACACACTGCAAGTCCATGCTAACATAGTGAGGTCATTTTGGTGGACAAAGGGCAACAACCAACCAAACACATATGCAAATACAATGAATAAAGCATTCTTCTCAGAAGGAACTTACATGTAAATAAGGGAGATATGCTCACATATAAATGTATGCAGAACAGATATAAGGTAGTGAGGGAATAAAGTGGATAGAGGGGGTCCTAATTACTAAGTGAATCAGAAAAAGCTTCACGTAGAAAGCTGTATTTGAGCTGCATCCTGAAGGAAGAGAGGAATGGGGAGGGAATGTGGGCTTATCACAGGTGAGGCAAAGATGGAAGAGGGAGTGTTGTGTTTTGGGTTAGAGAGAAAGGCAGTTTGTCTGGATCACAGAGATAAGTGAGTCATACCCAATGAAGCTGGAAAGAGAGATTGTTGGAAGGAGGTTGTAGAAGACCTTAAAAGCTAAATGGAAGAGTTTGCAGTGCATCCTAGGGGCAAAAGGGAGATTGTTAAGTTTACTTGGATGATCAGATCTGAATTTAAGGAAAATCACTGGTAACTGAGTGGAGAATGAATTGAAGTGGAGATACAGTTGAGGGAGGGAAGCCAGTTAGGAAGTCATATTAGACACCACCTCTGTAAGGTGACCTAATCCAAAATGGCAGCTGTATGAGTAGAGAGAAGGGGTCAGAGATGAGAGATGTTGTGAAGTTAAAAATGGCAAGATTTGGCAACTGATGCAATGTGTACAAGGAGGAGGCAAATACACCAAAATATTTATAGCACAACTTTTTGTAGTAGCAAAAAAATAGAAACAAAGTAAATGGCCATTGATTGGGGAAGTGCTAACCAAATTGTGGCGCATATGGATAAAGTAGAATTGCTTTGCTACAAAAATGATAAATATAAAAATATAGTATATCAGAAAAAGATATATGAATTCATGTACAGTAAGCTAAACTAGGGGAATGATACACAAATGGACCACTACAATGTAAAAGGAAAGAACAATGACCTCAAAAATCAAAACTAAATGCTGTGTAATTACAATGACCCAACTTAGCATTGAAGAGTTATGATAATGCATCTCCATCAATCAAAAATCAATAATCAAGATCTATTAAACTCTCACTCTATTGCCAGGCACTGTGCTAGATACTAAGAATATAAATATAATGAGTGAAACATTACCTACTCATAAGTATCTTACATTTCTTGAAAGGCAGGGGATTATAAAGGTGAAACAGCATATATTGTCAGACTTGATTGATAATTTAATTAGTTTTGCCAAAGTACTTTTTTTCCTTTCTTTATATTCTTTGCTATAAGGAATAGCTCTCAGGATGACTGAGGAAAGAACATATTTAGGAAATTTAAAATGATATAAAACAAAAGATATTAAATCGTTTTTGTTCATTGAATCTCAGAATTGGAGCAGATCTCCAAGACTAATCCAATCTATACTCAACCAATACACCTTTCTAAAAATATTCTCCCCCCCAAAATGGGACTCCAACCCTCTTCTCAAAGATCTCCTATAAGAGGGAACCTAGTCCCTCCCCAAGCAATCCATTCCACTTTGAGACAACTTGGTTAAAAAGTGTTTTTTTTTCCCTTATGTGTAATACAAATTTACCTTTGAGTCCTCCAAGCAATTATGTCATATTAATCTAGGCAAATGTCATATCATTTGATGCCATACCTCATTCCTGATAGACTTTATAATATTGTGGTAAGAACTTTATTCTGTCAATATGTAAGTCAGGGTGGTTTTTCCTTAAAAGATAATGAAACCATCCTCAATGCTTGGTTGGTTTAGGAGACTACAGGCCTAAGCTATTAATAAATAATCACTTCCTGATCACCTGACTGCAAAACAGTCCAAGAAGCTCCAGACTCTCTATATTTGGTTGGTGGAAAATAATAGTCAATGCAGGCAAACCTGAACCCTCCTGAGATGTCCTCCATGTCCATTTTTGTTGAATATCCTTCTCCTACACCTACCTAGTGGCAGCTAGGTAGCCCAGTAGATTGAGCACCAGGGTTGGAATCAGGAAGTTTCATCTTCCTGAGTCTGAATCAAGTCCTCAGACACTTCCTAGCTGTCTTGGTCCTGGGCAAATCACCCAGGCAACGGTATTTGCCTCGGTTTCTTATCAGTAAAACTGGCTGGTGAAGGAAATGGCAAACCATTCCAATATCTTTGTCAAGAAAACTCCAAAAGAGATGGCAAAGAGTTGGACGTGACTGAAATATCCTAATAACTAGCTAAGTAAATTTCCTTTTGTTAACTGTTGAGCCACAGGGGTCTTATTTTATGTCAATGCAAAACCTAATCTACCAGGACTAACGCAGAATAAATGTAAAACAATAGGATTTTATAAATAGACTTGAAAGAAGGAAGCTGTAGTGGGTTGACACAGACAAAAAGGTGGAAAGATGCAGAGAAGAGAAGCTTCAGCAAGAAATGGGACAGGCCAGGAGAGTTAAGACTTGAATCAAAAAGAAGTCGTTGATGGACAATTAAACTGAAACCAACTAAGAATCATGCTTTCTCATTTTTTTAAATAGGTGAAAGTGTAAACCCAATAAGAGAATGTCCATGGAAGTTGACACATCATAGAAAAAAATTATCTTTTCCCTATCTAAGATCAGGAATTGTGTGTAATTAGGTTCCCCAGGAACTTGGTAGCTGATTCAGATAACTTTGAAGGCAAAATGAACATTTTTTAAGAAGCAAGACTAGTGTGAAATATAGTTAAAGTAAGAGGGGAGATGATCAAAGGCACAGACGAGAACTTAAGGGTCAAGGAAAGATTTTCAAGCTGAGGACTGTACAAGTCGATCTTCTGAAGATCTCTTTCAGCCATGATTAAATATTTATGGAGTACTTTGAATCTTAAAAATTTAAGAAGGAGATGTGAGCCAGCAACTAGAATAGCCACCCAGAAAACATATTTTTGAAGTTGCTCTTTCTTATAATCCAGAAACTGGCACAATATTAAAACTAAAATATCATCAATGACCTTCTGGATTCTGTTAATGAATTTAACAGAAGTAATTTTTAAGAATAGGTTTTTAGATTATCTTTAAAATCTAGATTGTAAAGCATCTTCCATCTCTTTACCCCTGACATCTTTGTGTCTCTAATAGATATCTCTTGCAGATCAATCTGCCAGCCATTCTTTGGTCCTTGTATTGCATATATCTGGGAATCTTGTGCATTAATAGTTTTCTATGGTGCCTGTGGTCTTCTGTATCGATGAGCTGCCAACGTGAAATGATTGTGTCTCCTACCCAGAGGCCAAAATTCCAAACAAACTATTTTAGTCTTCGTCATCTCCTCCTCCAATGATTTTTCTACTCAGCTGAACTGGATCACTACTTTTTTTTAATGGATTGGACCTCATCACAAGTGCAAGAAACAACATTTAGGATCCTCTGGCTGTGAGGCAGCTCCTACATTCAGCACCTCAGAGATTGTTCTATAGCCTCAAGGAGAAGGTTTCCCACCAACAGAATGGCCAATATCCAACACTGTCTGCCAAGAAAGTTCACTGAGAAAAGTCCCTGTACACTTTGGGATACTAGAATCCATGGCTCAGACTTCACGGAAGTACAAATTAAAAGCTGGAAGAACCGGGAAGTCAAAGCCATCCAGGGCCATCCTCTCATTTTTACAGATAAGGACAAAAGTCATAAAATGTGCAAAAGCAATAAGTATCAGAGGCAGGATCTGAACCTGAATCTTCTCATTCCAGAGCCACTGTTCTTTCCACTGTATTATGCTGTCTCCCCATCCTCTCAAAATATGGCCCATATTGGGAATACAAAGGCAATTTCACAGAAGAGTTAAACTAATCCTTCCATATCAATCCTTTCTTAGGGGAACATTTAAATTTGGAGGGTTGTCCTCTTTTATTTTTTAAGTATGGCATGTTTAAGGGCATGACTAAAGGAATGGTAAAGAAAGATGGGGCAAGGATATGATAGGTCACAATTGCTGGGGAAACAAGAGCATAATCAGGTCTAGGGCCATGGTTGGAGGGGGGGAAAGAATGAACAAATCAGTCCAGACTTTTCTTACAAACCAGAGCTTTATGACTTTGGTGAGAACACACCTGGGACAGTCTCACCCAAGAACTAAAGGATGCTGCAAATGGCCAAGTGTGTCACAGGTGGGAAGAGGTTGGGGGAAGGGGTCGTGTCTCAGCCTAGCCCTTCTGATGGGCTTTCTGACACAAATCAAAGGCAGGGAATTGGCCACTGTGAAGGTTGAAGAGATGGAAATTCCTAGCATGGGAGAGGTTCCAGGGATAGAATATTCCAGAAAAAGGAAAAGGATGCTGGGGGAAGGATAAGCATATCTATAGCAAGGACAATGTGTTATAGAACAACTAGGTCTGAAGAAAATGGAGTTCTTTTCAGACTATCATAAATTGCTGAGACATCATATTTAATTTGATGATAATAATAAATTTAATGATAATGTTAATACTTATTCTGCCTTCAGATAAGATAATCTATGCAAAGTGCTTTGGTTAAAGCACTAGACTTGGAGTTAGGAAAGCTGGCACTGAATTGTCCTGTGGGACCCTGGACAAGTGCCTTCACCTCCTAAGGTCCCTGCTTCCTCAGCTGAGGGGATGCTTGGATCTTCAAGGTCTCTTTCAGTTCCACATCAATGATCTTATTGTACTTCAAGCTCTATAAAAACACTAGGTATCATTATTATCCTTAATTATACACAGGGCACTGTGAAAACTGATAGGGATAGGAAAGAAGACTGGGCTTGTGATTTCACTAGTATCAGAAACTCCCAGTTAAGGAAACTCCCACCATCAATGCAGGTCAGTATCTTCTCAGCATCCTAGTAGTGGAGTTTTGTTTAGAACCCTCAGGGATTAAGTGACTTGTCCAAGTTTATACAGCAGGGATACTTAAGTAGAGGAACAAATCCTTTGGCACAGACCTAGTGAAGAATGATATGTTCCCAAAAGGTAGAAAAAATAAATGAATAGAGGAGGGGCACAATATTAGCTCATAGAGCCACAACACAGAATGATAGAGTCAGAGAGAACCTTAAACATTATCTAATCCAACATCCCCATTTTATAGGTAATAGAACTGAGATGAAAATCAATATGAAGGTATTATTCAATTATTGTTCTGTAAGAAACGACCAGCAGGATGATTTCAGAGAGGCCTGGAGAGATTTACATGAACTGATGCTGAGTGAAATGAGCAGGACCAGCAGATCATTATACACAGCAATAACAAGACTATACAATGATCAGTTCTGATGGACTTGGCTCTCGTAAACAATGAGATAATTCAAACCAGTTCCGATGATTTTGTGATGAAGACAGCCATCTACACCCAGAGAGAGGACTGTGGGAACTAAGTGTAGACCACAACATAGAATTTTCACTCTTTTTGTTGCTGTTTGCTTGTATTTTATTTTCTTTTTTTTTTCTAATTTGATTTGATTTTTCTTGTGCAGCAAGATAGTTGTATGAATATGTATGCATATATTCGATTTAACATATATTTCGCCATGTTTAACATATATTGGATTACTTGCCATCTACGGAAGGGAGTTGAGGGAAAGGGGGGGATTGGAACACAAAGTTTTGCAAGAGTTAATGTTGAAAAATTATCCATGCATATGTTTTGAAAATAAAAAGCTTTAAGAAAAATTTTGTTTTAAAGAAAAGCAGGTCTGAAATGTCTCTACACTAGAAGGCTTCAATACTGTGACAATTAGCAAGTCTCTTTGATTCTCCAAGTTTTTTCTCCTTGAAGCTAAACATCCTTAGTTCTCTCAACTGATCTCCAGGCCCTCCTCTTCTTGAATTTTTTGAATGGAAGTCAGGAATAAAAACGTTGGAAAGGGGAAAGGAGAATCATAATAGAAGAAACAAAACTAAAGATATTTTTAAGGGATTCCAAGAAAGAGAATGAAGAGTCTAGAAGCAGCAAATGGGCCCCAACAACAGAACAGGCTTTTTTGTTTACGTGAAGGAAACAGACTCAGCAGAACGAAGACATCCCAGTGTGTCCCTCACTCAGATAAGCCTATCTTGACAAAGAGAGTGTGTCTTCATTTGAGTGAGTACAATATTAGAGATGTGGCCTTGGTGGGGGAGCAGAGGTCCCAGCAGGAGGAAATGTTACATTATTGTTAACACAATATGCTACTTGGGTGTTTACACAAGGATTGCCCTGCTTTTCCCATGTGTGAAACAGAGATTAACGTGTAGTGAAAATTCTTTGAGGTAGTTCAAAGAATAATGAGCAAAAATAATTGGAAACATTTAAAAAAAAAACACCAAGTGCTAGATAAACACTAAATAATAATTACTTCTGAAAATGGAAATGGGAATTACTCTGCCAAGCTTCTTTGGTTAGAATATAACACAATTATTTGTAAATAACTGTTAATGAGACTCCTGATTAAAATTCCTAATTTTCTACTGGTTAACTTTACCAAATCAAAATTAATGGTAAATCTAGATAACTATTGCTGAGATTGCCCTAAATGGCTGAGGTTTAATCAATTCCATTTCCTTTTGGGAACAGGTGATCGGAGCCCCGGAAGAAGACCACAGAGGGAAGAGGGACAAGTTAACCGAGGAAATGGTCACCATCTTCTTCTAAAAACCCAGAAAATGTTAAAGATAGGCTGCCCGTGGGCCTCTTGCCTGATACCTCAAACACTGACCCAGATATGTTCACTAATTGTATGAGCTCGGGCAAGGTAACTCCCTGGGACTCAATCCCTCATCTATAAAGGGACGGCCCTGGATGAGTAGCCTCAGAAGGCCCTTCCAGCTGTGGGGTCTGTGATCAAGAAAAAAGACAAATAACTGTATCAGCTAAAGGAAAATACAGAATAAAACCTGTTTCTCCTTCCTAGCTCATAATGATACTCCCCCATCTCTAGTGAAGGAGAAAATCTCAGAGCCTGAGACTCTCTGAATGTAATAAAGGTCATTCTAGGCCCCAAAAAAGTCCTATGGAAGAAGTTCTTGGGGCTGGCAAGAGCCATCACGAAGTCTGCTGCTTCAGCCTTTTCCTCTTCATCCCCAACTTGATCGTTACAGTAAAATTCGCAAGCTCACCATGTTTCTTCTCTACAGGGGACTCTATCACTTTTGCCCTGGAAAACAAGTAAACTTTATTTTCAGGACTTCAGCACTCTTGGGTGACTTCATTAGTCCTCATGCATGTAATTACCTCCCCTGAGTCCACTCTGACTATTTCCTTCTGGATATCATGGGGGCTTCTAAATCCAATATGCCCAGAACAGAACTTACTCTTCTCCCCACACACAATCCTCTTCCAAATTCTGCTATTTCTTTCAACAGTAAAAATATATGCACTTATAAAAAGGATTTAAGGAGTCCCTCATTCATCCCTGAATGCTGCATATAGGGAGGTGCAAACTTTAGATACCTCAGAAAGGGTAGATGAGCATGGGCCCTGAAGTCAGGAGGACCTGAGTTCAAATCTTAACACTTACTAACTGTGTGACCCTGGACAAGTCCCTTAATTCCAAATACCTCATCAGAAAAAAATTTTTAAAGAAAGAATTAAATTGCTCTGACTTATATTGATAGAGGAGTTTCCTTACTGGGAGTTCCCAGTTACTAATTAAATAATATTAATGAAGGAGAGATTAAGAAGTAGAGATAATATTAATCACTAGCATTTTTTAGTGCTGCAAAGTACTTTACAAATATCGTCTCATGTGATCCTTACAACGACCCTGGGAGAGATTAGGTGACTTGTTCAGGGTCACACACACAGGTTTAGTGAGTAAGTGACAAAGGATTCAAACATGGGTCTTAGGTTGTGTCAGCATCACAAAGTATCTGAGACTTGTGAAGAAAGAAGGGAGTAAAGGGTGGGAAGGGAACCTGAGAAGATGGAAAGGATTGGGGCCACAGGGGACCAACAAGACAGCCAATGAGAGATGCTGATGGGGTAGCGACAAGGGAACAAATGCCCGGGTCCTAATTCAATTTATCCTCTAAAGATCTGGATAGTCTATTATTGCAAATCTCCTCCCAGCTGCCCCTCATGTCTCATCCAAGGCTAAAATTCCAGGGTCTAGCTTTGCAGTAATAGTTTTGTCAGCATAACGCTGACAGAATGAAGCAGTCGTCTGACAAAGGGGTTTCAGAAGGCACCACTTTCCTGAAGGGTTGAAGTTATTTTCATACTGGTCGACCCACTTGGCCTCTCAGAACTGTTACTCTCTTATTAACACTTCTAGGAAGTGAAGGTTCTTTCACTTGAGGCTGTAAGTTCAAAGCCTGGCTGACATGTGGAACAGCTGCATTTAAACTGAGAAACCCCCACCAGCGTCACGGCCCCTAGCACGCAGGGTCGTGAAATTCTGGGTTAGTTGGAAAGAACTTTAGAGATCCATCTTTGGGCAAATTATCCAAATAATAAAGTAGTGATGAGAGCTGGGATCTGAACTCAGCTCCTCTGACTCCAAATGCAATGCTCTTTTCAGGGCTGCACTGGAGGCAGCCCCTACCTGAGAGTCCATTGCTAAATTTTCAGTAGGAGCATATATTTACACCTAGGAAATCTGCCTAACTACAAAGGAAGACTTGATGTTATAAATCAGGCCTTGGTTTATTGTTTTGTTAAGTGTCAGACTTAGTAGAGAAAATGTTGATATTTCAGATTAAATTTAAAGCATGTCAAGGGTGAGGAGAAACTGAGCTAACCTTTGTAACGGGCTATTTACTGTTACAACTATTCCATAAGGCCACCAAAAAGCCATGAGCCATCCATGAAAGGCCCCAATATCCAGCTTGCCCACCAGGTGGCGTGCCATGTGAGCCTTCAGCTCCCTTTCTTCCCAGGCTCAAAGTTGCAGAGACCCAGCTCTCCCCTTGCTAAGACCTCCCCGACTGAGTTTTAAAAGGCCCCGTGAGGGAGGCGGGGGACATCCCTGGATGGTCAGATCCCATTCTGGGCAGGCCCAGCGGATCACTGACAAACAGGAGAGCTGCAGAATATAATGGCCAAGGGTTCCCACAGAGGAACATCTTTGATTAGAAATAGGAACGTTTAGAAGAGAGGATTTGGGAGTGAGGACAGGGGACGCAGTGGTTGTCTCCAGATATCTGAAGGCGGTCGCATGGACTTTATCAGTTGCCCTAAAAAGATAAAGGCTGGCACAGTGGTTGCCATCAGAGAGGTCAATTTAGGCCTAATGTCAGAAAAACTTCTTAACAAGGAGAGCTTCCTAAAGTGGAACGGGCTACCTCTCACCCAAAGCAGAGGTTACATGGACTTTGTTTGTATTCTCTGTATTTTTATTTGTTAGTATTTGTATTTGTGAGCAAAGGTTCTTAGTCGATTACAGATTGGAGCAGATGACTTTCCTTCTAGCTCATAGATTCTGTGATTACTCATTTCTACAATCCCCATTCATCTGATGTCTTCTGAGTTTTGACTCAAATTCCCTTGATCTCTGCAGAAAATATCATGGGTTTAGTTAGAATAGACCATGTTAAACTGTTTCATTTCTTAAAAAAGCTAAGATCATTGAATCAGCACATGATGTAAAATATAGCGCACCTTGATTTCAACAAGATATTTTATGGTCTTGAATGATCAGATGGGGAATAAGAGGGAGAGATGTGAGCAAGTTGGAGTATGATAAGGATTAGGACCCTGTTGATCAAACTTGCTTAAAGAGTATTAATTACTGCATCAATGTCATTCTAGTGTGAAATCCAAAGTCTGAAAGGATAGGATACTTGGTCCTATCCTGAAAAATCACCATTTTTGACCAATGACTTAAATAAAGACATAGGGCATGGGCATTCAAATTTGTAAATGACACATAGATTTGAGAGATGGCTAACGAGCCAAATGTCAAAACCAAGATACAAAAAGATTCTGACAGGTTGGATCAATGCATAGAATTAGGATAACATTTAACACAATTAAACAAAGTTCTCCACATAATATGAAATTTTAATTGCACAGAATGAGGGAAACTAGCTTAATAGCCTTTTGTTGAAAATCAAACCAACCAACCTTAATTTAATCTTTGGCTACCTTAACGTGTATATATAACAAAGCAAATGAGGGCAGGCGAGTCAATTTTGCTGGAGCAGAGAAGCACTGTGAGGGAGAGCCAGGAAGCAGCATATGCTAGGTAAGGAAAATCTTGACCACCATCTCCCCTCAGACCCTGATGGAGGCAGCCCAGGATCCCAAAGAAGAGCCATGGGATAGCAATGCTTTCATCCCAGTACCTTCAGTCATCATCTTGTACCAAGACAAGATGCTTCTGCAGGAGCTACATCCCTGGCCCCCAAAGATCCAGAAAAGAGTTCTTGTCACCAAAGTGCTCAGAACTGTCAGTTGGTTCAATAACAGGAAGTGAGATTATTTTTATCAGTGAAAATGACATGAAGGAAGAGCAATTACCCTTTGTTTTGTTGCTGCACCCCAAATTCCATGGGACCTCCCTTGCAACTGAAATGTCCCTTAATTCCTTCTTGTATTAGAATGCAAGTTCCTTGAGAATAGAAATGATTGCTTTTCTATTTTTATCTCCAATAGTTTGCACATAATTGGCCCTTAAGACTTCATTCATTTATTCACTCAAATAGCATCCAGACTGAGGGAGATCTAGTTCTATTACCCTTGTGCACTAGTCTGAAGAGACCTAGCACACTTTTGAGAATTATTAACAAAGTATGTCCTGAAGAGCTCAGCCAGCAGCCTTCTAGTAATGGAATTACAAAGAGAAGTTGAAAAATGTTTAGCCTAAAAAAAATTCCAGAACAAGATAGCAATCTTTACATATTTTTAGGGCCATCCTAGGGGAAAGAGCTGAGATTTTTTTCCAAGAGCTTCAGAAGACAGAATTACGATCAATGAGTAAAAGTTACATGAATGGAGATTTTGGCTCATTAGAAGGAAAAATATATATTTTAATGAGTTTATATTGCAACAAGTTCCATAACTCTGTAGCTAGCTGTGTGGGCAGACACTACATGACTATGAGTGACAGACTTATTCAATGGTGTATTATATTTAAAGTTGAACAACATACCTCTAAAATGATTTGATTATAATCCCCTACAAGAACGTAACCACATAAGGTCATGAACTAGTTCATTTTGGCTTTACACACAACCTCAACATCTGTAAAATTTTACTTTACCTTCATTCTTAACCCCTTACATGTTTCTGTAGTAATTTTACTTGTCTAGTCTCTACTGAGAGGCAGCTTGGAAGTGAATAAAGCACCAATTCCTGATAGGAAGATCCAGGTTCAAGACCTGCCCAAGTTATATACTGACAACGTAACACTGGGCATTTAGCTTTTCTGTGTTTCAGACAACTCTGAGACTGTAAGTGGCAGAATGGTTTATGAGATGCATTAGATGGGAGTTGCCTGTCCCACTGAACTCATAGGTCCAGAATTTTTTTAAAGATCCTACTATAGCCTCCAAAAGCTGTATGTATAGTGATTGAACTTTTGGAAGGAAAATATTAACTTCATGTGATTAAAAGTTCAATATTTCAAATAGAGTTCTTTTTTTGGACTATGTATAACTTTAGTATCTCAGGATGCTTAAAATGAGTTAAGAAACATGTTTTAACCAATTTAAAAAAATAACTGCCACTTAAGTAAATTTTCTCAACAATGGTAAAAATAATATTTAATTTTCTAACAAAACACATTATAAAATAACTTCCTTAAGTTGCCATATTATTCTGTTTCATTTGATGTCATCTTTCAAGGTATAAAGTTTGTGTTGAAGAGCCCATTATTAATCTCATGGAGAACATGCAACAGTTGTGGAAGAATAAAGAAAATTTAAGGAGATCAAGGAAGTTGTCTTTATTTATACAGCTATTCTATGGGAAAGGTTTGATTCTTATGCTGAGGGCTCCCGAAGACAGAATTAAAGTCACTGGGTAGAAGTCTCATGGATACAGATTTCAGCCCAAGATAAAAGAAAAATAAGCTGGAAGATGAAATACAAAAAAGATATGTGTAGGTTTTTGAAACATGGTACTAGAAAGTGTCCAAAGCAGAGACCACAAGGAGAGACTCCATACATTTATCCACATATTTATATTATTTCTTAATCCAATTGGTCATCATTAGCATCATGCATCAATGTTCATGTGCACACAAAATACACGTTATATGCTAGAAATACAAAGGGTTGCATTTGTCCCACCAAAGCCAAAGGAGTTGGTTAATCCAATGCGTCTTTTTCCTGATTTCCATTCCTGGGCTGTCAGTGGGACATAATTGAGGTCAAACTCGGGTTCCAAGCAGTCCAAGTTAAGGGTGGGTGGCAGTGTTCCATGGTAACAAGCCAGGGCAGTAAAAGCAGCTTCCGCTGCTCCAGCGGCTCCTAACAAATGTCCTGTTGCTCCCTTGGTAGAAGACATTGCAAGGGAATGAGCATGCTCTTTAAAGAGTTGTTTGACGGCCTTGTTTTCAGCAGCATCTCCTAGAGGTGTGGAAGTCGCATGGGCGTTGACATAGGATACATCTTCAGGAGAGATGCCTGCGTTTTTAATTGCAGCAGCCATACATCTAAGGAAGAAAGACATTTCATTAGGTAAATTGTCAACAATAAATGTCCTCTGTCTGGACCAGTACTTTTATTAGTGACACAAAATACCCATCTATTTAGCAATATTTTTAGGGAAGATAAATTTGGTTAGAAACTTTACTTATTTTTTTTTACTTATTTTTAATATGTATGGCAAGATTCCTTCATATTGATTTTCTAAAATCTTCCTACACATTTATTCAGAGAATTAGATTTAACAATCCTTAATGAATTATGAGTGGCAAGTACCATGGGGCATAGGGAGCTGGCCTTGGGGTCGGGTGGGCTTCATGTGTCTAAATCAGACAGGCTAGGTGACTCTGAACAAGTCATTTAGCCTCCACTCCTCTGAGCAGCTTTAAGGCTATCAGTTGAAATGCATTTCCTCATTTGCATTAGTAGCGGAAATTTACATACCATGAATTCTCTATACACCTATGAAATTAAAGATCTAGTCTGAAATATATACATATTATACATATATATGTATGCACACACATATACATACACACACATCATATGTGTAAAACACATGTATGACCTCAAGCACAATACTTTTCTCAGTTTCCTAATCTATAAATGAAGCAATTGTACTTAATGCTCTCTGAGGTCCCTTCCAGTCTATAAAACTATGTTCTAATTAAATTAAATTTGCATGTTTTCCCGGGGAAAAGTTCATGGCTTCAGGACTAGGAAGAAGGGTGAGGAGAGAAGGATTAATAATCTCCTATCAGCACTGAGCAGAGCACCCCATCTTTGTCTTCATCCAAGTGATTGATAAAATCATTAAAAACAAGTCAGGTCCAAGCACCCATCTCTGGCGTACTCCACTAGGGACCTCCTGTTCCATTGATATTGAACTATTAACAACTACTCTGAATCCTGGGAGGCATAATCTGCATGGAGATCACTGGGGGCTTCAAAGCCTTCATTTTTGGTCACTAAATAATCTGGCTCATAGATTGCAAGCTACCAAATAAGTTTTGAAAATTATCTTCACTGAAGACAGTAAAGTAATCCTCAAAAGCTGAAAAGTAAATTTACTAAGTTATAAAATTACTAATTTACTAAAAACAAAGCTATGCTAATATTTTAAAATGTCTCTGTTGCAAAGAATAAAATCTGTAGCTTTCCCCTAATATTCCAAGTATATTTTCTAATTTTTTTTAAACAATCAACCAACTATTAACAGCTAGTACCACTTGTTTAGCACCTTCTGAATTGGGGGCCCCTCAAACCCAGGCTAGGAAGGCTAAAGAGAAGAGAAAGAGTGTGATTTGAAATATAATAAAACATAATGAAATTTTTTCCATGCCCCAATCCAGCAGGCCAAAAACAACATCTCCACCAGCCTGACAACATATATAAAATTCCTAGCCTTAATATTTACTACTTCAGAGTCTCGAAGTATATTTTTCTTGAGTTACAGAATAAAAGTAGGTGGGAGACTTAATATAAAACAAGGATTCTTTTATGTAAATCACATGTTATCTATCTACTCTCACACTGAAAGAGCTCAGACCTGAAAACATGGAGCAGAAAACAAATTAGCTGTGATGGAATGGAGAGGTAAGAACAGGAGGTCCTATCCGGAGTCTTTGGGCACTAGAGGGGGTGGGCGCTAAAGTTGAGTTTAATGTTGAGGAACAAAGGTGCAAAGGTCTACCTTACAGCCCCTGCTCCTTCTGGATCGGGGGCTGTTATGTGGCCGGCGTCCCCCGAGAGTCCATAGCCCAGGATTTCCGCATATATCCTGGCGCCCCTCTGAACAGCATGTTCGTACTCTTCCAGCACCAGGATGGCTGCTCCCTCTCCCATCACAAAGCCATCCCTCTTGGGATGGAACGGGCGGCATGCCAACTTGGGATCAGAGTTTGTGCTCAGAGCACGGGCCCTGGAGAATCCGGCCAGAGACAAGGAGCTGATGCAGGCGTCTGTTCCTCCAGCCACCATCACATCCGCGTCTCCATGTGCTATAAATCTAAAAGAATCTCCCACAGCGTGCGCGCCTGTGGTGCAGGCAGTTGACACAGCATGATTGGGTCCCTGAAGGTTGTAACGGATGCTGACTTGACCAGCGGCCATGTTAACCAGGATCTTGGGGACAAAGAAGGGGCTGACTTTGTTGTAGCCTTTTGTCTGAAACATCACGGCTGTGTCAGAAATCACTTCCAGGGGAACCATCCCCATACCGATAGCCACACCAGCAACCCTGCGATCAGCTTCTGTCTGAGGGTGCCAGCCAGAATCTTGGATTGCCAATTCCGCCGCTCCAATGGCCAAGATGGTGGGATAGGACATGGTTCTAGCCTCTGATCTGGACACAAAGTTTTCTTCGTTAAAATGGCCTTCCACAGCCCCTTTGGGCACATAGGCAGCCACTCTGCAAGGGATGTTCTTATACTCTTCACCCTGCAGTGCCACAATGCCGCAGTGCCCCTGGATGAGGCGATCCCACACTAACTGAGTTCCAACCCCGAGAGGAGTGACTAATCCAATACCAGTGATCACAACTCGTCTTCGCCTTTTGGTCGGAGGCCCAGAACACAAGAACCGTGCCTTGCTTCTAATCAGCCACGGCAGTAATCTGGAGTGTGGAATGCCACCATGTGCCGCTTTCATTGCCACTGGAAAACAGCTGGGCAACATGGTGGCGATGGGAACATGAGACGCTCACTCCTGAAACAGACCAGAACAAAGCTATGAAGCAGCCGCTCTTCTGAAGCCGGGTTGCAATTATTTCTGTAATCAAGGAGCAGCTTTGGGTGAATTGCTAAAGGAACCTCACAGAGAACCTTTCTTCAAAAACCATCTATATGAGTTTAATTCATTTATAACAGTATTTCTGAAAAATTCATGCATCCTGGGCTGAAAAAGTTACTCTGGGAGGTTAAACCCAAGGTCACTAGCTAGAATGGATCAGAGGCTGGATTTGAATACAAGTCTGCAATCTATTACATGGTTATACACTACAGTATTATAGTATAGTTTACAGAGCTTTACAGGAGGAGTTCCTAACCTAGGGTCCAAGAATCATTAAAAATATCTTCATAACATTTCAATATAATTACTTTGTTACCTTATGCATGTACATGACTCTAGAAGAGAGATTGAGACCAACTTTGAGCAACTCTGTCTCACTTAAATCCAATTTATGCTCAAATCTAAAAAGATACCATTTTGCCTTGACCCCAACATAGGGACATCATCTTGGTGCTTTTCAACAATAAACAACAACTGATATACTTAAAGTCTTCTAGAATTGTACATGTTTAACATATTTGCCATCTAGGGGACGGGGTGGGAGGAAGGGATGTAGAATATAAATTGGAACACAAGGTTTTGCAAGGGCGAATATTGAAAACTATGCATGTGTTTTAATAATAATAAATTATTAAATAAGTAATTATATTATTATTATTATTAAATATATTAGTTTTTTTTTTAAGTCTTCTAAGAACAGAATCCAGGGCTTCACCAAAATGCCAATAGGGATTAACACACAAAAAAAGGTTAAAAAAAAAACCCTGCCTATGAGGAAGAGGCCTCCTTTTGGTACATAGATCTCAGGGCCCATAAGCATGCTATTTAACCTCTGATACACGAAGCAATTTTCTAAAATGACCTCTTGAGTCTTTTCTAACCCCTAAAATCCTATTGCTCTCTATAGTTTGCCAGTTTGCAAGCGTGCAAAGCAGCAAGTTGCTCAAGCCAAGAAAATCATAAAAAAGAACTGAAAAAATGGTTATGAATGGCGTTTACCAGCTTGTCAACCCTTTGAAATCTCACGCACCCAGTGTATGTCTGGCCCTGAAACATCAGAGGCTCCACCTCTTCAAGCTCCCCTCAGAGAGAGCATCTCTCCGGCAGCTCTCCGGGTGCCACTACGCATCTACTTTGCACTTCTCCTGCATTTATGTAATCCGGGAAGGCGTTTCTCATTTGTAACGACGCAGGGCACTGCCAAGAGAGGAAATCCCTCCTAGGAGAAGTTCGCCCCGTTCCGCGGCTTACAAAGCCCCCAAGGACTCTCCCGAGTCTCCCGGCTCGGCTCCACCCGGGAGGGTGAGGATGCTGCCCACAGCGCAACTAGATCCTTATGTGAAAGCGCGCGTGCGCGGCTTCAGGAGCCTCAGAGGCTGACCCTGCTCAGTGGCCCAACCCAGCAACTCTCTTTTTGCTGAAACGAACTATGCTGAAGACACTGGCAGCGTCTATTTCGTTTTGCAAAGGAGAGAGCCGCGGGGCCGCGGGGGTCTGGAGGGGCCGCGGGAGTCAGGAGGGGCCGCGGACAGCTTGTACTTCACTCCCTCCTCTGACAGGCGGGGAAACTGAGGCACCGATGAGCCCGACTCCCCCTGGCTCCCCGGCAGAAAAATCAGGGATTTAAAACCCGCTTAACCCGAGGGCTGCCCGAGGCCATTCGGGCCAAAGCCAGCTCCCCCACAGACAAAGAAGACCACGCCTGTCTGAAAAGGAACCCGGACTAAGGGCAGAGAGGTGGGAGCTGGTCGGTGACGTCACGTCACGCCACGCCCGCTTTGGGCCGGCGCCTGCGCAAAGGAAGCGAGGGCTTTCGGCGCCTGCGCAGAAGAGACAAAGGCTCCCGACGCCTGCGTGAGGAGGCGAAGGCTCTGCGTCTGCGTGGCCTAGTAGAGGGCTGCGCTGGGAGCCTCTTCCCGTGGTTAGGCCGCCTGTGTGGGGCTCGCCTTTGGGCCGAGGCGGAAGGATTCTGGGAAGCGACGATTACGGGGGCGCCTCCGTTAAGGAGAAAGGGAGAGAGGAAAGCCCTAGGGCCACTGCTCCGGGTACCTGGGTCTGGTCTGGCGCTGCAGCGCAGCCACGTCCCACCTCGTTTGGATGACGCGATACGCAACGTCCGTCCCCCTCTGCCCTTGATTGATGGAGGGCGGGGGCGGGGCTTTGCCCTCCAGTTCTCCCTTTTCCCCACCTCCTTTCTCCGGGCTCCGAGTCTGCGTCTCGGAACCGGAAGCGTCGCGTGAGCTGACGTCATACGCTCCTGTGCCAGGAGTGCGCGTGCGCGTGCTGCGGCCCAGTCAGACGCTGCCTTGTAGGCTCAGCGGATGATGGGAGTGTCCTGTGCTGCAACACTCCCCCTTTAAAAAAAAATGTATACATATATATATTTTTTTTTACTATACTAGCTGTTAAATATAATTATACTCGATAATATTCATATTATAATATCATTATAATTATCATCATATTATGATAATTATGATATAATATTAGAAGCACTAACTGGACAGTTTAGAGGACACGGAGCTCCACGTTATTTCACAAACTGAGGCCCCCAAGGTTTAGGAAGTTGCCCAAAGCTACTGAGGAGCAGCCAGAATTCGAACCCAGGCCTACGATGGCGGTTGCGTAGCAACAAGCTGTGTCTTACTACGGTCCTCCGTTAGGCCTCCAGAACTGACAAAGGCCAACAGGACCAGCCTCCTAATGCTGGTGGCTCAGGAGCCCACAGGCCTTGGCCTGTCAATGGTTTTATTGTAGTGAGTTTAAGAGCTGGAAATTGGAGTGGAGATTGCGTGCTGGGAGAAAGTCATCCAGTTTCACTTATATTTGCATCCCAAGCGATTTTGCATCTATAAAGGGGAGGCAGAATTTGAACTCCGGTCCTCCTAGTCCAAAACCGTTACATTGACCCTTTTGTTTCTTCTTCCTTTATAATCCCCAGGACTTTTGTTTCTTCTTCCTTTATAATCCCCAGGCCTTTTGTTTCTTCTTCCTTTATAATCCCCAGGCCTTTTGTTTCTTCTTCCTTTATAATCCCCAGGCCTTTTGTTTCTTCTTCCTTTATAATCCCCAGGCCTTTTGTTTCTTCTTCCTTTATAATCCCCAGGCCTTTTGTTTCTTCTTCCTTTATAATCCCCAGGCCTTTTGTTTCTTCTTCCTTTATAATCCCCAGGCCTTTTGTTTCTTCTTCCTTTATAATCCCCAGGCCTTTTGTTTCTTCTTCCTTTATAATCCCCAGGCCTTTTGTTTCTTCTTCCTTTATAATCCCCAGGCCTTTTGTTTCTTCTTCCTTTATAATCCCCAGGCCTTTTGTTTCTTCTTCCTTTATAATCCCCAGGCCTTTTGTTTCTTCTTCCTTTATAATCCCCAGGACTTTTGTTTCTTCTTCTTTTATAATCCCCAGGACTTTTGTTTCTTCTTCCTTTATAATCCCCAGGCCTTTTGTTTCTTCTTCCTTTATAATCCCCAGGACTTTTGTTTCTTCTTCCTTTATAATCCCCAGGCCTTTTGTTTCTTCTTCCTTTATAATCCCCAGGCCTTTTGTTTCTTCTTCCTTTATAATCCCCAGGCCTTTTGTTTCTTCTTCCTTTTTATTCCCCAGGCCTTTTGTTTCTTCTTCCTTTATAATCCCCAGGCCTTTTGTTTCTTCTTCCTTTATAATCCCCAGGCCTTTTGTTTCTTCTTCCTTTATAATCCCCAGGCCTTTTGTTTCTTCTTCCTTTATAATCCCCAGGCCTTTTGTTTCTTCTTCCTTTATAATCCCCAGGCCTTTTGTTTCTTCTTCCTTTATAATCCCCAGGCCTTTTGTTTCTTCTTCCTTTATAATCCCCAGGCCTTTTGTTTCTTCTTCCTTTATAATCCCCAGGACTTTTGTTTCTTCTTCCTTTATAATCCCCAGGCCTTTTGTTTCTTCTTCCTTTATAATCCCCAGGCCTTTTGTTTCTTCTTCCTTTATAATCCCCAGGCCTTTTGTTTCTTCTTCCTTTATAATCCCCAGGCCTTTTGTTTCTTCTTCCTTTATAATCCCCAGGCCTTTTGTCTCTTCTTCCTTTATAATCCCCAGGACTTTTGTCTCTTCTTCCTTTATAATCCCCAGGACTTTTGTCTCTTCTTCCTTTATAATCCCCAGGCCTTTTGTTTCTTCTTCCTTTATAATCCCCAGGACTTTTGTTTCTTCTTCCTTTATAATCCCCAGGCCTTTTGTTCTTCTTCCTTTATAATCCCCAGGCCTTTTGTTTCTTCTTCCTTTATAATCCCCAGGACTTTTGTTTCTTCTTCCTTTATAATCCCCAGGACTTTTGTTTCTTCTTCCTTTATAATCCCCAGGCCTTTTGTTTCTTCTTCCTTTATAATCCCCAGGCCTTTTGTTTCTTCTTCCTTTATAATCCCCAGGCCTTTTGTTTCTTCTTCCTTTATAATCCCCAGGCCTTTTGTTTCTTCTTCCTTTATAATCCCCAGGCCTTTTGTTTCTTCTTCCTTTATAATCCCCAGGCCTTTTGTTTCTTCTTCCTTTATAATCCCCAGGCCTTTTGTTTCTTCTTCCTTTATAATCCCCAGGCCTTTTGTTTCTTCTTCCTTTATAATCCCCAGGCCTTTTGTTTCTTCTTCCTTTATAATCCCCAGGCCTTTTGTTTCTTCTTCCTTTATAATCCCCAGGCCTTTTGTTTCTTCTTCCTTTATAATCCCCAGGCCTTTTGTTTCTTCTTCCTTTATAATCCCCAGGCCTTTTGTTTCTTCTTCCTTTATAATCCCCAGGCCTTTTGTTTCTTCTTCCTTTATAATCCCCAGGCCTTTTGTTTCTTCTTCCTTTATAATCCCCAGGACTTTTGTTTCTTCTTCCTTTATAATCCCCAGGCCTTTTGTTTCTTCTTCCTTTATAATCCCCAGGCCTTTTGTTTCTTCTTCCTTTATAATCCCCAGGCCTTTTGTTTCTTCTTCCTTTATAATCCCCAGGCCTTTTGTTTCTTCTTCCTTTATAATCCCCAGGCCTTTTGTTTCTTCTTCCTTTATAATCCCCAGGCCTTTTGTTTCTTCTTCCTTTATAATCCCCAGGCCTTTTGTTTCTTCTTCCTTTATAATCCCCAGGCCTTTTGTTTCTTCTTCCTTTATAATCCCCAGGCCTTTTGTTTCTTCTTCCTTTATAATCCCCAGGCCTTTTGTTTCTTCTTCCTTTATAATCCCCAGGCCTTTTGTTTCTTCTTCCTTTATAATCCCCAGGCCTTTTGTTTCTTCTTCCTTTATAATCCCCAGGCCTTTTGTCTCTTCTTCCTTTATAATCCCCAGGACTTTTGTCTCTTCTTCCTTTATAATCCCCAGGACTTTTGTCTCTTCTTCCTTTATAATCCCCAGGACTTTTGCCTCTTCTTCCTTTATAATCCCCAGGACTTTTGTCTCTTCTTCCTTTATAATCCCCAGGACTTTTGTCTCTTCTTCCTTTATAATCCCCAGGATTTTTGTTTCTTCTTCCTTTATAATCCCCAGGACTTTTGTTTCTTCTTCCCTTTATAATCCCCAGGACTTTTGTTTCTTCTTCCTTTATAATTCCCAGGCCTTTGTTTCTTCTTCCTTTATAATTCCCAGGCCTTTGTTTCTTCTTCCTTTATAATTCCCAGGAAGGTACACATCTGGAAACCATTACTCTCCTCCACTGGACTTGACAACAGAGAGAGAAAGTTGTAGAGCGGAGGTTTAAACCTGGGTGCTCTGATTGGTTTATGTCTTTCCTGTCTCTTCAGAGATCTCTTCAAACTCATTCTTTGAAGTTATTATTATGGATGACCATAAAAACTGCTCCTACAAAATAATAAATTGGTGCAAAAGGGACAGGTGACAAATTTAGGAAACCTTCAGAGACAGAATTTGGCCCTGGAAGATTTTCCTTCTAGAAAATGGGCTTTGATACTTGCTGTAATCCCATATTGGTGAGACCCTGTAGTCAATCTGGTAAAGAACAAATTTAATTTTATGGAACTGATCCTCAGTTCCATATCAGTAGATACAGAGGAATATCTAGAGAAGCCTTTCCAGGTTCATGGGATCTACCAAAGTTTTAATATCTTATTGTTCTAGCTCTTTTTTTGGTTCCACATTTCCTTGATAACAGGTTTTTAAGACTATTTCTCAAGCAAAGTTCTGTGGTAAAATGTTGCAATCTTTTCCCTCCTCCCCCCTCCATATGGCTTTCTCTATTCCTCTTTGAGTTGCTTGCAACTTCAGTTTTTCAGAGATGTAGTATTCCATGAATTCCATCACAAAATATTACTAGAACTATTACTAGATATTTAAAAAGTGAGCTTTTGTTTCAAGGAAAACACAATGAAACTTCCCAAGTGAAACCCAATGCTTTTTCCTCCCATTCAATTCTTTTCTGGACCTTCCTTTCCTTAGCTCTAAGTAGGACTTGGTAAAAATGCCCTGCTATGTTAGTGTAATACTGTTATCTATAATTTTAAGTTAAAATTCCTGATTATTGCATTGAATTCAGATATTTTACAACTTCTCTCCAAATATGCTACTTCTCTACTAATTACAATCAAGTTGATCTCCCTATTTCCCAAAACACATGTTCCCCAAACTTTTCTTATCATTCCTCTAACCTAAATGTACTCTGTTCTAGTTCCTTTTCTTTCCAATGAAATTGTCCAATTCCACTTATTGCAATTCCCTCTCCCTTTTCTCAATTCATAACATATACTTATATATGCTTACATATACTTATGGTACATATTTACTACCTTGTATTATTTCTTAAGTATGGGGAAAGAACTGATCAGGGAATTCCTGATGAATAGAATTCTACAATCAATCAAATTACAGGGATCTCATTTTGAGTGACCCTTTTTTGATTTATAAGGGTATTAGACTTTTGAATAGTCTCAGCTGAAGACTGGCAGAGACAAAGAAGTTGTCTCTTATGGATGGCTCTACTACCTTTTTCCTGCATATTCACTGATGTGAGAATGGAGAAAAAGGACTTCACCAATCACAATTTAATTAGTAAGGAAGACTGTCAGCTCTTAAAAGTCAGTTCTAAAGGACTGAACTCCTTCCCCACCTTCCCCCCAACAGTATTTTATTTTTCCAATTGCACATAAAGTAGTTTTCAATATTCACTTTGTAGGATTTTTAGTTCCAAATTTTTCCCCCTGCCTTTCTTTCTTCCTCCACTCCCCAAGAAATCAAGCAATCTGATATTGGTTATAACATATAATACTTTTAAACATATTTCCTTATTTGTCATGTAATGAAAGAAAAACCAGAGCAAAAGGGAAAACCATGAGAAAAAGCAAACAAAAAAGGTAAAAATTGTATGCTTTGATTCTCATTCAGTCTCCATATTTCTCTCTCTGGATACAGATGGTATTTTTCATCCCAAGTCTACAGTAATTGTCTTGGATCACTACTGCTGAGAAGAAATAAGTCTATGATAGTCAATTATCACATGATCTTGTTACTGTGTATAATGTTCTCCTGGTTCTGTTCACTTCACTCAGCATCAGTTCATGTAAGTCTCCTCAGGCCTCTCTGAAGTCATCCTGCTGGTCATTTCTTAAAGAACAATAATATTCCATAACTTATTCAGTCATTCTCCAACTGATGAGCATCCACTCAGTTTCCAGTTTCTTGCCACTACAAAAAAGGTTGCCAGGAACATTTTTGTACATGTGGGTCCATTTCCCTCCTTTGAGATCTCTTTGATACACAGGCCCAGTAGAGACACTGCTGGGTCAAAGGGTATGCATAATGTGATAGCCTTTTGGGCATAGTTCTAAATTACTCTCTAGGTGGCTGGATTAATTCACAATTCTACCAACCATGCATTAGTAAAGGACTCAAATTTTTTTTTAATTTTTTTTTCAAATATATGCAGATAGTCTTCAACATTCATCTTTGTAAAACTCTATGTTCCAAATTTTTTTGCCTCTTCTCCACTCCCTCCCATACACAGTAAGTAATCCTATTACAGCTTAAACATTTGCAGTTCTTCTAAACAAGTACTGAACTCTTAAGGAAATTCTGAGGATTGACTTGTGCCTCTTACCGAATGTATAGGTCAGAAAAGGATACTTTTTTCCTTTAACCCCGATAATCCTGCAGCAGTATCTTGGCACAGAAGAACATGGCAACAGGACATGTTTATACACAGCTTGAGAATTCAAAGATGCTCCTTTCTGAGACCAAAACTTTCATGAAAAGAATCTAGAATAAAGAGAGGTTCACACTGGCAATTGGGGTCCAGTTACTAAAGAGATGGTAGGCTTCAGAGCTGAGAACTAGAGAGGACAGACCTGGAAGGCCTTCTCATTGGTCCTTAACTAGAAGTTTTAGTTCTTTTAGGAGCATGACAATGCCTGAGCCAAAGCTCAAGTAAACCAGATACTGGAAGCAACAGAGACTATAGCCAATGGGCAGAACCAGATGCTCTGCAAGGAACCCAGTTAAGTAGTCCACTTAGCCAAGAGGCCTCAAGCAGCAGGGACACCTCCTAAGCACAGAAGAGGCCTGCAGTATCAGAGACTGAAGTGGCTATATAGCACCTTGTTTTATTTTGTCTTAATTCATTTTAAATTTAAATACAAAAAGACAAATTTTTTTTTCATGTACACACATGAAAGGATTCTATTTCTCTGGATGCAAATAATATCTTCTTTTGTAGATTCTTTTTGATTAATTTGAGTATTTACAATAATTAAAATGATTTAGTTGTTCAAAGTTATTCTTAGAACAATATTGCTGTTACAGAGTTCATTTCCTTGGTTCTGCTCATTTCACTCTTCATGAAAGTGTCTTTTCTAAAATCAAGTAGCTCATAAATTTTTATATCATAGTAGTATTCTATCACAATCATTCCATTTCACTTGAATTGTTAAATGTTCTGGCATATAATTGGACAAAATAATACTGTATAATTGCTTTAATTTCATCTTAATTAGTTTTATTACTCATTTTTAATACTAGTGATTTGGTTTTCATCTTTGTAAAATCATATTAACCAATAGATTATCTTTTTTTTCATGAAACCAATTCCTAATTTTAGTTATTAATACAATGGTTTTCTTAAACTCAATTATAGGTATGCATATGTCCAATTTTATAGACGCTTTTTATATATTCTATTTTATTTCACCTGTAAATTTTAGGTTTTCCAATTCACTGTTTAACTGGGGATTTTTAATTTGTTGTTTTTCCAGTTTTTAACATTGCATACCAAATTCATTGTTATCTTCTTTCTCCATTTTACTGATGTAAGCACATTCAGAGATATAGATTTTCTTCTGATTACTGCTTTTGCTACATTCCATAGGTTTTGGTATGTTATCTCATTATTGTCATTCTCTTTATTGAAATTATTGATTGTTTCTATAATTTGTTCTCTAACTCATTCTTTAAGATCAAGTTGTTTAGTGTCCAATTAGTTTTTAATCTATGGTTCCACGGTCCATTGCATTAATTTTAATTGCATTCTGATTGAAAATGATACACTTAATATTCTGTTTTTCTAAACTTTTTATGCCCTAATATATGGTCTTTTTTTTTTTTTCTTTTTTTGGCAAAAGCACCATGTGTCATTGAGAAAAAGCATTTTCTATTCCCATTCAGTTCTTTCTAGAAAGCTATTATATCTAGCTTTTCTAAGATTATCTTTACCTCTTTAAAGCTTTATTTTTTTATTAGATGTATCTAATTCTGAGAAGGGAAGGTTAAACCCCCCCCACACACACACACACCTACTATTTCAGTATTATATCTATTTCTACCTGTAAACTACATCACATTTCCACATTTCATCAATTTCCCCATTAAGAATATGTTATTTTGACAGGAGAGTGCTTCCAATGCACAAAAGGGAAGAAGGAGGGGAATATTTTGTGTTATTTTATATAGTTTTAGTAAATGCTTTTGCACTGAAATAACTGTGTCATATATCTGATTATCTAAACATATTACTGGGCACTTGTGAGTTATATGTTTAGAAGTATAAACTCCTAGAGCACCTAGAGGCTGAGTCACCTTCAGAGGACAAAACCTATAATTGTGAGTTAGTATGAGTTAGTTTATAGTACTACATTTATATTGTCATTTTACTTGTTATTTAATAATATATTTTTGCATATGGGTTTTCTGAAGTAATGTATTTGAGCATATTTTACAATTTGAAAATTACAAATATACAATTATTAGTGGTTATTATGTTTTCTTGTTTTTTAACAATTGTTCTCTTGTTCTCTTACAATTTTTAAGATTGTAAATTCTTAAAGGGAAAACATATCTTATTCTTATTTGCATACCCCATAGCACACATATGCTTGAACACAGTAGGTATTTGATAAATATTGCATGGTCTCTACGATCCCTTCTAATTCTAAAAGTGTACAATGCTATTATTTCTTGATTTTGTGAATGATTTCATATAAGTTCAGACTATCATGTGTTACTTAACAGTTCCTGAAGAACTTGTCCCTTCCTGCTATTTAGTGGTCTCTGATGCAGACTTTAATATTTTAAGTGGACAAAACAGAGCTTAATGAGATATATAGTAAGTACAAAATTAAATAGTGTGGCAACAAAAGTTCACATGGTAGTCTTTATAAAAAATTGTTAAGCCATATGGGCACAGGATACAAAGTAGAGTTTTTCCACTAATTTAACAATAGTGCCACCATGTGACATTAAAAATGCTATTTTCACTGGAAACTGAATGGATGTCCATCAGTTGGAGAATGGCTGAATAAATTGTGGTATATGAATATTATGGAATATTACTGTTCTGTAAGAAATGACCAACAGGATGATTTCAGAAAGGCCTGGAGAGACTTACACGAACTGATGCTGAGTGAAATAAGCAGGACCAGGAGATCATTATATACTTCAACAACAATACTATATGATGACCAGTTCTGATGGAACAGGCCATCCTCAGCAACGAGATCAACCAAATCATTTCCAATGGAGCAGTAATGAACTGAACCAGCTACGCCCAGAAAAAGAACTCTGGGAGATGACTAAAAACCATTACATTGAATTCCCAATCCCTATATTTATGCACACCTGCATTTTTGATTTCCTTCACAAGCTAATTGTACAATATTTCAGAGTCTGATTCTTTTTGTACAGCAAAATAATGTTTTGGTCATGTATACTTATTGGGTATCTAATTTATATTTTAATATATTTAACATCTACTGGTCATCCTGCCATTTGGGGGAGGGGGTGGGGGGGTAAGAGGTGAAAAATTGGAACAAGAGGTTTGGCAGTTGTTAATGCTGTAAAGTTACCCATGCATATATCCTGTAAATAAAAGGCTATTAAATAAAAAAAAAAATAAATAAATGCTATTTTCCACTAATAAATATGAAATCTAAAGAAAATTTACAAAAGATCAAAAAATATACAGATACTACAAGAAATATACAGATATTCACTTTGTAGGATTTTGAGTTCCAATTTTTTTTCTCCCTGCCTTCCTTTCCTCCTCCACTCCCCAAGAAATCAAGCAATCTGATATAGGTTATAATATATAATACTTTTAAACATTTCCTTATTTGTCATGTAATGAAAGAAAAAACAGAACAAAAGGGAAAACCATGAGAAAAAGCAAACAAAAAAGGTAAAAATTGTATGCTTTGATTCTCATTCAGTCTCCATAGTTCTCTCTCTGGATACAGATGGTATTTTTCATCCCAAGTCTACAGTAATTGTCTTGGATCACTGTATTGCTGAGAAGAGATAAGTCTATCATAGTCAATCATCACATGATCTTGTTACTGTGTATAATGTTCTCCTGGTTCTGTTCACTTCACTCAGCATCAGTTCATGTAAGTCTCCTCAGGCCTCTCTGAAATCATCTTGCTAGGTCATTTCTTAAAGAACAATAATATTCCATAACTTATTCAGCCATTTTTCAACTGATGAGCATCCACTCAGTTTCCAATTTGTTGCCACAAACATTTTTGTACACATGGGTCCATTTCCCTCCTTTGAGATCTCTTTGGGACACAGGCCTACTAGAGACATTGCTTATACTACTTAGAAATCACAAACTGAAATATTTTTGACAGCTCAAAACAATAATGATTAAAGAAAAATTAGGAAAGAAAGATTAAAATTAATATTTAGAATATTATGGCCAACTTTCCTAAGTCTTCATTGAGGCCAAAAGGGGCCTCAATGTGAAACATGAAAATGGAAAAAGAGGAACAGAAAGAGGTGAATTGAAAACAAGAAAGAACAGCTTGATTGCACAGGGAAAAGACCTCTGGATTTGGAATAGGAAGACTTTGAATCTTCAAATCCTGGTTCTGCCATTTACTATCTGAGTGGCCTCACGTAGGCCACCTTATCACTCTGGACCCAGTTTTCTCATTTGTAAAAAAAAAAAAAAGGGTCTTAGACCCCCCCCCAACTTTTAAGATTCCTTACTACTCTACACTTGTGATCACAATATCGAGACTCCTTTTCACTAAAAGTCTTAATGGATTTTCAGCTATCTTAAATGATTTAAACTAGAAGCAATTTAATGAAAATTTTAGAATGAGGAGGAATGGATTAAATAACTTACTGGACAATTCATAGATGAGTTGTTTCCATGGTTTCATAAATTCCATTTCCACAAGGCAGAGAGCTAGAAGGAAAAAGGATCCAAAGAATTGGCTCTAGCCTTCACTCGTTCATGACCTCCAGATAGCTCCAACTGTCTTCTGGACATCTCAAACTAAATGTCCCATCTCAAGCTGCAGATGTCCAAAACTGAAGTCATTTTTTCCACCAAACTTCCCTCTTTCTAATCTCCCCATTACTGTCATGGAAGGTCCTCCCTGCTATCCACACGTACATCCTAAGTGTCATCCTCAACTCTTGACTCTCTTACCACCCATATCATTTGCCAAATGTCAATTGTATCTTCAAAACATCTTTCATGTAGTTCTCTTCTCCCCTTACCCTAGTGTGGATCTTTATCACCTTGTACCCAGACTATTACAATAGCTCAGACTATTACAGTTAGACTTGCTGTCCTAACTTTTCCTATCCTACTCCATCACCTATTCAGCTATCAAATTGATCTTCCAAAGGCACAGGTCTGAATCATATCCTCTCTTTGTTCAATAAACTTCACTGTTTTCCTATTAACCTCCAATGACAAAAATGAAATGTTTGACTTCTAAAATTCTTCACTTTCTCTTCCAGTCTCCTCATTATTCTCTCTGCTCCTCCCCATTTCATCCCTGCCAAAGACTCAGTGATCCAATAATACTATCTTCCTTGCAGTTATTCACATAATAAACTCCATTCCTCAACCACATGCATTTTCCCTGTTTCCTTTGCCAGGAATCCCCTCCTCCTCATCTTTACTTCCTCGATTTTCTGGCTCAGCCTAAATCCTACCTTCCTCAAGAATATTTTCTTAATCTCCCTTAATGCTAGTTGCTTCCCTCTGTGATTATCTCCAATTATCCTGTATATGGTTTGTTTATACATGGTTATTGAGCTCTGAGAGTAGGGACTGTTTCTATCTTCCTTTGCATCCCAGTGCTTACCTCAGTGCCTGATACATTGTAAGTGCTTAATACATGCTTGTTGACTTGGATCCTCTGCAGAGGATCTGTGCAAGGATGTGAACAAAAATTACACTGGATGAGACGAGGTAGATAAATTGAAATCTGCATCTAGGGCAGGAGTGCCCACAAGATGAAATCACAAATAGGTCCACTGAAGTTTGTCTTCCATTGATACAGATTACAACTCCTCTTTGATACTGAGCATAGTTTCCAAAAATTGATGTTGTTCCAGGCCCTCCCACTGGAAGCAAGATAATTTAGTTTAATTAAGAGAGAATTCTGGATCTCATCCAATCTCTACAACAGCAAACTGGGTATAGGGACATGATAAAGATTCCCAGCTTCTCTTCTGTGTTCTGAGTCTTTTCCTTCAAGCAACCTGAAATGAAGTTGATCTCTTCCATCTTCTTTTTGGTAGCCAAAAGTGCCCAAGCAGTTTCTAAACCAGAAGTCCAGAGGTTTAAAAAAGGTTGGAGGCATTCTCACCAACCCCTCATCTCGAGCAAGATATTCATCTCCACCAATAAGGAGAAAGTCCCATATCAGTGGGCTTTGAGAAAGGAGTTGCACTGAAGAATAAATACAGTATAAAGTAACCAGCCTCTCAATACTTAGCAGGAATGGTCTTTAGAAAAGAATCAGATAGTCTAAAACAAGGCCCTAACATAAAGCTTATCCCTCTTGGTAAGATTTGCCATAACTGGAACTCTGCTAGTCCAGTTCAAGCTTCCAATGTAATATCTAGGTTATGAGGATTTTTAAGTGGACATAGCTTCCTTGGAAAATAATAACCAGAGAATTCAAAATCTTGAAATCTTGAAAGTTTAATCAAAGAACCTATTTATTATGATGATTTAAACAAGCAAACAGATAGCATTTGAAACTTTTGAAGTAGATTACATTAGTAAGAGAATTGAAACAAAATCCCTCATAAGAATAAGCTTAACAAGACATTTCAAAAAGGAAATATCATAACATTTAAATAAGCAATTTTATATTGGGAGGCCAATCAAGATCAGACAAAGGATTGAGGAGTTATGTATGGCCAAAAGTTATGGAAATATTTGGGAAAATCACGAAGGAGCAATATCCTTCAATTTTGTTGCAACACTCCCTCCAAATACAATATGTACTTCAGGCAGGTCCATTTGGGGAGATGTAAATCCTATTTGGCTGAAAAATCTCTGACACTGATGTTACATCATACATAAAGAAAACATGATTTGGGATTGGGAGAGAAATTTAAGACTGAAGTTCAAAAGAGACCAGGTAAGAGAAAAGACACACACCTTTGAATGGCTAATGGGAGCCTGAAACATAAGGAAAGATGTCTTTCCAAAATGTCCCTTGATTCCGAACCCTTGTTCCCTAAGGACTGCTAAGGGCAGACATCTGAATCATTCTTTCCTTGGTTGAACTGAGACTCCATCTTGCTTCCAAGTTGAAGAGCCTATTTATTTCTGTCTTCTGTTATCCACTCTATCTGTATATACTTCCCTGATTAATATCTGTGTTCCATATGTGTAATTATCTTTTGTCCTTTGTATATCAATCAAAGGAGTGTGCTTCTTTAAAGCAGTCCAGGAAAGTGCCTCTAATATTGAAACCCTGAACTTCTATGCATTGTGTATTAGATGACATAATTCTATCCCTACCTTTCTTGGAGATTTGAAAGTAAAGAAATGAGCGCCTGCCAAGGCTTACCTCCTGTCCCACCCAAAGGTGGAAATCACAGCATCCCTTAGGGATGTGCAGAGAGACATTCTTGATCTCATCCATCTTGCCATCAGGTCTCTCTAAGAGAGTGGTCAAGGTTAAATCTATTACATTGGTAAATGGAATTCATTAATAATCACAGTTTCATTTCAGTAACATCATAGGACAGGAAGACCTCGTTTAATGAGGTCAAACTAAACACTGCTGTCCATGGATCAGATGGTTGTGATCTCCAAAAAGGCACCCTTAGAGAGAGAAAGCAGCAGAACTCGAGTATTCCTTTGAGAGAATTCTAAAAGTGGTGGGGCATTTCTGTGGGTCATTGTGTTTGTATATCAAATATACTGTGAACTTCTAAGTATGGTGATGTCTTTTGATTCATGAATAAAATGGATTTAAGTGAGGCAGAGCAGCAAGAAGTAGTGGGCTCACTCCCTCTCCTAAAACCATCATTGTCCCATGGCAGGACAGAGTCAACATGACTGGTAATGGTTGGAGATACAGTGGGTGACCTTGGAGTTTTGATGTCTAATCAAGTTCTCCACAGTACCTGTTTCATCTGCCTTCATGGCCATTGGAACAAATTGTCCTCATCCTCCCATTCTACCAGGAGGAGTCTTTTTTTTAATTATAGCTTTTTGTTTTCAAAATATGTACATGGATAATTTTCAACATTCACTCCTACAAAACCCTATATTCTAATTTTTTTCCCTCTCTTTCCCCTCTCCCCCAGTCAGCAAGTGATCCGATATATGTTAAACATGTGAAATTCCTCTATACATATTTCCATAAATACACAAGAAAAATCAGATTAAAAAAAAAAAAGAATGCAAGTCAACAACAAAAAGAGTGAAAATATTATGTTGTGATCCACACCCCCCTAACTTACCGTAGGTTTGGGACCCTTTGGTTATCCTCAATCTGGTTTAGCCCATCTGCTGGAAAGGATTTACTGGGCTGTGGCTGCAGTGCACGCTACAGTTTCTTGGAGTCACAGATGAGAGTTAGGTGGATCAGCCAAACACCAAAGGTAGAAAGTAGCCTGACAAAGGGATCACAACACAGACACTAGCCTTCCCTGAACACATCCCACACTTACAGTTCTAAGAGACGAAGTTCAGTGACATACAGTGTTTTAACCAAGAGCTAAACAAAAGTATTTAGCACAAGTCCAAGAGAAAAGTTCAAAGGTTCTCTGGATGAACCAAAGTTCTGGAATATCTTATCTAACAAATGTAGGAGGAATCAAAAAAGTTCCATGTTTCTGGTTTTCTATCAGAACATATAGAGGGGGTTGGGAGATGGGAAAAGGCAATAAAGTTTGGCAATAAAGAAAGGAGGTGAAGATCCAAGAGCATCCTTGAAGTTGCTGAGTTTGAATGGTCCAAATTATTAATTTAAAATTCACAATCCATTTATTCTATTCAGCCTTCAAGGAGGAAATTGTATTTCCCAGATATTTGAATAAGGAGGAGATCTGAAGAAAGTTGATGTTTCTGATGTAGATGGCATAAGGAAGGATAGAATTAGGAATGGGAAAATTGGAAAGGAATAAGAAATAAAAGTCCATCTGAACAGAGCTGACACAGGTCTGGTGGAGGAAATGGCAATAAAATCAGAAGCTTGGTCTTTAGAGGAAGGAAGATTAAAGACAAAAAGTGACATCAGCACTATAATTCTGTACTTCCCTGAAAGAACTGATGCCAGTGGCAGAGACACTGAGGATGACAAATAGCTTACAATAATATAAAGGTTAAAAAATGTCATCTAAGACTAGGGATTTGTTGTGGGAACAGAGCTAAAATAAGATTCAAGTAATTTTGTGAAAGAAAAAAATGACAAGATTTGATGATAAATTGGATATAGGATGTAAAGAAAAGTAAAATGCTAGGGACAGTGAAATTCAGTTTGCTGAAATGTGGTTACTAGCTTTAGTCAAGGAACCTGAGTTTGAGTCTTCACTCTGCTATTCACTACCTCTGTGATGGGGAAACGAAAACTCAGAATTAGGTACTCCTTTTTCTAAATTTTAAATGAGGAGCTTGGAATAGAAGATCTTCCAGCTTTAAATGCTATAATCCATTCATCTAAGGAAAATTCAATTTATCGATATAAAATAATAAGGCTCTTATGTGAATACATAAAGGTTTCTGTGCTAAATAGCTGACAATATAAGAAGAAAGATGTGTACAGATAATTATAATGTATGTGCAAGAGAATCACAAGTTCATCATCATCAGAGCCCCTTCTGACCCTGAGAGATGAGCTGCTTATGGAATATTGATGTGCTGCCTGTCCTCCAACTTTCTGGTGATAAACATCTTCAAGCATGGTGAGGCTGGTCCTCAGATGACAGTCTATTGCCAATTCATACTAAAAATCTCTCTGGCCTGGGAGGATTTAGCAGAGCCTGGACTCCGTTGGCAGTCTTTGTGAGCCTATGTTTATTTCCATTTCATAGATGACAGAAAAATTAAGTAGATTCCATAGTTTCTGACAAGAGAGATGCTTAAAATTATAACAATATCAATAGGGAAGTAAAAAGGTTTGGGAGAATTGAGGGGAAGAGCAACACAAAAACAGAATATTCACCATGTTAAGCCTCTTCTCAAACTGAATTTATTGACAAATGATAAAGTGATGAGGTAGAAAGAAAGGTAATTATCATAAGTTTTTATTCATTACATGTGGCCTAGGGCCAGATTTTGAGGAGCTTGGTATTTTTGGGGGGGTTGGGTAGTGGAAGGGGATCCAGAACTGTGAGCATGGGAGAACTCTCTTTAGAGAAACCCTTTCCACTTATGCCAACCAGTAACTAATAAGTGTTGAAATTGCCTCGGGCCCTGAGAATTTAATTGATTTAGCCGTATTTACACAGTTAGTATTTGCTAGAGACTAGCTCTGAACCCAGCTTCCAGATTCCAAAGCAATCCTAACCATTCCTGGGCTTATTGGACCACAGGATCACCCAAAAAAGAGGCACAGAATAGGACATAAAAAGTTCTGAGAGAAAAACTGAAGGAGAACACATTGAGGAGAGAAGTCCTCGGAAAGGCAATCGGAAATGACTAATCAACTAGTGATTAGTGTGGTAGGCGCTCTGCGAAGAGTGTAGGGTAAAAAAGATCAAATAAAAAGAAATAATCCCTGAAGGTCTTCCCCTTCCTATTCATTCATTAATTTAGTTTTTTCAACTAGGTGAAAGAGGAGATTCTTTGCCTCAATTGCTACACAGTCTTAATTACTAAATGGGTGCTGCTGAAGACCTGAGCGTAAGAAGACCGAGGACTCCCATTGCATCCAGGGCCATTTACAAGGGTCCTGATCTCTATCCAGCCACTGGACCCCAATGACTCTGGAGGGGAAAGTGAGGCAGGTGACCCTGCACAGCCCTGCCTCTCTTACATCCAATGCATTTGCATGGCATGGCCTTCCTGAGGTCATGGTCTTCTTGAGAGCAAAGGACAAACAACAAATCCCTGTCCCCCAGAAGTTCACATCTGTCAGGGGAAATCACATATACACAAAAGAAATTTTAAAATTGTGCAAAGTCATTTGGGGAAAGCTCTTGCAGCTAGGAGGTCAGAAAAGTCTTCATGGGGGAAACCTGGATTCTTCGGAGTGGAAGTGAGCCAGAAATGTAGTGGAGGAAACTGAAAATGCAACGTGAGGTTTCAGGAGCAGCCAGTAAATCCAGTTGGGTAAGGTTGTAGAGTGTGAGCATGAGAGTGATGGGCCTGGGAGGGTGCTGTGGAAATGTGGATTCAGAGCTGGGAAGGATTCTGTAGGCTAATTTTTAGAAGTCCTCCGCATTGTTTCACAGACGAGGAAATGAAGCAGGGACAAGTGAAGTGACATGCTCCTGTGTCTGAAGGAGGATTCGGATTCAGGGTTTCGTGGCTCCCAATTCACCTAGCTGTCCCGTGGTCTATATCAAGAACGTGAAGGACTTTGAATGACAGGGGTGCTGGTAGTTTATCCTGTCAGCAACAGGGAGACCCTGGAGCTGTACGAGTGTCACTTTGTCAGCTCTGAGGATGGATTGGAAAAGACTAGAGTAGGAGGCTATTGCAATAATCCAATTGAGAAGTGAGCAGGGTTGGACTAGGGTAACAGTTGGGTAAGTGGGGAGAATTGGGAATGGAGAAGAATCAAGGGCTGAGCTTGACTGAGGGGATGAATCTGGGTGACTGGAAAGATGGCGGCATTCTTGGCAGAAATGGGAGAGTATGGAAGACGGGCTGGTTGAGGGGGAGGGGAGTTTTCTCTGGGACATGTTAGTCTGACATATCTACAGACCAGGTGCTTGTCACTGAGGCTCAGTTGTTGATGGAAGGCTGAAGCTCAGGAAAGAGAGGAGGGCTGGCCAACCAGAGGTGGGAGTCACCTGCATTGAGGGGATAACTAAACCCGTGCCAGCTGGGTTAAAGGGCATAGAGACACGGGACAGAACTAGAAACAGAAGAGGAAAAAAAAGAGTGAAAAAAATAAATTAAAATAAATAAATAAATAAACGGAAGAGAGCAGGACCTGAATGATGATCCAACAAAGCAGGCCGTGCTCCTCCCTGCATTTGATTGTGGAGACAATCCAGGCAAATCGGTGAATTCTAGAACTGGTTTTTGGAAGGGAGCAAAGTGAAGTCAGAGAGGTGAAAAACAGAGGAGGACGATCAGAAACGGGGTTAGGAGGAGCGGAGCCTCTGTGGTTGGAGAGAGCTCCTTACCACGGAACTGGATCACATCAGCAAACTATAAGGGGTGTGTGTGCGCGTGCATGTGCCATAGATGGGAGCGTGAAGGAGCTCCGTGCCTTCCCCGGACTGGCGCAGAGTCAGATCTGCATCAGGATCGGTCCGGACCCCCGTGTTAGAGGCTGAGGACCCCATCTCAGGCGTGACCAATGACGGCAGAGCCTTTTCACCAGAGCATCGGCCGGGTCGCTTCTGTCGTTTCCTGTTACGACCGGGACCACTTTGGGCTTTGTCACTGCTCGTCCTACCGGGTCAGGGGCTCAAAATGTTAGGGAGGAGAAAAAGACAGCGAGCTAAAGGCCTCACCACGAGCCTAACTAGGCTTAAACGCCGAAGTGACACTGTGGGCCCCCCCCTTTTAATTCTAGATATCCAGGGGCTGGTGGGATGGGAGAAGCCGGGAGGTTTGGCCCCTCACACTCTCTCCCGCACGCGTCCCTGGGGGTTAGAGACCTGGGGGCCAGGAAAACCTCCTGGGGGGTTCTCAGAGGAGGAGGGGGCGCCCCGAGGGGCCAGGCTGAGGAGGACCAGGGCCGGCTCAGCCGGGGCAGCGGGAGGTCTGGCTCTAAGAGGGGGAGGTTTAAATGCAGCCACAGACGCGGGTTCGCGTTCCACTCCTCCCAGGAATCCCGATCCGGCTGTCCGGGCCCCCCCAGGGGAGGGCGAGGCCGGACTCGGACGCCGTTACCGAGGGAACCCCCTCGCAGGCCCCCCGGGGGCCTAAGACAAGTGTTCTTCTGTTAGTGCCGGGGGCCACAGAAGGACTCACGGGTCCGTCCCCCGAGGAAGCCCGGGGGGCGGGGTATCCCAGGACGACCCGGGGGCAAGGGGGGGCCTTTCCCCGGACCTCGAGTCCCCCCCACACCGGGTCCCCAGCCGGGAGCCTGGCGCGCGTAGCCGCGGCTCGCTGCATCCCTCGGCGGGCCGGCGGGCGGGGCGGGCGCCTGCTCAGTGCAGGGGGCGGGGGCCGGAGGAGGAGGAAGGAGAGGAAGAGGAGCCCGAGCCAGAGCCCCAGCCGGAGCCGGAGCCGGAACCCGAGCCGAGCCCGGGCGGGATGGCTGCTGCGGCCGCCGCGGCGCTCGGCCCCTCGGCGCCCGCCCTCTCCAGGGCCGTCTCGGAGCTCTGCCAGAACTCCCGAGAAACCTTCCTGGAGGCCTCCAGGCTGCTGCTCCCCTACGCCGACAACATCCTGAGGTGAGACCCCGGCCCGGCGCCGCTGCCCAGGCTGGCCCGCACGTGGCCGGGCTGCAGGGGAGGGGGCGGGCGCGCCAAGCGCGGGGGGCGGGGAAGCGCGGGGGCGGGGGGCACTGCGGCAAACTTCCCGGGCCGGGCCTCCTGCCCTTCCGGAGGGTCCCGGGGACGCCCGGCCTCTGTGCGGGGGCAGCGCTCGGGGAGGGTCCCGGGGACGTCCGGCCTCTGTGCGGGGGCAGCGCTCGGGGAGGGTCCCGGGGACGCCCGGCCTCTGTGCGGGCCGCGCTCGGGGAGGGTCCCGGGGACGCCCGGCCTCTGTGCGGGGGCAGCGCCCGGGGCGCTCGGGGAGGGTCCCGGGGACGTCCGGCCTCTGTGCGGGGGCAGCGCTCGGGGAGGGTCCCGGGGACGCCCGGCCTCCTGTGCGGGAGCAGCGCTCGGGGCGCTCGGGGGAGGGTCCCGGGGACGCCCGGCCTCTGTGCGGGGGCCGCGCTCGGGGGAGGGGGAGGGACAGGGACTGGCGGGAGAGCTCTGGGCCCGAGCCCCACCCGGAGCTGGCCCCGGGGCTGCTGCGCCCGCGGCCCTCAGCCTCCCTCCCGGAGAAGTGAAAGTTGTCCGGAAACGTGGGGAGGCCCCTCTGGAGCTGCGCTTCCCGTTACCTGCCCGGGAGGTGCTCGGAGGGGAGCGAGGCGGCCCAGCGGACGGGCCGGCCGAGCCAGGCGCCGGGCCCCGCGGCGGGGCGGGCCGGAGAAGCCGGGCCGGCCCCTTCTGGGCGAAAGCGCGCTTGGCTTGGCTTGCAAGCCCCCCGCCCCGGAGCGCTTTCCGGGAAGCTCCCGCAGTGACCTAGATTAGCCTCCCCGGCTTCCCGGCGCTTGGGCAGCGGCTTCCGCATCAGTCCGATAAGAAGCACCATCAGCCGTCTCCGGGCTGTGGGCGGCTTCCCGGACCTCACTGGGAGGTCATCCTGGAAGAGGGCGACCTGGGGGCCGCGGTCCGCACGCAGGCTGCTTTTCCCGGGCGCCTCGGGCCATTTAAACCGTACCGAGGGCCTTCCTGGGATGCGGCCGGTCCGCACCCTTGCCCGGGCTCAGCCCCAGGGACGCCGCCCCCGAGGTGCCGCGTTGCCCCCCTTCCCCAAGCCGGGCACCGCCCAGGCTGCGTGTGACCCACGGGAAGGGGTCCTCCTGCAGACCCCGCTTACCTCCGGCCCCGAGAGACCAGCGGTAGCCAGCCGTGGCTCACCAGCTGCCCCGCCGCCACACCAGGTGTAGCCCTGGGGACTGTAAAGGGGGCAGGGGCCCAGGCCAACGGGACTCGTTTCTCCCTTCAGCCTAAGGAAGCCGGCTGCTGCTGGTCCGCAGCCCTGCTTTTGAGAAATCCCCTTCCCAGCAGCCCTGGCTTGGGGGGGGGGGTCCTCCTAATCTATGAATATGTCCATCTGTCCGGTACTGAGGTGCCCACGAGACCCCTGCACGGGCAGTAATCCCAAGCTCCCCGCCCCCTCCTCCCCCAGTATATACATATGCACGTATAATCTAGAAAGGGATCGGGACTCAGTGGGCCACGTAGGTGTGAGGAAAAGCCCTTTACCAGCTCCTTCATTTCTGGAACCAGTCCCAGACTGGCAGCACCTCGTGTGCCCGAGCGCCGAGGGACCTTTGCCCTCTGCTCAGGGCCGGGCGGATTTTGGCACGCAAGCTGTCGGTTTGCAGAAAGCCTCCGAATCCTCCCATTTTTTGTACTTTTCCTTGCTTCTGTCAGTGTCGCTGCTGGGTGAGCTCTCCGCTCCTGACAAAGAACTGCAGACTTCCAAGACAAACCGTGTAGAGAGCATCTTCTTCTCAGTCAGGATAATAATTCACAGGCGTAGTGCTTTGTGACCTGGTACTGTCTTCTGAAAGCCGGTGAAACTTAACTGGGGTCAGGGAGAATTAACAGCCTAGGGTCTACAGTATCCAGAAACTGGCACCGGCCTGTTTGTGCTATCTCATGATACATGACTGAAACGTCACTGAAGATAACTTGACCTGACTCTTCAGGCCAAAATTAATGTCTCTGAGTACATCGAGAAGCATTTCTGGACCTCCCAAAAGAGAGGTCCTTGCATTCAGGTCCCTAATAAACAGTCATTGAGCTGGAAATTAAAAGATCAACATTAAATAAAATAAATAAATCCTATAGGAGGAAATTCTGTTGAGTCAGTTCTCACTCCCTTTTCACTCAGATGCAGTCTGGGATCTGAACCAGCCAAGCATTGATTGCAATGTCTTAGAGGTGCTCAATGATTTCTTAATCGCTAAATCCAGTCTTTTCTTAATCTTCATCTTCCTGCAGATATTGATGCTGCAGGTGCTTCTTCCTCAGTTGTTACCAAGACAGGGTCTCCTCCTGGTTCTTCTTAAACTGTTGGCTCTTGACTGTAGGGTTGCAAAATTATGACTTATTATCAGTAAATGTTTGATTTATATGCCTATTTTTTATAGCTATAATCTTGCGCTCACTAAAGGGAGTGGAACCGGTTAAGAAGCCCTGGTCTAGATTATCCTTCCTAATGTTTCCTTCAGGGAGGAGACTGTTTCTGCCAATCTTGTATTTGCTTTGTTTCAGCTCCTCCAATTCCTTCCCTTAATGATCTGGCACCCCTTTGTGTCTTGTGCCTCCCCCCCAATAGAATGTAAGTTTCTTGAGGGCAGGGACTAGCTAGTATCTTTTATTTGTATCTCTGTACTTAATGCATTGCCTGATGCATGGTTAGCTACCTATTTCTCACTGGTTCCTGATCACTTTACATGACTCCCAAAGTTACAGAGTGTAGAATTTGCAATTTGGAAGGGACCCCAGAAGCAGTCTAGTCCAGCCCCGGCCTATAATAAGGAATTCTTATTGTAGCCAAGACAAGTAGTTTTCCAGCCTCTGCCTGACCTTCAGTGCCGCCCTTAGTATTTGGGGACCGCTCATCATGAGGAAGATTTTCCCGGCATAGAGCCGAAATTGGCCACTTTGCAGTCTTCACCCGCATTGCCCTCTGGAACCAAATGGAATAAGTCAATATCGTCTCTAGGGCAGTCCGCAGATAGTTGGAGGCAGCTCCAAGTTTTATTTTCTTCAAACTAAGCAGTTCTCAGTTTCTTCAGCCAGTTTTGGGCTCAGGTCCCTCAACCCTCCAAGTGTCCCCCTGCAGATGCTCCCGCTTATCCGTGTCCTTGAATCAGGTGCCAGAACTGCACAGAGATGAGATCCGCTCAGGACAGAGTCCAGAGAGACACCGTTGCTCTCTTCCTGGAAGTCGTCTCTCCCCCAGGGTCTCCCACGGTCCGGTTTGCTGCATTACTCCTGAGCTTGCAGCCCAGGGCACCCCCAGATCCCTTTGGAGCTCTCCTTCCAAGCCTCCTGTCATCTGCATGACTTCATTTACCTCAGTGATAAAGTAGGGACGGCATTCTCTTCCAATTAGCCAATGACTCCAAGCCAGTCAAACCTGATGTGGGAAACCCAGAGTCTTTGTGACTTACTTCTCCAAGGTCATACTACCTCCAGCCCTGGTCTCTGCAGAACTCCTTTCCCCCTTTTTCCCCTGCCTGATGCATCTGGATGCCCCACCAGCATCTTAAATCCAACACTTCTTTCCCTCTGTCCTCACACCTCCCCTGCCCCTTCAAAACCTCTTGGAAACTTTCCTTTATGAGTTAGTGGGGCTGCTATTCCCCTAATCATGAAGATTCAAAACCCAGGATTTCTTATTGACCTTTTATTTTCCCCTTAATCCTCACGATAATCATGACCAGGTCCTTGAAAGTATTGCTCTCCACATCTTTCCATCTTTCCTCTCCATTGCTACTACCCTGTCTCAGACCCTCATCACTACTTGTGATTACAGTCACCTGATGGGCCTTCATACTTCAGATCTCTTTATTCATACTCTGGGTAGATATTAAAATAAAATTACAAAAGCCCGATTCTGATCATATTATTTCCTTGTCCAAACACTTCCAGTGACCCACTGCTCCGTCTAGTCCACCATTTGAGTTCCTTTGAAGTCCGATTCCATTTTATCTGGATTTTCTGTCCTGATTCCTTGGAGTTCCAGACCTGCCTCTCCATTTGGTTCTAGAACGTTTTTTTCACCTGGATGCCCTGTTAGCATGGCCCAAACTCAACTTAAATCAAACTTCCTAAATCAGTTCCTCCCTCTGATTATAGAATTTGTGTCCCTGTATCCATTTTCACACATTTAAAATCTCAAGTTTATTTTCCCTCTCCCTTATTTTAGTCATTCAGTTCTCAAGATTCTGAATTGGGGGGGTGGAGTTTGGAAAAAGAGTACATTTCTGCTTATTAGTATCTTATAGTATTTATATGTATATATAAATATATATAGTATTGCTATAAAATTAGTATCACCGAGCGCCAATCTTCAAAAAACAAGCGCTCAAGGGCATGTATAGCTTCCAGATAAGTGGCTGTATAAAAACCTTCTCTGCTCAGGTCCCACTTCCTCGGTGTGACCTTTATTGATTTCTCACTAGAAATCTTTTCTACCTCCTCAAATGGTCTGAGAGCGTATTGTCTGGATTTCTTTGCCCCCATCACTTTTCACCTTGTATCATCTCTGTATATGTGTCAGGTCCTTTCTTGAAAGCAGCTTGCACCAAGCATTATATACTTGTTGAATTGAACAGGAGAATGTGTTGGTGCTGGAGGGATCTTAATTCAGGCAGTCAGGAGTCAAGTTGTTAAATAGAAGGAGTCCCTAGCATGGGAGCAGGGAGCAGGAACGGTTTCCCGGGGTTCCTGAGCTACATTGGGAAGAAAGAGGGAATGTGTAAGACAGAGAGGAGGTGGGGGCCATGGTGTGTAAAGAGCGAAGGCAGCCTGTTTGGGTGGGCCATGGAATGACAGGGGAGCCATGGGACCAGGCCTGGAGATGGTGAGCACCCTGGATCTGATTGTGTACAGTGGTTCTCAAAGTCTGGTCCAGAGCATCCTTGGAATCTCTGAAATCCTTTCAGAGAGTCTACAAATTCATAATTGGTTTTTATTTTTAATGTGATCAATATCTACAACTATAACCCACATAAACAAAAACACTTTGGACAGATCCTCAATCATTTTTAATAGGATAAAGATATTGAGAACAAAAGTTTGAGGACCACCGGTGTAGGAGCATGACTTGGGCATTGGGAAGAGCCAGTCCACAGTGGGGATTACAGGAAGGTGTGATGGAAGCCAAAGCTGAGGTGATAAGAATGCTGGGAAGGGAAAAACGCAAAGATCTGGCACCTGGTTGTCTGTGAAGGAGCAGGAGAGAAGCTACAAACCTGGAAATGAAAAAAAAAAAAAAAAAAAAAGTTTGCCTTTGGCAGAAACGGGGAAGTTTGAAAAAGGCTGAGTTTGAGAGGAAATAGATTTCAGTTTTGGACATTTTAAAGTTTCAGAGATTTCCAGTGCATACAGTTTGAATTGTCCTCTGGGATGCTAATGGCGTGGGCCTGAAGCACTGGGAGAGACTGGTTGAATGGATAAATCTGAGTGCTTCTGCTTTGAGATGATGATTAGGAAGATTCTGAAGATTTCCTGGCAGGGTAAGATACAGACACCGAGGTCCTTTCTTGAACCGAACTGCCAAGTGTTCTAGCTCTACTGCGGAGAGCACAACTGTTGAGCTGGCCATTTTGTCTAAATGCCAAATGTATGTTTGCCAAAAAATTATTTTATGGAGAACTCACACAGGGCAAGCATCCCCAAGGTGGTTAGAAAAAGCAATATAAGGACACTCTCAAGATCTTTCTCTCTTTTAATTTAATTTAATTAAAAAAATACACATTGCTTTACAAATCACATTGGGAGAGAAAAATCAAAACAAGAGGGAAAAAACATGGGAGAGAAAAAACACACAAAAAAGTAAACATAGCATGTGTTGATTTACATTAATTTTTTTTTTCTGGATGCAGATGGCATTTTTTATTCAAAGTTAATAAGATTGCCTTGGAAGGGTCTCTCAAGAACTTTAAAATTGATTGTGTAACAGGGAGATCCTGGCACAGGACCTCCCAGCGAAGGTGCTGTGGTCTGTGAGCAAAGCAGAATTGAGTTAGCCCAAAGGAAACACAAAATACACAAAATGAGAGAAGCCCTTGAATGTTCCTGGGTCCTTTGTGGCCAAGCCCTCTGAGCTCACATTGGCTGATCAGCCACAGTTGGACATGCTGTAACTCGACTCTAACGTAGGAATGACACGTTGGTCCTCAATAATGAGGTCCCTAAGAGCAGGGTTTAGGGAGAAGGGAAGGGCGCTCTTCCTTTGTCCAGCTCCCTCCTTGTGGACAGGTTCACTGCTGTTGGCAGAGTCACAATTCAAATCCAGCCCTCTGACCCAAAATACCCAGTGTTCTTTCCTTTGCCCCACATCTGGAATTCAGAAAAGAGGGCAGGACTGGACTTGTGGACCTGGGAGTTCTCCATGTGAGCGTGAGGTTGCCAAGGGAGAGAAAAGGAGACCAGACCCAGAGCCCCAGAGACAGCCCCAGTGAGAGGTTGGAATGAGGGTCACCAGATAAAAGGATTATCAGGAGAACCAGAGGAATGTGGTGTTCTGGAACTAAGGACCACAATAGAATATCTGAGGGAGATGATAGTCAGCGTGCCAGATGCTACAGAGAAATCAAGGAGAACAGGAAGCGAAAATGGCAGGTAGATTAAGGGGTGACCTTTTGAATGAATGTCAGTGGAGGAGGAAGAAGACATATTGTGAAAGTTTGAGATGATTTTTCATGATGTTTGGCAGCAAAGGAGAAAAGAGATGAGATGGTTAGAAGTTAAGGGAACTTTGTTGTTTTGTTTTTTTAAGAATTACAAAAATTTGTATCTTGGGAATACAAAGGGGGAAAAAAACCCTTCCCCTCGTGGAGCTCACAGCAAGGTGGTAAGGAATTAGTTGGAAATGACTTTTTCATGGTGTTTGGAAACAAAGGAGAAAAGAAGAGATGAGATGGTTAGAAGTCAAGAGGACTTTGTTGTTTTGTTTTTTAAGGATTAAAAAAAAATTGACCATGGGAAGAAATTATGGAGAGGAAGCTGATGAAGGTACATGAAAAAGGTACATGGTTGCTGGAACCTGGTCCTAGAGGAAGCAAAGGGAGATGGGCTCTAAAATCAGTCTTCTCAAAGAGTAAGGCTATCTTTTCTATCAAAGGGGATGATGGATGGGAGAAATGTTGAGAATGTGGGAAGTAGGTTCGTGTGTAGAGATGAATATGCCAAAAAAAAAAAAAAACTCATCAGTAAAATTCAAGAAGCAATAAATAAATAAAAGTGCAGAGAAAGACACAAGAGGTGTTTTGTTACTGTTAGCCAGTAAACATTTATTAAGGGCCTGCAAGGCGCCAGCCACTATGCCAAGCCTTAGGGATACAAAGAAAGGGGGAAAAATCCTTCCTCCTCATGGTTTAATAGAGGGAATGTGAGCAGCTGTGTACAAATCAGAATGATAAAGGGTAAATGGAAGGTACTGCTCTTCAGAGTCCTCGGGAAAGGCGTCTGGGAGAAGATGGCATTTCATCTGGGATTTGAAGGAAGCCAGGAGCCAGAGATGAAGATGAAGAGATTTTCAGCCATGAATAACAGGCAGTCCCAGCCCAGGAGGAGATGAAGGTCCACCAGGGGCCGGTGTCACCGAGCCAGGGGCTGTGCTGGGGTCCAGAAGACTGGACACTCCAGAGAGGGCCCGTATTGCAGGGGCTTCCATCACCAGATAGAGGGTCTGGTCTCCAGGGTGATGGGGAGATGGCGTGGTGGGTGGGGAGGCAGTTGGTGGAAGATGAATTGGAATGGGAAGCTGCCAGGCGATTGTAGCGATCCAGATCTGAGCTGTCAGAGCCAGAGTGAGAAAGGGAAGTGCTCAGGAGGTGCTCACAAGGCCAAGTCCAGGCCTTGGTACAGATTGGAGAAGAGGCAGAGATGGGCGGAGAAGGTGATTCCAGAATGCTTCTGGGACCCCTGAAACAGGATCTTTGAGACCAAAACCACTTTTCTATGTAACAGGTGTGTGTGCCCTTCCTTGTCGGTCTGTCCTCAGTCACATCCAACTCTCTGTGGCCCCGTTTGGGGTTTTCTTGGCAAAGGTACCAGTGTGGCCGGCCATTGCCTTCTCCGGCTCATTTTGCAGGCCAGTGAGCTGAGGCAGACAGGGTGAAGGGATTGCCTGGGGTCACACATTTAGGACAGGTTTCAGCCCAGGAAGATGAGGCTTCCATACTCTAGGACCTACACTCTGCAGTATACATGACTTTTAAAAAACAAGTTATATGTAGCAAACTGTTTCTTAAACAAGACTTGTCCTTGTACACTGAAATGTTTATCTTTATTAAATTTGTATTAATTTTTTATTAAATTTATTATGAGTAAATTAATGATAAAAACAAAATTCATAGGTTTTCTTTTTGGTCATTTATTTATATTAAAGAATTATGTGGTTAGGATGCTAGAATGGTGGTCAGTAAAGGAGCACAGATTAAGAGTTGCAAGGTGCCTTAGGGGCCTAGTCCAAACCTTCTTTCTACAGAGAAGGAAGTTGGAATCTAGAGAAAGAAGAAATTAGCCCAGTGTCCCCTGGCAAGGAAGTGGGCAAGCCAGAATTCTAGCCAAGCTTCTCTTTGATTCTCCTCTCCACCTGCCTCCTATTCCCTGCTTATTGGCATTTTTAAGAACGGAGGTGTGATGGAGAGAGACAGGAGACAGACATTAAAACCACTGAGAAAGTTGGGATCCGGGTCACAAGACAGTAACAAAGATGGAGAAAGAATGATATAGACATTAAAAAAAAAGAAAAAAAAGAAAAAAAGAAAAACCTAATTAAGAATGTTTAGCAAAAGAAATAAAAACAATTAGACACAGATAATGTTACTTTGTGGTTTTCTAAGTAAATATGGCAACAGAACCTTTTCTGTTTGAGTTTGACAACACTGCTTTGATATGATTATTCAATCACTACATTGTTCATAATTTTAAAATCTTTTCCCCCTTTAATGTTATTCATTCAAGTGTTTTCCTTTTTAATGTTATATTCATAATCTAAAAGCTTAAACTGTAGGTTGTGACCTCACATGGGGTCATGTAACTGAAGATGGGAATTGTAAAATTATGATTTATTATCAGAAAATGTGGATGTATGCAACCTATTTTATTGTACCTATATACCTGGAATTATATAAAGATTTTTTGGATGAAAAGAGATCATAAGTGGAAAAAAAAGTTTAAGAAGTCCTGATCTAAATAACTACTTTCTCTATTGTTCATCATTTTATAAAGCTCTTTCCAAGTTCTTCTTATTTATCATTTTCTGTATAGCAGTAGCATTTCATCCCATTAAGACACCACAATTTGTTAAGCCTTTCCCAATCAGTGGGGACCTATTTTTCTTTCCAACTCTCCTTGATGCCATAAATATTTCAAATACATGGAACCTTTCTTTTTATCTGACTGGAAGAGACTGAATATGAGTGAGCTCTCTTTAAGGGATTGGATGTATTGCAGCTATCTTCTAAGGGTTTTCTTCCTCACCTCTCCAACCAATCATTTCTGTCCTGGATCCTGTTCCTCAATGATTCTGCCAAGATTTAAGAAAAAGGAGCAAGAACAGTTGGAGAAGAGGACCCAAGAAGTTGATTGCTGGAGTGGAAATGGCGAGAACCTTGCATGGGAGGGGGTGACTGCTGCTGCATCTTAGCAGCTGTGCTGAAAAGCAGGAGCAGAGCTTGGAAGCCCACATTTGGGGGGAGCATTTTTCAAAGAGTTCAGGAAAAATCTAAACTTATTTAGGAGAAACTCTTAAGAATGCAACACTAAAAACACTAATAATTCCAAGTGAGGAAGAGTAGGGAAAGCTCTCTGGAGAGACTGGTAATGGATGCACTCACTGAGCATCTGATATTTTTAAAAAGCAGGACAGAAGATGGAAGCCAGGTGGGATGACCAAGCATGAAGCAAAGTCCTGGCTGAGAAGTGGGGGGCTGAAACTCCAAACAACTTAATCAAGATGGCCAAGGACAACCAGAAGGGCGGGTTTATTGAAGAAAAGAGTATCAAAGAAGGCCTTGGATAGGGGACATATTACCCATGGGACCAAAAAAAGACAAAGTTTACTGTGCTGGTTTCTCTGCCAAAAAGAGTACTTGGAATTGAAAGAATGGAACAATAAGTTAATACCCAAGATCAGTATGGAGATAGTAAGAAATTGTCTAGCTGACCTTGAGGATTTCAAGTCACCAGACTTTTCAAGGACTGAAAGAACGAACACGTGATTATTGAGCCACTGTCGGTGATTGCTGAAGTGAGGAGACTGGAAAATTGAGGTCTTGCCATAGGAAGATCAGTAGAAGAAAAAAGGGGTGTTAACCTGAAGAAGAGAAGATTTAGGAGCAGGGGATAGCTGTTTTTGAGTGTTTGACAGAAATGTGGAAGAGGAATTTGGCTTTGTTCTGTTTAACCCTAGGGAGGAGCAAGCAGCAGTGACAAATAGGCCCCTTTGGGCTTGATGGAGGGCCACGGTAGCCACCAATTTGAGCTGCCCAGAAGGGGATTGGGCCGCTCAGGAGATCCTCCTGGAGGACGTTCTCATTCCCTCTCAGTCTCCAGGGACAGCTGGGTGATGGTTTCTGTGGTCTAATTCTTAGAATCACAACCTGAAGTTAAAAAGCAATAGGAGTTAGAGCCTTAGGTAGGGATTCAAATAGATAATGTGGGGCATTATGACTTGAATGATGGAAGATAGTGGGAAAATGACAAGATTTGGAAGCAGAGAAATTGGGCTCGAATTTTCAGCTGTTTGACAGCACTCGTGTGATGCTGTCTCTAGGTCCCCATTTTTTGTTATGTGTTTAGAGGATCAGTGTTAGAGTTGAAAAGGGCCCCAAGGTCTTCAAGGTAAAGCCCCTCACCTCACAGAGGAGGATCCTGAAGAGCAGAGAAGGTAGGGGGTCTGTCCAGAGTTTCCCAGTTCTTCCAATTTCAAGTCCTTCCTCCTGTCACACTGAAATAAACAGGTTATAAACCTAGAAAGGGGTCCCTGCAGCTGCTTGTGGCTAGAAAACCACCTGTTATCATGATCTCTGTTCCATTGTGTTTTTGTTTTGTGGAGTGTTTCCCAATTACATCTGACTCAGATCAAGGCAGCCTTGTGGGTGTTTGGCCCATGCACTTTGCTCTGTTGCCCTTGATGGTTGAACTAGTTGACTTCGGGGTGGGGGGGAGCTTTGCTCCTTTTAGCTTCCTTTTAAACCCTTGCTCCTGTCCTAGAATCCTCCATCACTCAGTGGTTTTCTGCTTTGTATTTGTACACAGTAAGGACCTAATCAATGTGGTCAAATGAATGAATGCATCATAATTCCTCAGTGAACTAGAAAAAGCTTTGAATTTGCCCAAGAAGGTCATGATAATCAAAGAGTCATTAATTACAGTGAAATGCTAAATAAAAATTATATTTTAAGAAATTGAGGGAGGAAGGTGGCAAAGGTGTGGCAGGTAGCGCTCTAGGTCACACATTTTAAAATACCATTTATTTTTTCTAGAATGAAACTGTGGATATAGGTTGAATACAAGTTGGGCTTGTATATCTGGTTAGAAATGGGAAAGAGCTAAGGCTCTGGTCCCCTCCATGACTAGACTAGCAGAAGGAGCTGTTTAGCCACAGCAGGGCAGACATTTGGCTCAGGAGACAGGGCTGCCTGAGCCAAGCCCAGCTTCTTTGCCTTGGTATGGCTCGTGGTGGCCTACAGGCCAGCTGACATCCCGGGATCCTGATGATCCAGAGCCTTTGCCCCACTTGCGCCTGGCCCTTCCCAAATGTCTCCTTTTTCCCCAGCTTTCTGGTTCCTCTTTATGTATTTTCCTCCCCTTAAAAGGTGGACTCCATAAGGGCAGGATCTGTCACAGCTCCCGGCCCACAGTGAGTCCTCAATAAATACTTTTTCATCCATTCAGCCGAGTCTTGAAGCCAGTGTAATTGCCTTTTAAGAAAAAGAGCCAGTCTGTTCCTTTTGGCAGGAGGCAGATAAGATTCCTCCTACCATAACCCAAGACATGGTGATTTGGTGACAGTGCTGGTTTACAGTGAAGTAAAAGACCAATTTGGATTATACAGTAAGGAGTTTAGTTGCCAAGGAACTTGAAAGGTGGGAAGTGAGCAATAAGTCATTAACCAGGGCCTTTTGATTCAATTTATTATTTATTATTGGTCTTACCCAGGGAGCTACTGTAGTTATCTATTACTATAATATTGTATATAATATATTGTTGTTATAATATATGTTACATGACAATATAATATATAGCTATATATTACTACAATATTATGTAAATCATATAATAATACATATTATATAATATATACTTATAAAGTATATTATATATACTATATATCCTTAAGAATTGCTTCAACTCCAGGTGCTACCGTATCCCCCAGGAAATGTTCTCTGCCCCTTCTTTCTTCTATCCTATACTTAATTGTGTAGTGCTGGGCTCCCCAAGTAGAAGGCAAGCTCCTTGAGCCTCCAGAGACTGTTGACTGCTACAACAGTAGCTTTGGGTGATCTGTGGCAGGGATGACATTTTCAGAAGGAACCTAGAAAGGGCTGTTTGGGAAGTTGAAATCCTGTCAAGAAATAGAGAGCTTCAGTATATTGGTGCCATTTTCCTGCCTGCTTTTTGTAGGCAAGAACTTCAGATGTGGGAAGTTAACTGATTAAGAAGATGGTAACTGAGAACAGAGTTTAGATTTCTGCACTGGCACTTAAAACAAAAAAAGGATGGACTTTGGTTTAGAGGTAGAGAACTCTCTTGGAGGAATGTTGAAATTTATATTTGTTTAGTATTTAGTGTTACAAATCAAAAGGGTTCTCAACTGCAAAGACAGAAGGAAATAGAAACCTGCTTAGCCAGAGCCAAGAAGCTAGCTAAGAAAGTAGCTACAGAATAAAGAGAGGAATGGCCGTAGAGTGGCTTAGGAATTGGATATTGTGTCCAAGAAAGGACGAACACATAAATCTGTGGTCCCAGCTGTTTATACAAGTGTGTGCAAAGTAGGGGTGACAAACAAGGGGTACAAGAGATCCTGAGTCAGGGAGACAAGTCTCACCTAACAAATTTCATCTTAAGATTTGATGGGATGGAAATTCATGTCAAAAATATGTGACTAGAAAGGTATACTTTAGTTGAAGCAGAATAGATCCCAAGGGGCAGAGCAGAAAGGTTTTGTGAAGATAAATTTATTTGAGGAAATCCAGAAAGGATGGACTAGAGGAGTAAAGAATGACGCTGAAACCTTTAGAAGAAAACCCCACAGAGAAGGAAATGAAAATCATGTTCAGGGAGTTTATTATAGACCATCTAGATAACAGAGAATAAAGGAGCTTAGGAAGCTTTCCAAGCCTGAAATAGAAGTGTGATATAGTAGAGGTGGGAGGCTTCATCCCTTATACTTCTTGAAGTTTGGGGTAGGGCCTGAGCACAAGAGCTAATAAAGGCATGGCTTCTTGTAAAGGTGGGGATCATTTATCCTTCAGAATCAGTGAAGGGAACTGAAACTCTCTACTTTATTATGACCAAAAAGGAGAAATTGGTTCCCAAGATTGAAATGAAACAAACCTTTTTGAGGAGAGTGCCAATTCCATCTTATAATTTGTGGTAGAGAAAGAAAAGAAAATTCTTTTTTTGGTCAGATGAGTTGTCCAGGAATTATTCTGATATACACCAATCAATCACTAAGCATTGATTAAACACCTACTGTGTTGTAGTTGGCACCAGGAAATGGAAATCTACCCCCTCCTGTTGGTGAGACAGCATGTACACCTATGTGTAATCAGAGCCAATAAAAGGGGACTGTGAGCTGAGTTTGGCTGGAAGGGGGGGTTCCTGAGGAAATGGATTCTGGGAAGGGCATCTCCTGCACCCATGGGCAGTGCGAGATGGGGATTACCTAGAGGAAGACCACGGGAGTCAGGAGTGTGGCAGTGGTGGTTGGAGCCAGGTGGTAAGGGCTTTCAGCATGATGGACGTTGGAGACAGTGGGCAGAGAAGAGATCTTGTCTGCTCTTGGGTTTGGGACCAGCAGGATGGGTTGGCGTGGGGAGAGACTTCCAGTCATTCTGTCTTTGTATCCCCGGTGCCTACTATAACAGCTGGCACTTATTATAAAAGAAGGGAGCATTTCACACATTTCACACCAAGAATGTGCCTGAAGCCTCAGCTCCTCCTAGCAGGAATTTCAGGTTCATGTTTTACCCTGAAGCCATAGGGAGCAAATGAACATTGTTCAGCCAGCGGGAGTGACATAGGTCTGTGTGTTGGGAAGATTATTTGGCCGGTGAATGGGGAATGGAAGGAGAGAAACAGGATCCAGGAGGCCAGGCCAGAGGTGAAAGCCCTGAGGAGGGGAGGGCCTAGCAACCGTCCTCTTTTATCCTTGCTATTGAAAAGAGCTCCCTTGTCTTTCAAATGGTTGAATTAAACAGCCTAGGCCAGAGCCTCCTAGCAGAAGGGGATCTTTCTTGACCCGTATTTTCTCCAAACACTGTCTTTTGCCCTTACCATTCTCTGCTTTGTGGTTTCTGTTCTTTGGTTTTTTTTTTTTTTGTTTGTTTGTTGTTGTTTTTGAGGTATTTGGGGTTGTCACACAGTTAGGGAGTGTTAAGTATCTGAGGCTGGCTTTGAACTCAGGATCTCTTGACTCCAGACGGGTGCTCCATCCACTGTGCCATTGAGATCTCCCCCGCTCCCATTAGGCCATAAACTCCCTTAGGACATGGGCTGCCCTTTGTCATCTTTGTGTCCCAGGTACTCCTGAGGTGACCATCTGTTTGGATTAAGTATGGTGTGATGGAAGATAGTCTAAGGACCTAGAAAGAAAAACTGGCAAAGCTGCCCCAGAGATCTACTTGATAAAATGTTGAACTTGGAGTCAGAAATCCCTGGGTCTGTAATCCTTCCTCTGGCGCTTAAATACTACATGGCCACAGATATGTCACTTTATGTCTGAACTCAGTTTCTTCTTGTGTTAAATGGTATATTACCTCCTTTATCTCCCTCACAGTGTTATTGTGAGATTAAATAAGATAATGTCTATGAAGAATTTTACAAACCTTAAAGCATCTGCCAGACTTTTAAAAATTACTATTATTTACAAATAAGCACTATGTAGAAATTGATGAATTAAAGGACAAACCTTCTAAAAATATTTTTAAGAGCTTATAGGGAACAGAATTAGGACAAAATAAAGCTCTGTCAGATGCTGTCAAAGTCAAATTTTCTGACCCCCCCCCCCCGAACAAGAATTCAAAACAAAGGATATCATCCTACCCAGTTGCCAAGGACTTTGGCCCTGTGTCCCAAGATAGTAGAGAAGAAGAGATGGGTGACGGACTAATACAAAAGGTTACAGTTCTTTTTTAGAATGAGAGATGGGGGTAGAGAGGAGAAAGGAAGAGCTGCAGGAACATTGGTCAGATGAGTTGTCCAGTAAGTTAAAAAAAAAAAAAAAAAAAAAAGGAACTCAGGAGAAAAAGAAAAATGCGCTGATTAGATTTTGAAAAAGTTTGTAACACATTTATATGATTCTGCGAGATGGCTGAGCGAGTGTTACTAACACCAACTTTACAAGTCAAAAATGGAGGCAGTGAGAATAAGGAATTGACCTCTGTTCTAATTCAAACCTTTCTTTCTCCTGTAATACACCACCTTCCATGTGTGATTCATTTGTAGCTGTGCATGTTCATCTGTAGCTGTGGATGCTTTACTGTCCCATGTAATTCATCTGTAGCTGTGGATGCTTTACTGTCCCACGTAATTCATTTGTACTTGTGGATGCTTTACTGTCCCATGTAATTCATTTGTATCTGTGGATGCTTTACTGTCCCACATAATTCATTTGTACTTGTGGATGCTTTACTGTCCCATGTAATTCATTTGTACTTGTGGATGCTTTACTATTGGAGATGTAATGGGTCCATTGGTTTTGCTTTCCTGGTTTATTTGGTTCCAAGGCGATGTTCCCCAGGATGGTTGGGGCTAGGTGGGCAGGGGACACCTGAAATGACTAAGATAAAAATAACGTCATCAACTGAACTTAGAAAAGGAAGTCATCCATCATGCAACATGATATGGTCTTACCCAAGTCTGCCATTCCTACACAGCAAACTCTCATGTTAAAAATCCTTTTTTTTTTTTTTTTTGGTGGCTCCTAAAATACCCCCAAACATTTATAGTTAGTTATGACAGTTCTGTGCACTGATGGTCATACTGAGCTTCTATACATTTTGCCCATTGTGTTCCTTTCTCCGATCTGAATGCTAGTTTTTACTTCATTACCAATCTAGTGCGTGAGTGATGGAATCCTTACTAACCCTCCCAGAGCCCAGGTTATAGGTCATTTAGGAATGAGCATTGTAGACCCAGATAGGAATGCCTGCTTTATTTGGTTTATGCTGGAATATACTTAGGTATTAGAGACCAAAAGATGTCAATAAGTATAAGGCATTGTGTAAAATTAAGAGAAAAATTACAAGTGAAATTTTTGTTTATTTTTTCTCAGAAACCCTCATGATGAAAAGTACAGATCTATCCGGATTGGAAATGCAGCCTTTTCTACTAGACTCTTGCCTGTCAGAGGAGCAGTCGAATGCTTGTTTGAAATGGGGTTTGAAGAAGTAAGTATTTTGCACGAACTTCTCAAGTATGTCTTTTTGTTTTGTCTGTTAAGGTACGGACTCTGTCTTGCCAGACGTGTGGAGATGGGTGCTTCCCCACCACACTCATTCATGAATTGATAGATTAATTTAGCCTTTAAGCTTAAAAAAAAAAAGTGTATTATTAGCTCTAGTTTTACTGGCCTGAGTCCTCTAGGTTAAATAGACTACTGTATATATATATATATATTTTTTTTTTATTTCGAGAATGATCTTCTAGAAAAGTATATGCCCTTGACCCTTCTTGATTCCTTGCCAACTTTATTATCAGTTTCAATTTTATCATCTCAGCATAAATTTAAAGATGGAAAGGACTGCAGGAAGTCAGGCATAGAGTGGGGATTCATACCCAAGACGGCTTAACTCAAAGCCCATTGTTCTATCTGCTCTGTCACCCAGTTCCCTAGGACTTGGTGCCTTTTTTTTTCCCAAAGGAGAGGGGATTGGGTACAAAAGCCTTGATGTTTTTTAAAAAATGACTTACCTGAATAAAGTAGTCCAAAAAAACTGAGAACATTTTACTTGGTTCTGATTGTGTGTGTTTAGGACAAAATAGATCATGGTCCTTGTGAGCTACTTCTGGTTGGTTGGTACTTCTAATTGACACAAAACAGCAGGTCAAGGTGCCATAGTACACAGAACACTGACCTGGAGTCAGAAAACATGAGTTCAGATCCTTCCCCAGACACTTGTGCTGTGTGACTCTGGGCCAGTCACCTCCTCTCTGTCTACCTCAGTTTCCTCAGCTGTAAAGTGGGAATCACAATAGTACTACCTCCAGGGTTATTGTATCAAATGCAATAATAACTGTAAAATGCTTAGCACAGGGCCTGGCACAAAGTAAGTGCCATTTATGATAGTCATCATTATTATATACAGTAGGCATTTTATCCATGTTTGTGGAATTAAAGCGGCGTGTTCTGCCTTCTTGCAATCTAACAAATAGTAATCCACTCCAAAGAGAATGCAAAGGGTGAATTCCTGTCTTGTGATTTCAGGGAGAGACCCATCTTGTGTTTCCTAAGAAAGCCTCCGTTGAGCAGCTCCAAAAAATCCGTGATCTTATTGCCATAGAGAGAAGTAGCAGATTGAACGACTCCAATAAGGCCCACAGAGCAGATTCGTCTCCAAAGCCCACGAGTGACAGCCAGCCCACAGCATCCCAGCTTTCCAGTCCTGCTGCGCTAACCCAGTGCCCAGTGAACAGCCAGCTCCAGGCAACAGCTGCTCAAACGGTAATTCTGGGTTGGAAATTGCTCTTTTAAAAAACGTTTAAATACCATAATATTGACGAGTCTTTTGACAGAAGTCATTTATTTAAAAATCACTTCCCAAGTTTAGCCTCACATGGGGAACACTTTGTAGTTGCCTTTAAAATTGTGTGGCTGCCAGATTTGATATGGATGGATTGTGAAAAATGTTCTCTTTTTTGACACTTTCTTACCTTTATGTTGGTGTTTTATTATAACTATGAGATGCTAAGTTATTTATGACTGCCCTCTGTGTCTTGCTTCGTTTTTTATTTAAAATGGTAGTTCCTACCAGTGTAGGGCTTGTAAAATGATTGCAAGGAATCCAGCTTATTAAATGACTTAAATGTACTAACATTTACCAAACCCTTGGTATAGACAGAATGAATATATAGTTCACACAGGTTACTGATACGTGCCATTTTGATTAATAAAATGTTTTTTTAAAAGTATTACTGAATCGGTAATGACTTTTTATTTTATCATTTCTCACAGAATACTGATAGTATTCTTAGGAATCTGTGAATTTTTTTATATATGATAATAGCTTTTTATTTTTCAAAATACATGCAAAAATAGTTTTCAATATTCACTCTTGCCAAACCTAGTGTTCCAAATTTTTCTTCCTTCTTTCTCATCTTCCTTTCTCCCTTAGACAATAAATAATCCGATTTGGTTAAACATATTCAATTGTAAAATTTTTTGATAATCAGGAAGTATTCATCATCAAAGATTTGAGTTCATTGATTTATATGTGTGCCTGTTAACATAGATCAGTGATATACATTAGTTTTTAGCCTAAAATCAGTCAATGGATGGATAGTCCCTTCCAAGAAAGTTATAGATCTATTGATCTGGCTGTTGTCATGGTAATGATTCATTTATTTAGCAGGTCAGCATCTATTTTTCAGTAGTTCGGAATTAGCATATTCTTCTTGACTGGCCTAGCAGTTGTTACGTCTCCTATAGAATAAAGTCTTTTTTTTCTGATGATAGATATTACAAGTTATGAACTTTAGCCACCACGAGGCACAGCTATAGACACATATACTTAGAAGTAGAGTAAGATCATCTGATGCTATCCCTTGCCTCATCCAGTGTCCTTGCTGTTTAGCTGGGGATCCATCCTATTTTTACAGACTTCTCACCAGGAGATGGAGTTTTCCACGGTCACTTGTTCCTAATAGTCAGAAAATTTTTTCTTAATTTCAGACATAATTCTGTCTCTCATCAGTTTAAGCCATAGTCTCTTGTCCTTTCTTTAGCAAAAAATAGTTTTTCTCTAGTCTTTCTTTAGCAGCTCTTTTCATGAGACGTTGTTAAGTTATTAAATCTCTTTTTCAGAGTGTATAATTTCAGAACCACCAATCTTTCCCTCCTTCCCCATCAGGGTCACAGAATATGTCCATTAATCTTCATCCATTCTGAGAAGGCTATGTCTTCTTGAGAGTCAGAAGAACAAACGATCTAGTGGTTGTTTTTAGAAAAAAATTTTTTCATTTAATATAAATTTATCTTTTTTTTCCTTCCTACCTTCCTCTGAGGAAGAAAAAATATGAAACTTTATGCCAAATATATATAGTTGAGCAAAATAAATTCTCATGTTAGCCCTGACCTCAAACTATATATATATATATCCCATTCTTTACTGTGAACTTATTACCTTTTTATGAGAAAGTGGGTAGCATTTGTCTTCATTACTTCTTGGATATGTTGATAACACTCTTAAGTTTTTCAAAGTAATTTGTTGTCATAATGTTGTTGCCCTATAATTTATTCTGGTTTCGCTAATTTGATTCTGCGTCAATTCTTATAACTCCTCCAGGTTTCTCTGAAACTTTACCTTTCGTGATTTCTTACAGCATAATAGTATTTCATTATATTTACTTGTCTTTTGATATAGTTATCAGTTTTTTACATCTCTTCTTTACCAGTGGAAAGAACAATAGCCCTAGTTACTCCTACTTATGAAAGCTAATCAGACCTGTATCATTAAAATTGAGGAAAATTAGGCTGCAGAATTAAGTATTTCTTGTCTATTTAATTTCCTAATTATGTTCTCATTAAAAACAATTCTCCTAAGACTTGCTGCTTCATCCCTATATATTACTTAACAGTTTACCCTTGTTAAAGAAATTTTTAAAAAATTTTACAGAAATTCACATCATTTTTTAAAAATATGGGCCTGTTTACGTGGACTAATGTATTGTTATTATTCTGGTTTAGAGACTCTGGCTATTGAATTCATTTTCAGATAATCCTCCTTTTTTATTTCAAATATCTTGGAGCTTAGCACTGTGGTATTGATTTCAGGTTTTGCTAACCATAGACCTCTGTGCACTCAATGAAAAAATAAAAACACCGTTTTATTGTTCAACCAAATTCTGATTTCAGAAATAAAAATATGCCTTAATCTCTCTTTGTCCTTCATATGCTTTTATAGCCAGAATGATTATCTTTTGTCAGTCTTATTCCCTGGGTACTTGTGACAATTGCATTTTTTAAAATGTTGAATTGGAATGGATTCTGTAAAAGGAGATAGGGACTTGCAGGAATTTGGTTCTTAGAAAAGCCACCCATCTTGCCTCAGGAGGAGGAGAGTTCCAGCCGACATTCAGATCATGACATCCATCAAGAGATGGAGACAAATTGGGGGGTTGGGGAGTGATGAGATGGCCAAGGGAAGGACAAAGGTCAGTAATCAGGGATATAGGAAAATTCCTACCATGGAACAATATCTTCTCTCTTACTCGAAGGAATTGATATTTTTAAGAGTGAAACACAAGCAAAAAAAAAAAAAAAAAAAAAGGAACTAAGGACAAAACCCACCAAGCAATAACAAAATCTTTAGAGGATTTATTTAAATACCTCACAAGCCTCATTGCATGAAGAATGCAGAGAATAAAGAAGTGAAAGCTCTGTGAATCATAGTAGCATAGAAATAGTGGCATAATAGATAAGTAGAATAGTAGCATAGAAAAGAGGGAAGATAAATAATGAAGAGAATGCAGTAAAAAAATCCTTTTTAGAAAAGAACATGAAAAAATAAATTTTTTAAAAATTAACAAATTAAAAACAAACTGAATGAGGAGGGAAAGAATGGGGATTCTACTTTATTACTTAACTGCAAAGGGGGAAAACAATTAAATAACTAGAAAAAGTAAGAAATAAAAAGGAATTAACTAATAAGCAAAACTTCCAAATTAGAAAAAGGAGTAACAAATCAGGTAAGGATTCTTGAGAGTGAAGGGTATAGAGCTGGTGTGATTATAGTTGCCTTAAAATAGATTATTCTAAAAAACAAACAAACAAACAAAAAAAAAAAACTAAACCTAAAAACTAAATACAGAGAAGAGGTAAGAAATTCTAATGGGGAGGGGGAGAATATTAGAGAGAAATGGAGAAAAATAACAATTTAAATGTCATAATTATAAATGTGAATGATTTAACAATTCAATAAAATGAAAAAGAATAAGATTAAATAAGAAAACAAAATCTCACAATCTTTTGCTTGCAAGAAACATGTTAAAAATAAAGTTTAAAAAAACATTAAAAATCAAAGACATATACAGGATAAAAATGAGAGATTGGAAAAAATTTACCATGCATTAGGTGAATCCAATTTGAAGCCTAAAAGAGATAAATAAGGAAACTGTATCATGCTGAAAATAACCATAGATAACAAACCAATGTCATTATTAAACTTATGTTCTCCAAATGCCTTAGGATCTAAATTAATAAAAGAAGCATTACATGAGTTACAAGAAGATAACAGACAACACAAAAGTGAGAGATTTTAATACCCTCTCTCTGTTTTTAGTAAGTTTAACAGAAAGATAAATGAAAGGCAAAAGAGAAAACTGAAGAGATTTAATAGAATTGCTGTAAAAACTAGAGCTAAAAGATTTATGGCATCTTCTAAATGGAACTGCTAAAGAACATACATATTTCTCAAAATCACTGGGAACTTGAATACAAATTGGCCATGTATTAAGCTAGCCCTGACATATTCTTAGAAACATGTAAAAAGACAGAAATAGTAAATGCATTCTTTTGGATCGTAATGCAATAAAAATAGTAATCAATCCAGGGACTACAAACAAAAAACAGACCCAGATGGAGACTTTAATAATGAAAACCTAAATAATGAGCTGCTCATAGAACAAATCATGGCGGGGGTGGGGGGGATATATGTGAAGAAAAATGATAACAATGGAACAGTATATCAGAATTTCTGGGATGCGTTAAAGCAAATATCATATGCATATTAAAAATGAGAAAACCAACAGATATACAAATCAAAAATAAAAACAGAAGAGGAGATATTTTTTAAAATGAGAAGAGAAATGGATAAACTATAAACAAGAATAATTGATAAACCTTTAGCAAATCTGATTAAAAAGAAGGCAGAAAATGAGATCAACAAATCACAAATGAGCAAGTAAAATCAAAACAAAACAAGAAGAAATAAAAATTACAATTAGACTTTATTGTGCAGAGTTATACACTAAGAAAAGTGAAAACACAAATGAAATAAATAAATACTGTTAGAAATGGAAACTATCTAAACTAATCCAGGGACAGTTAGAGATTTTAAATCACCTAATATCAGAAAGAAAATAGGGCTAGCTATAAAGGGATTGCCAAAGGACAAAAAACCTCCTGGTCTTAATGAATTTACTGGAAAATTCTGCCAGACTTTGAAAGAACAATTACTGTCCATCCTACAGAAATTATTCACATCTTACCAGAATCCTTTTTATGAGACAAATATAGTTCTGATACCTAAATTAAGGAAGAATAAAACATAGGAGTACAATGCCATTAATGAACATCCGTTCAGACATTTTAAATAATAATTTAAATAATAATAATAATTTGTCCATTATAGCAGTTTATCCAAGAAATCATTCATTATGACCAACCTGGATTTTTACCAGCAGTGCAAGGAACCAGCAGCATTAGGAAAATAACTAACCTAATTAGTATTAAAAACAGAAACATCCAAAGTCATATAATCATCTCAATAAATGAATAAAAAGCCATTGAAAAAGTACAGCACTCATTTGTGCCAAAATCCCTAGAGTATAGATAGAAAGGATTATTTTTTAAAATATCATAAAAGCATGTATAATAAAAAAACAAGCATCATGTTTAGTGGGGAAACACTAGGAAGGAAGGAAGGAAACTAGCATTTATTAAATGCCTACTTTGTTCCAGCCCTGTGCTGTCTAAATGTTTTACAAATATCTTTTTGATCTTTCAACAATCCTGAGAAGTAGGTCCTGTTATTTCCATTTTGCAGTTGAGAAAACTGACTCTGACAGAATTTGAGTGAGTGGCCCAATTTCACTAGCAATTCTAGTAATTCTGTGGTGAGAGTTGAAGTCTTCCTGAGTCTGCACTCTAGCATCATGCAGCTATCTTTTCCAGTAAATAAGAGAGTAAAGAAAGGATGCTCTTTTTTCCTACTGTTATTATACATAGCTGTAGCGATGCTGGCAACAGCAATAAGAAAATTAAATTAAATTTAGTTAAAGAAATTAAAGTTGCAAAGATATGTAAAGATTATATAAAACCATCCCTATTCATTGATAATATGATATCCTTGGAAAATTCTAGGAAAATCCAGTTAATGGTTTCGGCACAATTTCAGGCTATAAGATAAACCCTCAAAAATCAGCAGCATTTCTATAAAATATAAAAAGTCCAAGAGGCAACATTGAAAGGAAATCCCTCTCCAAATGACTTCAAGATGCACAAAGCATCAAGGAATTGACCTACCAGTGTACACAGAAGATTTGTGTAGAATCAAGTACAAAGTACTCCTTAAAGACAGAAGGAGGAACACATTAATTAACTGGAGGAACATTTGGTGCTTGTGGTTGGCCTGTGACAAAGCTGCCAAAGCTAATTTACTCTTTTAATGCTACACCAGTCAAAGGGATACTTTGGAGAACTGGATAAAATAAAAACAAAATTTGTTTGGAAAAATAAAAGATCCAGAATAAATAGGGACATATTGAAGAGAGGGGGATGGAAGGAGAATAGCACTTTCAGAATTCAAATTATATTATAAAGCAGCAGTCATCACGACCATCTGGTGTTGGTTAAAAATAGCAAGGTCAGTCAGTGGAACACACTAGACAAGAGAGAATCAGAAACAGCAGAAGCCTGAAAACACAAATTACTTAGGAAAGAGCTCCCTGTTTGACCAAAAACTGCTCAGAAAGCTGGAAAATAGCCCGGCAGAAATTAGGCTTAGACCAACAGTTTACACCATATCCACCGTAGGTTTCCAGTGGAATTACGGCCTTAATGTTAAAGATGATGCTATTCAGAAAAAATGAGGAAAGAAGCAGATCATATACTTAAGGTCTTGTCATTGAGGGCCATTTCCCTGCTAATGCCCCGTCCCCTAAAACTCCCTCCTGTTCATTGTTACAAATTCAGACATATTTATATCATCTCTATTGTTTCCTCTGGTAGAAGGTAGCTTCTGTAGGGTCAAGGGAGTGTTGCTTTTTGTCTCTTTATGTCCCTTGAACCTAGCCCAGTCTGGTACCCAGGGGATGCTTAATCAATGCTTGTGGATTGTCTTATTATTAAAAAAGAAGCAGCCTTCCAAACCCCAGCTTCTTAAACTGGTTCGTAACCCCATATTGTGGGGATCAGTGAAATTAGGATTTATTACCAATAAATGTTTTATTTGTAAATCTCTTGTATACCTGGGCTCACGTAAAAATTTCTTGGGTAGGAAAAAGTTTAAGAAGCCCCATTCTGAACAAGGAATGAGTAATAAAAAAGAATTAGAAATGATGGTGCATTATTTAGATTATACTGTTGTTTAAAGCTTTGTCTTTACATATTTGATAATGGCCTTCGGCATAAATAGCCTACATGGGCTGCCCAGTGGGATGGTTTTTGTACAAGAATCTTCCAATTATTTCCTTCATTTGCCTAGCTGACAGCAGGGATCTGCTCCAGGTCCTCAGACTTGGGGCCTGGAGTTTCCTGGTGACCTTTTTGCTGACACATTCAGTGTTCTCCATGCTCCTGCTGGCCAGGGCTCTGAGATCATCCCCATTAGGAAGATCTGGCAGCGGCTCAGAGCCTGACAAGGCCAGGAGGTGCTGTCCTGAGGCTTGTTCCTCCTTCTGGGGTGAGAAAGAGAGGCCTAAGGCTTGATTGACTTGAGAAAGCGTACTCACACTCACACACACACACTGGCAATTAGTGAACAGCTGGTCTAAATTTATACTGTCGGGCAAGTGTTAGTTTCAGAACATGTGTGAATTTTTATGTGCTTTTCTTAGCAACCAGAGCAGTGTATGAGTTACTGCCATGTGTGGAGTATTTTTTTTTTAAAGAAATAATCACCATTTGAAGCTCTTGGTGTTAGAAAAGTCATAAAAGTAATTCAGCCCAGTTACAGTTTCTGTGATAAAAATCAGACTCCTTTTGTGTTAGATTTTGTGTTTGCATGTCTATGTGCATATAAGAAAGAGCAATTGTTAGGTGAGGAGGTGCAATTTACCCTGCTTATTTGTTCCCTCGTTCCAAAAGGACCAAAAGTGGCATTTAAACTCATTGAAATATATAAAAATGCTTTCTTCTTAAAACATAAATATAAAAAATGCAAATATGAAAATAAGTGGAAAACAATTCTTTTTAAAACAAATATAAATCAATAAAATACAAATATAAGTGGAAAAACTCTTCTTTTTTTAACCATAAATATAAATAGAATGTAAATATAAATAACAAATAGTGGAAAAATTATTTTCAAATATAAAAATAAATAAAAATATAAGTAGATTAAAAATATAAATATAAAATAAGTGAAAAAATTCTTCTTTCCAAATAAAAATAAATTAAGTATAATATAAATGAATATAAAATATTAATATAAAAATAAGTGGAAAAACTCTTCTTTTTAAAATCATAAGCAAAACCTAGAGCCACAGAGGTGAGAGGGACGTTGAACAGTTGGACTGAGGGCTGCCAGAGCTCAGACTAGAAAGAGAAGTCTTTATCTTTTTGGTGACAAAAAGCACTTGTGGGCACAGCCTCTGTGGGGGAGGCTAGCTTTATCCCACTGATTTGGCAGCCTTTGCCAGATGTGTGCTTTTCTCCTGGTGAGTCTTAAATACGTCTCCATCTTCCTCCTGGTAATGCAGAGTGGGCCTCCACTTAATGAGAAACAAAGACACCTCCCAGATCTAACGTTACATTTAGCATTCTAACATTGTCTCTCTCCTGCAAATATCTCTTACTACTCCAGACAATTAACTCCTGCTTCTTGTAGCTGTTGCCTTAGTACATGGTTACCAAAGCGGCTGTAATAGCCATGTAATCAGCAGTTTATTTTTATGTCTGCACTTATCTGAGCTGTGCCAATGCATGCATAAAGAAATAAACCTTGTTATTTAAATGCCATTAAAATCAGAAGCAGTGAAGTCGTTGGCAAATTGAAAAAGACAAAATTGAAAATGAAAGCACTTTTGGAAAACTCTCCTCCCCCATTCCATAAATGAGAGTTTGAGTGGAAAATTGCTGCAAGAAGAACCGCTTTAAAAAACTCATTTTAATATGAAAAAACAGCCTTGAACAATTCACGGAAAGCCTGGTTTTATTCTCCTGTAAATACTGATAAACAATTTCTTATTTGGTGAGTTAAATTCATTATTAGTTACAGTATCACAAGGCTGTGTCACAGACATGGAACCAGATACCTGCTGATTCATCGGGTCTCCAGAATCATCATAAATATATAAAAAATAGTTGTTAGTATATAATTAAGATGGTAGGGTTATAGCATGTAAACATGGTGCTGTTGGATTCAGTATCATTGTTTAAAATGAGCCCATTTCTTCTGTTTTAAATAGAACAAATTTTAGTGTTGCAGATCTTAGGAAACAATTTTTAGATAATTTAGATAAATCTAAGGTTTGTGTGTTTGTTTGTTTTCTCCTTAGACTTCTGATTCAGCCATCCTAAAAATGCTTCAGACCAAATTTGAGGATGTGCTTATCTATGAAAACCCTTCTCTCCAGAAGAAAGCTTTGTCTTGTATTCCAGGTCAAGAATTGCAAAGAAGAGCTCAAGAAAAGTTTGAAAGAGCTAAAAAATTGGATCAAGGTAGTACCTTTGACAATTTATTATATTCATAGCTGTAAAAGTAAAAAAAATTAGATTGCTTATAAAGAGTTAATATAATATATTCTATCTAAATTTTCCTAAATTTTTTGTATTTTTGAAGATCAATAATAACATAAACATAAATTTATCTGTACATTTATTTATATATACAGAAATAATATCTCTGGAAGTCTTGTCAATAATCAAAAATAATCATCATTCCTGATTTGACACATTAACAACTTAATGATCTATTTAGCATATGGCTACTGTTTACAGCTCTGTGAGTAAATCAAAAAAATGAATTTGAGCCCTAAGTAAAATTATCATTGTTTTATTCTTTCACTCCTAAAACTAATATTTTGTGTATATGTAAATAAATAAATCAGTCACTAAATTGAGAATAGAAGCATCAACACTCTTGCTTAGTTTCATGTTTGGCACGTAGCTCTTTCCCACATAATTTATGTTTTAAGGTTTATTGTATGTTGTAGGGTTGTATTGTATGTTTTGTATTGGGTTATTGAGTATAATTCTAATCCTTCCTTTTCTAATTGTTCCACTGGCTTTTTGGTCATTTTATGATATCATTTAGGGACTATTTTATTTCTTTTTTTTTTTTTTTTTTTTTTTTTTTTTTTTTTTTTTTTTTGCTTTTTCTCTGGGTATTGTAGATTTTTTTGTTCCTCCAAATTAAATTTTCATTCCCTCTGCAAAGTATTTTCTTGATAATTTTCATAGTACACCACTAAATCTGTAAATTAATGTAAGCAATATTGTCATTGTCATTGAATATTCTTCTAGTTTTTTTTTTTTTGTTGTTGTTGTTGTTTATTTCCTTAAAGAGCATTTTGTAACTGCATCATGTGTTCAGTGTTCTTTGATAGTTTGATTTCCATATATTCTATGTATTTTGTAGTTACTTTGAATTTTCCTTTCTATTATTCTCCTGTACTTAGTGGTAGCTATATAGAAATGTTATTTAATTTTGTGGGTTTATTTTGTATTTAGTACTTTAGTGGAGTTATTAATATTTTCAGTTGTTTTGTTAATTCTCTAAGATTTTCTAAGGTAAATCATCATATGTCATCAGCAAATGGAGCTTTATTTCCTCTTTGTCTATACCTCTGATATCTTTCTTTTGTCTTACTGCTATTTCTTGCATTTCTAGAACTATACCAAATAATAAAGGTGCATCCTTGCTTTATCCTTGTATTTACTGGGAAATTTGCAAGTATTTCTCCATTGTATATAACATTAGATTTTTATTTTAGATGCTTTTCATCACACTTTTTAAATGTCCCTCTAACTTCATACTTTGAAAGATTTTTTTCTTTATATAAATGAGAATCTTATGTTGTCAAATGAGTTTTCTGTATCTATATAAAGTGGCAGTAGACATTTTGTTTTTAATATGACTGAATTATTTTCATTATTTTCCTAAAGCATTCTTGCACCCATGGATAAATAATTGTAGTGTTTATGGCATAATGTGATTTAATTTTTAAATTGGCATTAATTAAGCATATTAGTCTATTGTTGTAATCTTTTCTGGTTTAGGTATGAGTACTATATTTGTCTAATAAAAGGAGTTTGATTTTTAAGAATAATTTGCATAGTATAGATGTTAATTATTTTTTTAAAATCTACATAATCCTCTTATGACTCCATCAGGCTGAGAGTTTTATTTTTTGGTAGTTTCTCTATATCTGTTTTGATTTTCTTTCTTGTTACTAGATCTTTTCATGGTTTTACTAGCACATAATTGTAGCAATTTCTGATGATACTTTTAGTTTCTATTGTGATCTTATGTATTTGATTTTACTTATTTTATCCACATTAATTAATCTTTGTTTTTTTAAAGATTTAACTTTCAATTTTTCAATTTTAGAATCTTTGCCAATTTATTTGTCTGATTTTCAGGATTTCCTCTTGGATTTCTAATTTTTAATTGCATCTTCATTAGCACTTTCTTTTGATTTTACTAAAATATGTTCTTAGGGATACAATTTTTCTGAGGATTTGTTAACTGAATCCCAGAAATTTTAGTATTTGGTCTTATCACTTTCTCAGATTTATAAATTGTTTCTCTGGTTTGTTTTTTGGCCTGGATGTTTATTTTTGGGGCAGGATGTTATTATTAAGCCTCCACTTAGGTCCGTGTCGTTTGAATGTCCTTTCGGTTACTGCTTGTATTGTGTTATCTATAAAGGAGACTTAGTATGTTTCAGAGTAGGGAGGGCAGGGGTCTGCTGTCTCTGCGGTTGGGCTGTAGTAGGGGAACAGGGAGCAGAAAGGCCCCAGTTGGAAGCTTGGCTCAGGTGGGCCTTCACTCAGAGCCTGGTTTAGTTTGCCTCCAGTATTATTGCGCACTCCAGGTGGTAATAAACTCAGAAAAGGCTCCTGTTCCTATTCCGACTTCCCACTTGTCCATGAGAATGAGAAACGGGGTCTTCATCTCCTTCCCCTGAGAATGGGCCATCTGGGCTCTGAGGACATCCGTGGCCCTTTGCAACTTTGGCCTTGACCATTTGTTTCATCAGTGTCCTACTTGTGGGGTTTCCTCGGCAGAGGCACTAGAGTGCTTAGTCTTCCTTCTCCAGCTCATTTTGCAGATCAGAAAACTGCGGTAAACAGGATGAAGTGACTTGTCTTGGGCCACAAAAATTCAGGAGCATGAGGCTTCCTCATTTGGGGTCTGACATGTGCCATGGCTGCCCCGACACACTTTAATACAATACAATACACGGGTATGTATGCACATGTATGTGTGCACACTTACATACATGTACATGTGTATCCATGTGTAGGGATTATTAACCTAGAGGTTTGTGAACTTGGCTTTTAAGAATATTTTGCTAGCTATTTCAGTATAATTGGATTTCTTTGTAATCCTATGTGTTGTATTTTATGCATATAAAAAATTTTAGGAAAGGATCCATAGGCTTCACCATGCGCTCAGTAGGGGCCCATGATCCCCCAAAAGGTTAACAGTGTCTCATGATAGACAGACACTCACACATATAAAAAGGTAACATCATATTTACATGGATTATGAGTTATTATACTTCCATATGCTATGTCTGTATACAGATATATCAAACCATACTGTTCGAGTGCTGTTAAAACTCATACTCATGAATTTGTTTGCAGATTGAAAGAGACAACACTGAAAATAAAATCACTTGGAGAAATTTATTTTTCTCCAATCCCACCTCCTTGGTTAAGGTGATTCTTAGAATATAGAATAGAGCGTTCTCTCAGTAGACTATTGTATGATATATTGGTGCATTTTAAGTTAAGTGTTTTTTAGTGCACAAAGTAATTGAAAGGTATAGGTAACAGTAACTTCTATTATTGAATTTTTCTATTGGTTTTATTAGTTAATAGTCATTGTTCTATTTGTATAAATAAGCAACTGTAAGAAGAAGAAAGAACCCATGCAATTAAGTCAGGAGATGAATTTGAATCCTGCCTCTGACATTTTTGAGCTGTACATTCATGAAGTCCCTTCACTGCTCTGAATCTCCATTTCCTTGTATTTAAAATGGAAAAATCAAATCTGAAACACCTACCCACAATATGTTTTGAGGATCCAATGGGATAATGTCTATAAATGTAAATATGAATAGCTTTGCTCCATTTAAAATTGTATAGAATGTCAGATGTTTTTGCTCTTGGTCTTAGGCCTTTGTTGTAGGCTAAATTGTGTACAACCCTTGGCACATAGTATGCATTTAATACATGCTTATTGATTGATTGTAACAATTTAGATTTTGAAGGAAATAATCACTTTTGGTAGCCTTCTCAATGAATTAATTCGGTTTTAACTTTTCAGGTGCTAATATAAATGGAGAGGATATTCTACTGATGGAACTTCTACAGTGGTTTAAAGGAGAGTTTTTTCAGTGGGTAAATCACCTTCCCTGCAGTAAATGTGGTGGCGAGACGATAAATAAAGGAAAACTGTCTCCTGATGATGATGAGCGGAGGTGGGGCGCAAGCAGAGTGGAAGAGCATTTCTGTAGCTCGTGCCACATCAGTAATCGATTCCCAAGGTGCGTACATGCTCAGTGAATAAAAGTACTTTATCCCTAGCTTTCAAGAGTGTCTGTAAGTTAATTTTCCTTAGCTGAATTCCGTTTTCCCCATTGACTCTAATTACAAAATCAGAGATGTGTTCCACTTGAAAATATTATTATCCCTAGAGATAATAGGATATTTATTTTAGTAATCCTTTTAGAATTAAATGTATACAGGAAAAACAGTAACTTTCTAATAACATGAACAATAATGCTCCATAATGCTTAAAAGCGTAAAAAAAGACTACTAAAAAACAATATTGTAGGATAGTTTTAAAGTGGGAATGGGTGCAGGCACTCCTGCCTCATTTGTTTTTTCGAAAATATCAGTTTGCATTATTAATTTAGTTGATTTCTCACATACTACTAAATTTACATCTAAGGACATTGATTTGGTCTTTTTTCCTTTGCTTTCTTCACATTAGTTGCATTTTTTAGAGATGGTTGCCTGGTAGGACCTGCAGAATTTGTTAGAGTATTCTTACAAGACAAGCTGCCTTACCTACCTAGTTAATGTCAGGAATTCCCAGGGTTTTAGCATTAATCATTCAGAGTCAGCTGGGACCCGGAGTTGTCTGACAACCATCTCTTGTTCAGTAATCAGCACAGGTGAGTAGGTGGTACCCCTGTGGGTTGTTTAATACCCAGCCTAGGAGCTTGTTACTTTAGCTGATGCCGAGGGACTGGTTAGCGCGTCAGCAGAAATGATAAAAGCTTTATCCGTGTCAGCCAGTGGCCAGAAGCTTGCCGTTGTTCATATAAGAGGAATCGGGCATTTTATTTATTTGACAGAAGCCATCATAGGGGCAGGATGGCCTCATGGGACCCTCAAACCAGGAATCTCTATTGTGAATTTTGATTTAACAGAATTCATAATTTCAGGAATTAATTTTTAAGTCAGTCTCTCTTAAGAGGGGTGCTTACTTGAGGAATGTTCTTAACTGTTGTTAAGCTATTAAAGAGCTAGCTGTGATTTTAGCTGAGATCAACACCATTATTATTATTAGAAACAAACCAGTTTTCTCTATGCAAACTCATTAGATGCTCAGTAGGTTTTGTTGATGAAGTTAGATTGCTCTTATAATGGCTCACGCTAGTTGTGTCCAGAGAGAGCTTGTTACTGGTGCTCTTGGACCCAGCACAGCCTTTTCTGAAAGGGGTTTAGTCTCAGAGGGAGGGGACAGATTGCAGGGAAATGGGGCAGCAGATGCAGAACAAGGCAGCTGGGGCTGGGGCCGTCCTTGCCAGGGGATGCAGGTGAGCCGTGCGGGAGGTGGCCCTGGAAAGCCTGGAAGGGGCGAGGAGGCCAGGTGCATCCAGGGAACAGCCCAGCCCTGCTTGGCTTGAAATATGAGAAAAATATGGAAAAAGAGACTCATGAGGACCTTGACTGGCCTGGGCCCGGGAGTTTGATCTTTATCTGGAAAGCAACAGAGTTAGTGTCATCATTGGATTTGTTACTTGGTGAAGGAGCAGGCAAATGGATGGGAACTGTCACTAGGTAATAACGGTTATTGATTTTGTAAGTGACTGATCCAGGAATGGCAGCATTTTAAACTATCACAGAGATTCTTTGTTGGGCCCATGAAAACGTCAAACTTTTCCAGTTTTAGGATAATCTTAAACCTGGGAAGACTACGCCCACCTACCCCTCTATAGGTATTTCTAAACACACACACACATAAATGGATATATATATATATATATATATATATATATATATATATATATATAGGCATCTCTGTGTGTGGATGCATATGCGTAAAAGAAAATGTTGAGTCAAATAAACATTCTCAGCAGTGCTTTGGGAAGCTCATTTTGAAAGACAAGAGAAAAGAGCCTGATTACTACAAATGCTTCATTAAGGATCTTGTGAATAAGTAGCTCCCTTTTTATCTGTGGGAGGTTTAATTTTTCATCCAGTTGAAAAGAGTGACTTCTGCTGCCCCAGAGAAGCTGCTTCTCCTGGAAAAGGGAGGGAAGCTGGCCAGGACACCGGGCCACTGGATTTGTGTGTTTGTTTCCTTGCTTTAAATTTCTCTTCCTATTATTAGGAACTTGACAAAATATCAACAGATAGTATGCAAAGAACCAAAGAAGTGGGCTGCAAATGAAACTGAATCTCTGCTAAACAGCTGGATGTGCCCAGATTAAATGTGGTTATTCCAAAGCCATTCTGAGCCTTTTAAAAATTATTTTATTTTGTTAAATATTTCCCAGTTACATGTTAAAAAAAAAAAAACACTTCCAATAGTGATTTTTAAAATTTTTGAGTTCCAGAGTCTCTCCCTGTCTCCTGTCCCTGCTGCTTCCTTGAGAAGCAGGCAATTTGATGTCTGTTACAGACAGTTCTCACTTAAATTAAGGGGATTGATCCACAGTAACATTTACATAAAGCCAGTTTGTCTGTGGATGGAGGAAGGGGAGGGAAGTTGGAAGAAGATCACAGGCTCGTGGAGGGAGGAGACTGGCCCATAATTCAAGGACATGTGGCAACCAGAGACACAGAAGCAAAAGCAGGAGGAGGGACCATGAGGCAGGAGGGTCTGGGGCCTGGCTTGGAACCAAAAGTGCAAGGAGACCAGAGACATGGGGGCTGGACACAAACACAGGTCAGGACAGTGACACATGGGGTGGAGGGGGAATGGCTGTCAATGTCTATTCTTCTGCATTTACTTGGAGAGAGTTTTTTAAAAGATTTTTAAAAAAATTTTTTTTTGGTAGAAGGGTAGGAGGCCATGGAACTGAGGGGCAAAAGTGGAGAGAGCACTATAAACATAACAAGTGCTTTTTGGGAATGCAGATTTTTTTCAGAATTCTTAAAGTTGGATTTGCATAATGCAATTTTACATAAAGCTAGAACTGTATACATGTAAAGTCATGCAAAACACATTTCCATATTAGCCATGTAGCAAAAGAAAACATATACAAAATAAAACAGTAAAAATAAAGTTTTAAAAAATTGTGGATTTTCATCATAATTTCTAGAGGTGGATTTTCATCATAATTTCTTTGGAATTGCCTTGGACTATAGTCTTGATCAGAGTAGCTAAGTCTTTCACAGTTGATCATCCTTACAATATTACTGTTATTGTTCTGCACAATATTCTCCTAATTCTATTCACTTTACATCAGTTCATAAAAGTTTTCCCAGGTTTTTCCAAAACCATCCTGCTCATCATTCTTTTCTTTAAAAAAAAATAGCTCTTTATTTTTCAAAATACCTGGAAAAATAGTTTTCAACATTCAACCTTGCAAAAGCCTTGTGTTATATATTTTTCCCTACCTTCCCACCTCCGCCTATTCCTAGAAAGTAAGTAATCCAATATATGTTAAATATATGTAATTCTTCTAAACATATTTCCACATTTATCATGCTGCACAAGAAATATCAGATCAAAAAGAAAAAAAAATGAGAGAAAAAACAAACAAACAACAACAATAAAAATGAAAAGGTAAAAAATATGTTGTGATCCACATTTAGTCCCTCCCTTTAGTCTCTTCTCTGTGTGGAGAGGGCTCTCTCCATCACAAGTCTATTGCAGTTGACTTGAGTCACCTCATTGTTGGAAAGAGCCACATCCATCAGAGTTGAACATTGCAAATAGTTTGGGTTGCCTTCCTTAACATTTGTTTCATTGATTTCTTTGGTACTTTTAACCTTTTGTTCCTCTGGTTTAATTTCGATACTACTTTCACACCCCCCCCCCCCCCCAGCCTTATAAAATAAATCTTTACTAGTTTGATTGGTATGGCACTAGGTAAGTAAATTAGACTGAATTGTCATTTTTACTAATTGGTTTAGCCTACTCAAGTGCAATGAATATTTCTCTAATTATTTAAATCTCTCATCTTTATTTGTATGAAAGTGTTTTGTAATTGTGTTCATATAATCCCTGGGTTTATCTTAGCATGTAGACTCAAGTATTTTTTAATTATCTGCAGTTATTTTAAATAAAATTTCTCTTTCCATCTCTTGCTATTTAGTATTGTTGGTAGTACATAGAAATGCTGATGATGTATGTAGGTTATTTTATAAGCTACAATTTTACTGAAGTTGTTAATTGTTTCAACCAGATTTTTACTTGATTATCTAGAGTTCTTTTAAGTATACTATCATGTTGTTTGCAAAGAGTGGTAGTTTTCTTTCTCCAGGGGCCATTTTTATTCCCAGAACTTATTTTTCATGTCTTTTTTTTTCTATTGCTAGTATTTTAAATACAATATTGAATAATATTAATGATAATAGACATTCTTGCTTCATTCCTGATCTTATTGGGAGAGCTTCAAGATTATTCTCCTTACAGATGTTTGCTTTTAGTTTTAATTAGATACTCTTTATTTCTAAGAAAAGTTCTGTTGATTCCTATGCTTTGTAATGTTTTCCATAGGAATGGATATTATATTTGTCCAAGGCTTTTTTCTGCATCTATTGATATAATCATATGATTGTTGAGGATTTTGTTGTTAATATGGTGAATTATGCTGATAGCATTCCAAATACTCAATCAGCTCTGCATTCTTGGTATAAATCCCATGGTAATAGTGATTTGTGATATATTGTAGTAATTTCCTTGTTAGTATTTTATTTTAACTCTTTGCATTAATATTCATCAAGGAAATTGGTCTATAGCTTTCTTTCTCTGCCTTTGTTCTCCTTGGTTTAGGTGTCAAAACCATATTTGTATCATAAGAATTTGGTAGGATTCCTTCTTTACCTATTTTTTTCAAATAGTTTATATAGTATTGGCGGAATTCATTTTTAAATCCATCTGGTTCCTAGGATTTTTTTGTTAGGGAGTTCACTGATGGCTTGTTAAATTTCTTTTTCTAAGATAGGTTTATTTAAATATCCTCTTTCGTGGTTATCTTTTTATGCTTCTCAAGGTTGGGATTTGAAAGTCATATTGTCTGTTCAACTCTGATTAGTCCTCTGTTTCATTTTTCCTCTGAAGTTCTACACTCAGTTTTGCTGGACAGGTTTTTCTTGGATATAATTCTAGGTCTTTTTACCTTCTGGAATATTATTCCAAGCCTTTCATTTCTTTAATGTGGCAACTGTTAAAACTTGTGTAATCCTGAGTGGCTATGATATTAAAAAAATTTTTTTTCTAGATGCTTGAACTATTTCTTTTTGTTCTGGGAACTCTGGAATTTGGCTATCATATAATGTTACTGGAAGTTTTCATCTTGGGATCTCTTTTAGATGATCAACAATAGATTATTTTGAATCTGGGCAGTTTTCTTTGATATAGTGTCTTAACATAGGATCTGGGCTCTTTCTTTAATAATTTGATCAGTTAATTCAGTTATTCTTAAACTATCTCTTCTCAGTTTCTTTTCTAGGTAAGAAAAGGTCTTTTTTCCTATAAGATATTTCACATTTTCATCTACTTTTTTCTTTTTTTTTCTACCTTGATTTATTGTTTCTTGATATTTCATGAATACATTAGCTTCCACTTGGCAAATTCTAACTTTAAGGAATTATTTTTTTCAGTGAGGTTTTTTCCCCCATTTGATCAGTTCTGTTTTAAAAGTATTAATATTCTTCAGTATTCTTTGGTGCCTCATTTACTGAACTGTTAAATGTTTTATTAATTTTCTTCTTTTGCTTTTATTTTTTTACCTAATTTTTCTTTTATTTCTCTTATTTGATTTTGAAAACCATTTTTAGCTCTTCCAGGAAATTCTTGGGCTTGTTTCCAATTCACTTTTTTTTTTCCTTTAAGGTTTTACTTCTAATATGTTCTAATTCTAATGTCTTTTGAGTTTCTGTCTTGATCTTTCTGGTCATCGTCCTAGCTTTTTGTGGCCAGCTGTGTTTTTTGCTCATTTTTCCACCCTGTTTCTTCATTTGGAACTTCATGTTAACATTGGGTTCTGTTCCCAGCACTGGCTCTGCCTCAGGCTTTTCCACACCAGGTTTTTGAGCTGGTTTGGGGGTTTGGAAGTTTTTGGTGCTTCTGGGGTGGGGTGTGGTCATTGCTCTCCCGGTCTTGACCACAGGCCTTCCTGGAGGCCTCCTGATCCCGGGATTGCAGTCGATGCTGCTCCCCCGGCCACTGTTCCTCAGGGTTCCTGATCCTGCCCCTCTGGGCCTGCAGACTCTATAACCCAAAGTGCATGTAGGCAGTGGGGTTCCCAAAGCCCATCTGGTGTGGTTGTTCAGTGCCTGTAATCTCTCTGGCTTCACAGCTCCTCAAACTGCCTCCTCTCACTGCTCCTGGTCCCACCATCGGTGTTTGCCCACGTGGACCCCAGGCCAGCCTCCTCCCCCGTGGTACAGATCCCTCCTTTTGACCTTCTCTGTGCTCTTGAAGGATGTCTCATCTCACCTTTTGCCGGCTCCGCCACTCCAGACTTTGATTTGAGGTGTTTTTTTCAAATTGTTGAGGGGAGAATGTTGAGTGGGCTCAGCCGAGTACTCTCTCTGCCCCGCCATCTTGGCCCTACCTGCCCCCCAATTATGAGCTTTTATTCTGCATAGTTTAGCTATTTTATTTCTTTTTGTTTTTAAGTATTACTCTCCTCCTCTCCCCTCCTCCCACAAATTGAAGTCCTCTCTGCAATCAAACAAATAAACATCTTGGCCATGGCTGAGAGGAAATATCCTTTTTATGTCTCTAATCTACGAACTCTGCTCCATGGGAAGGCCTCTTGCTCAGCCCTCTGTAATTGTTGCCTACGTTGTTCTCCTGGTTCTGCTCGGGACATTCTATTGTCGCCATTCAGTCACGTCCAATTCTTTATGACCCCATTTGGGGCTTTCATGGCACAGACACTGGAGGGGTTGGCCATTTCCTTCTCCAGCTCATTTTACAGATGAAGAAACTGAGGCAGCTAGGATGAGTGACTTGCCCAGAGTCACACAGCGAGGAAGTGTCTGAGGCCAGATTTGAACTCAGAGCTTCCTGATTCCAGATTCGTTGCTCTATCCATTGTGCTGCCCCTGGGCCATTCTGCATTCATTCATATACATCCTCCTAGGGTTCTCTGAATCTGGCTCTTTGTCCTTTCTTAGGGTAAAGTGATATTCCATTATATATATACCACAATTTAATTTTTTTTCAATTTTATTTTTTTTAATTAAGGGTTTTTATTTTCAAAACATATGCATGGATAACTTTTCAGCATTGACCCTTGAAAAATCTTGTGTTCCAGTTTTCCTCTCTTTTCCCCCACCCCTTTCCCAGATGACAAGTAATACAATATATTGGTCAGCAAGTCCCTAGTCTTGGGCCTTGGCTAATTCTTTCCTCCCTCAGAGGGCCGCTGCGAGTGCTTTTGTGCTCACTTGGCCCTCTTCAAGGGGCAGACATGATCTCACAGATCAGGCTCTAACAGCGGGATTGCTTCCCTGAAGAGTTTAATATGCTCTGTACCAGCCTCTTGGGGAGCTTGGGGTGGACATGTGTGACAAAGCGCCTATTCCGTTCTCCTTTTTGTCAGGAAGGTTGGGAAGTCTTCTATTAAAGATCTGTTTTTCCCATGTCGGAGGTTTTTTTCTTCAAGCTTTATTGACCTGGTTTTGTTTTTCTGCGTTACAGACATTGCCAAATTGATCCTCTCTCTAGATTTCCAGCTGACAAAAGTTTGGCTTCTTTCTTCAGGTACAACGATCCTGAGAAACTCTTGGAAACCAGACGTGGGCGATGTGGCGAATGGGCAAACTGCTTCACGCTCTGCTGCAGAGCCATGGGCTTCGAGGCACGCTACATCTGGGACTCCACCGGTAACTCTGTCCCTGAAACTGCTGGCAGACTTAACCCGCTCTAACGTTTTCTCGTGGAAATCTCATTCGTGGTTCTGTGTAGGAGACACTGCATGTGGATAGTGAGGCGCCGTTGATGTGATTTTAGAATCCACCAATCGGAGCTTTGTGTCTTCTGCTTGCTTTTTAGAATCAGCCATTCTCTTCACTCTCCTCATTTAAAAATAAAATAAAATATAAGACAATCCCCGTCCCCAAAATGACAATAAAAAGCCACTTAGTATCAGGAAGGATAGGATAAGAGAGGCACCTCCTTAATAACTCCTGCTTCTCCCCGGTTATTACAGCTAAAGTTGGGACTTATTTCTGGTGAAAAGAAACACAAATAACATCATCGTGCTTTGACATTAGCAAAAGGAATGCTTTTTTTTTTTTTTTTTTTAACTGTGTGCTAATCAAAAAACATCATTTTGACTGTGTTGCTTCCTGGTATTTGCATCCCCAGAACCTAGCAGTGTCTGGTAGAGAATAAGCACTGTATGCATGTTTTATCCATCCATCCGTCTGCCTACCTGTCTGTGCTGCAGAATAGTGGTTTCTTAAATCTGACTATATGGTTAATGAGTTATAAGGAAGGTTCTTATGAAACAGGGGAATAAAGTAAAGAACAAATTTTCCTTATTATTTCACACAAAATGCTGTTATTGTGAATATGGGTGTGTGATACACATATATTACATGATACATAACATATGTATATACCTTTGGTTGTGTATATGTAGATATATATCTAGATAGACATGTCTATATGTAATATGTATCTATAAAGAGAGAGAGATTTTTTAAATGGCTACATATTCTCTGTTGCTTGTGCAGATCATGTTTGGACAGAAGTCTATTCTCCGTCTCAGCAGCGATGGTTGCACTGTGATCCTTGTGAAAATGTTTGTGATAAACCTCTCCTTTATGAAGTAGGATGGGGGAAGAAGCTCTCCTATATCATAGCATTCTCCAAGGATGAGGTAGGGGAAATACTTTTTTCCTATTTAAGACATAATAATTAAGGTATTTTAATTACTTCATTAATTAAACAATCTACTAAATCAGCTTTCTAAATAAAAATTAATTTTTTTTGCCAAGTTCTGAAAATTTGTTTGATTTCCCAATCATTCTAAGAAATATGCTGGTTATAATGTGAAAATTAATTATCTTCTCACTATTTCCATTTAAAGAGAATAATCTTGAAAACCTGCTAAATATTACCTTGCTGTATACTCTGCTTATTCAGAAACTATTTATCAGTAGTAATGAGCATGATAAATATATACATACTCTCTTTTATTTGAGATTGTTGATGTCACTTGGAGGTATTCCTGTAAACATGAAGAAGTGGTTTCTAGGAGAACTCAGATTAAAGAAGAAGTACTTAGAGAAACAATTAATGGCCTTAATAAGCAGGTATGTGATTGTCTGCTCTTTCTATGAAGACAAAGACATTTTTATAAAGACTATAAAAAATCAATTTCTTTTAACTATGGCTATCAAGTGGAAGAATTGTTTGCCAGAACACATATATTTTTCTGTTTGTACTTTTAACTTTTTCACATGGTGGAAAATGGAATCATTTTAAAGGGAACATTTTGTACTTTAAACTCCTTCGCTTTGTCTCTTGTAATAAAAATAGAATAATGTTCAATTTGCTTCATTGAAGTGTAACCTTTATGCCTCATTTGAAGTGTGGGGTCCTCAGTGGCTGTGACTCTAAGCTTGACCAGCTTTACCTCCAGGCTGAGAGATGGACTTTGCTTGAGGATCAGTCTAAGTATCAGGAGGTTCATCATGGGGTTGACCACAGGGTGAGGAAATTTCATCCCTAGCAGCTCTTAAAGAGCAGTGATCTGCGAAAATGGAGAGAAGAGCCATGTTGATAGAATTACAGATTTTTTTATTTAAGTTTGAAACCTGACTCAAATACTATAGATTTGGGTCTTGTTTAATGTGAACTGTTACAAAATTCAGCTAATCCAAATACACAACAGAACAGTTTACTGAGAAGCTCCTCAGGGTTATTGACCTTCATTCTCAGAGGCCCAAAATATGGTATCACCATGTTCGGGTAAAGGTGCAGTGTGTCCAGTGGTGGCTGATCAGACCAGTATGAGCTCAGAAGGCTCTACCATAGGTCGGGCACAAATAATGCTCATCAACATTTGCAATGGAGAGGTCTTTAAATTTGCACATTTTGGGTTTCTTTTGAGCTCCTGCAATTGTTTCACTCATAGAACAAGTCCGTATGGAATAGAGATGGTCCTAGATCATGACCACAGACTAGAGAAATAAGGGAGAGCATTTCTGTGTTCTCCCAGGAAACAGTGACTCGATACCTTTTGCCAACTTCAAAACACTCATTTGGAGTCAAATTGGTTTTCTGTGTTTGGATCTAAGACTCCTGAAGGATATTTCAACTTACACACTATAAGATGTAGCTAATGTACCTGCTTTGTTGTGTGTGTGTGAGAGTGTGTATTTATATATATATATATATATATATATATATATATATATATATATATATATATTTATATATATATATGTGTGTTTTTATACATGTCTGTTTGTATATGTGTGTTTTATATGTATGTATTTATATAGGTTTTTATATGTGTGTGTGTATGTGTGTGTGTATATATATATATATACACACACACATACACACACACACATACACACACACATACATACACACATCTGGAAACAGAGTCCCCCCCACCCATGCAGAAAATCACGCGTGTTCTTCAAACACCGACTCTGAAATCTCTATTCCCTGTGAGAATCCTTTTATCACCTTTTGCTTCTCTGAAGTTCATCCTATTTCAGGCACTTTGTCTGAACATCACCAAATCATCTCATGGGGTTTTATTCAGAGCCTAAATTGGGCTGCTATTGGGGGAAAATAACCCTTTTAAAATTGTTCCCCTGATTGTTCAGAAGTTCTGAGAAGTTATTTCATGTGACCTTGCAATCTTTCCTATGCCCCAAGAAAGGGAAATTTAATGAAGCTTCATTCTTCTCCAAAAGAAGTCTCTCTGGTAGGTAATGAAGTTGGTGATAGGTAGTGGGAGTGGAGGAGGGGAAGCAGCTTGGTTAGAGTCTTTATCCATCTTATCTTCTGTATAAAGCTCACTTTTTCACTTTCCAAAATTCCTTCTGCATTTTTATCACCTGATAGTGTTTGTCCTGCAAGGTCACATCTTGAAGTGTTTGTAATAGAACAAATTTGCAATATCCTTCAGGAGTCCTAGCTCCAGAAGGAAAAAATTGATGGTCTTAGAAGTGTGCATTTGGAAATTAGGCAAACGGTGTCAGTCATGTTTTATTTATAGAGGATAGAAATGACTTCAGTGTGTGTTCAAAAATAGATTAGCAAAAGAAAATCAGAAAGAAGGATTTGAGTAAAATAGTGTATTAAAATGTAAGAATAGTATTTGGTTGAAAAAGTAAGTTCAAAATGCTTTCTTTGAATAAATATAAGCAAATGATTGATGCAGTTAATTTAAACAGAGTAGAAAGTAGAATTATCTCAAGTTAAACTTGGTGATTAGCATTGTTATAGCACCGCTTCCTTATGTAGCAGATGAGGAAAATGAGAGATTAAATGATTCCTATGGTGTTGAGAATCATTTTAACTGAGTTATTTAAAAGGCATTTGATTTTGCTATTTTAAAAATAATAATAAATTTTGAAATTGAAGCAAATGTTTCTGCTATCATGTTTTCCTTAACCTCTCCAGCTTCTTAGTCCTAAAGTTATTTCACATTTTAATGATTTTTTTTGGTTTGTTTTAGTGAGACAAAACTGTCTTACATACTACAAGTTTCAGCAAGGGAGTTTCCTCTTTTGGGAGTTCCTTTGGCCATTGAAAGTAAAGCCTCAGTCCCTTTTTCTAATCTTCCTTAGATTCTAGCTTCAAATAGGTCATAACCTGAAATAATTTTCAGTCTTTTCCTTTTGTTTTCTTTTACCACAGAGGCAGCTCTCCTTGTCAGAGAGCCGAAGAAAGGAGCTCCTTCACAGGATAATTGTGGAACTTGTGGAGTTCATCTCTCCCAGACCTCCTAAGGCTGGAGAGCTCGGTGGCCGGATCTCGGGCTCAGTGGCTTGGAGAGTAGCCCGAGGAGAAATGGGTTCTGAGGTATTTAATTCATTAATAGAAAGGAGCTTCTCCTCCAACATGATCCCACTCTAGGGAGTACTTCTTGGTCTTAGGATAATGGCTTTGACATTTCCCCCTATCACTTCACATTAGAAAGTAATGGTTTAAAAGAAGATGAAAATTTGGAGGGAATTAGTAGCTAATTGCTTTAGAGGAGAAATATTAATTGACAACAGTTATACTACAGAAATGATAAGAATTCTTAAAAATAAGGGTTTGAAACTCTTGCATCCTTGGTTAGAAGATTTCAGGTATTGTGATTAGAATCTGCTTATTTGTTTCTGTTCTGTTCATATTCAGGCTGCTTAGATTATCATTATAGAGAACTTATTTTGTTGTAGTTGGTTATAAAGATATAAAGAAATAGAATCCTGTTCTGCTTCCCTTTCCCCTGATTTGTTTTTTCTTTAAATAACTGATTTTATAGTCATTCATATAGGTTGAATAATAGGTATTACAGTTGTTATCTATATTGATAAATCTATAGTTTAAACCCGTCATGTACTTCATTAGATTTCACAATGCAAATCCCATCATAGTCTGCTTTTGGGAGGAAGAAAACCTTCAGAAAACAAAGTCTTGTATTGATAACTTAACAGTTGACCTTAATATAAGATAATTTATTTGAGGACTGTAATAACTTTTACCTCTTTTTATCAACTATATGACAATTTTGTGAGATAAAATAGGAAATTAATTTGTTGATGACAGTGAATCTCTAATGGTTTTAAATCTGTCATTTTGATTAGAAATTATTTTTAGTGATGAAATTGAAATAATTTTTAGGCAATTCTTTGGTTAATATTCCTGATGCTAGGTAATTTACTATGTGGATAATATATTTGTCCCAGTCCAATAAATATTATGGTTTAAATCAAATATTTGTGCAGTTGCTGTGTTTGAGGTACCTTGATGGATATTGCAGAAGATAGGGAAATATGGAAAAAAGAGCCTTTGACCTCAGAGAGTTTGTGATCTCGTTTATAAAAAAGCAAAGGGGAGTAGAGAAAGGTAGATTTACACAAAATATGGAAATACACATTTTTTAAAACCGTAATGTTATTTTCCCCATCAATCTCCATCTGTCTCCCTAATTTTTCAAAATTTATCATTACTGATTCTCTACAGTAGGACTGAGGGAGGTGGGTTATTCTAACTACATTTTGCAAATAATTTTTGCTGTAATAGAGATGACTCAGTTTTCAGTTCAATCTTAGAGCTATAAGACAAAATTCAATCAGTAACTCAAATCACTAATTGCTGTACAAGTTATAATCTAAAGAGACCTAATTTAATGCACAACTATGTTCTATTAGAAGTATGAAAATTATTTAGGTATTCATACCTTTTTCTTATAATGACAGATGTTCTTATTCTTCTAATCATGGTAGGGTAGTTGATTAAAGTAGGCTAACTATCATTATTAGCCTTTATTTTTACAGTGAAGTCAACAGAAGAAAGGAAGCTTTGTGATCCACGTGAGAAAGGAAGAAACCTTGGTCATATATAATGAGAGCTAATAAAATTTGTAGAAAGTCAATATTTTAATTGCTTTAATGTCTAGAATAAAAACATAGTTGTCATTTCAAATTGCTCTATTCATTGGGATAAAATGGGATGGGAATTGGATTTGTGATTTTATTAGTATAGGGAACTTGTGGGTGAAGAAACTACCTCTTAATAAATGGATGCTTAGTGTGAACTATAAAAAAGCTACTTAAGCTTGAGTAGCTTAAAACTACACTAAGACTTTAAGAAGCCCTGTATTGTATATGACAGTATGATAAGTCTGCCATTGAGAGGCCTTATGTGCATTCCTGGACCTCTGTCTCTTTACTTCTAATATATTTGGGAAAAATAATTCCACTTTCTTTTGTTAAGAGGAAAGAAACTGTGTTCAGACCGTCTGGAGAAGAGAAAATGGCGAAGCTTTTCCACCTCACTTACAATCCAGTGGATGATTGTTATGTCCGAGTTTCAAGTAATAATGACAAAATCTCCGGATGGGAAAGTGGTGTTTGGAAAATGGAATCTGTATTCAGAAAAGTTGAGACAGACTGGAAAATGGTAATTGTGTGCCTGGGGGCTCTCGTGTCCGGGGGCTCTGGGGGCCGGGGGGTTCTTCGTGGGTGTGTCAGTGAGACTCCTGCTCCTCCCACAGATGTGTCAGAGAAGCTGGGCCATTTCCCGTCTCTGCATGGGGTCTTCCCTCCTCCTTTGGCCGTGCCCTGCCCCTCCCCCAGGTGATTACCCTCGGGCCTCCATCCTTCTTGCTCCCTGTGGTCCCCAAAATCTGCCTCTTGGTTGTCCTTGGTTTGCCCCCAGTCTGGGTCTCTGGATTATCCCTGAATAAAGCTAAGACATCAGGCCTTGGTCTCCATTTTAGTTGGGCTCATCCATGTAAAATGAAAACGTGTTTATTTTCGGAGTTGTTTTAAAGGCGCTTTTCCAGTGGGGAGAAGAAATCTCTCTGTGACCAGGTTCCCCTGCGGACTGCTTCCAGTCACTTCAAGGACCAGGCGGGCCCTTACCCTCAGGCCCTTCTGTCCTGGCTCCACAAGCGATCCTATCTGACGGCCTGGCTTTTCATGGCTGCAATCCCCATCCCCATGATTCCCTTCCCCCTTTCTTCCTCCTCCTCCCCGCTTTTCATGGCTGCCCCTCACCTCTGGGAGTCTTCAGGCCGTGGCTTCCCCCTCCTCAGGAAGAGCCTCTCCTGATCACTTGGTCAGCCCTGATCAGTGAGCTCACCACTGACACTGGTGTGGCTTGGGGGCACAGAGGTTTTTGCACATGATCCCCCTCTAGTAATTCAAGGGCAGAGGATCCTGTGGTTCCTTTCTTATCATTCTCAACACTTAGCACATGGCCTGGCATACAGTTGGTGTTTAATAAATGTTTTTTGACTTGATGACCAAATGATGTCACTCTTCCTCAGAGAAAGTTAACCAAAGACTGATCAGTCAGTGCATGATTCATGCTTCTAGATGACAAATTGCTTCACAGCATGTTTGCCAGCTTGTGTTGGGGGTTCCCCAGGGCAGGAGATTTTTAGGTGCTTTGGGAGGTGGCGAGATGACCCCTACCTTGTCCTGCTGCTACTGAGCCACTTATACAAGAACTGCCATCGTCCTGGCAGGGCTGATTGGTGTCTTTCGTTGTCACCGACTGAATACTTGGTGGAGTTGGTGACAATGCAGGTTAACTTTCCCCTTGATCATTGCTAGTGGATTTTCAGTAAGTTTTAAAATCAGGTGAGTAGCCCATTTCCCCCAAATTTAAACTTGATCATTGTGAATAGATTTTCAGTGGGCTCTCAATAAGAAGAGTAGCCCATTTTCCTCAAATCTAACCTTGATCATTGGAAATAGATTTCCAATGGGCTTTCAAACAGATGAGTGCTCAGACCATTGACATATGCTGATCTCCATTTCTTGGATCACTTTCTTAACCTTTCATGTTATAAGATGGTTCAGCAATATGTGCAATATTACATTTACATTTAGGAATTTCTATAGTTCTGGAATTTTACTTCTAAATTATATCAACATATTTATCAGAGTTCATCATTCTTTTAAAAGATTTCTGTGGCCACTGGAATAAAACAAATCCTTAAAAAAGTCCTAGGTCATTTACATAGCTGACAAGAGTGGATATGGCCTTAAATGAAAAAGTGAATTACATCACTTAAAATTGACCTTTTCTTTCATACCCCAGTCTTTATATTTTCTTGCACATGAAAATTAGTTTGGGTTTTTTTGTTTTGGTTTGGTTTCGGTGAGCAGTGGTTATTAGCTATATTTCTATTTTAACTAGACTTTCTAGTCTTCCAATTTCAAAAAGAAACCACCCTTGTTCACTAATAACCCCTCCAGTTGCAAAGTACCTCTGAAAGTCTTTGATTGTTCTCTGAAGTAATTGCACTATTTTTCATTTTGTCAGTCCTTGGTTTGTTTTTAATTTTGACATGTTTTCCTTTGTGCTTTGATGTGACTGATCATGTTTTTATTGTGTCTTACTTAACTTAAATTGCTTGACTTCTCTTAATCCTTCGATATCTCTAATAGTTATTGATGTGTGCACTTTAAGAGCTATAACTTTTGCATATTTCCTTAGCTAATATCCATTCTTAAAAATCATAGAATATAAAAATTCAACAAAACAACACTAAAATGTGTGTATGCCAGGAAATTCAGTCAATTAACAGAACCGTGTTATAGTGACTAGCACACAATAGATGCTTAATAATTTATTGATTATGAACTAACTTAACGAGGGGAAACCTATAAAGTCTCATAGCTAAGGTCTAGTATTCTGAGTCAGCCTATTGTCAGTAGAAATGTATCACAAAAAGTTTGAATCCTGAGCCCCCAGAGCTTCTTAAAGATTCAGCCTGAGGAAAAATCCAGTGAACTAGGGAATAGCCAAGTGTTGCTGTTTCTCTAAATGTGAGCAGAGCACCTTTTTGTCAGCTACATAAACTTCAGTGTGGCCATAAAAATGGTTGGAGAATTAGCAGCAGTTGTATTATAAATACCTGCTTTTGATATCTTTAGCTCAATTTTCTGAGAAAAATATTTGCCATAATAACACAAAATCTAAATATTAAAAATCTAGAAATTAAATGAATTGAAATACTCAATATTAAAAGAATATTGACATGGCTCAAAATGTGTAGAGTAGAATCTAAAAATTCCATTTGCCCCCAACTTTTTAGTATGCTTGAATTCAGTCAACATTGAAATTTCTTCTGGGGTATGGAGAACTTTTTGATTCAGATTAGGCCCCACCCTGGAATTCCTTTCCTCTAGCTCCTTTTCCCCTGATTTTATCTGCTCCTGTGGGTTAATGATCACCTCTGTGTAGGGGGAGCCGGTGATCTCTCTATCCATCTTCCCTTCTGCAAGCCATTCGCCTGGTGGACATTTTAGATCCCAAACTCAACCTTCAGAGACTGAATTCCTTCTCTTTTCCCCGAGGCCCACCCCTGACTAAGCTTCTTTATGGCTGACAATATTCTTCTAGTCTCTCAGCAACGTCCCCACTTCTTATTCTTTTCTCACACATCCAGTCCGTTGCCAAATCTTGCTGTTTCTTTCTCATGTGTATTCCTTTATCTCCTTAGTTTACCCCCTCAGCTGCTCACCTGGTCTCAATGCTTCAGGTCTCTTGCTCTTCCCATCCCTCCCTCTGCTCTCAAAATCATTTTCCTGAAGCACACATCTAAGTGTGTTGCTTTATCAGCATGGCTCCCAGGGATGTCTAGGGAAGATATAAATTGCTGAGCTTTTTGTAGGCTAATTAAACATTATGGCCCCCTTCTACATGCTTATTCTTCCTGCTACTCACATAGCATTTCTTCCATCTCCAAGCCTTTTTCCACTGGCTGCTCCCTCTATCCAGAATGTACATTCTCCTCACCTCTACTTCGGAGAAACTTCCTGAAATGTGCGTCTCAAATATTACTGTCTGTAGGAATCTTTTCCTGTGCTCCTCTTAACTAGCTACATATGTATTTGTTCAGTGATTAAAAGTCCTACAGGGTCTGAATTCAGATTTCTATCTTTGTTGTTATTTCTCTTAATAAGGAAAAATCGAGAAATTACTTCTTGAGAGTAAGGATTTCATTGTTTGTATTTTGTAACTCCAGTGTCTGGAAAACAGTAGATACCTAATAATGCTTGCTGAACGATCATATTAATAAATTTCTAAATATGAAAAAACTAGGTTTCCCCAAACCATTTAACTGCCTGATGATCACATTATAATGCTAGTCTCCATAGTTTTGTCCCCTTCCTTCTCAAAATTCCTCATTTTACTCCATTTCATGTTTTCCTTCCTATTAGGTTTATTTAGCTCGAAAAGAAGGCTCATCATCTGGCTACATTTCTTGGAAGTTTGAGTGTGGGTCAGTTGGGCTTAAAATCGATACCATTTCCATTAGAACAAGCAGTCAAACCTTTGCTAGTGGAAAGATAGAATGGAAGCTGCATTCTGATTCAGCACAAGTAGAACTGGCAGGAGGTAAGCATTGTACTTAGAGACTTAAGCATGGAATGTGTTTACCATTTTCCTGAGAGTGTAATCATATTTAACTAGATGCTAAATATTATCAGGCCCAATGTAATTTTTTTAAAGCCACACAAAAATAGGACTCCAAATTCAAGTACAAGTGAAAAAGTCCTTTATAGTAACTGATGTCATGTGAAGTTGACTTTTTTGGCCATCTTAAAATAATTCATATTTCTCTGGGTAGGTTTTATTTTTTTGGTCGGTGGGAGGTTGTGGTTAACAGCGTACAAGTACTAAAATACCCATTCCAAAACTGCCTCTTCATGCTGTGGACTTAAATTTAAATTACCTAAGACAGAGCTTTAATTATTTTTTATTTCTTTCCACTCAACAGATAAAAGCCTTCATTCCTATCGTGATTTTTCTGATGCCACAGAAGTTATTTTGGAAGCAAAACTAAGTGGAGGGGATGGTGATGTTGCCTGGCAACATACCCAGCTGTTTAGACAAAGCTTAAATGACCGTGAAGAAAATTGTTTGGAAATAATTATAAAATTCAGTGACCTTTAAGAACTTGAACATTACAGAAATGGTGGCAATCATCAAGGACTTATCATGGTTTAAAGTCTTCTGTTGATTCATTGAATATTGGCAATTTACCACTGCTCTCTCCCTGCTGACATCATTTTTTTTCCTGGCCATCAATCCTATCACTCTTGTCAAAATAATAAATCTTTATGCCATGGACCATAGTGAAATCCTAGAATTTTTAAATCTACCTCTCTTTAATATGCTAATTAATGTGTGTTAATGGTCAGAATAAGACCTTACTACACGGGAATCATATTTTACATTAAAATTGCATATATAGTATCAGAAGTCAAATATGATGCCCTCTTAATGCTCCATTCATAGTTACGGTAAAACATGAAGGTATTAGTCTCGGAAATTTGGTGTTTCCCAACCTCTAACATTGCCTTGCATATTGCTGGTGCTTCATGTTTTTTTGGGTTGGTTAAACCTTGAATTTTTTGGTAGGTAGATAGTGGAATTGATTCTTTATGATTTTTTACCTTTTATCTTTAAAATTAACAATTGAGAAGTTATGATGCATGATAAAGTTTTTTATTGTAAATATGTAGGCATTTTAAAATAAAATGAACTATTTTGCATTATGCCTTTTAGTGGTTGTTTTAAGACAAAATTTCATAAGGCATTATGCTTGAAAAAAAAAGTAATAACTGTTTGAAAAGAATGTCTTTCAAAATTTCTTCTTTAACAAATGAATTCAAAGATCTTGCTAAAGATTCCCTAATATGTAAATATTTATGAAAAAAAAAAGTCACTTTTGACCTGAATCTTTATCCCTCTCTCTGAATAAAAATGCCTATTCTGGGTATTGGCATTCTATATCTATTTCATGATGTATGTAAAACATTTTAATGTTTTCCATGATTATTTATTATCTGCCACATATAAAACATTTTAAATTTTTCTAAAATGACTTACTCCCTGTCATCTTTGGGAGATATCAGAGAACACTGAAAGGAAAGCTGGAGGTGGAGGCAAGGCCTGATTAATCAAGCTCTCAGAGCTTTTCTCCTCTATAAAACGAGGATAATATTTAGTTAGTTTGCCTGGAAAGGTTGTTGTGAAGAAAGCATTTTACAAATCTGACAGTGTTATGTAAATGTGCATGAGAATTATTATGTGTCCCTTAAGAACCAAGAATCGTTCCAAAAGATCCTGGTTCTCTTCTTCTCCGACTTAATGGAAAATTAACATGTGTTCCTTATTTCAACATTGAAGAGCTGTGATTTTTCTTGGTGTGGATTTTCCCTGTATTGATGTAGACTCCAGTTGTCCTGGAATTGTATCAGCCAAATCAGGGACTAACCTTCTGGTGATGAGCCTTTGCAAACACATCTGTGTTGTGACAGTGACAGACGTATTGTCAAAAGCTTCTTCTCCTCCTCTCCAGCAGCGCTTTTTAAGAACTCAGAATTTCCTCCATGTCCTGAGTAAGACTGACCTTCATGAAAGGTACAGAAGGTCCCCAAGAGGGTCTTACTGGCTGTTAGTGTCTATTAGGAGTCAAATACAGGGTTTCTGCTTTTGAGGTTAATAAGAGGGTCGTCACTGAGCATCCCTTCTTGGACTTGTAGACCTCGAACTAGCACAGCATCCTCTGGGGACGAGGAGGGGGTAAATTGTTAGAGCTGGCTGGGGAATTGAAATCATCACTCACCTTTTAACCAACTGACCCTGGTGCAGCTGCGCGGGGAGAATTTTTGTTGGCAGGAAGAAGGGACCCTTGAACTCTTACAGAAAGCTACATAACAGCCGAAGGCAGCTTGACGAGGGGATATCGAAAATGAAAATGCTCTGGGGTGTTTTCCTGTGTACACACGCACACAGAATTTCCTCTTTAAACACTTCAGCCATATCTTTTTAGCATAAAGCATTTCCTTTTCCCCAGCCAGTTGTTTTTCTCTTTGGAGCCAGGCAAGAAAACTTTGCTTTTCATGCATTCAAACAAGCATCTATTTGGAGCCAGAGCTTCTGATTTCATTCCTATAGGGAACTGGCAGGGATGAAGTTCCCTCTCTGTTGAAAGGTTAAGTCACTGTCCAGGTCACTCAGCCAGTCTAGGGATGGCATTTGGACCCAGGTCTTCTTGATCCTGAAACCAGCTTTTCATATATAGTAAAAGTGTCCTTAGATTGATCCTCACACATAGAAGAAAATTATTTATGCTGCGTATGTATACACATGAGAAGTAGGGCTTTCTTGCCTGACATGAAGGAGAAACATAACGGGAATGAGAGAAGAATATTTTGTTCTAAAATTATGTGGCCAAGGTAGCAAACAGGGGGAATTCTCTGGGCGCAGACTTGGTATTCCGTACAATTGTTAGCACGAGGAACCTCATGAATGTCAGATGAGATCTCAGTATACAGAGACATCCAGAAATTGTTTGCAGGAAATTCTGGACAGGGTAATTTAAATTGCCAATTTGAAATAAAAATCAGACAAGAACTGAAAGGTGGAGGGATGCTTTGTAGGCCACCAGGTGAAGCAGAAATTACAAAGCTCTCCAACCAGTGCAGGCTTTGAGCAAGCAACATCAGGACCGGCTGTCTGAAAGCACTCATCTCTTGCATGGCTAATTTATTTATGGACACTATATTACTGTATTGTACTTTACTGCTTGAGATCAAATCCCAGCTAAGATAAGTATGTATTATTTGGGCAGTTAACAAATCTCTAATTTGGGTTATTTTCCTTTCTCTCCTAACACTAATAAGGCTAGATGGCAGAGATAATTAATAAAAGCACCATAAGACATTTAGCTGCTGGCTTGGATTGGCTGTTTGTGTGTATATTTTTGGTAATAAGAAGGTGGCTCTCAATTGCATCCCTCCCCTGAAGGAGGTACAGAAAGAAATCTGAATCCAGCAGCAGAAAATGAGGTTTAAGCATGAGTCTCAAGGCCGATCCAAGACCCTTTTCCAGGTGTGTTAGGATGTTTTCTCATCCTGCATAATTTGGAGAATTTCCTTTGGTCAGAAGGTTGCCATAGGGAGTGGCAGGGAGTCTCCCTACCGCTGGAAGGGAGAACAAAGCCTCTCCTCAGCAGCTGATGAGTTCTCCTGGGTAAGGGCTGTGTGCCTGTGACAATTTTAAAGACATGTTGCCTTTGAATTGGCACTTACTGTGGCTGTGGACTGGCACTGGGGGGAAAGACTTCTCACCTGGGCAGCCCTTTCTGGTTTTTGTTGCTTGGATTTTACAGGACTTCCACAAAGCCCAAGGATCCAAGGTCAGCAAATGTGCTTTCACAGTCTGATAATCAAGGCAGCCTGCAGCATAGATGATTTAACAGAATCATGGTGCATGAATTTGCTGATTAGATTTCCTTCCTGTCATCATCTTTGGGACTAACATGCATGCTGACCTAATGCTATATTTGAGTCGGAGCCCCTGGGTTCAGATACAACTGTTATTGTTACCCATCTTTGTGTCCTGGTCCCCTGAAGAAGCACCAGGACCCCTTCTCACAACCAGATTTTTAAATAATTTATTTTAGATTTTTTTTTAAATAATTGAAGGAAACATTCAATTTCAGTTAGAGGTTGGGGAAAATAAAGGTGAAACTTTTTGGTTTTATTTTTTACCCTTAAAGCTCATGGACAACCTGAAATCCATGGACAAACAGACCTCTTAAGGACCCATTGGCATTGAGCAAAATGAACATTAAAGTTCCCTTCAGGCAACAAAATCCCATAATATTGCTTTATTTCTAAATATGGAATTGGGAGCAAGGGGAACTACAGGATCCATGACTTTGGTGTAGGAAGCTCCTCATGCTGGGCTGAATTCTCTGTAACTGTGGGCACCCAGAATGGGCTGAGATTTTTCCAATTCTCATGGCTCATATGCCAGTCCTCTAACCTCCCCTTTTTCTTGGTTTTCAAAGCCGGTTGCTTGGTATTAAGAGAGCTAAATGTCATAATGTGACGTTTATCCTGCAGCTGCAGCTCTTTAGCACAGGGCCAGGAACCTGGACCTTTTGAAAAAGGGCTGAATTTGGAGGCTAAAAGTCTGAGATTGAGCCATAGTTTTACCCGTTACTGAGTGACCTCAGGTTAAAAAAAAAAAAACAAAAAACCAGGCTCTTTGAACCTTTTTCCAATCAAGGTAATAACATTTACACTATTGACCTTCCAGGATGGTTGTACAAATGAAATCGGGCATGTAGAGTGCTATTTAAATGCAAGCAATGGTTAAAACTCCTGGAAATTCTGCTTACTCTCTTGTTACTCTTAAATCTGGTTTGGTTTCCAGACTAACAAATTACAAGAAAGATGCTACTCATAGCAGTAAGAGATGCTAGCTCCCAACCACTCCACTCCAGAAGATCAGAGAAATTAAGGAGAAAGCGGAAGGCCCTAAAGGAACAAGGTAATCCGGGATGATTTGTGTGCCTCAATTTCTGAGGGTATTACTGCAGAATCAAACTGTTGATTTTCATAATAGGGATGATGAACCATAGAAACTGGAGCCCAGAGGCATCAGAGAAGGGACTAGATTCTTTAGTCTCCTGTAAAACATATTCAAAGGATTCTTTCAACTCTGAAGTTCTGTGCAGATCAAGAATGGATTAAATTATAAGGCAGGGGGCAATGTATATTGCATTTTAGAATTTTATCAATGCTTGGCTTTGCTTGAAAGGAGTGTCACTTGTCCCCAAAATGCTAGCTATAATAATTCACTCCATGCTGATGCTGGATAAATGAGACAATTATATTCTGATGGAGAGACAGGACTTTTAAAAACATCATACTAATAAAAATTTGGTTTTGATGTTGAAAAAAATATACATTTATGTTTATACATTGAAAAAATACAAACTTTTAGGGCTCGGTTGAGTTTTATATGATCCAGATTGGGAAGAACCAATCAGACGAAAGATTGGGCAGTACTTAATTAATCCACGAGCACTTACTGTTATGGAGAATTTATAGGAAAGAGAAAATGCCAATTTTGCCCTTAAGGAGCTTATATTCTTTTTTTTTTTTTAATTAATTATTTTTGCTGAGGCAATTGGGATTAAGTGACTTGCCCAGGCTCACACAGCTAGGAAGTGTCTGAGACCAGATTTTAACTCAGATCTTCCTGACTTCAGGGCTGGTGCTTTATCCACTGCACCACCTTGCTTCCCCTGGGAGTTTATATTCTAATGAAGGTAGAACCTTCATTACAACCATACGGTTGTTCTGCCATTTATACCTTACATTGCTTCAAACTGGAGGAAAGCCAGTAATCTGATAGAGGGAGAAATTGTTACTAGAGCCTGCTAGTAATTAGATGTATGACTTTGAGGAGGTCATTTAACCCCTGGTCGTCAGGCTTCTCATCTGGAAACTGAGAAATGAACTAACTGGTCTCTAAATCTCTGACGGTTTTAGCATCCTATTTGCCAATGAGACTTTTAATGATGTTAAATAGTCCTTTAATAAGATTGCTACTGCTTTTTCATGAAGTTAAAATCTATCAGCAAATTTATGGTTCAGGCTTCGTTTTAATCAATTTCCTTATGGATGTGATCACAATTTATTTTCTTAAATTTGTATCTTTCCTCCAGACCCACTAGATTTCCTCTGTTACAAACGTGCTGAGCTTCTGTAATTTTCTCTGAATTTCCTGGGAATTAGCATCTGTCACAATATGCTGAAATTACCACATGAATGTGGCTTAGAAGGATAGGTAGCAGTTTACTTATTAGTACCAAACTCCTTTCTTAGAACAGAAAAGCCTCCTCCTCACAAAGAATAACTGGGTATCTTTAGTGATGACTCCTGTCTGGGCTGATACCCAAGTTATTCCTAGAGACAGAAATAAAAATCCCATCCTTGAACAGATTTGCTGGTACTGGGGATGAGGAAATTTATGTGACCACAGAATTTGGATTATTACTTATTAATAGTGAGAGTTATGTATGGAGTATAATATTCATGGCATAATGGATAGAAAATGGCCTTGAAGTCAGGAAAACCTAGACTCAGGATCTGCCTCTAATACATCCTGGCCCTGAGCGAGTCACTTAGCTTTGCACTTTCTCAGAAGCCCTCCAGGACCACAAATTGCAGAGCAGGTGCTACCTGTATTAGTAGAAGGAATTTCCTCTTCTGGGAGTATCCTCTACCAAGGAAATCTCAGATTCAATCCTTATCTCTGTGTAGTGCTCCAGTTAATTCTTCATTTTCCTTCATTAGCATTCCCCCCATTAGCATTTGCCCCAGATCTTCTTTCAGTATAACAAAACAATGTTATTCCTTTTTGTTTTCATAATATCACAGAAGTATTGAAGATTTCTGTCCTGTGTTCAGTTTCATTCTGAAGTGGCTTCATTGGTTAAAAAATAGTCATTATATTTGTCATTAGAAATATGGTAGTTTTAATTTCAAGAAAGAAATACAAAAGTGTTTTCCTTCTCAACCTTGTATATGCATATATGTTCCTATAATGCCAAATCTTTGAATCCCATTGCTTCTCAGGAAATAATTACTTTTATGATTTCATTATCTGTGTGTTTCAGTTGATGCTACTGAATTGTGACTTCTATATCTTGGGAAGATGAAATTTATCTCTAAATCCTTTTAAAAGACTTTATGTAAAAGGTAACAATCTCCTTCATCTCCCACCCCCGACACCCTCTTTTCAGAAACTGAAAAATCATACATGGCATTTTTCCAATACAAAAAAATTGAAAAAGGATCTCAAGGGGTTTTTTTTGTTCTCTTTTAGGACATTCATTTGAGCTTAAGATTTGGGAACATTTTCATGCTTTTGGTCCCAGAAATGAACTAGATTCCGTTTCCTTGTATGGAAAAAAAAATGCACCAATTTCTGGTACTAATGGGAAAGTTCAAGACAGCAAGGTTGTGGTGAAGACTTCATATCTCTCAACTCAATTATCTTTCTGTTCCCATCTCTGTCTCTCTCAAGAATATCAAGGTAGATTCTTTTTTTAACTTAGAAATATTGACTTACCTACTGTAATCAATACTGCTAGTCTTCCCAGGTAAGTAAGGATTATATGGGGAAAAACTGGGATAATGGTATGTAAGAGCCATTATTAGTGTCTGATTGCTTATCTTTTAGGGATAGGAGACTCTCTAGGACTTAATGACGTGTTTGAACAGATTGTGATCTAGAGGAGGTGATTCTCTCCCCACCCCAGCTTGAATGAAATTACAGATCCTTTATATATTTGCAGATTTTTAAAATAATTTTCTCAAGGAAGGATGTGGGCAAAGAGAGAAATCAAAAACCAAAGGACTCTTAGGTCTTTGCATGGAAAGCAAGAACACCTCTTGGAATGTTGGACAGTCATTTCAAATTGAGGAGATTTAAGAAAAGAGAACTTGGGGGCCTTTGATCTTCTTGTAATAAATAGTGAGCCATCGGCATTCTTCCACTTCTTGTAAATTTAATCTGAAACAGATTTAACTGCACTAGGCAATGACGGGGAAAGAAAGGAGAAAGAATGCTATGGGAAGTGGATCATGAAACCAATGAATTAGCCTTGAAAAGAAAGAACATAATTCTAACTAGATTCAAATGCATATTGTGGGGTAAAGGAGGACTGACATATGGCAATCATGAAATGAGGAAGCCATCTTTATGATAGTAACAGTAAGAGACTACAAAAGAAAGGGACATAGCATTTTTATGCTTTTAAGGTATATATATGGCCAATAATAACATCTGGCATTTTTATGGCATTTCAAGGTTTGTTAAATGCCTAACATACATCATTGCACTTGTGGAAAGGAACAAAAGGTGTAGAGCAGATTTTAGGTAGGTGATTAGACAGATGGATTTTTCATCCAGATAAATGAAAAAGAGAGAGCTTATTTATTAAGGGCTTACTAAATGCCAGGGAACCCTAAAGTTACAAATATATTCAAGTAGGATGAGGTAAGATCACTCTTTTTGGGGTTTTTTGCACTTAATGTTTTTTTTCAATAACATTTTATTCAATAAAGAGTTTCCAGCCTTCATTTTGGTAAGATTTTGACTTCCAAATTTTTCTTCTTTCTCCTTTCCTTCCTTACAACTTTCCCAAGACAGCAAACAATTTGATATAAGTTAGACACGTACAGTCACGTTAAATATATTTCCACATTAGTCATGTCGTGAAAGAAGAATCAAAACAAAAAGGAAAAACCACAAGGAAGAAAAAACAAAAACAAAAGGGAAAATAATATGCTTTGATCTGCTTTCAGACTCCATAGTTCTTTCTCTGGATGAGAACAGCATTTTCATCATGAGTCTTTTGGAATTGTCTTGGATCATTGCATTGCTGAGAAGAGCTGAGTCTTTCATTCTTGATCATTGCACACTATTGCTGTTATTGTATCCAGAGTTCTGGTTCTGCTCACTTCACTCAGAATTAATTCATGTTAACTCTTTCCATACTATTCTTCTAAAGGCAGAAGATAACCCATAAAGAAAGGGAACACAATTAAAGTGACGGGGTCCTACCTAAAATGATGGAGGAATTCACCTGTGAAGGTCTCAGGATGGAGATCCCCAGGGTTGTAATGCAACAGGTAAAGAAGGAGACGGGAGAGCTCAGCCATGAGTGAGGTGGACAACTAGGGGAGCTCCTGCATCCTCCAAATGACCTGTATCTGAATGAGACAGGCCCCGAGTGTTGTTGAGAGGTCCCTAAGGAGATGAGAAGGGGCCTGGCCATCCAGCAGAGCTACATGCAGACTGACTATTCTAGGACATCTGCCTCTCTGGACTTTCGCTCATAAGCAGCAGCACGCCAGTCTTGAGGATTTGACAGAACTCAGTTATCACAGTCACTGAATCACCCTAAAATATTAAATGTACAAACTCTAAATTTTGTAGAGATGGGAGGATTGAAATACTCTCTATTTGCCTCTGGGAATGTACTGTCCACATTACACATTCACAGGTAAGTGTTATTTTTCTGAAAACTTTCCCATCTTGAGTGCTCATGTTGTTTCTTGGTTTGAATGCAATGTTGATATGTGAACCTCATTTTCTTAGCATGAGTTTTGGGATTACTATATTTTTATTTTAATTTTATTTAATTTTATTTTTAATTTTTTTATAAAAGAGAACATGTAGAATAAATCATACTTTTATTTGCTCAATAATTCTACTTCAAAAAAAGGAATTTGGAAAAGTTTTACAATTAAATTCTCAAGAAAGTTCTCCTTTGATGACTCATTATGGCATAGATGCATGGCCTAAGATTCTGGGGGACTGTACTAGGAAAGAGTAAGCTCTGGAAGATCCAGCAAACTAGGATGATTTCAAGCGTTGGCCTTGTGATGGGCTGCTTATTTGTTGATCAAAGACCACTCTAACTAAGTTCATGGAGGTTTATCCTTTGGCTTTATGGCTATGATTTTTTCATCCATAGCTGTTCCAGAAAACTTTGTATAAAGTCACAGGGGAGGGGTAATTAATTTGCATTAGTGAAGGAATTATTCACACCCATGGAATCACCTACCAGATCTCAGTGAATCCAATAAAAGGAAAAGTAATATATACAAATCAATTTTAATTAATTTTAATAGGATTTCAAAAGGCCATTTGTTTTATAAATCTTGCATTTCCTACTAGTGCCTTTCATGTCTTGATGAAATTTCATATTATTAAATCTTAAAACTAGAAGAATTAGAAGATCTAATTCATTGTCATTGTATAAGTGCAGAAACTGAGACCCATTTAGGCAATCTCCTCAATTGTAAAATGGGGGTAATAATAGCCCAATTAAGATAACATATTACGAGTTTTGCAAATCTTAAAGCCTCATATAAATGCTGGCTATAATTCCCCTTTTTTTTCCATCTGGAAATGATGAGTTGAGAGGAAGAGGTTAAGTTCAGGACAAGAACAAAATTAATTTATAAAACGTAGTTTGATGATAATGTGGGATGGGAAGGCACCAACACCATGATATAATCTTTACAGCTGCTCCTTTCACCAGGGCCAATTACAACCCCTCTGTGACTCAGACGGTTTTCTGGAGTTGCTGTGACCAACCCAATAATTAGCTTCTGTGAAGTCTTCTGCCTATGTAAGGTCTACCAAAGCCTTTGAAAAACTAGGATCACCCCTGACCCTGCCAGCAAGAGAACTTTATTGTTCTAACGGATTAGGGGTATTGCATAATTGAAATCCACAGGTAATATTTTTTAAAATTTTATAACCAGTCATTCAGATCTTTGCTTTAAATGTTAACTGGAACTCCTAAGATCTTTCTCCAAACTGAGAAATGATCCACACCATTCCTTTGTTATTTCTGCCTATTTGCTTCCATGGGAAAAAAAAAATGCTTTGGAGCAATAAAAATTGAGATGAGCTAGAGAGACCAAGTTAGCCTTGAATAAGTCTGGATAATTTTGAATAAAATTGAATAATTCTTTCTAAAGTAATTGTGCGCATTTGTTGATACAATGATGAAATCCATTTTAGCCCTATGATTACAATTCTCCATATTTGCTAATTGTACACTGCATGTCAAGTTGGCTGCATTACAAGAGCTTTGGGGAGAATTGTTTGGAGTTGCCACAGTGATTTAAAGTGATTCAGAATGATTTAAAACACACATAACCATTGTACACTAGTAGATTTTTTTTTAACCCATCAGCCAGATGGAGCTAAGTTTTTCCTTTACCTTGCCTAAACAAGGTTATCCTGAAAATAGTTAGTAGAGTTTAAAACCTGGAAAGGATTATGTGTAAAGATTTCCCAGGGAAATTCCTATACTCTATGTAGTTAGCTTTGCTTCCAGTTCTCATGTCAGTGTAAAGTAAAAAATAAATAAATTATTCTCAAGGAGAAGGGCAACAGTCACTACAGTAAAGGTCTGGAAGCACTCACTCAGCAAACTTGTTTCTCCTTGTGCTGGGGAGAAATCGGCACTAGTTAATCCCATGTATCATTTGGGAACTCTAATGACTTTATATATTTGTTGGTGGAAACCATTCTCAGTCTTGCTTACCTGGATGAGGATTCCTCCCTTTGGTCAAGGACCCGGTGATTTTTCAGTAAATAACATAACAAATACATCCATCTCTTTTTAAGGCTTACAAAATGCTTTCCAAGATGGTTAGTACTAAAGAAAATTTCACACGTGCCAGAGAATTTCTATGGCTTGATTTGATTTGGCTCAAATAAAAGATGAGCATTAATTAGAGTTAAATAGAGCTATGTGATCTCAGTGATTCATGTACTCCCTCCAGGGAAGCTGATCACAGCCCAACTGTTCCCTCTCCTCCTGTGTTAACTCTTGTCCAAGTCTCCCAGAATCCCCCCTCCATGCTGAGTGTCTCCCTTTTGGTATTCTGACATTGCATAGATACCAAGACAGCACATTACCTGGCCCCTGCTTATCCTTTGCTCTCCTGAGGGGACAGTCCACCTTCTTTTCTGGTTCTCACCTCTCTGAGGAAACTCCTCGTGCACATTGTGTCATTAATATTGTTCCAGACCATTGCATTGTATATCATCAGATTTTTTTTTCTTTTAGATGCTTGAAAATATACACTAGTAAGAGATTTGTGACTTCAGCTTTTTAGGTTACAGAAAAAGAAATCTGATCTTTGTTACTATCAAAGCAGCATCCACTTGATGTGCCTTGACCACAATAGGCATTTACTGCTTGGTAAATTGTTCATTTTTATTCTATAAGCTAATTGACAAGTCAGCTATTTGCAATTTGGAACTTGATATTAATAAATCACCTTCAATTATAGCCTGCATTGTGGACTGGCCTGACAACCTGATTATGAGTTTAATAATATTTTTATAGGCAGAAAATACATTCCTTTGGAGACACTGAAGACAGGAGCCCTTTTCTCGCTCTTTCCCTTGCCCCTGCTACTCTCTCAGTGGTCACTGGTTGCGAAGTGAGACAAAAAAATGATGATTTGTGATAGGGTTCTTGCTCTCAGGGATGCACATGGGATTCAGTCATTTGCCTGGGGAGTTAGTAAATTGGTTCTTCATAAGCAGAAGAGTGTCTGTTTAATCAAGTTTTTTGCTGCTTATTTTGTGGAGTATCCTACAATATATGGAAATGGTATTCGATGTGGAATCAGGAGACCCCCAAGGTCAAATCCTGGCTCTATTTTGAGTATTTTGGCGTTTATTTTTGGGTCATTCCAACTCTTGACCCCATCTGGTTTGTTTTTGTTTTTTGGCAAAAATACAGACATGATTTGCCATTGTCTTTTCCAGATCATTTATGAGGAGACTGAGACAAAGGGGTTAAGTGACTTGCCCAGGATCACTGTGTGAGAGGTCAGATTTGAACTCCCTGACTCCGGGCCTGATGCTGTTACCATAGCATCCCCCTAGTTGTCATGTTTCTTAGGAACACTAGCTCCTAATGTTTCTAGACTCCCTGTAAAATGAGGGGGGTGGTGGTATATCAATAATTACATTGATAAGGATCTATATTGTTCAAGGTAGTCTATTTTTGGTGTGTCCTTTCTAATAGATATTTACAGATTAAAAAAAAAAAAAAAAACCTGTCCTGAGCAGAATTACTTAATACGTAGCTATTCTCTTGAAGCAGAGGGCTAGACTCTAGATTTGGTGGAATACTTTAGGTTAGCCCTTAACTGTTATAACCCCCAGGTTCTTCCTCTTTAAACACAAGGGGTTTGGGCTGGATGATACCAAGGTCTCTTCCAGATCTTCCATCCCATCATGATTTTTTTCTGGCATAGCTTCTCAGAGTCCACAGACCACTTCCTCTGCTCATGGGCTTGGTCCCCCAGGTGTCTGCCATACTGAGAGCAGGTGGCCATACTGGGCAAACTGATCTCAGAGCAGAGGGACTCTTGTTGGAACCCAGATCCAACTTGCTAGCAGCACAGTATGTATCGTGGTTCACGGGACCCACTGAGGACATGAGGGGCTGTGGGACCTTGAAAACCAAGGGAGGGCTGGGGGTTTTAATTAGCCACTAGAATCAGTGGAATGACTTTCCCAGATTTGTGAGTTAGGAAGGTGATCTTGTCCCTTAGTGTAAGAGATGTGTTTGGAAGGCGATGAGATCAGTTATTATTACTTTGTTATGGAATCTAAAACCTCTGGCGCTCAGCCTAAGAACTGGTTAGATCCATTCAGTAGCAGCTGTTTTCTCTTGGATTTTCACTCACCTTGGCAAGACAAATTTACACCGCTGTGAAATAAAGATTGAGTAAAGCCATTTATATGGTAGCATTCCAATTACCTGGAGGGCATTTGGGAAGTTTCTTAATAGTCTTTGCTGTAACCTGCCTCTTTTCCCATTTTCCCAGGATATAATGCAGTAAGATTCGCTTCACCTTCAGCCCATTCTTACCTCTACTCTAGTAATGTAATTGTCACCTAGAAACCTTGCCCTTACTGTACATTCCCAGGGGTTTGCTAAGTTTATTGTGTGAGGTCTGTGAAGGAAAGGACTAGTCATTTGGGGAACAGGCGGAGACTACCATTTTTTAAAGATAATTTTTAAAAATTAAAGCTTTTTTTGCTCCCTTTTACCTCCCCTGCATACTGCAAAGGAAAAGGGATGTGAAAATAGAGGGAGGGAGAAAGGGGGGAGAGAAGGAAGGAAAAGGGAGAAGAAAAGAAGATACTTTCTCCTATATCATATAAACATTATAAAACCAGCAAATTCCTCTGCTGTCTATACCCAGAAATGTGCTTTTTTCTGTATATTAAATCATTAATCTCTATATATTAATATCTGTCATGTGGTGTCCACTTTTGTTCTTTTGTCATTCATTTGGAAATGATCGGTCCGTTTGGCTGATCAGAGATTTCTAAGTTTTTCATTGATGTTATAATATATATTTTTTTCAACTTATTTTTCTTCAATTCATACAAATCTTAGCAGGTCTCTTTGTTTTTTTGTTTTTTTTTATTTAATAGCCTTTTATTTACAGGATATATGCATGGGTAACTTTACAGCATTAACAATTGCCAAACCTCTTGTTCCAATTTTTTACCTCTTACCCCCCCTACCCCCTCCCCCAGATGACAGGATGAGCAGGTCTCTTTGAAGTCATCTTTTTCTTCATTTCTTACAGCATAATTGTCCGTTACATTCATATACCACAATTTGCTCCCACAATTGATGGTCATTCCCATAGTTCCCAGTACAACCACTACAAAAGAGTAGCTATAAATATTTGTTGCATGAGCAGGATAGTTAAATACAGGGTTGTATTGGAGGAAGAGCAGGTGGGAAGGAAATCAGGAAAGCCTTTATTTAGAATATGTCACTCAAAAGTGATTGAACTTTGCGGAATATCTGCAGTTAAGGGGTGTGATATAGATAATAAACCAGCAAATGAGAATGAGAAGAAACAGTCAAATAGATAGGAGGAAAATCAGGAAAGAATAGTGTCACAGAAAATCAGGGAGGAAAGAATCCCTGAGTGGAGAGTGGCCTTGTCAAAAGGCAATGAATTAAAAGTGATGAGGATTGAAAAAAGAACCTTCCCTGTAGCAATTAAGAGATCACTGTTACTTTAGAGAAAAGAGTTTCAGTTGAATAATGAGAGCAAAAGCCATACTGTACAGAATTGGGGAATGACTGTGAAGAAAAGTTTTCAAGGAGTTTAGCTGGGAAAAGAAGGGAAATATAAGATGATGTCTTGATGGGGATGGCAGGGTCTAGTAAGGGTTTTCTGTGTATAAATTGATAATTGTGGATTTTGCTATGAAAAGTACAGTTGGCCAACTGATACTCGTCACCTCCCTAATCTTGCTTCTGAGGATTTAAACTCCATTACAAATAATTGGCTCATTTTTAAACCCAGAAGCATGAAGTCCCTGTCTTGATGCTTTATAGAATTTGTATTAAATAAAAGGTTAAGTATGCAGTCAAAATAATTCAGAGCCCCCAGTTAGAGAAATCCTGATATTTAGGCTGAAGTTTGGCTCTCTGACCTATTTTGAGTTTATATTTATGTATAGCCAACCAATGGCCTCTTTATGTTGAGGAAAAAAAAATGGATTACCTGAAAAATTTGAATAATAAAAAAGAATATATTCTACTGTGTATTAGTGGAGGGGAACTGGGAGGGAAAGTTGAGGGAAGAATATTCCTTTTTTTAAAAAATAACCCTCAGTCCTTCAATAAGTAGATAGAACTAGTAACTTCAATCTGAGTGTTCTTCTCTGAGATGCTTATGGGAATCCAATGGCTTTATTGAATCTCTCCTATCTTTGCCATAGTTCAACCTCCTTTTCTTTTTTTTGTCTCTTGCTCCCATGCCATAATTCTTTCTGCATCATCTCTTGAGGTCTCTCTTCTTCTTAATATATCTTTCAAAGACTAGAGCTATTTATTTTCTTTTTTCCTCAATATTATTTTATTACATGTAAAGATAGTTTTCAATATTCATTTTTGTAAGATTTTGAGTTCCAAATTTTTCTCCCTCCTTCCCTTCCCTTCTCTCTCATCAAGAAAGTAAGCAATCTGACATAAGTTATACATATACAATAATTTTAAACACATTTACGTATTTTTCATGTTGTGAAAGAAAAATAAGAACAAAAGGGGAAAAGCACACACACACACACAAAAGCAAGCACCCAAAAAAATGGTGAAAATAGTATGCTTTGATTCTCAGTCTATACAGTTCTCTCTGGATGCAGATAGCATTTTCCATCCCAAATCTATTTGAATTATCTTAGACTATTGTATTGCTGAGAAGTGCAAAGTCTTTCATAGTTGATCATCACACAGTCTTGGTATTATTGTGTACAATATCCTCCTGATTCTGCTTGCTTTACTTCTCATCAGTTTATGTAAGTTTTTCCAGCCTTTTCTGAAATCAGCCTGCTCATCATTTCTTATAGAACAATAGTATTCCATTATGTTCATATATCATAACTTATTCAGCTATTCCCCAATTTATGGATACTCACTCAATTTCCAGTTCCTTGCCACTACAAAAAGAGCTGTGGCAAACATTTTTGCACATGTAGGTCCTTTTCTGGAGTATTTTTTTTTAAAGAATTCTAGAGTATGATTCAATTTCTCTTTCTGACTCAAAGGATCACTATAGTTTTAAAGTACTTTTGAAACTGATAAAGGAATGTTTGCTGTCCTGAAATACAAATTCCAATAAGCAAGTCCACCCACCTATATATATATATATATATATATATATATATATATATCCATATATATATATATATATCCTAGGTCTTTATTTGTTATTGTGAATATTTGTTATTGTGAATATATTTATATTATTTTATATTATTTATATTATTAATATATTATTTGTTATTGTGAATATTTGTTATTGTGAATATATATAGATATACACACACATATATATAGTGTATATATATGTATATGTACACAATAACAAATAAATATATATATACATATATATATGTATATATATATATATATATATACACACACAATAACAAATAAAGACCTAGAATGAGGAGATATAAGGAACCTAGAATGAGGAATAATGAATCATTTTGCAGTTCTCTTTTCTACATTGGAATGCTTAAAAAAATGTTATTGAGCAGTTATTTCTTTGTCATGTACATGACATCCCAACAGGAAAACCAGCCTTCCTCTTTTTCCAACATAAACTCTGGCAGTGTGGGGAACATTTGTATTAAAGCACGATCCAGAATATATTACAATAAAAGAAGAGGCAACTTCAGTGACAGTTCAATTGATCCCATAGTGTTTTAGGTCATCAAAAGTAATGGTTAGTTGGTCGCAGAGCTCTTACCTGAGAGAAAGCTGTCAGAGTTCCAACAACCCTGGGGGAAAAAAAAAGATGGAGCACTTTGTCTGAGATGGCTGAAAGTTGTATTACAAGTTGGATGAAGTCACTTGGCTCTGACTACCTGGATTTTTTGGAATTATGTCAGCTCTCTGTGGGCTTAGTTCTGAGGGATTTGTAAGCATGTTTTGCCTTTTTTGTTTCTTTTAAACAAAAGCTGTCAGAAAATAAAAGTGTGCTCGCTAGGTTTAGCTGTTCTTGAGTATTGCTCTGTTTTTGTGAATTAATATAAAAAAGGAAGTAAATGCAGTGGAAAGAGCATTATATTTGGAGTCACAGGACTTGGGCTTCATCTTGGCTCTGCTATATAGCAATAATAATAATTGCTAATAGTGACAATAATAATAACTGTCATTTATATTGTGCTCTAAGGGACCACTACGTTGCACAGTAGATAGAACTCCAGACTTGGAGTCATTGAGTTCAGATTCGACCCCAGAAACTAACGGTATGATTCTGGGTAAGTCCTTTAACCCTCTTTGCCTCAGTTTTCTCATCTGTTAAATAAACTAGAGAAGGAAATGGTAAACCATTCCAAGATCTTTGCCAAGAAAACCCCAAATGGAGTCATAAAGAGCTGGACATGATTGAAATGACTGAAATACAACAAAGTTTGCAAAGCACTTTACAAATATTATCTCACTTCATCTTTACATCCATCCTGGAGGATAGCTGCTGTTATTAATCTATTGTACACATAGGAAAACTGAGGCAGACAGTAGTTAAATTACTTGAGGATTACACAGCTAGTAAATAAGTGTCTGAGGCTAGGTTTGAAGTTAAGTCTAGCATCCTGTCTACCATTTGTGTGATCTTGGGCAAATTAAACCTTCTCTCTAGATCCTCAGTCTCTTCATTTGTAAAATCAGGAGTTTTCACCAGGAACAAGGTTCTTTAACATGTCATGAACCCTTTGGTGGTCTGGTAAAGCCCATGGACTCCTCACAATCATGTTTTAAAATGAAGAAAATGTATAGGGTTACAAAAGAAACCAATTCTATTGAAACAGTTATGGGAAAACTTTTTAAAGAAGTTTATGAATTCCAGGTTAAAAATCCCGGACTTTGTGATCATTCAAATCTTTTTCAGCTCTAAATTCTATAATCCTGATAAGAATAACTCCTCTAATTCCTTGGGGTATCCTCATTGGTCTGTCAGAGATAGAATTCTGAACTAAATGGATAGATGCACTCTGACCTACTGTGACTATGACTCTTTTTCTCTTTCTATACATATACATTTACATGCACATATAAAAACATATATTTATATATAGTGTGTGTATATATATATATATGTGTGTGTGTGTGTGTGTGTGTGTGTGTGTATGTATTCTATCCTTTTGATCTTTCGCACTTTGAGTATGATTCATAAGTCATGGCTGTGCAGGTACAAGCAGTTTCTGCTAGGAACATTGGCAAGCCAGTCCAAATTCAAATAAGGCAAATTTTGAACAATGAAATTTAAAATCAGCTAAACTTTTAGCATTAGAAAATAGTGACAGGAGATGGAGAGAAAGGGGCCATTTATGTTCTCTAAATAGTATTACAAAAAATGAAATAAGCAAAACTTGATTCTTTTAAAAGCCTTTTTTGGTTCCTTTTTTTAAAATTATCTTTTTCTTATGTTATAGCTCTTAGAAATCAGTGATGTAGGTTATTTTGCATATAGTGTGGTGTTATGCAGCAGAAATTAAGAATTAGTCAATATAAAAGAACTTTTTTTCAGTAATTCACAAATCTAAAAATTTCCAGCAAGACTATCTATTAGTTCCTTCTTCTAGTTGCCTACAATAGAGTTCCATTTTAATGGTTCTTTTATTAGGCTGACTCAAGTACAACACAAGTTAAGTCATGTTCTCTGTAATAGAACTACACAGAATAATAGTCTGAAATAGCATAATTAGGCTATAATCTAGTTGTTAGACCTGTCTCCCAACAGCAGGCTTATTAGAAAAATTCTACCATATTTGAAATTATCACCATTAGTCAGTGCTCGAGGGCTTTGAAGAAGAGAAAGAGAACCATGTGGGCTGGAGCAGGAATAGGGTATTGTAGAGGAGAGAAGATAAACCAATTTAACGTAAAAAATGGTGGTGAAATGAATGGTCCTCGTTTCTTGAAGAAGTTTGTCTTGTATAAAACAGTCACCATACTGAGTAGGACAGAAGATCCCAGAAATCACTTTTACTGTCAAAGCCCTGACCTCCTTGCCCAGAGGAGACCTAGCAATTAAGGATAGCTTTTCCCGAACATTTCCCAAAGATGGCTGAAGATTAGGAGTAATATTGCCTCACACAGTAGAAAAAAGCAGTGGAGGGGACAGTGAGCCTACAGAAAAGCTTGGTGTGAGACCTATGTATAAAGGTAGGTCATCCCAAGAGCATATCTAGATAAATCTGGAAAAAAGACTACAAACACATTGGAAATGGAATAGATTTTCTAACGTTTTGAGAGCAATCTATCTATTTTTCTCTTTATACGTCCACAGCCAGTTTCCTCTATGAGAAAATGAATCTGATTTCAGAAATGCCAGAAGAGACCGTGTGAACTGATGGTGGGTGAAGGAAGCAGAACCAATAAGATTATGTGATGGTCAGCTGTGATGGACTTGGCCCTCTCAGCAATGTGGTGATTCAAGATAAGCCCAGGGCACTTGGAAAAGAAAATACCATCTGCTTCTGAAGATTGAATGTGGATCAAAGTGTAGTATTTTCACCTTTATTTGTTTATTTACATGCTTTTTCTTTCTTGTGTTTTTTTTTCCTTTTGGTCTGATTTTTCTTGCACAATATAACAAATCTGAGAATATGTTTAAAATGACTGCTTGGGGAGGGGAAAAATAAGGGAGAGAGGGAGAAAAATTTGGAACATACAAAGATGAATGTTGAAAACTAGTTTTAGATATATTTGGAAAACTAAAAACTATTGAGAAAATAAATCATAGATTTAAGAATATTAGGAATCATTTAGTCCAACTCATTCATTTTATAGTCCAGGACACTGAGTTTCAGAGGCATCTAACCCAGAATTCATCATTTTCTCCCCAAATCTTCCCAGCTTCCAAACTTCCATACCACCATTCTCCAAGTAACCCAGATTCGTAACTCAGTGTCATTCTGGATTCTCATAATCATCCCATATATCAAGTCTATTGTGAAATCTTATTGTTTTAGCCTTCAACACACATATTTATGTAGATTTAGATTTATAGCTAGGCAGTCCCCCCTATAGTGTAGGCCCCTGTCACTTCACACCCTGACTGTTACAACTGCCTGCTAAGTAATCACCTTGCCTCAAGTCTCTCAATCTTTATTTTGCTTAATTACCAAAGTAAATTACTAATTCTAAAAGTACCTTGTCATCTTCCTAGTCAATAAAATATAGTGGTTTCTGCCTCCCAGCAAGACTCATCTACATGAGTTCAAATCCAGCCTCAGACAATTCCCAACTGTATGACCCTGGGCAAATCCCTTAATCTTGTTTGCCTCAGTCTTTTCATCTGTAAATGGGCTGGAGAAGGAAATGACAAATTGCTCCAGTATCTTTGCCAAGAAAACCCTAAATGGGGCCAGGAAGAGTCAGACATTATTGAAAATGACTGAACATACAAGGAAAGAAAATGTGTCATGGTTTGGTGTTGGAGCCAGGCTTATTACCTTGCTTAATTCCAAAGTGCCAACATAGGAAGATTTAACAGTTTACCATTGCTCTTTTAAAGAAACTGTGTAATTTCTAGAAATCGGAAAGTTTTGGGAGAGCCAGACTGCTTCAGATTCCCTTTCTCAGAGGACAGCCCTGAAAAGGTAACCAGAGAATCACTTACTTTCCATGAAGAAAGTGGCCTCTCCAAGTCTAGTCTCCTATTTCTTTTTCCTGTAACAGGTGAAGATCTGTGATAACTTTTGGAACCAGATAAAACAACAAGATTTTTTTTAACCCAAATTTTAAAACAATTAGATTTTTGTTTTTGTGTTTTTTTTTTTTTTAAAGTAAAACAGTCTATTTGTTAAGTGAGTGGGGAAGAAGAAACATGATAGGAAATGGAATCTACTTCTCCAACTTGTCTAGTACTGTTATACTATATAAAAAAGCAGTGTCAGAAACCCCAAACCCCTAGCCGCATCTCTGGAAAAAAAAGTTCACATGAGTAATTCCAGGAGCTTAATAGTAAACCAGGTAGGAGTGTCCTTTCCTTTAAGTCATTTGAAGGCTTATTTTCTAACCTGTACCAATAACTTTACCTTGACTTATCAAATTTGCTTTTATTTACTTTTATTCATTGTTTATTTTAGCCAATTAAGTACAATATTAAATTCCCCAAGATTTGAGGTCAAATTCCACTTGTGAAATTGATGAGGTATGCGACCTTAGAGAAATCTCTTAGTTTCGGTCTGCCTCAGTTTCCTCATCTATAAAATGGAGATAATAATAGTAGCTGCCTCATAGAGTTGTTGTGAAGGTTAAATGAGATAACGTTTGTAACAAGTGCCTTGTAATCCTGAAAACAATCTATCTGTCCATCAAAAACTAGACCATCAGCTTCTATATCTCGTCTCCCCAACTCTCAGCATCCAGTATTTCGATGGGCACGGATGTCACTTAGTTTTGTTTCTGTCTCCCTTTTCATTTTTGTCATGCTTTTCAGGATCATGGGATTTAGAACTAAAAGGAGAAAGGAGAGGTCTCCAATTCCAGTGTCCCTCCAGTGTGAAGGACCCAGGACCAGGGCAGGGATGCAGGTAAAAATCTCTGATGGAGGATTGAATCCAGGCTCTGAGACTAAAATCCCTGTCTCTATCCACACATTGGCGTGCATTTTACTGCTCCTCGATTCCCTCCTGTAGGAGCCCATGGGCACATGAGCATGGCCCATTGATGTGGTCTGTTACTCACATCCCCGGGATAGCAGAGCTCTCTGTTGATGTCTCCATTCTGGCTCATTTCCCAGCCATCACAATGTATTATCTTTTCATTTGAACTCTAGCCCACCCGGCTCCCTCCAACAAGAGATCCTTTCTCTGCTTCTGGGCTCCTCCTGGAACGGAGAAGAGTCTCTCTCCACCAGGGCCACTGGCCCAGAGCCTGGGGATGTGCATCCCCTCCTGGATGAAGCCCTGGGGTTGTAGTCTTCTGGAGGGATCATCATCATTTTGTCCAACCCCTAATTTTCAGCACGAGGACCCCAAGGAGTTCTCTCTACCAATTCAGGTAGGCACTTCTCTGGAATACAAGGTCCCAAAGCTTCCCAGAGTGCTTAGGGACCACACAGTTAGGATACGTCAAGATAGCCAAGGTTTTCCTGGTTCAGAGGCCACCTTTCTATCCACTGTGTCCTGTTGCCTCCCATTCTATCTATGTGATATGGTTTCATCATGCTAAAATCACCTGTGTTCAGAGATGCCTGAACTTCAATTCTTTACCTATAGGCTTTAACCTCTTAAAAGTAAAAATCCTCCAAGAGATTTAGGCCATACATGGGCCTGGGCATGGACATAGCACGTCTGTGGGCAGTAGGGAATGAGCCAGAATTTCCATATTCCTCTATAGACTTTGGACTGCTGTATTCACTGTTCCATGAAAGAGTTCTAGATGCTTTTTTTTTTTTTCCTGAGAAGTGTTTTTTTCTTTTTTAGTAAGAAGAGATCAATAGAACATTAAGGGTGCCAATGGAAAGCTAAAAGGTCAGAACACAAAGGTGCCATTTGTCCTGATTCTCACTTGTTATTTGTAGGAGGAGGGATTTTAGGGTATGAATTCCAGAGTGAAATTCAAATAAGGCAACAATAAGAAGAGTGTGGCTGGAAGCTTGGGTAAGTAATTAATCCAATTTATTACAAAAGTACAAAAAAAGGCCTACAAAAGTAGGACTCCATTCTAATATCTTTTTTCTTATGTTCTGGAGCTGGATTTGTTCCCTAAATTTATATGTGAAATAAACTACAAGGAGTAATGGGATGTAATATCTAAGGCTGGGGAAAAAAGACCTTAGAGAATGGCTTTCAGTCCCTTGATGTATAAACGTTCAGATTTGGAATTTGGAAAAAGCATGAACTTGAGACTCTTGGCTGGATCATCAAGAACTGCTTTGAGAGGCGTGGGTCAACTTGGAACAGCCTAGGGATTTGGTCATTTTCCAAGACAGTGCAGCTCCTGTATTAAGGTGAAATCACCTGTGAGCCACTCCAGACTGCAGCAGATTATAGTCTGGACTATAGCGTACTTTGGACAGTTACACAATCAGTTGGTTTTATCTTCACTGTTTTAAACCTTCTCTTTCTGCCTTCTTTTGCCTGCCATTTAATCTTCCATCATTTCTGCACACATCTAGGTCCCCTTGTTATTTTCTCTCTCTCTGCCTGTATCTCCCACTACAGGCTCCCCCCCATCCAGATACCAGCCATTTAAGCTTTAATATGAATTTATGGCTATTGAGTGACGTGGACATCGTGGTCAAAGGTATTGGCACTTAGGTTGAAAGGTTTAACTCTTTAATGGCAGAATCAATCAGTCAACATATGGTAAGCACCTACTGTGTGCCAGGCATTCTGCTTAGCACTGAGGATACAAAAAGAGGCAAAAGGCAGCCCCTGCCCTCAAGGAGCTCACAATCTGTTACAGTAGGGAAGAGCCAGAAGACAGGAAGAGATTGAGAATAGTTGAGAGAGGCAGCAAGGTGGTTCAGTGGATAGAGCAGCAGCCCTGAAGTCAGGAAGACCTGAGTTCAAATCTTGTTTCAGATACTTAATACTTCCTGGCTGTGTGACCCTGGGCAAGTCACTCAAACTCAATTGCCTCAGCCAAAAAAAAATTTTTTTAAATAATTGAGAGTGGGGAAGATGGAGGGGGTAATCTGTTGGAAGAGTTATGAAATAGCTTGGGTAAGGAAAGAGGTCAGGCTTAATAGGGCTTAAGGCCCTCTCATCATGTGAGATGGGGGTGAGGGAGATAGTAGCAGAAGGCATCCACATGAGATGAGATTTGCAGAGAAGGAACTCGTGGTGAATGGCCTCTGTTTTTTTTTGTTGTTGTTGTTGTTGTTGTTTTTGTAAAATACAAGGCAAGGTCTTCAGATAAGAGAGTGAGGTAGTGGGAGCCATGAGAGTTTTAAGGAATGATGAAAAGATTTGGAAGATCTGAGTTCGAGATAGGATAGCGAATATATAAGGAATAGAAGGATTGCCTAGCAGTAGCGAGAGCCCAGTTGAGTTGCAAAACATTACTCTATAGTGGATCCAGTCAAAGTGATTATATGATTTTCTCCACCTTCATTCAGCAGCATATGTCTGTGAGTAAAAGTGGTGAATGGTAGAAGTGATACAGAACTGAGACTTGGCAGGGCACAATCAGGAAATGATAAGAGGCTATGGTTTCAAGAGCAGATGACGTCCAAGTCTGAGTTCTCAAAGACATTTTAAGGAAGCAGAGATAAAGAATTATTTAAGTGCAGTTTATTTATTTATTTTTTTAAAACAGCAGGCTCTGCCTACCCTTCTTAAAGTCTCCTAAATTCACATAGGAATAAGTGTAGCCAGCATTTATAAAGTGCTTTAAAATTTACAAAGTATATTACAAACATACAAAGTATGTCTATTCTCATAACAACCTTTGGAGCTAAATATTATTATTATTCCCACTTTATAGATAAGGAAACTAAGGCAGACAGATGTTAAGTGAATTGCTAAAGATCATACAGTAAATATCTGAACCCACGTTTTCCTTATTTCAGATCCAATTCTCTATCCTCTATTACACCTTACTGCCTGTTCATTCAACAAATATTTATTAAGCATCATGCCAGGTCACCAAAGATATAGAATTCATAAGCAGACATAGATTTCACTCATTCTAGGCTTAGAAGTTAATAGAAGAATGGGACCCAAACACAGAATAATAATAAAAATTCTACCTTGATAAATTCTTAAGTGCTAACCATTTGTCTATTTCATTTTCCCCTACACATCTGGGCAATTTAAGAGTAAGAGATTATGTGCAATCTTGGTTAGATAGTGTGAAAAGAAACACTTTTTATTGCCCATGTCCTTTAAACAGCTTCCATTTGGGATTAGAAATGTTCCAAAATATGAATTCACAATTTCCATTTGATAGTAACTTTCTATTTATTTTGCTGTATTTAAATTAAATTAAATATTTGTTCAGTGCCTTCTTTATAACAGAAGTTAATAAAACCTGATGATGTGTATCAGGGTCTCCCATCTTCCCAAACTGACCCAACCCAGGGAAGATAATTCATTCAGAGACTGTGCTCAGAGAGAGAACACTCAGGTGATCAGGTGTTGCTGTAATCCTTGCCAGATCTCTTTGGGGTTCTCCAGATCTGTTTAGCAGCACACCCTGACATTCAACTCATTTAGAGAACATACACAACAAGAAGGAGCACCTTCCCAGGTGCTCTATTATAACCAGTGACCCTTCCCCGGTCCCTAGTGGGTCATTCCCAGAAATGGCTGGGAGCTGAACTAATTGAAGGAAGTTCAGAGCAACTAGGAGGCCAAGACCACAAACCTGGGCTCAGCTCCTTGAATTAAGGGAAGCAGATTGTGTGTGAACATTTTGTTCGGGCTCAGCCCTTGCCCTGCCCCTTGGATCTCGAAGGCACTCTGTTACCAAACCACTCCTTTCAACCCAGAACGCTCCCTCCTGTCTTGGGGCCCATTTGCATTGTGTTTCTGGCTCATTACTCAGTAATTGCTCTTTCTACTCTTTACAATTTGCATCTTGCTTCTGGCTACTCACAGAGACTGTAACCATCAAAGACCTTCCTTTGGAGCTGGGCTGGTCCTGCGGGCCTCACACCTGTGTGATCTCACCTAGCACAATGGAGGTCTATGGGCCAGCCTTGCTCTTGACCCTCCATCCTTGGGACAGAGTGAATATTCCTGGAGAACAATCTTCTCTGGTAACTGTAAGGTTCTGCTTTAGGATTTAGATAAGGCTAGTTTCAAAATGAGCCACTTCCTTTAAGACCAGGCTTATATTTCACCTTTCCTTGGAGTCTTTCCCAGGTCTCCAATTCTTCTTGCCTCCCCCCATGTCCCCCTTTCACTGCTAATGTCTTTGCTCTGAGATCCATCTATTCCATAATTTTTAATGTACATAGTCATTTGTATGTTGTCTCCTGCAGTGAAATGTGAGCTCCCTAAAGGCAGAGATCATGTTTTTAATATTTTTGTATGCCCAGCATTTAGCACAGCACCTGACACATCATAGGTATCAATATATACTTATTAACTGACAGGTTGAAAACCCCATCTCCTTGCTTACACCCTTCTGAAATGTAATCTCTGTGAGAACAGGAGCTATTTTTGCCTTTGTATGCCAAGTGAATAGCAACAGTACCTGTACATAGTAGGTGCTTAATAAATGCTTGTTAATTAACTCATCTCAGCATGAAAAGAAAGCTAGTGCAATTCTTCAGAATAATTGACTACAGCATCTGTGTTGGTTCTCACATCATTTAACAATTATTCTTTCTTTGCTTTGCTAATGGCTTATGGTCTTGCACAATAGTGATCCTAAAATGGTTTTTAGTTGTTTTTTTTGTTTTTTTTTTTTTTTTTTTTTTGACGGGAAGGAGGAAGTGGGGGAGAAAAGAAGGAAAGAAGGAAGAATGGAAAGAAGGAAAGGAAGGAGGAAGGGAAGAAGGGAGAAAAAGAAGAGAGAAGAAAGAAAGGAGGGAAGAAAGAAGAAAGATTTATTTTTCATCAAGAAATATTACTATGAAGTACTATGTTTATTATGCACCAGGCTTTATTCTAGGTGTACCATCTTTTAAGTAAGCAACTTGCCCAGGCAGCTAGAGGAAGGAAAGAAAGAAGGAACAAATGAATGAAGGATAGGAGGGAAAGAGGGAGGAAGGAAGGAAGATAATTTTGTAGAATGAGACCAGGTCCACTCTGGTTTTGGAAAAGATATTACTGTTAGGTAGTCTCTTAGCAGGTACTTAAATAATTTTTTAATTTTAAATTTATTTTTTTAATTAGCAGGCATTTATTTTTCTTTTTTCTTTCTTTCTGTCCTTTCTTCCTTCCTTTCTTCCTTCCTTCCTTTCTTCTTTCTTTCTTTTTTCTTCCTTCCTTCCTTCCTTCCTTCCTTCCTTCCTTCCTTCCTTCCTTCCTTCCTTCCTTCCTTCCTTCCTTTCTTTCTTTCTTTCTTCTTTCTTTCTCTGAGGCAGTTGGGGTTAACTTGCCCAGGGTCACACAGCCAGGAAGCATTAAGTGTCTGAGTTCAAATATGAACTCAGGTCCTCCTAACTTCAGGGCTAGTACTCTATCCAGGCATTTATTGCCTCTGCTCATTTCTCCCATTAAAAAAAAAATAGGAAAAACCAAACACTTGTAACTAACACATCAGCCAAGCCAAGCAAATTCCCACATTGGGCCATGTCTGAAGATGTTTGTTTCATTTTGTATCTTGACTCATCACCCGTCTATCTAGAGATGGGTAGCATACACAGTCAGGCCTTTAGAATAATAGTTAGTCATTATACTGATCAGAGATCTTAAATCTTGTTTTTATAATACTTTTGTTATCACATATATGGCTCTGATTCTGCTGGATATGCCTTTCTTCATTTCTTATAGTAGAAGAGTATTCTTTGTCTCAGTTTAATGATAACAACAAACTTTAACAACTTAGGTTTTGATGAAAAGGCAATAATGGATGCCCTGGTGCTTCTTGGAGAAATCCATTGACAAAGGAAATGAAGTCTGTAGGGCAGCAAAGATCCAGCTGAAGTGCATTAAGAAGTGAAGGAACAGGACCAGATAGTAAAATTCACATTTCCACTACAGCAAATTGAGGAGATATTTGGCCAATATTTCCCGATGACTTTGGCATCAAAGCTCTATAGTCTGACCTTGAATCTCCCTTCTTGCTAATCCCCTCAGACTCAGTTGAACCTAGTTTGACCTTATTTTTGCTCCAGATTCTACTTCCTGCCCTTAGGTCTTCAAGACTTGTATCATGGAGATGACTTTTAGTCCACAATGATACAAAACTTTCCCCAAGTCGCAACTTTCCTTACAAAAGCACTGTGACCATTAGTGGTTGCTGCCAAGATTAAACAAATTCATCATCTTCTGGTAGTATTTCTTAATTTTAGCTGATGACAGACACACAATCTTTTATCAGGTTTATATCCCACCTTTCCATCTTATTGGAGAACTTAACAAATTTTATATTTCATTGCGCAGACTCCAAGAATATAGTATCACTACTAAGTCGTGATGGAGGACACCATCACCAGAATGTTAGTCGAGTTTACATGTAACTTGTGATCAAAAGGGATCTCATAAAGACAAAGATGAAACAAATATACCTTAAGCATGAAAATGAAAAAGAACATTTAGTTTGGCTAGAAGAATCATGATTCAAATCCTAGTTTTATTGCTTACTGGTTGTTTTCCTTGTTAAATGATATTCCTTTTTGGTATTTGACATTTGCAATGCCCACCTCACAAAACTATTGTGGGGAATGTCCTTTGCAAGCCATAAAGTGCTCTGTGAAAATGCTTTATTTTTATTTTTATTTTTTTGCTGAGGCGATTGGGATTAACTGACTTTCCCAGGGTCACACAGCTAGGAAGTGTTAAGTGTCTGAGGTCAAATTTGAACTCAGGTCCTCCTGACTTCAGGGCTGGTGCTCTATCCACTGCACCTTATTTGCCCATGAATATGCTCTTTTTAAAAAAAAATATTAATTTTATTGTGAACTTAAGAAATAAAACAAGCATTTCTATAACGTATAATAGAATTTTTTTTTAAAAAAAGATGATTGCATCTTAAATTGCAGTCTTTTATAAGCAAAAATATAGATGTCATATTCAACTAGTACACTGGTGGTATGCTGGATAGAGCCAGATTTTCTACAGTCAGGGATTCTTTTGCCCAAATTCAGTTTTAGACATATGAGTTGGGAACTTATTTTACCTCTGTCTGCCTTTGTGTCCTTATCTGTAAAATGGGTAAATAACACCTACCTCCCAGGATTCTTGTGAGAATAAAATAAGAAAATATCTATAAAGCACTTTGAAACCTTAAAATGCTCTGCAAATGCCAGTTTTTATTATACTCTCCACTGTCAACCTTTCAGTAAGATCTAGAGTGAATTCTTTATTTCAGTTTTCCTCACTAAGATTAGGTAAAATTCTGAAAGTAAAAGTTGTTGATTTGGGTTTTTGTTGTCTTACCTTTTTAGACCCCCCTCCCCAACTATTCTCCTGCATGGTCCTCCATTTTTTCCATCTTTCCTTCCAATGATATCCATCCTTATTCTTATGCCCAAAGACTTTTCTCAAGATCTTGCTAAGGGGTTACCTCAGATTGGATTAAATTGTTATTTTTCCTAGAGGGAACTATTTTCTCAAGGAATATAAAGGCCAAAACCCCTCCAAGGTCCCAGGGAAGAGATCTTTCTCTCTAATACTGGAAATTTAGGCACATTAAATTAGGGCAGGGGAAAGGTACTGAGCAAGAGGGCCCTGTCTCAGGCCCTCTACATTTAGCACAGAGCCAGTTCCCTACCCTGCCAACTCATAAGGGCAGCCTTGTTCCTTCTACGTTTCCAGTCACAGCACCCAAACCACAAACTTGCATTCCTGTAAAAGTCCATCTCTTCAGAATTCTTCTGCAACTTTCAACATACTGAAATAACTTCTGATGAACCAAGATGCTTGTTGGCTCCCAGCTGCCTAGACAAGAATAGAACTTCCAGCCAGGCATACCGTGCATAATATTGCCTGACCAACATCATTTTGAAATAACATCACTCTCATACATAATAGCCAAACCCTAAAGTAACATCACAAAACCACACTGTCCTGTCATTTAGCCAATCACCCAGGATGCATAAAAAAATGCTCTAAATCTGGAACTAAATCCCCCTTGTCATATGGTTTCACTAAGGTATTTTTGCAGAACCAATGAAGAATATCCTAAAAGTCTGGAGTGCTTGTTCATCCTGTTGAATGATTTGATAAAAAAAAAATGTTCAAAATCTCTCTTTTTCCCCTGTGAATCCCAGTCTATCAGTTACTATCACTGTAACTTGGTCAAGTCATTTAACCTCTCAGGCTATAAAATAATGAGGATAGATAATGAGGATAATGCTAGATTATCATTTTTTAGGTGAGGAGGACTGTCCAGACCCACAATTTTATTGGTGTAAGGAACTCCTCATTTGGGAATTCCCTCCAACATTTCAGATCAGCCAATCTATGGTAATTTGCAATCTATGAAAGCTTCATGGGTGAGTGCTGAGAAATTGTCTATGATCCCACAATTTGTGTTATCCCAGCATTCTCCATCGCACTTATTCTCTCTGCTGCTTCTCTCTGTGATCATACATTTGTTGTTTCATGTCAGATTACCTTCCACAAAAACTCTGGTGTGATGTTTCATTGTGGTGTAGAGATGACGAGTTCTTGAGGTAAAAAGTAAAAAATCTCTGCTATATTGAAAGGACTCTAAGTACATTCCCTGGAATGGGTATTTCTGAGGATTAATCAATATGAGAAAGAGAAACTGGTCATTGGGCCTATTAGATGATGAAGTCCTTGGCCATAGCAATCCATGAGACAAAGAAGGGTATAGAATAGTCCCCCGTCTTGTCTCCTTCTGTAGTAATGGTGGCAAAAGCTACTAATAATCACAGCTTTAGACAGTCTGTAACCTCAAATTTAAATACTAGTATGTCACAAGTTCTTTCTCCAACAATCCATGAATCTACTTACTTCTGAAGCAATTGAATCAACTCAATTATGATTTTTTAATTAAGAAAGTCCATACCTTCCTGCACTCAAGTAGGGCTCTCTTGGAGGTAATATATTAAGGCTGTTGAGTGGCTGACTTTTAAGATATCTGATATAGGATGCTAAGGAATTTTTAAAAGTAGGATTTTTTAAAAAATTAATATATCTATGTATCTACTTATGTGTTTAAGTATTATGCATCCATCTGTCCATCCATCCATCCATGTATCTAAGTATCTATTTATCTATCTACCTATCTATCTATCATCTATCTATCTATCTGTCTGTCTGCCTCTATTATCTACATTCTTTGAGAGCTTCCTGGTGTAGGGGGTACTGAGAGACTGAGTGTCTGTGATCATATGGCCACTTTGTGTTACTTCAACATTGTCCACCATACTGGGCTGCTTCCCTTTATGGCCATATATTTATTGTTATATGTCAAATGGCCTTCCATAAAGGCTGTGTTGTGATGTTTCATTGTGATGTAGAGATGAGTCTGAGTGTCTATATATATCTATATATCTATATATGTGTATGTATATATGTCTGCATGCATGCATATGTGTAATCAAGAACATAGGCAATGTCCAGACCCAAACACGAACTTTTCCATCTCTATAAAGTCTCTAGGACAAAATTGACACCATCATCATGAATCTAGGACCAGTTGTCCATAAAGAGAAAATGAGACCAAGAGTAGCAGGAAGGACAGTCTCCCTCAAGCCTCCTGTCCAGCACTCAAAGCTATTATCCCAAGAAGCAACTCAGGGGAGATGTGACATGACAACTGCCTTTGTCAATTCAGCAGCCCCAAACTCAGCAGCAATAGCTTTTGAAGATCTGGAAAACTACCTTCCCAGTAATCCTTGGCCCTTTCAAATGGTTCAGCATCAGAAATGGATATTATTTTATCAGCAGAAATGATATTAAAGAAGGTATCTTGCTAACTGCGCTGCTTCTGCACCCCAAGGACCATGGGGGCCTTTCCATCTGACTTGGAACTCAAACCTATTATACATACATACATATATATGTATGTATACACACACACATGTGTGTATATATATATATACACACACAGTGAGAAAGAGAGATGCACACACATATGATATATAGTCTCTGCCTTTCCATTAATTGTGTATCTATAAATATGTGCTCTACTATGGAATTTTTTTTTGGCAAAAAATTCTTTCTTTCTCAAACTTTCCTCATTGATAATCTCTGTGTATAAATAATTAAGTAAAGTTATTAAGCTCTTACTCTTTGCAACCCACTAGACTTTCAAATCAGCCAAATGGAAAAGCAGAGACAATTCTTGTCCTCCGGGAGCTCAAATTCTAATGGGAGAGATAATATAAATATAAATACATTAAAATATATATGAATATAAATATGTAAAAATATTTTTGTATACATACACATGTACACGCATGCTCAGGCCATCAGTGAATTAAGTTTTTGCAAAAATATTCTATAGTAGAGCACATATTTACGAATACAGAATTGATGGAAAGGCAGAGACTAATATTTCACTGTGTTTATTGCCTGTGGCCTATAAAAATAATTTTACTTGGTATAGCAAAAGGGTGTTGTAAAGACAATCAGAATCATAGAATTTTTAAAGCTGAAAATTATTTCAACGACCATCTAGTTCAATTGTCACTTGAAGACCTCCAAGGAAGAAGAACCCACCACTTTTATTTTGGGGCAGTTCTAATTGTGAGAAAGTTTTTTCCTGACATAAAACTTGAACTGACTTTTTATTTTTCAGCAATCAGTGATAAGTGACTTGTCTGGGGTCACACAGGTGGTAAGTGTCAAGTGTCTCATCTAGATTTGAACTCAGGTCCTCCTTACTTCAGAACAAGTGCACTGTATAATCTAGCTTTATCCTGAATTAATATTTTTACAGCTTCTACTCATTTCCCTTGGTTTAACTCTCTAGAATTAAATAGGACCAGCCTGAGCCCTCCTCTTCATGGTGATCCTAGCTACATTCTCCCTTCGGAATCCTCTATCTCTGTGCTAGATATGCCCATTTCATTCCACTGATTCCCTTTACCTGCTTTGCTCTTCTGGCTACTTTTATTAATATGCTTTTTAAACCAGGGTGTCCTGCACTGAACAGTTCTCCAAAAGGGATCTGATGAGGTCAGAGGACAGTGAGCTCTAACCATTTTAATATATATGATCATGTTCACTTTTGTAACTACTACATCACATTGCTGATTCCTCTTCAATTTGGTCTCCTAACTACCACCCCCAGCATAAATGATACGCATGAAGTTGCTTTTTATGTTTATGTATAAGAATTTACATTTATTCAAATTTAATATATTACATTTCTCTCCTACAAGACATCTCTCACCTATTTGATAAAATCATACAAGATCCCCTGAATACTCAATAATGGAAAACTTTATTTCACCCTCTGATTATTATTGTCAAGTGAGGGATAAACCAGATGAATGCTTGCCAAATGTATCGATCACTGTTGAGGATGACATCCAGCACAGAATCCCCCTGGAAGAGTGGTTTCTAATAGACTATGGTCCTCTAAAAGAGTATGACCAACTATCCATTGGAAAAAAGGAAATGAGTGAAAAATAACAATTGTATAGATTATCACGTGCTACTAGATGGACAATCCAGAGTCTGACTGATGGACTAAGTCGATCAACAGGAAGAGATTAGATTGTATCATATTTGGAAGATATGAAGTGCTTTGTATGATCTCAACCTTCTTGAAATAGAGGCCCCCACCAAAATTTTTCTAGTGGAGCAGCACAGCCTCTGAACAACCAGAATTGCAGTTGCAAGTTGGCTATGTTAGCTTACCAAAGAAGAATTGAGCCCAAGAATGATATTAAATATATCATCAGGTATATGACTAGAAATGGAGACAAGCTGATCTTGTTAGTAAGAGGTAGGGATAATTGATAGTCAATTTATGTGCTTTATTGGATGGATATTCACAACATATACAAGGTTGTTTTAAAGATCAGATCAGCTAATGTGCATAATAACTAAGACAGTGCATTAAGTAGTTCATTTTAAGCCCAGCAGCAATATAATGACCCTTAGGATCCATGTGATTTCCTTTTGTCACTTTAGGGAATGAAAAGAAAACTTATGAACACGATCACAATCACTCCAGTCCCAAGTTAGGAAAACTCTTTAACATTTAGGCAGAGATGGGCTCTCTGCCTTCATTTACATTTACTCCTCGCTAACCACTGGCTCCTTTGTGTGTCAATTCAAGTTACTGGTAACATCTGGGTAAAGAAATACAAATTTATTACAGTATCTGTTGATAGACACTCATGGAGAAGGGAAGTCAGGGAAAGACCAGACCTCTGCTAGGAACTTCCTCAATCTTCAGCTGGCTCTCTTCTGAGGTGCTTGAAAAGCTAATGGCCCTTGTGATTTCTACTTTCACTTTCTCCTTTCACTGTTTTTTTCTTTCCAGGTTAGTTGTTAATGGACTCATTATTTTCTCTCTTGGAGGAATCTCTTTTTGCTCCTGAACTAGCTTCTCTTATGGAAGCTTGATCTCTCCAAGCCTCTCACCCACTTGGACTGACTTGCTGTTGCGACTGATTTAAATTTCTTTGATTCAAGGAAGCATCCAGGCCTTTTCACACTCAGTGAATAATTAAGATATGTCCTCACTTGATAATGTATTAGGGCTAAGTGGTTTTCACCTGATAATAGGTCAAGGCTCAGTATCTTAACATTTATTTAAATAGGATGGGGTCATTTACTTGATTCACTCAATGAGTCTCTCTACCTTTACATGGCAAGGGAAGTCATCCAGCATTTATTAAGGAGCTATCATGTGTCAGGCTAAATGCTAGAAATGATAATAAATAATAATTTTTAAAAAATAAAATATAAATGTTAGGGACAGCAACTGGGACTGAGATTTCACTGATCTAGGTAACACCCAAATGAGGGAGCTCTCTTTACCAAAACAAATTGGCGCTTTCTCTGTAATTTAGTCTAATAGAATTGCCTGAAACACTGAGAGGGTAAGTGATTTCCTCAAAGTTCCTACCAGTATCTCTAGCAGGATTTGAACCCACACCCAATATGCTTCCTCTAGATCTTTTGGTATACATTCAGAGCTCTATCCTTAATCTTTTTTTTTTCTTTCCTTTTTGCCCACTATCTCCCTTAAAAGTCTCATTCATTTCCATGATAATGGTGATATCCAAGCCTTAGACTTTTAGCCTCGACATCTTTCCAGAATTCTAGAATACACTTGTGACTCTCATTATGGTGGGACATTTATGGAAGTGTGTCTTATTGAGAGTCAGGTGACTAGTATTGTGATTTAAAGAAGTAGACTTCCTCTTTAGCCCCCTGAATCCACCACTATCTTTCCCTTTCAGGTAACATTGCACAAGCTATACTTTCTGGATTGGTCATCCCCTTCCCTCCTTCCCCCCCTCCCCCATTTTAGGGACTAGGAAGATAACTGCCATATCTTTCTCCATCTCTGATTTGATTTGATTTTCCACTCATACCTTTGCTCAAGTTAATCTCAAACGGGGCTTGAGTGGATAGAGCTCTGAATCTGGAATCATGGAGATTATCTTCTGAATTCAGATCTAGTCTTAGTATTTACTAGCTGTGTGACCCTGGGCAAGTCATTTCACCCTTTTTACCTCAGTTTCCTCATTTGTAAAATGGGCCGGAGAAGGAAACAGCAAAGCCAGTCTGGATCATTGTCAAGAAAACCCCAAACGGGGCTATAATGAATCAGACACACCTTAGGTGACCCAACAACAATAAGAGGCTGATCTGTATGTTTGAGATACCCTGTCCCCTTCCTACTCCCTTCCTGAATTCCTATTTATCCTTCAAAGTTCACTTCAGACATCACCTCTCATTCCTTGGTGCCCCTCAGTTTATATTTTTATCTTATATTTTATTTCCTTTCCCTATCTGAACCTCACTTAGGATGCTGTACACACACCTCTCAAATATTTATCAAACACTGTTTTATGTTATAGTCATTTGAATATTTGTTACATCATCCTAACAGTGCTCCAGTCTCCTTCCTGGAGCACAAGGACCCGTCTTAGCTAAACTCTGTATCGTCTCTAGCACTAGGCCATATATATAGTAGGCACTTAATAAATGTCTCCTGAGTCCATTTCATTGTTAGGAGATCCATACAGCAGCAATTAAATTCCTATCATTCTACTGTGGCAAAATCCATAACGTACACTAGTAAGTGAGCTAATCATATCAGTCTATCTGTAACTGTAATCTGTATTGGGACTACCACAGGATCCGTGTTTCTGGCTCTAGCAAACACCCCACATTTATGAGGCATTGATGTAGAAGCCATGATTCTATGCCAGGCCTCAGGATGATTACAATATTAATTAGCACTTATAAAATTTGCCAAGGAGTATCTCCTTTGCTCCCACAAAAGCCATGAGATGGATATTATTATCCTCTCCATTTTACAGATGAGGAAGATGATACAGATAGGTTGAGTAAGGTGTCCAGAATGCACACCTAGCAAATGTCTCAGGCAGGATTTGGACAGTTTTATAATACTGAGAGCCGTCCCTAAAATAGATGGAAGTAGGAACTTGGGAGCCAGGAAAGAAGGTGGTACACTAGTGAAATTTCTTTTCCTTGAGATCTTCAGACAAAGGCTAGATGCTCATTTGTTGAGGAGTTAGTATGCAGGGTTCAGGAGGTAGGACAGGGACTATATTCACTTATTCAGACTCACTAATTTTGGGGGCATTTTAGGAAAGACTTCTCAGAACAACCAAATTCTCTCTCCCCACCCCATTCCAGGCAATTGGGGTTAAGTAACTTGTCTTAAGCTCACATAGCTAGGAAGTGTTAAGTGCCTGAAGTCAAATTTGACCTCAGGGCCTTCTGACTCCAGGGCTGATGCCCTATCCGTTGCGCCATCTAGCTATCCCTAAATAGCCACATTCTTGACAAAAGTTATTTTTAAAAACTTCTTAAATCTCAAATTTTAGTTGATAATTTAACATGTGCCAGATTCCTGCTTCCACTCCCCACCCCCCGCCCAGATAATTTGGATTTGCTATCTTCTCATATACCAATAGCATAATGAAAGTCACCCCCCCAAAAAAAATTTTTGTTACATAAATAAGAATTGGGGAGCAGGGAATACAGCAAAAAGGTAATTCTTTTTCAGACTTGTAGAATTGGGTTGCTGTTTTTTAGTTTGAGAATAAAGCTTTAAAATTCATTAAAACATTAAGAAAATATGACAAAAAACCCCAATATTCTGCTAAAGAAATTTTATGATATGATAATCATTGCAGAAGTTACCTCGCTAATGAAGATTCTGCTTTAAGATCTCAGAGGGTACAAATGCTTTGAGTGTCCAGCTGAATTCAGTATAAAACAAGTCAGTGTCTCTCAGTGGAGTGATTTACAGGAGGAATGAGGTTTATAATACAAAGTTCTCCTGTTTAAAATTGTATTTTATAGTCTGTGTGCACGAATATGCTGTTTGCACCTAAATTATGGGAGGGTGCAGACATAGATACAAAGAACAGAAAATATGCAGCCTGAAGAAGCTTGGGTGACTTGATATCTCATCATTGCAACGAATACCTACATATGAAACCATGAATTCATCGTTCTGTCCTATAAGTCTGGTTTTTAATGGGTGAGTTCATTAGGTAGTTAATTGAATTGTTATCCCCGTTTATGAGGCAATGTGGGCAGTGTTGGAATTAGGAGAGAAGGATCTGGATTCAAATTACTCATAGTTTCTGTGACTAAACTAAGCTACTAAATCTCTCTGAGGTTCATTTTCTTCCTTAGTAAAATTGGGTCTATAATTCCCGTACTAATAAGAGCTACTGTATGTAGTGCTTTAAGGTTTGCAAAGTGCTTTACAAATATAATCTCATTTGATCCTCATAACAGCCCTGGAAGGTAGGTCTTATTATAACCCCATTTTATCCTTAAGGACACAGAAAAAAACAGCTGTTAAGTGACTTGTCCAGGATAAAGGATCTGAGGCCCTATTGGAACTCAGGACTTCCAGGTCCAGCGCTTTACTCACTGCCCCTACCTTTCTTAATGGATTTGAAGTCCAAATGAGATAATCTGGGGTTAAGTACATTTGTGTAGCCATCCGCAATTACTGTTGTAAGAAAGAAACAATTAAAATTCACCAGATTCACTTTCTTTATCCTTCGTGGCCTGAAGGAGCGTGCTATAGAGTATCTTCCTAGCAAACAGTATACATGTAAAACAAACGAAAAGGTGAACTTTGTTAATTCTGCTCGCCCCTTGAAAAATACTGTTTTCTTTAAGAATACAAAGTGTAAATCTACAACGGGGTCAGGAAAGAGGGAATCTAGATAGAATAGCAATACTTAGTTTCTTGATTTTCTGGCTGCTTTAATTTTTAAAAAATCATTAGGGATGAGACTTTCATATAATTAATAAATATATTTGCCTGCTTGGGGTTCTAGATTCTCAAGAATACAGTAAGCAATAGCTTTTGAGATATCGATTACTATCGGCCCCCTTTCAAAAAATGACCTAATGACTTCTAATCTCTAAGAACTGATCAAAGTCCTATTTCAAAGGGGGGAAAGCAACCCTTCCCCTTCCCCAGTCTGGTATTCAGAAATCAGGAACTCTGAGACAAAGCGCCGACGAGCCCCGAGTTCAGAAAAGCATCTTGCCTATGACGTAATGGAGGCCAGTTTTCATCACCTTCCAAACTGCTCCCTTTCCTGGCCTGGCTCCTCTCGGGTTCGACCCGGCGCCTCCGGGGGCTTGGAAGCGAGGGATGGGGATGAAGGGGGGGGGGCGGTTATTGGTCTGTACCATCTTCTCCTCCTCCCCCACGCCCTCCCCCGCTCCTGGCGCGCCCGCAGACGGGCAGCGTGGGTCCAAGGTTCTGTCCGCCGCGGCTTCTGATGTCCATTTCTTAGAGAGCTCCCCGGGGAGGGATTCCCACTTTCGGGTGTCTTTAAAGTTCCGCCGGAGGCGTCCTTGTCGGAACGCCCCCGGCAGGGGCGGGAGAAGGGAAAGCGAGGGCTCTGCGGCCAGCGCCGCGCGGAGGTAAACTGAGGGCCGGGAGATTCTCAGGGGAAGGGGGCCCTGGCCATCCGCGGGGCCGGAGCCCCGGATGTTGATGCACGGGACTGGGATGCTTCTGCGTTTCATTCCTCCGCAGTGTCGCGTACACACCAAGCGCTTAATAAATGCTTCCTCTCGTCTTTCAGACGTGCAAGGCTACTAGAGAGGCGCGCTAGGTTCCATGCCCACGATCCCTGCTGCCTTTTAAAAAGAGTTTCCCTTTGGGACGCCCAAGCCTTTGGCTCCCTCCAGCTTTTTAGAAATGCATTCACACACACACACACACGCTCCGTCTTCAGATGCACCGGCGATTTGGGGAAATAACCACCTCGCTCGGCTGAGGAAGGGCGAACCTCCGCGCTCACTCCCCTCGTGAGCCCTTCCCAGGGTCTCCTGCCCTCCCACGCCCCGTGACAGCCCGGCTCTCCAGCCTTGCAACTCAAAAACAAAAAAAAAGCCTTCCTCTCCAACCCTTCCCCTCGGTTGCTAGCCGCAATGACGTCGCCAGCCAGAGTCCCGCCCGCCGGGGGCGGCTCAGCTTCTCCGATTGGCCCCAGCGCCGCGGCGGTGAGCCACCGATTGGGCGGAGGGGTGTTGATGGACAGGAGGGCGGGGCGGACTGCGCGAGCTGTCCTCCCTCTCTCGGTGGGAGAGTGTGAGTGAGTGTGTGAGTGTGTGTGAGTGAGTGTGTGAGTGAACGCGAGCGTGGCAGCGCCGTGTGATGCCGGACGCGGCGGCCTTGCTTATTGTCTGCGCGGCTGAGGGACGCTGAGGGGTCGTGGCTGCTCGCGTTCGCCGCTCCTTTCTCTCGCGCCTCGCGCTCGCAGCCTCGGCCTCCTCGGCTGCCGCCGCCGCGCTAGGCCCAGCCGGAGCCGCCTCCTCAGCCTCGGCCTCCTGGGCCTCCTGGGCCGCGCGAGCCGAGGGGAGGCCCGGCGCGCCTCGCGAGCGCGCGTGCGCGTGTGCAGGGGGAGGGGAGGCGAGTGTGCGCGGGTGTGAGCGAGGGTGAGCGAGTGTGCCATGGGGCCCGGGCCGCTGCGCGGGTAGGCAGCGGGCGAGCGGCGCAGGCGGCACAGGCGACACAGGCGGCACAGGCGGCTGCAGCCCCGGTCCGGGCTCGGGCCTCGCGCGGACCAGCAGCGGCGGCGGCGGCGGCGGCAACCCCGGGCCTGCGAGCAGCGCCCACCATGGCCAAGTCCGGCGGCGGCGGCGCGACGGCGGCGGCGGCCGGAGGAGCCGGGGGCGCCGGCGGCGGCGGGGCCGGCGGGGGAGCAGCCGGCGGCGGCCTGACCTGGGTGGTGAGTCGCGCCGGGGCGGGCGGGCGGGCGGCGGGAGCCTTTGTGGGGGGCCGGGCCGGGCCTCGGCATTGTTCTCGGCCTCGGCGGAGGGGGAGGGGAGAGCCGGGCGGAGGAGGAAGGCGCCCCCCCTTCCGCCCCCGCCCCCTCCCCACCTTCGGCGCCCGAGCCTGGAGGCCGGGGGGCGGGGGCGGGGGCAACCGGGGAGACTTGGAAACTTTCTCCCTGCGCTGGTGCTTGGCCCCGAAGATGCTGCCGCCGAGTCCCTCCGCCCATCGCGGGAGCGGGGGCTTGTGGGCTGGGGGCGGCGCGGCCTTGGTGCCCCCCAAGTGCTGGGGCCGCGGCGGAAATCAGTGCGTGGCTGAGCACAAGTTGTCCCCCGAGTCTCGGCGCGGCTTCGAGCTCCGAACTTCAGCTATCGATCCGTACGGCGCGTCCCCAAAGGCGCGGGGCGGTCCGCAGCCCGAGACTGCGAGCGTTGGATCAGTACCGGGGATTAGCAGAATCTTTGTGCAGCCGTAACTTGGGGTAGGGGTCGATGCATTGTCCCCAGAGTCTCAGTGCGGTCGTAACTTCAGGCATTGAGCAATACCGGTGTCCCAGAAGTCCCAGTGCGCTTGCGAGCCCTCAGCGTCTGCTTTGGAGAAACGCCGCTTGTCTCAAAGACTGATGCTGTCCGAATTCCAGGCGTTGATCGGCACGGGCCGTCCCAGAAGTCCTAGTGCGCGGGTAATCCCTCCATTTCGGGTAGCGATCGATACAGGGTGTCCCAGAAGTCTCAGTGCAGGCACGAACGCTTCATTTCGTGCATAAGTGCAGAGGCTTCCCCACGGTCCTGGTGCAGTCCTTCGGGAACTGACCGGTGTAAGGTGTCCCCCAAATCTGAGGGCAGTTGTATGCCTGTAATTTCTGGTAATGATGGGGGGTGTCCCCAAAGTCTCAGGGCGGTCTTTAACTCTCAGAGCTTCCCAAGGGCTTGGGAAAGTTTCAGACTGAAAGCCTAGAGAATGTGGCGGTGCTCAGCACCCCCGGCTTCCATCGAGCCTCCTTGAGGGTAATGCCTTTTTCCGAGCTGATCTCCCTTTTATCCTGGATGCGTCGTTGGTGCACCTTTGTTGCGCGGGGTCGGCTCCCGCCATTATACCGGGGGCTTCCCGGGAGCAGGAATTGTTTCTGCCTTTCTTTGTATCTCGGGAGCCCAGCACTAAGTAGGTGCTCAGGAATCACCTGTTGGCTGACTGCGCGCGCTGGGTGCTGCGGAGACTTACCCCACCTTTCCTCTGAGGATGCTACCCCGTGTGCGGGATATGTGGGGGGAGACCGGAATAAGGAAACAAAAAGGGTGGTGGGTATTTCGAATTCCAAATCGTCCTCAGGGTCCCTATCCCTGAAAAAGGCGACTGCTTTCCCCTAATACTTAAAGACCTTTTTTGATGCTGCCCGGAGTTTGTGATAGCTTTAATTCAATTGGGGATAAAGGGGGGCGGGGGAAGGAGAGGGGTAGAAGGATTGGAGGGGAAGAACTCTGCGTGATGTTTGTTTATCTCGAATACCAAATCTTGCAAAGTGCCTGATAGGAAAGAAGGGCATGGGTAGGCGATTTCTTGTGTGCTGATGGCGCTTTCTCTTTGGGGATGTTGCCTTGCGTAGATGAACTTTTGCAGCTCTTGGAGTATGGGGTGGGGAACCCCAGGATGCTGTTTTGCATCCTAAATACCAACCATTTCAGGGTGCCTTTACCCTTGAGAAAGGGGATGTGGGAAGACGACTTCCCCTCACTTAAAGACCTGCAGAAAGATCTGAGTCTTGCATACATTTTGCAGCTCACAGGGGATAGCTATTTTTACAGAAATTAATCCACTGTGGTTCCTCCTTCATCCATCAGGGTAAGATGATTAAAAGCAGCTCTTAAGAGATGTCGACAGCTTAGGTGAAATGGGCAGAGGGACTGAGTGGGGTGTACTGGAAAACAGATTCACATGTTCCCCTAGTTCTGAAAGGCCCAAACTCCAGCTAGACTTCGAGAATTTACTGTGGAGCTTCGACTGGCAAGTCCATGGAAAAGGGCAGATCTGAAGGGACCTGGTTCCCACGGCAGATCAATAATTCAAAGGCATTTCACTTACTTGTTCAGCTTTGAGTTCAGACTAGGGTCATTTCCTTCATGTAGCTAACAGAAAAGAAGTCCACTGATTCTAGGTATTAGGGTGGGAAACAGTTTACCATATTCACCCTGCTTTTCCAGGGGCTCTTCACTATTATTAATCATCTTAGGAATCTTCTCTTCCCTCTTCTCTCTACCCCTCCAGACTGACCTTTTATTAGTTAATTTGTTCGATTACAACTTCTTCTTTAAGTCAAGTTTGTTGCATTTGATACTGGCATTATGTGAATTATACTAGATTCATTTATCATTTACCATTCAGTTGTTTTTATGCTGTAGATATCTTTTGCAAAACAATTTTTCTATTACAACTTCCTTTTCTTTAAGTCAAGTTTGTTGCAATCGAGAACTGGTGTTATGGTGAATTATACTAGATTCATTCATCAAACATTTATTAGTTACTTATTTTTATGCTATGGATATCTTTTGCAAAACCTGTGAAGAGACTAGAGAAATAGTTTAACTATATTTTATAGTTATAATCAAATGAATTAAATTTGCTTTCTAAAATGCATCGATTTCAGGATTTTGAGTGTCTCAGTGATGACTGGAAGGTGGTAATGTAATTGAATTAGAGACAGGGCATACTAAACTCTGGATAGACTGGGGACATGGAAAAGTATTGCAAAGAAATAGTTTTTTTTTTTCTTTTAAAGTTAGATTACTTCTTTCCTTGTTACTAAATTTGATAACCTAGAAGAATTACGTTAGATTTTCCAGAGAAACTCATCTTATTGATCCTTTTATTCCAAAATCACAAATTGACTGGTTTGGATCCTTTGCTGTAAAAGTATAGTTTACTGTTAATGAACATTATAGAGAATCAAATTATGAAATTTTCATTTCATTAGCCTAATTTGTAAAATTCTGACAGCAGTTGATGTTGACTTCTCAGTGTGATATCCATTTTTAGAACTAGATGTATTTTGCATTTTTGAAATTAAAGTATTCATTGACTTTGTTTAGACATTTGATTTTCCTGGCACATAGCTATGATAAAGCAATGATTCAAACTAGTTTTTTTTTTTATTTTTCTGTTTTTAATAACTTTATTTTTCCAAATCCATGCAAATATTTCAACATTTATCTTTGTAAAATCGTGTGTTCCAAATTTTTCCCCTACCATAGACAGCAAGCAATCCAATATAAGTTAAACATGTGCAATTCTTCTAAATGTATTTTCATATTCATCATGCTGCACAAGAAAAAATCAGATCAAAAGGTGAAAGGAAAAAAAAAACAAACAAAAACAACAATAGTTAAAGTAGTATTCTTTGATCTGTATTTAGTCTCCATAGTTACCTCTTTACATGCAGATGACATTTTCTATCCCAAGTCAAGCAATTGCCTTGAATCACCTCCTTGTTGAAAAAAGCCAAGTCACTCACAGTTGATCATCACATAATCTTGCTGTTGCTGTGTACAGTGTTCTCTTAGTTCTGCTCACTTAACACCATCAGTTCATGTAGGTCTTTCCAGGCTTTCCTGAAATTATTCTGCTCATCATTTTTTGTAGAACAGTAAGATTCCATTACATTCATATATCATAACTTATTCAGCCATTCCCCAATTGAGGGATATCAACTCAGTTTCCAGTTTCTTGTAGGAAGCATTTTTGCACACGTGGGTCCTTTTTTATGATCTCTTTGAGATACAGACTCAGAGACTGCTGAATCAAAGGGTATGTGCAAACTACCTTTTTTTTTTTTTTTTTTTTAATAGAGGACAAATCAGTTTTAAAGATAGGTTTTTGGTGTTAATGATTTCATAGTGTATTGTTCTATCAGGTATCGTTAACAGAATTTCAGAGCTTGTGTTGAAACATGACAAGTAATGCCATAATGTTTTCTTTTGATACATTGTAGGATAACATTAACTTTATTGACCAAATTTCAGTTGCTTCAGTTACTAAAAGTTTGCTAACTGTCTTGACTAAAGGAGATGGAGAAATATCATTAGAGATGTAGAGAGATCCAAAAAAAAGTAACTTTTGAGGTCAGTTGTATGATCATGTCAAAGAAAGCCTTCAGAAGATATTTCAGATTCTTAAGTTAATAATTTTGCTACTATAGTTTTAGATATTAAGACCAGAATTTGACGTGCATTTTTCCTTTGCATGGGATGAGAGAATATCTTAAATGCTTAAACTTGTCACTCTGCAAAATAAGTTTCCAGCTTAACTTTTTAAATTGTACTTTGAACTGCATTTGTAGTTCATAATAAAAACAGTCTACACTTATACAGTGCTAGGCATTTTCTGTATATACTAGCAAAGTAATTGGTGTAAGTGAATGCTACCTCCCCCCCTTAAGGATGAAGAACTGACTGAGTAAGTGGTGACCTGGGCAGCATGCTTGTTTGGAGCCCGATGACTTCAGTTCAGATCCTTGCTTCTCCCAGTTACTCCCTGAGATCTCAAACAAGATCCTTGGCCTCTTTAGGCCATATTTTGCTCTTCTGTAAAATGAGACCAAGAGTGGGGCTTGGTCACTACCCAGGTCTATTCCAGCTCTGAGTCTTGGCCCAAGATCACAAGAACTGTAACAGAAATGATGGCATAGACCTCAGGGGCTGCCTGATAGCCCCCGAATGGCCAACACCAAGGAACATAGCTTCCCATAGCAGGCGACCAAACCTTTGTTTGCCATTATTTGAGTGAAGGCACTTTTTGGTCAACAATTGAAAAGTGATGATCATACCTCTGCCAAGGGACAAAAATAACAGAAGGAAAACTAAAACAAACTTTTTAGGAAAAACTTGAGGGAAGTTCTGGTTTAGCCGTTGTAAGGAGGTTACCTCATGAGTAATGAAATAAATGGACAGACAGCCACAGTGGGTTAGTGCCTGACCTTAAATTGAGAATCCCTGAGTTCAAATTTGACTTTCAGACATTTACTAGTCTGTGACATTAAGCATGTCACTTGACTTTTCTGTACCTCCATTTCTTCTTCTAAATGTAAATGGGAATCACTGATAAGCAGTTACCTTACTCTTTAAAAGGTATTTTATGTTGTGAATATTGAAGTTTCTCATTTTCTGAAGAATGGCTATAACTATCTTATTTAATGTAATTCAACAAGCATTTATTAAGTATCTCTTTTGTACAAGAGTTTGATCTCCTCTAGGAATAAAAAGATGATAACCACAGATGTTTCTGTTTTCATTTATTTTACTCTCAAGAAGCTTACAGTTCAGTTTAGAACAAAATATATACACAAGTAATTATTATTCACAGACAGCTAGTTAGGTGTTGAAGTGGACGGATCAAGGGGCCTGGACTTAGGAAGACCTGAGTTCATATCTGTCCTTAAACACACTAGTTGTGTGACCCTGGACAAGAAGCTTGATCCTTTTAGCCTCAGTATCCTCATCTATAAAATGAACTGGAGAAGGAAATAACAAACCACACCAATGTCCTTGCCAAGAGAACCCTAAATGGGATCCCAAAGCATTGGACGGGATTGAAGAACAACAACAATTATGGTACAGGTTGGAAGAATAGTACATAGGAGAGGTCATAATAGCATGAGGGATTTGGGAAAGGAAGGATCACCTCTACTGAGGAGTCAGGAGAAGAAAGGAAGTAAGGGAAGACTTTATGGATGATGTGGTGACACCCACAATGGCCTTTGAAATATAGTATATATTTCAACAGGTGAAAAATACAGAAGGAACCCTTTTCAGTCTGGAGAGATGATGTATACAAGGGCTTGGCAGGGACCCTACAAAACTGGACAATAGGATCATGGTCTAATTTGCTTGGAATGTAAAGTGCTTGAAAGGGATTGGGATGAAATAAAACTGAAAAAGTAGAGAAAGGTCACTGATATTGGGGGGGAAAAAGTCTGGAATAAGACTATGCTTTAAAAGCTAGAGAGAAGCATTTATATTTGACTCTGTGGGAGCATGAAGTCACAGCAGGTAACTGATTAGAGAAGTGACCTGGGCCATAATAGCTTCCCCTCTCTCCTCCTCATCCAGCCCACATGTTAACACCAAACTATTCTTCCCAATATAGAAGAAGGGTCAGGCCAGCTCCTGCTCAGAAAGCTTCAATGGCTCCCCCCTGTCCACCATATAAATCTGTTTCCAGGCATATATTTCAGTGACCTTTCTCTCTGACCAAATTGGCTTCTCTCTCTTATCTTCCTGTGTGACATTTCATCTTTTCTCTCTGTGCCTTTATGCTGGCTGTCCCCTTTCCTCCTCATCTCCATTCCATAGAGTCAGCCAGAGGGCCTCCTTCTACAGGAAGCTTTCCTTTTTACTTCAGCTGATAGCTGCTGCTCTGCTACCTTGTACTGATTTATATATTTTTTCTCTTTTTATTTATTATGAATATTCTTGTGCATGACCTTTTGGATTCTCCCATTAGAATGAGTAAAGATTGTTTCCTTGTGAATAAAGATTATTTCAGTGTTTATATTTTATCTGTACAGTCTAGCATAGTACCTGGCATAGAGTAGATGCTTAATAAATATTTATTTGCTTGAAACTTAAGGAGGATAAAAAATGAGAAAAGACTCTTGAATTTGTTAACTAGGTCATTGGGGACCTTGGAGAGAGTGGTTTTAGTGGAATGGTGAATACAAATACTAGATTTCAGGGAACTGAGGATTGAATTGGTGTTGAAGAAGTGAGACTTAGTGAGTGTAGAAAACTCTTTAGAAGTTTAGTAGTGAAGAAAGGGAAGAAGAAAAGGAGAGAAGAAGCCTAAGGAGTTGCTGAAGCAAGAGAATATTTTTCCCCTCTCTAGAAAAAAGATAAACCTGAGCGTGTTTGTAGATTGAGAGGAGGGAGTCAGTAGGAAAGAATAAATTGATACCAATAATAGCTTTTTATAAAGTGTTTTATGAAGAATAGAGTGCTTTGCCTATTATTTAATTTGATATTCACTTCAGCCTTGATAATAATGGATACTATGGGATCAAGGCCCATGATCAAGAAGGAGGAATATAGTGGCAGGGGGTATTGTAGAGAGGGACTCTCACACAAATAAGAGGACAATGTCTTGTCTTAGAGTTTTAGTGAGTTGTCAAGAGCACAGAGAAATTGAGTCACTTAATCAGTTTGCCAGAAAATAGGACTTTAGCTTAGGGTATAATAGCTTCCGAGGATAGCTCTCTACTATTCCATGCCACCTTTCTGAACTATGACACATTATAAACTAAGGGGAAGGAGACTCCTCAGATACCTTGTATGTGGTGGGTGCTGTGCTTTACAAATATACTTTTTCATTTTCACAACAACCTGGGAGATAGATAATAAAATAATAGCTACCATTTCTATATGCTTACTATATGATCTGGGAAGTAAATGCTATTATGATTTCCATTTTCCATTTGAGGAAATTAAGGCAAAAGGGCTAAATGACTTACCCAAGGTCATGCAGTCATTAGGTGTCTGAGGACTGATTTAAACTCATGTTTTCCATGCCCAGCATTCTGTGTACCAGGGTGCCACCTGCTTGTGACTAGTGAGTATTATAAAAATATGTATGATAGTGATACTATTATTGCCAGAATCCTCCTTCCTGCCATCTTTTATATGATACATAAGTAAATGATGTTGTTCTCACTACCCAAGAAACATTATATGTTTTGTATTCAGAAATGCTGTTTTTTCCTGAGAGAAAGTAACTACCATAGCCCATTATTTCAAATCTGCCTGTGCTTGGATGGTGGCAACAATTCTGACTCTGTCACTTTTTGATTGTTAAAATGAGCTTTAGGCATTAGCGCCTATTATGCAGTCCTGTCAATTACAATCTTTCTATTTAGTATAGTGATTTTGTTTAATAACATCTTTCTTATCCAACTTAACACTATGAGGTAATTTTAGTATTTCTTATGTAGCTCAAGAGAGTAGTGTGGTTGTTCCTAAAGAGTTTTGTGTTTCTGGAAAGTATTTTCAGGTTGTAAACTTAAGGAAAAACTTGCAACTAAATACATGACCATGAGCTTTCCTATCACCAACTTGGCTTATATGTCATAAATCTATCTATGTGTGGTCAAGTCTATAACCGGCAATACCTTATATTTACATAGTGCTCACAATGCATTCACAAACATTTTTCTTTCATTCTCACAGCAGCCTGAAGAGGTTGGCAAGGTCCAAAGTACCACAACCCATTTTATAGGTACTAATAATAAAGGTCAGAGTTTGATTCCTACCCAGCCGTTGGTTGGTTGGTTGGTTTTTAAGCCTTATCTCCACAGCTCTCCTAATTGTGATTTTCCTTGTGTCTTTCTGGGATAATCTTCATTCTTTGACAATTTTTCAGCCTTTATTTGCTGTCCCTTAAGGATAATTCATTCAAGAACAAAGAAAATCACAAGAACATTTGTACCTATTGCTATATAAAACTGGAATAATTGATTTTAATTTTGGGGGGAATGTTGGTTAAAAAGTGATAAATATTTTTGGAGATTTTCAGTCTCTCAAGCATTTGACTAATTTTCTTTTATCAGTCAGAATTAAAATTCAACAGATATTAAGGATCTTCTATAAGGCAATCTGCTAGTTGCTAGGAACAGGAAGATAAAGTTTAACATTCGTAATAGTAAAGAAAGCTTACATTATCCTTGGAGAAATACAACATGGTATGGAAGCAATTTGAAGAGGACTAACACACCTGTGGGACTCAGGAAAAGCTTCATGGAGGATATGGTCCCTGCATTGAATGTCAAAGGAAGACAATAATTATGAAAGGCTAAGTGAAGAGGAAGTACATTTCAGGCATAGGGAACAATCTGTACAAATACTCAGGGGAAGAGCCCAGAATTGTTGGCTCTGAGGTAGCATATGTAAGTAATAGAAGGGGAGGTTGAAGCCTGTTTGGGAAGGGTCTCAAAAGTTATTCTGAGAGTTTGAAGGGAAGCTCTGAAGGTTAAGGAATGACATGATGAAATTCTTTAGAGAGGTGAATTTGGGAACTGTGTAGAAGATAGACTAAAAAGGAAAAAGTCCAAATAGGCTAAAAATTCTGTTAGGACAGTAGTTCATGCAAGAAAAAATAATGAAGGTCTTGGCGGTGTGAGAGGAGTGAAAGAAGTGAATACAATAGTTAGTTGAGGTGGAATAGGTAGGATGTGGTTTCTGATTGGCTTTCAGGATTGAAAGCTTAGAGGAAAAAGAGCCCAAAATCACAAAATTTATAAACCATAGCCCTCAGCAAAAATATGGGAGTTGATCAGAAAGTTTTAACATAGTAAGTAAGATGATAAGTTCCCTTCTGGGCAAGTTGAATTAGACACACTAACAGATCATTTAGTGATAGAATCCATTGGACAGCTGGTATTTAAAAATTAGAATTCAAGAAAATGATTCATCATGTACATAGATTTGTCAGTGGAGCTAATGACAGATAACAACAGATGATAACATCAAGGAGGATACTCAAGAATATAAGAGAAGATGATCTAGGACTGAGTCCTGAAAATCACCCATGTTTAGGAGTATGGTGAAATGGATAAAAGATGCAGTAATATTGTGTATCTAAGTTATATTTTAATATATTTAACATCTACTGGTCATCCTGCCATTTGGGGGAGGGGGTGGGGGGGGGTAAGAGGTGAAAAATTGGAACAAGAGGTTTGGCAATTGTTAATGCTGTAAAGTTACCCATGTATATATCCTGTAAATTAAAGGCTATTAAATAAAAAAAAAAAAAAAAAAAAAAAAAAAGATGCAGTAAGATAAGCCCGAGACATGTAATCAGATTTAACAGTTAAAGAGAACCGTTAGGTATTGACATTATAGCAAAGGTTTTCATAGGGTGGATTTGATGATTTAAAAAAAAAAATAGGGCTTTCTTTCAATTTATTTTAACATATCTAAATTGATATTTGCATTTATGGTTTTAAATAATCTTGAAAAAATGAATTTTGAAGTTGAGTATATTGACTACTTTTTTCAAAGTCACCTTTTTTTGCCCTAGCCTGGTACTTTAACAGAAGCTAATTTAAATCAAATAATTTTTGCCAAAATAAATTAAAATTATAATGTCTTTATGATTTTTTTCATTTTGAAACTTGTTCAGGCCTTACAACGTTTTTTGAAGTCACTAATTATTATTCTTTTGCTAGGTTAATTTCTCTACTGTGGCGGAATGACGAGTGTAATTAAAATCAATGTTGCTAAAATGAACTCTAAAATAATAAATAATAAAAAATAAATTCTTTTTTGGATCAAATAATTATTTGTCATTTATACTTCAAATTATTAGGCTTATGGTCCTATTTTTACTATATTCCAGACTGTTTTCTTTCATTTCTTTGTTATTATGTACATTGAAGCCTGGCAAATAGTAGGCATTTAATAAATGTTTATTGAATTGGGAGGAAAAAGAAAAAGTTTGAGTATGTTAGTATTTTGTAGAAGTTTCCTTTATCCTTGCTCAGGTGGTACTGGTTAATAAGCACCAGAAATATCTTATTGTTCAGAGCTGTCATGACACATGACAGCCAAGGAGGTAGGTAATAAAATTGCTTCTTTTTAACTAGTGGAAGTTTGTATTCTGCCTACCTTGGTGGGCATGGGCAATTCCATTGAATAATGAAGTTTCCCTTTACTTTGCATGTACTTTCTTTATAGATGAATGAAGACAGCTTTCTAGCTTTAACTTTTGCTTCAAAATATTATGTGAACCTGGAATCCATAATTCCTTAAGTATTCCAGCATGAATCAATAGAAGAAATTTTTTTATGCCAACAAAACAGGTAGCAAGATAAACTCTCTTCTACTGATGAGCCAGAAGGTTGAGGGAGGATTCTGCTCTTTCTTATTTTTATAGTGGAGGTACCATGGCATCACCTTCCTGATGCCATAGTCTTCTTCAGGAATGAAGTTCAAACAACAACTTGTGAATAGGACAATCTGCCCCTTGTCACTTCTGTTGGAAGGGACACTTCCATCAGGCAATGCACTTTTTCCTCTGTCTCTCTGTCTCTATGTCTCTTCCTCTCATTCTCCTCCTGGAGTTGTTACAACTTTCTCTGGCACTTTGAATGTTCACAGAAGAGACCCTTGGATATTATGGGAGGAAAGAAGACTTTTCGTAGATGAAGAAATTAAAGAAGACTAACAGAAAACATTTTATGAAGAATTTCATCTCATTTGAACCTCACCAATTTTATGAGATAATTACAATGATATTATCCCAGTTTTACAAGTGAGAATGAAGTTCAAAAATTAAATAACTTGTTCATGGTTATATAAGTACTAATTGCCAGAAGTAGATTTTGGAACAGAATCTCTCCTGATTGCAGTGGTCTTTCCATCATACTACACTGTCATTTGGAGAGAATTGATAACTCAGAGTAAACTGCTATGTCAAGCAGTTCATACAATAAATCCTGTTCTAGTTCAGTGAAGGGAAACACTTCTGTGAATTGAATTTTCACAAAAAAAGCTTTATTTAAAATAAAGAGGGACTACTTGGTAGTAATAAGAACTAGAAGGTATCTTAAAAAATCATCTAGGCCAATGCCTTCTTTTTATAGAAGTTGAAACCAAACATACCAGGTGGCAAGCAGCCGATCCAGAATTCAGTCCCAGATCTTCAAACTCAAAGTCCAGTGTTCCCTCCACATTACTATGTAATTGAACCAAATATATCCATTTGATAGAATGTAAGGGCAGGGGCTGTTTTGTTTTTGGATTTGAATTCCCAGTCACTAATAGTGTTTAGTACTTAATAGGCACTTGATTTATAGTTATGATTGATGATTGATCATTCGACCTTCTTTCTGACTAGTTCTCACTGTAAGTCTTCAGTTCCTTGCCAAACAAGGTTATTCACTGTTTCCCTTGAATACAACCTGATTATTCCTACTTCTGAATCTTTATTTATACATTTCTCACCTTGCTTGGATACACTCAAGGGTTTCTTCTTTCAACTGGACCAAATCCTACTCATTCTAATATAACCACAGTGTATCTCATTTCAGAGAGATGCTCATTCCCCTTTGACCTAGCCTAATCTTTCCCTTCTGGGAATCAGGAGAAGACAACTTATTGGGACCACTTATATCGAATGAATGTTCTATTAAGAGGAAGGGAGACACTAAAGGAAGGGATCTAGGCAAGAGGGGATTCTTCCCTATTAAGTCCAGCATCTACCAGGAAAGGCAAGAGCCTCAAAGGAAGTCTGTTGGGGCTCAGGATTCTGTATGAGACTTTGCAGGGCAATAAATCTTGAGGACTAGGAAATGTCTGGTCTGAGACTGAGCTACATTGACTGTTTGGAGTAGAGAACTGCATTGGCCTTGAATGCTGGGCAGAATTTTGATATAGGAAAGAGACAGACAGACCTTTTAGGTTGGGGGAACATCAGTATGCACAAAGACAAGGATAGTAGCAATGTTTGTGGAGTATGTATATGGAAGGCAAGAGTGAGTAGATTGGATTCATATCCTAGAGCAAAAGCAGGCTGCATTATTGAGGACTTTAGATATCAGGTTTTAGAGTTTGGGCTTGATATAATGGGAAATGACAATTGAGGGAAAATTTAATAACAGAAAGCTTATCTTGTAAGCATTTAATTTTTTGAATTTTAATTTTTTACTTCCCCCCTATTAGATATAAAAAAATCATTAACTTTTTAAAAACAATATTTACTACCCAATTCTCTTCCTCCCTCTCTTCCTCCATCATTGAGAAGCAGGTAATTTGGTAAAGGTTATACATGTGCATCTATGTAAAACATATTTCTGTATTAGTCATGTTGTAAAAGAAAACAGACCAAAAAAACCCCAAGAAAAATAGAGAAAGTAAAAGCGCAATGTGCTTCAATGTACATTCAGATTCCATCAGTTCTTTCTCTAGAAGTGAATAGTGTTTTTCGTCATAGGTCTTTTAAAATTGTCTCAGATCTTTGTAATACCGGGACTAGTAGTCATTCATACTTTATTATTATATAATACTGCTGTTCTAGTAAGTATTTCTTTCCGGCTATATTCAAGGCTAATAGCCAATAAAGCTAATTAAATCAAATCTTTAATATTGGTTCTGTATTTTCTTTTTAATATGTTTATTTGATTATGCACAAAGTTGAGTTACCAAGTTATAGTAATAAGTGAAACTTTTTTTTAATCCAAAGGTATGTGTATATATGTGTATAGGTATATATTATTATAAACAAAAGCAACCTTTTATATATTAATCAGCACAGGCATGCATTTAGTATTTTTAAAATTCATTGAGTTCTTGAATATGTACATTTACATACATATATATTTCAGTAATGCTGCTTAAATTTTACATTTGAGAATAGATTTGTAAGCATGGAAAGCAAGAGATGATCTTAAAATATCAGCTTTATTATAACATTCTGTAAGTGAGGCATTAGCCATATGTTTCTATTATTTTACACAAGAGTTCAAAATAGGAAAATTGAGTGCTTCTTTTTTGTTCAAATATCTATAAGATATTATTTGGTACAGAAATGTCAATTTAAAAAAAAAGTTTGAAAATATATTGTAATATCCTCTTTGTACTGTACTAAACATAGAAGAAAATAGGAAAATCAAGTATTTAACAATAAGTAAGAATGGGGCAGCTAGGTGGCACAGTGGATAGAGCACCAGCCCTGAAGTCAGGAGGACCTGAGTTCAAATTTGACCTCAGAGACTTAACACGTCCTAACTGTGTGACCCTGGACAAGTCACTTAACTCCAATTGCCTCGGGGAAAAAAAAAAGAAAGTAAGCATAAATAAGAATCACCAACTTAGGACACTGTAACTTTCGAATCTTTACTGTCTTTCAAGAAGAGATCTTGCTAGATCCAACAGAACCTTTATATGTAACCTAAGCATTTGATGGTAAGGGGCATGAGAGAAACTTCAGTTGCTTCAAGAAAGAACAAAGAAAGCTTTTCTGACATGTCTTAGTAATCCTGACAAGTCACTTAACCTTTTTGCCTTAGTTTCCTCATTTGTAGAGATAACAACACTTGCCTCCCAGGATTGTTATGAGGATTAAGTGAGAATATTTGTAAAGCACTTGGCATAACTTAAATCTGTATATAAATGCTAGCTATTTATTATTATTATTAACAACAGTAAAGGGAAGGCCAAAATTTTAGATAAGTTTAGTATGATCCCTATAGTTTGGGCAGCTCCAAATATGATTTAATTGTTTGAGGATGTCTAGTAGTGAAAAGTGCCTTTCACTTTGCTTCTTCTGGAATTGGAAGACTGAATTACTTCTTGGACAAACTGTCGCTTTGGTTCTTTTTGTTCTTCTGGGAGTCACATTCTTACAGGTCATTATATTTTAGGTGTAGCTGTTATGAGAACTTTTGTTTTTTTAAGAGTAATTTGTCTATTATAGTTTTATTTTATACATTATTCATCTCATGAAAGAAACAAACTAAATTAGCAAATGTGTTCATTGTCAAAATTTTCATTCAATTTGTTGCCAGCCTATAATTTCATTGTTTAACTGTAGACTAAAGAGGTTAATAGAATTGCGTTTTGTTTGAAAATTTAAATTATTTTTCTTTATATCAAAACTATTTCTTGGCTCTAGACAGTATTACTGGACAACTTGGTAGTTATGGGCAAACTTTTTCTCCTTATTTTATGTTATGATTGTGTGTTTGGATGTAAAATATTTAGTAAAAATAAGCTACATGATATACTTTTAACATATTGTTAAAAATCTTTAGATTTATGTAAAATCCAGAGTAATAAGAAATAATTATGAATTAGTTGTTTTTATCATTTAATTTTTGAATTATCATAGTTTCTGGTACCTTGGCATGGTTCTGAATGGATATAGCACATAAATTCTATTCTCCTCATTTAAAGAATTTTATTTTCCCCATAGTGCCATATTTTAAAGAAACAAGTAATAATTTCTAATTTCTCTTATGTAGGCCAGAGGCTTTCAACTTGAGGTCCATGAATTTTTTAAAAATATTGATAACTTAATTTCATTATAATTGGTTTACTGTTAAACCTGTGTCTTTTATTTCATTTCTACATTATTCACAGGGCAGATGCATAAGCTTTACTAGTCTGCCAGAAGTCCATGACAAAAAACAACCAACCTAATAAGAAAACCTCTCATTGAGACTTAGTGTGGTTCGATAACTAAATAAACATTATGAAAGATCTGACTTCTATTTAAATGCTCTAGACTAGAACTCTGTTCTTTGTTTTTAAAACCCCCAAATCAATTTTCCCTTATTTTCTATCCAAAAAAATTATTTCTAGATAATCATCTCATTTCTTACACTAGACTTTGTTTAAGTTCCCCTTTAACTCTGGAAAACAGATTTACTCTTTCATTAGAGTTGAGGAGGTTTAACCACGTGGAAAACTGATCTACAATTCCTTGACATTAAGGAATCCCATATAGAAACAGAAGAGTATTTTATGGAAACACAAATCACAGAAAAATCTCCAAATCTTGTGGAGCTGACTCTAGCTTCTGTGGCTGCTACAAGATTGGTATTTGTGCATCCTCTTCAATTTAATTGACAAGGAAATTAGAATGAGTCCTTTGTTTAAGAGTGGCAATATAATCAGAATTTATACTCCAAAAGTTATCAAGACAAGGGATTAGCATTTTGAGAGCCATTGAAGGACTTAAGTTGAGACTCATTTCAGGCCACTTTTGATATAGCACTTAATTGATATTGGTCACTTATTCCTTTCTTGTTTTTTCTCTTATAAAACAATCATTACATATTTATTCAGTGCCTCCAGTGTGTTCAGAGGCACCTAGATAACTCAACCAAAACTGCAAAAAAATAAAAAAATAAATAAATAGCTTGCCTTTGTTCTTATTGAAAAGCTTACAGTTGGACAAACTTACACTATAGTTGATATCCTTAACTATGTCTGCCAGTTTGGTTTTTGGTATACACAACTCTATTTAACTTATTTTAATATAAAAATATATAAGTGGTAATAATTAGGAATCCACTCTATCTCATCCTCCACGCTTGCCACATTGATATTCTTAAAATACAAGTAACTGTTACTCTCATGCTTAAGAAGCTTCAGTGTTCCCCTTTGCCTCTCAATTTAGCATTTAAACCCCTTTTTAATCTAACTGTTTCCAGGTTGTTTACATCTTAACTCAGTCATAATTAATGCACTTTAATGCTTTAAGCAAACTGTCCAACTTGCTTATTCTTGATTCCTTAGAATCCACCTTTCTCTATATCTTTGCACAGGCTGACCCTCTGTCTAAAATGCTTTCCTTCACTTTTGCCTTTTGAAAGCCTTGATTCCCTTCAATGCTCAGCCTAATTTCCATCACTCTCAATATGTCTTTCCTACTTCCCCTAATTAAGCATCTCTTCATCCATTCCCAGTATGTCTCTGTGTGTGTGTATGTGTGTACATATATTTCATTTACTTATCTGTGACTAAGTTGTATCCTTCTTGGTAGAATTTAAGTTCTTTGATTGGGGGAGCTGAGAAAAGAAACTAATTTTTGTATTTTTGTTCCTAGTACCTAGCACATAGTAGCTTCTTATTAAATGCTTATTGATTGGAGAAAAAAGAAAAGCAAATTTGTAGCCAGTAATTCCATTTTCCTTCCAAAACAGAGGTTCTTAACTTGGGATTTGGAACCTTAAGATAAAGAACATTTTGATAACTCTTTCAGTATAATTCATTTTCTATATATGCTATCTTATGCATTTAAAAATTTTATGCAATTAAAAATATTTTGAAAAGGAGTCTACAAATGTTATCACACTGACAAATCCATGACCAAAAAGAGGTTAAGAATCCCTGATCTAAAGGCTGGTGAATATACTTTAAATGTTTACAGCCTCATTTTCAGTTTGGGAACATATCCATGGCCATACCTTTGAACTATATACGATTATTTGAAATCTAGGTTATTGATAATCCCGCTTAACATCCTTAATCTCTGTCAATCAGTTGGCAAATGCTTGGCATAGTTACAGTGATTAGATTTTTCATACTGCAGATTGTGATATGTCTAATTTTAAAGCCCCGTTAAGCTGTGCTTTTTGAAAACTAATTTGGGAGTTACACCGTCTCCATAGTCCATGTCTTCTTTCTCCCCACTTCTCTTTTCAAATTCTCAAAATTCCTACTGTAGAAAATATGGCATGGATCTATCTTGCCTAAGCAGGTATTCTTCTGGATCACTAATGGGGCACAGGTGGGCCAGTCAGAGCAAGCTTTCAGTGGACTTAGTAGACTTGAGGGGGCCTTATTCTAGGTGGAACTCATTCTACTGGAAATTTTGATTACAGAGGTGAGGTAAAGGCCTGACATCCCTAAAAAAGGGCTGGCAGTCTGCTTGACTGCATTCAAAATAGAATCATATATGATTGATTTTAGTTTTGCTACAAAGCAATGTGACCATGTGCAAGCCTCCTGACATCTCTGGGCTTCATTTTTCTTGGCTATAAAATGAGGGATGACCTCCAAGGGCCCATCCAGTTTTGAAATTCTGTTAGTCTATAGAAAAGAAAAAAGGTCTAAATTACATTTTCTTATTTTTATTATCTCTGCTCAAAATTTCTCATGATCATGTTATATGTAAATTGGGAAGTCTATTTTAACTAACATAAATATATATTCTATAGGTGATAGCCTTGAAAGTGATAACCAACTGGCAGGACTTAAAATTGAAAGTGGCCAAGAGAAGATTTTAAATTTAGGAAGCAAGCGTTTAAATGATCATTAAAGATTTTAGTAATACTTTTTCAGTTATTTATTTTTTTGGTTAATTTTAGACTCTTTTTGATCAGAACAATGCTGCAAAAAAAGAAGAGTCAGAAAGCAGTAATAAAAATGATTCTTCAAAGAAGTTGTCTGTTGAGAGAGTTTATCAGAAGAAAACACAACTTGAACACATTCTCCTGCGGCCTGATACATACATTGGATCTGTGGAACCATTAACTCAGGTCAGTGGTATTCTTTATGCATGTATGTATATTTATCAATGACTGTTGTGATTGTGATTTCAGACATGGAGATGAGCTATACATATGATTCAGGAATCTTTATCTTTTGAGGTTCTTTGATGACTGACTAGGTATATAAAAAATAACAGCCTTTATTTTCCATCTGATCTTTGCATATATTAGGGAAGATTTGTTTTAAAATAATAAAAGAAAAAAAGTCCAATAATCCTTCAAGACAAGCGTTGGGGGAATTCTAAATCAGAAACTTAACCTTTATTTTGTGTGCAGATGGAATAATACTGTAGAAATTAAATAGAATATGATTTGGGGGGTTTATTATAGTTCGTTCATTTACTGAAAGGAATACCAGTTTCACTGGAGACTATTTTAAGGTCTCATATTATTTCAGTGCATAGCATATTAATGGATATAAACTTTTTTTTCCTCCAGAATTTGCACTGTGTGACAGTATAATTCTGGGAGAATGGAAATTATGCATCCTTTCTGTGGCTGGTCAATTGTAGCTTTACGATGGATCTTGCCAGAAAAGGAAAATGACTTTCAATTGTTGCTCTTTTCCCAGTAGTTAAAGCTTTGAAGTCAGCTGTTCGCTTGTTTGACTGTGAAGTGCCTTGTGTTCTTCCAGACCTTTATTTGTGTGGAAAGTAGTGTGTGGTTAGCGAAGTCCAGTCATTGATGATTCTGCTGTACATCCATAGCATCACGCCTATTTCAATAGGAGTAGAATTAAACCAATGAATAGAAAAACAAACTTTGAATTTATTAAGATTGTAAAAAAATGCAGGTGGTTGCTTATCTCATTATTATTTGATTTTAATCATTTTGAGGTCCTTTACTAACAGCCTTCCCTAGTTGCCTCAGTGCAATGATGAGTGACCCCCAGCACTCTTAAGAGTAAGGTGCTAAGGATTGATTTTTATATACCTCATTCTAGCAGACCTTACCAAAGTGAGCACATAACCCAAGAATTGGACTGGCTATTATTAGAGGGTCACTGTAGTGAAATGAATAGAGGCAGATTACCAGAAAGTTGGTCATCAGGTGATAAAAAATTTTTGAACATGAAAACTCATAAGAAAATTATCTGTTAAAGTATGGAAGAATTGTGGTTTACATTTGTGGAATAAATGTCCATACCTGTGAAATTAGGAATTTTTTGAAGTATTGTATTATATTTAGGTAAGGAATATTTGAATTTCTAAGGCCTTACTGCCTTATTGAACTGTTTTATATAATACACACACACATACATATATACATAGATACATACATATATACACACGCTTAAGAATAGGTCATACAGAATGAGCATTTTCTCAGTTTTATGGGTGCTTGGGTTAGAAAAAGAAGAAAAGGATAATACTGTTTAGTTCATGAAGGTAATTTATCCTTTTCTAACTCTAAAGGACTAAATTTGTGGAATACGAAATTAAGTAAAATTTTCAGTGTGGGTTAGTTTAGAATGTGGATTATATAAAATTTATATTACTGACACACAGCAAAAAGACACTCTTTAAATTTTGTCTCTTTGCAGTCAATGTGGGTTTATGATGAAGAAGTAGGAATGAATTGCAGAGAAGTTACTTTTGTGCCAGGCTTATACAAAATCTTTGACGAAATTCTTGGTGAGTATATTTTTAAGAATTAAAACAAATTGAATCGTTTTTTAAGTAATTATAAGATCCTACAGTCAGGGTCCTTAGAGTTGATTTAAACTCAGGGGTTCCTAAATATATCTGAATACTTATGCTACTTCAGAATGTTTACAGTGTAACTGAAATATTATACTATGTTAATAAATTGTTTTCATATGCAACTTTGAGGCAATTAAAAACATTTTCCATTAGTCTGAATTTTTATATACCTTTCCCTTTTTAATCTTTATCATGTTTATCTACAAATAATATAGAGATTTTTATTTTGGAGTGATGTATGCTAAAAATGGCCTTTGGGGACTGAGTGTGTGCGACTTGAATGTTAGCTACTCTCATCATCATAGACCTTTCTCCCATTAGCTTCTTTTTTTATTATAACTTTTTATTTATAGGATATATGCATGGGTAATTTTTCAGCATTGACCCTTGCAAAATCTTTTGTCCCAACTTTTCCCCTCCTTCCTCCCACCCCAGATGGCAGGTAGACCAATACATGTTAAATATGTTAAAACATTCCCCAAAAAATTCTTTCCTTTCTAAAGCCCTCTGGTGTGTCTAACTTAGTTTTCCTTATGTTGTGTAATTATTTTTCCCACCTTAAAATTCTAATTTTAATTCTAATCACCAGCTCTCAGGTTCTAGGAGAGAATTGTATAATAAAAAGAATGATGATCTGGGATGTAGGAGATTTTGGTTTTAGGTCCCAGGACCCTTATCTCATATGTGACCTTAGAGCAAACATTTAATCTCTCTTGGTCCTTTTTTCTTAATCTTTCTTCAGTTACAAGATTTTTATTGTATCATTTTCAGACAGATGGCTTATATAATTTAGGGTTCTGGTGAACTTGTATTCAAATTGATGCATTAGTTAAAAATGATAAAAATTTTTTTAACATTATTCATTTTTAAATGGTCTTTAGAATACTTATGGAAAACACTTGTATGGGATAAATCTGTATTCTTCTCAAGAAATTGGTTGTTCAGGACAGCTAGATAGTGCAGTGGATAGAGTATAAGTCCTGAAATTAGGAGGACCTGAGTTCAAATCTGTCAGACTTAATACTTCCTAGCTATGTCACACTAAGCAAGTCACTTAACCCCAAATGCCTCAGCGATTAAGAAAGAAAGAAAGAAAGAAAGAAAGAAAGAAAGAAAGAAAGAAAGAAAGAAAGAAAGAAAGAAAGAAAGAAAGAAAAAGAAAAAGAAATTACTTGTTCTTCTTGGCTAATTTGACATACTCATTGAACTGAATCAGTTTAATTAGGTGGAGTTTTTAAATTTCACAATGAAAAGATTGAACTTGACTTTTTTTAAAAATTGCAAATTCTGATCTTATTGTTTAAATGTTCTAAATATATGTCGTGTAGTAACATGCTGTTTGAAGTGATGGAATTTCAATTTTGCTTTTTCTTATATTTATTTATAACTAATCTCTCCCCATTTCAAGGTAATCCTCAAAATGCTAAAATATTACATAGCTTTAATTTTATAATGAATGCTAATAGTAACTTTTTTATTCCCTTGCAATATTTCACTTTATATGCATTTGCTTATTTTAATAGAGTTTTACACATTTATTTAAAAAGTTGACTCTTCTAACTAAAGTGTTTAATTTTTGCAGTTAATGCAGCTGACAATAAACAGAGGGATAAGAACATGACATGTATCAAAATTTCTATTGATCCGTAAGTATATCATTAGGTTACTTAAGCTGGCTTTTTCAACTAAGTAAGTTGTTTCTTACAGGTGGTTCCCAACTTAGGAACATGTGGCACCTGTATGTATGAATGGCTCTTGTCCCCTGAACAATTATTATCCTATCATTAATTCTTTCTTTTGCTGAAGCCTGCTGCTGCCTGAGTTATCTTCTGCTACTATAGGAACAGAGCTTTTGGCTGTGCTTCTCCTGAAACTGATGGCACCTTGCTTATGGAGGCTTTTGTTACTTGGGCCAAACCCTATAAGAAAGCCATTTGCTTCTACAGCCGCCTCTAATAGTCTTTACCCTTTGTTCCTAGAAACTTCTCTTCATCTGAATTCTTACCTATTTCTTTCTAGAGATTTCCCTGGTTTATGGAAGTTGTCTGTTCTTTTGCCACATTCCTTACCATTCTCAACTATTTAGGGCTCAGTGTTACTCATCAGACTTGAGAAGTTTCAAGGAAATTTGGGACTGAAGGATGAATTCAATAGCCTTTTGAGATCTGACTTACTACCTAAATTACCATTTATGAGAATTCACATTCTGAGCCATAAACAATTGATTTTCAAAGGAATTTTTGGAATATAACTTACTTGTTATTTGGGGCTGCCTGTTGTTTGCATTGAAGAATAAATACAGAATGTTTATCTAATCACATTCACTGCAGAGTGAAATGGGTTTTTCAAAATCATATAAGTTTATTGTTCTTGTAATGATTTTGTGAAAATTTGTGAAAAATGTTTTGTAAAAATTGTATTTATCTTTTATAATAATATACTTAATAATCAACATTGTCTTTAAAAAACTGAGTAGATTGAAACCATTTTTAAATCAGTAATTTAGTTTTGGATAATATTCTTTTTTATTAACACCATAATAAAAATGTGATGATTGGTTTAATTTCTCATATCTTTTATGACATTACTATCACATAATCATGTTGTTGGAATTTTTTTTTAATCAGTGAGACTTGACATTAATAATTTCTTAACTAGGAAGTCAAAATTAGAAAATATATAAAGATATTTTCTAGCCTCCATTGCTGCTGCTGCTGCTGCTGCTGCTGCTTCTTTTTTTTTTTGTTTGTTTCCCAATTTTGGCAAAGCTTTTGAAAACAAAAAAAATCATTTAACAATTTGTGATATTTGAGGAGTATCAGTAAGTATCAGAAAGTACTTTATTATCTGTAAGTGAATGCAGTCATTTTTAGCTTTCTTATTCAGAGTATAGAAAAGAATACTGAAAATAAAGAGAAAATAATACTTTCCTTAAATGAGTGCCTAATAGGATAGTTGAGTAACTGAATATTTAGTTTTTCTACTAAGCAGTAACATTTCTTGTCCCATTAATCCAATACATATTGTACTTTTTGAGATCTAGATAAAATACTTCTACAGTGAATAACATTAGAAAGAATAAGTTCATATGACAAAACTGTTTTAATATCTGTAACGATGAGCCTTGGAACAAAATTTTATTGCTATGCTTGTTTCTATTTTTATGTGAGAAATTCTAATCAAAAAATAATCCTCTTGTAACAAGTGATTTCTTTGGTTCTAGTTTTTTTGTCAAATCAGAGAAATCACTTGTTACAACATTATTGAACAGGTAGTTCATATACTTATCGGTAGTTAACTAGGAGTGTAAACATCTTTAAGATACATTAACAAAGATTTGATATCTTTTGCAACCTGCCTAATTTTGAAATTGTATTTGTTTGCTTTGGAGGTGATGCTGAGCTCTTTCCATTTCCTGCCAAAAGAGCTCACTTAAATGTTCATAATGGTCAGTTTAAAATGAACACATATCCAGAATCTAAAAGAGGAAAAAAAAAAAAAAAACTAGTATCTGCATGATAAATTTCTCCAGTTTGAACAAACTGGAAATATCATGGCTTCTCGGGGGTTTCTAGCAAAGTGTTGTAGGATTCTATCTTTGATTTTATGTTTGTCAATTTTATCAGTCACTTAGATAAAAGCATAGATAGCATACTTGCCAAATTTATAGATGACACAGAACTAGGAAGAATAGCGTCAACATCCCAAAACATGCCAGCAAACAAGAATGCAAATGAAATGCAATGAAATTTTATAGAGATAAATCATTTAGTTGGATTTTTAAAACTGACTTAATAAGAAGTATAGCAAGAGAGTATATCATGAAAAATATGTAGAAGTTTTAGTGGATCGCAACCACAAGTTGTTAATAATGGGATAGTAAACAAACCTATTGAAATTCTGGGATGCATTGAAAAGTATAGTGTCCAGAACATAGGAGGAAATAGTCTTTTCCTTTAGTCAGGGTACATGTGGAATATTATTATATTCAGTTCTGGATGCCTCAGTTTAAGGAAGACATTGATTTCAGTCATTGCTGACCATCAATAAAGTCATGGAAGTGTTGTGATCTGTGGAAGTGGAGGAGCTGCCTGCATTGGTAAACTAGAGCAGGTCTAGGATGGTCAGTACCTTCAGATAATGGCACATAATGATGAAGTAAAGTAAAAAGGGTGGGGAGGTGGAGAGAATGTTTTAGCTTAGAAAAAAAGACCACAGAATACATAACTGTCTTCAGTTTTGGGGAGAACTGTTATGTAGAAAAGGAGGAGCTCCTGTGATTGTGGCTCCACAGGACAGAATTAGTTTCAGAAAGCTAATTGAGGCAAAATGTGAGAAAGAGCTTAAATTAATGCTATCCAAAAGTGCACTTGGAACTGCTTTGAGAAATAGTGGTCTGCCCATTTCAAAAGATCTTCAGAAACAAAATTGACTTGACTATAAAAAGGAATTCTTCTTTCTGTCTGGACCAATCTAAATGTTTCTTACTGTTTTTTTTCAATTGTGAGAGTCTGTGTTCTCTGTGAATGCTCTGAAGATTTGCAGGTTCACCAGCTGAAGGGTCATTAAGCAGACTTCTAGTCCAACTTCTTCATTTTAAATATGAAGACAATGAGGCATCAAGAGGTTAAGTAACTTGTCCAGGTAATTCAGATAGTAAGCATCAAAGAAGAGATGATCAAATATTGTTTAGGTCAGATAACTCCTTAAGACTGTGGTTTCTGATAGCATATTCCTTTACACAGTGAGGATCACGGTGTTCAGAATGAAGAGGATGATATTCCTGCTATAATCTTGAACTTAGAAGATTACTCCAGTATTGTGCTCAATTCTGCATGCTACATTTTGGGAAGGGAAATGATAAACTTGAGGCATCCACAGAAAAGTGATCAGGATGGCAAAATTGATACATGAGGAATAATGGAAAGATCTAGGATGGTAAGCCTAGAGAAGAGAAGATAGAGGGAGCACATAGTAGTCATCTTAAAAACATTATGTGGGAAAGGGATTTGACTGTTTCTGCTTACAGAGAGGCCAATTCCAGCTTGATATAAGGAAAAACTTACCAGCAAAGAGAGTTATCCAAAAGTAAGATAGGCTGCATAGGTAGACCTTTAAACAAAACCTGAATGATAACTTATTGAGTATGTTGTGGAGGAAGAGATGGGCTGGACCAGATGGCCTCTGAGATTTATTCCAGTTTTGAGATTCTCTGATTCTGCCTATGAACGATCACTCCCATAAAATAGTTTAAAGATTCTTTTGCAGCACATTTTACACAAAGAATTAAATATCAAGTAGGCAAGCACTGAATTTTAGAACTTTTGAACTTGACTACTACCAACATTCACCTCTGTAATTTTGCTTATTTAATTGTCTTACTAATCTTTAGTTATTTTGCTTTTGCTTTGTGAATTGAGTATTCTTTCATGAAGACAAAGGTTTAACTTTGATGTTATTCTTAAGACCTTATTTCTTATTGAAAATTTTTTTTATAACAAATTTCATTGGGAAATAGTTGCTTAAATGACCGGGCATTTATTTGGATCTTGTTTTATTACAGTTCCCTACGTTGACTTTTTTGCTTAAAATTCTTACAAAGCAAAACTTTATATACCTTTTATAAAGAAGATATTAAAACTAGTTTTAGGAGGTTATAGATTGAGCATATGGAGTACAAAGAACACTGTCTAGATCATATTGTCTCACTTCAGAGTCTCCTGAATCTGTGGAAAGCTAAAGTTAATCAAAGAACAACAGATTAGACAAGGGATAACCATTTGCTTGTGTCATATCTATTGCTATTATAGAAAACTGTAAAATTTGGAGAAACTTTGTATGAAAGGAAATTAAATTCACTAGAGGGATTATCAAAGTTTATTACATTAAAGCAATCTGTAGATAAATATTATAATAATAATTATCTAGGATAATATGCGTCTTTAAGATAACTAGGATTCAATATCTTTTACAGCTTAGTTATGTGTTGCTTTTCAAATGATCTTAGGAACATTTAAGTGGGTGTTTCTGTCAGGAAATAGAGAGCTAGAGAGCTCAACATCATCTTCAAATCCAACAAAGTTTCAAAGCTATTACAGGCAAAAGATATAAAGTCTTTATTGATATATCTAAACAATATCACGCTAGATAATTACCAGCCAGCCTTTGAAATTTTACTTATTATCTACACTAGGACACTGAATTTGAGATGGGACTAAAGAAGGAGCTGTTCATAAAAGTGAGTGAACTAAAAAAAAACACTACTGGGAGGGCAGTGGTGTGTGTGACAAAAATGTGCCTAAAAATTCAAGTTTTAGTGATTGAGAGTATACCTTTGCCCTTGGTTCAAGAGATTGAGAAATTGTAAAAGGAAGCTAATTTTGGCTAGCGATGCTGTTATTTAATTTCAGGTAATACGAGTGTAAACTAACTAGGATTTGCTTGTATTTACTTATTTTGCTTTTAACAAACTCAATTAATTCTAAAGCTTTTTTATTTTTATTTTACTTTCTATAATTGAATTCTTTAATAGGATGTCAAATATATGATAATAATTTAATAAAGAATTTGTGTAAAGAATTAAATGAGAGACACTGTGGAATAGTATAGAGCAAAGCTTCTTAAACTGTGGGCCATGATTTCATATGAAGTTGCATAACTGAATGGAGAGTCACAAAATTATAATTTATTATCACTAAGTTTTAGATTTGTATGCTATTTTACATACTTATATACCTGAAGTCACATAAAATTTCTTGGGTAAAAAAGGGTTACGAGGGGAAAAAGTCTAGGAGGCCCTGGTACAAAAAGAAAGTTGATCTTCAAGATTAGGAAGACATGGGTTCAAGTATATATACTTATTTTTATGACTGAGCAAGTCACCAGAAAGGCACCTTTTAGTGTCCCAGGAAATTGTTTAAGACTATAAATTATAGGGCAAATGTCTATCTGGATCAACTAAGGAACTATCTCATTAGACACTCCCTAAATGGTAGAATCACAGGTCTGGTCAAAAAAAAAAAAAATTTACACAAGAGCAACACCAACTTCCTAACAAGTAATACTAAATTTATAGTTAATATTCCAAACATAAGAAGTTATCTAACTTTAAACTAAGTATCAGTGTAGGTCAGTAACTGAAATAAGTTGAATTGACTTATAAGAAAAGAGTTTCTATGACAAGACTGCTAAAAAGCAGATATTGGACAAAGTGATACCTTAATGATACCTTAGGATTATTGCTGGTACTTAGTTTCATGTGGTCATATTTAAGAAAGGTAATTTAATGTATTTTTATTTCAGTATGTGAGGCTGAAAGGAAAAAAAGGTGGTGGTTATATGTAGTAATACTTTTTTTATGTTATGATTAACATTTCACTTTATTTATCAGACCTAAAGAATATTTGTTAATGTTTCAAAATTAGCTTGAATAGAGGTAGCTAGGGAATGCTCTATACATCTGTACTTGGACTTCAGATGATTCACATCTTTGTAAATGACTTTCTTTAATAAAAAATCATGCTTATGTTACTGCATAACAGTACAAGCATAAGAGATATAGGTAATATATTAGGTGATAGTTTAGATCTAAAAAGATTTTGACATCAGAATAGTGGGTTAAAACTAATAAGATACAATTTAATGGATAATGCAAAGTTTTACACCTGAATGAAAAAATACTTAAGGAGTGCAAGGTGGGGAAGTATAGCTAGATAGCTGTTTATGTGAAAAATATTTGGAGATTTTAGTGGGTTGTAAATTCAGTATGAGTCTCAGTCCTTTTTGGTGTCTCAGAAAGTTAATGTCATTTTTTTTTTAATTTAATAGCCTTTTATTTACAGGATATATACATGGGTAACTTTACAGCATTAACAATTGTCAAACCTCTTGTTCCAATTTTTCACCTCTTACCCCCCCCCTCCCCTAAATGGCAGGATGACCGGTAGATGTTAAATATATTAAAATATAACTTAGATACACAATAAGTATACATGAATGTCATTTTTGTTAAGACAGTCATATTGTCCAGGAGCAATGGAAGAATTAGTTATTTTCTCTGTCTAGACCAGATGATATCTGGAAGGATTGTATTTAGTTGTGGTTGCCACGTTTTAGAAAGGATGTTGCTAATGTGGAGAGCATCCATAGGAGGGCAAACTGGATGATGAATAGTGAATAGTCTTGAGGTCATGCTAAATGAGAAGTGATGGAAGGAATTAATAATGTTTCTCCTGGGAAAGAGAAGAGAGGGAAAGAGAAACTCTGCAAGTGTTTGAAGAACAGTATTGTGGAAGACTGAGTACACTTCTTTTTGATCTTAGAGGAAAGACTTAAAAGCAGGGGGTGGGCGGTGCAGACCAGCAGATTTTCACTCAATAAAAAGAAATCTCAAATCATCTAGAGCACTCCAAAGGCTAAATGGGCTGGGCTGCTTTTGGATGTAGTGGATTGCCTATCACTTGAAGACTTCATCACTTACTGGGGATAATATAAAGCAGATTATTTAGATTTAATTTAAATGGCAGCCTCTGGGATTTTTTCTAACTCAGCAGGGATAGTAATTTTAAGGTAATATCTCTAAAACGAATAGTAGCTAACATGGCACCCAATCTTTTGTCAATTCAGTCTCAGAGGGGTAGTAGTGAGACTTTGTGACTCTAAATCCTTAAAAAGAAATTTTAATAGTTTTTGTCTCATTTAAAGAACTAAAGAAGTTCTTTAACCAGGTTCTTTAATATATGGCTATGACTCACATAATAGAAAAATAGATTTTAAACTCTCTTCTATTTCCCTCTCTCACCTTCTTTTTTCTCTTGTCTCCACCCCCATTCCATCCCTTCTATAAATTCTTCCCTGAGAACCTGATCATGAAATGAAATTAACAGTAGCACATAGCTGTCTGCAGAACTTGTGCTTAACATGTATTTCTTTATCATGTAATAACAGGTGTTCCAAGGATCCCCACCCACAAAACAAAATAAAACCAGTTCTTTGTTCTGTTTTTTATTTGTCTACAAGACTTCTCTCTACCCCTCTACCTTTTATACCTGAAAGGTAGAAAGGTACTTTTTAGACCTTTCTCTAGACTTATGATTTGAAGCTGAAAAACAGTGCTTAAAATAAATGTTAGAAACATTTTTTATTTTATTTATTTATTGAAGTTTTGTTCTTCCAGATGAATTTTTTATTATAGCTTTTTATTTACAAGATATATGCATGGGTAATTTTTCAGCATTGATAATTGCAAAACCTTTTGTTAGGAACACTTTGTAAAGAGTTCTGTTACTTGTAACCTGTTGATCTGGCTAAATTATTTTTACTTCTCTGGGCCTGTATACATATTTTATGAAATAAGGATATTTGAATTAGATGTTCTCTCTGAAGTCTCCTCAGTTTTTCAATACTATATTTTTATAAAATGATTAGTAACTTTGACTTGGGAAAGTAGGGATATTTTGAGGGGGTGTTATCACAGCAATTTTTTTATTCCTTTATCTTTGCAGAAATTGTTATTTTAATACAAATATTCAAGAATATTTTAAAAATGTTATTCCTTACTTATTTACAGTGAATCTAACATTATCAGCATCTGGAATAATGGAAAAGGCATTCCTGTAGTAGAGCACAAAGTAGAAAAAGTCTATGTACCTGCTTTAATCTTTGGACAACTTTTAACATCTAGTAACTATGATGATGATGAGAAAAAGGTTACAGGTAATTACTCAATCATTTTGACTAAAATTTAATTTGTTGCTAATTTATTTTTGTTATATTGAGATAGTTTCATATAAAGCAAAGTTTTGTATCTGGAAAATATTTTTTGTAATCCATAAAACAGTTTTATATGAATGTTACCATAATTCTTAAAATGTGTCATTACACTATGTTGTTGGCAATATCCTGTTTTAAAAAAGCAAAACAATTGTTTTGTTATTCTTATTTCATGATTTTAGTGTCAGCCTTTTGGTTTAACCCCAGTCCATAACAGTTTATACTACTGAAACAAACTACATTTAAAAGATTTTTTAAAATTCCCTGTAATTCCCATTAGAATCCTTTTCCCTTTCCTTCCCAGAGAGCTGTCCTATATAGGTAGTAGAATTTTTAAATTAATTTTTTACTTCATTTTGGATATGTTCATGTAGATCTTTGCATGCTTCTCTGCATTCATCATATAATCATGTTATAGCACAATAATATTCAGTTACAGTCATGTATCACATTTCGTTTACCATTCTCCAAATGATAGAATTAAAAACAAAATGAATGTTCTTTGTCTTCATAAAAAAGTGACACTGTTCGTATTTTGTTACATATACATATTTCATCTTAATGGCTTTCTTGGAATATAAACTGAGTAAGGAATCTCTTGGTCAAAGGATATAGACATTTTAGTCACTATATTTATATAATTCAAACTTGTTTCTGCTATTCACATTTCCACCAACAGTGCTTAGTATGCCTATCTTCCCCTTCAACACTGATTATTGCTTTCTTAGGTCATCTTGGCCAGTTGGCTTATTAGTGAGATGTGAAATCTTAAGAGTTGTTTTGATTTACCTTTCTCCTTTTTATTAGGGATTTTGAATCTTTTGTGGTTGTAGATACTTTGCAGTTTTTCAATAACAATTTATTCATATTCTTTGACCACATCTTTTGGAGAATAGCATTTTGTGTTGTCAGTTGTTTATGTCATGGATATAAAATTTTTGTTGGAAAAATTTAATATAAAGATTTCACTCCTTCTCCTCTCCCCCATTTGACCACTTCCCTTCTCATTCTAGGTGCTCAGTTTTGTCTTCAGAAGCTTTCCAGTTGCTTGTAATTAAAGTTCTGTCTCTTTTTAAAAAATCTCTTGTAATTGCTTCTGTCTCTTGTTTGGCTAAGAAGTCATCTCCTATCCTAGATGTGAAAGGGATTTGACTTCTTTTTAAAATTTTTTCATAGTAGGATTTTTCATTTTACAGTCACATTTCCATTTAGAATGTATTATAGAATGTAGTGGGACATATTGGTCTCAGCTTAAGTTCAATTAGACTGTTTTCTAGTTTTCTCAGCAGGTTTTGTCAAATAGGGAACTCTTTGCTAAGTCATTTTATGTTTTCTATTTTATCCAATACTGGATTATTGAGTGATATTGTTTATGATTCTCCCTTGCCTACTCTGTTCCATTGATCTGCCTCTATTTTAAAAAGAGTACCAGATAGTTTTAATGACTTCTGCTTTACAGTATGGTTTAAGGTCTGAAACATTTTCTTATCAGCTACCAGATAGTTTTAATGACTTCTGCTTTACAGTATGGTTTAAGGTCTGAAACATTTTCTTATCAGCTATTTTTAATATGTTTATTTCGAGAAATTAAAAACTAGAAAATACAAATATTTCAGGCAAAGTTAAAGGTGAGTCATGTGATGGTCATGTGTACACTTTTAATTTTTTTTTCCTTAATAAAGTTGGTTTTGCTACTTCCTTGTAGCTCATGAATAATAAACTGGGGAAGTAGTGAACATTATGTTTATAATATAGGAGTGAATGAATGTTGATAGAAAATATACATTTAATGAACTTCATATGTTCACATGTTCAAATAGATTGATATTTAAAACATTTAGTATGTATGTTCAAAATTGATATAAAGATGACAATGTCTATATAACCATTTTACTTTTGTACTTCACTAACTTGTGATTTCTGTTCACTTCTTGTCTGGATTATTGTAATTGCCTCATAATTGATTCTTCACATAGCTACCTAAGTGTTTTTCCTAAAATGCGGGTCTGACCTTATCACTCAATAAGTTGCGATGGCCCCTATCACCTCTAGTACCATGGAATAGAAATTCTTCTGTTTGCCGTGCTGTTCACCACCTGTTTCCAATTTATCTTTGCAGCCTTATTACATATTATTTTATGCACAGTGTGGTTCAATCAAACTGGATTTTTAATTGTTCTAAATATCTGACATGCCATCTTTTGTATCCAGCTATACCTTAAGCTTAGAATGTTCTCTCTCTTCTTTCCACTGCCTCTTGGTATCCCTATTTTCCTTCAAAGCTTAGCTCAGGTGCCTCTGTCTACATGAGGCCTTTTTATCTCCCACAACATATGAATCACCTCTATAAAACCCCATTAGATATGTTAGAATATATCTAATTCATATATATTTTGTGTGTGTGTGTTTCACACACACACACACACACACACATATACACGTTTGTCTCTCTTGGTGGAATATAAGCTTCTTGAGGGCAATTACTTGCCTTCAGTGGGAGGCAGAAGAAACGGTAGCTTATCCTTTGAAAAATAAGAAGTCACTGAAGTTTTTTGAGAGTAAGAGCAATATGTCCTTGGCTTCAGCCTATTCTACCTATTCATATATGATGCCTGTCAGCCAGACTGAACTGGCTATTCTCATATGGGCTAGTTTCAGTGACTACATCCCTGAGATGAATAAGCTGTCTCACATCCCTTCTTTTCTCTAGCATTTCCTCCTCAAAGCTTTTCCTGATTTCTCAAAAACCATCAAGTTTTGTTTCTTTTACTCCTGTATGATGGTAGCACAGTTGGAAGGTCCCTCAACTTAGACTCAGAGGACTAGAGGAGTGCCTACTGTGTGTCTTTGGGCCAGGGACTTTCTCCTCTTTGGTCTTAGAGATGGACTTGCTTCTCTTTAAAGTGGAAAGGGGGTTCTTGGGATAGATGACTAAAGCCCCTGCTAGTTGTGAAGTTTGGTCCTGTGAGGCAAAGGAGGACCCCTTACTTGGCAAATTTTATTTTAGAAAATAGTTTTGGGACACCAAGAAGCAAGGTAAGAGAATGGTCCATTTTCCCAGAGCTAATATGTATCCAAGATAAGATGTTTACCTAGGTTTTACTGATTCCAATATCAACTCATTGTTCACTACGCTACTTTTCTTTGAAATATTCAAATCTTGATTTGCAAAATAAAACATGAAATAAACTTGTTTAGAACTTATGATAGCCAGTTTGAGGTTCCCTTTAAAATTGTTTCATTAGAACTTTCTCATTTAATTGTTCTTACAGGTGGTCGAAATGGTTATGGTGCAAAACTTTGTAATATTTTCAGTACAAAATTTACAGTTGAAACTGCTTGTAAAGAATATAAACATAGTTTTAAACAGGTATGTGTACTTAGAAAATGAATCACTTATCTTTTTTTTTTTTTTTTTTTAAGAAATTTAAGCCAGTTCTACATTTAGATAAAATAAACATTATACAAGTTGAAAGTGATATTACTGCTTCATAATCTTCTCTCTAAACATATGATATTTGGAGTAACTTTTGTTTTTTTAAAGCATGGTTAACAGGGTGAGATAGTTTCAAAATAACTGGAAGAAATGTAATGACACCCAGATTCTTTTTTATGCCTCTGGTATTTTGTTTAATTTCTCTGGGATCCTTGGGATATAATGTTTTATATCATATAGTGTTTTTTATTATAGAGGTTTTTTTTTTTGTTTCAAAGATAACTATTTTGAAATTTTTCACTATAAAATATTGCATTTTCAATGAAAAATTAATGTTTTTAAGCTATATAAATTGCTCTCCTGTTTTTTAGTAATCAAGTGAAAATAGTATTTAAAGTTAAAAATGTAAGATGTATGAAACTAATTTATTTGCTTTAATATGGAAAAAAATGAATATACTTAAGTTCAGGAACTTGTCTTCTCTTCCATAAAATTTGACAAGGTATATTTTTGTTATTTGTGCTTAAAACATAGAAAAGGCTTTAATAATGTTTGAATTTTTTAAAGACCTGGGTGAATAATATGATGAAGACTTCTGAACCCAAAGTTAAATACTTTGATGGAGATGACTATACATGTATAACATTCCAACCGGATCTGGCAAAATTTAAGATGGAAAAGCTTGACAAGGATATTGTAGCCCTCATGACTAGAAGAGCCTATGACTTGGCTGGTTCATGCAAAGGAGTCAAAGTCATGTTTAATGGGAAGAAGTTGCCTGTAAGTCTCACGGTTTATCTAATCAGTCTTAATTATGTAAATACTTCTGAAATCAACTTATTGATCTAGCTTTTGATTTATTTGCTCTTCCTTTCACTTGCTACTAGAAATCAGTGGCTGTGGGGAAAAGACAGGACAGCTTCACACAGTTCTAGAAGTATGACAAAAAAGGGAGGGAAGAATCTTTTGGGAGGAGCTCCACTGATAGTAAGAGGGAGGCAATGCAGAAAGATATGGTATCTATTGTCATGTGTACTTGATGCTCTAGTGTGACCATGTAGGATTAAACAACTGTTTTTGGGTTTTATAGGTAAATGGATTCCGCAGTTATGTAGACCTTTATGTAAAGGACAAATTGGATGAAACTGGGGTTGCCCTGAAAGTTATTCATGAACTTGCAAATGAAAGATGGGATGTTTGTCTTACATTGAGTGAAAAAGGATTCCAGCAAATCAGCTTTGTAAATAGTATTGCTACAACAAAAGTGAGTAAATATACAAATATTGCACTACTCAATCAGGATGGGAATAATGCTTGGATCCATCACTTAAGAACAACTAGGAAGCACAGTAGATGGAGCAGTGGAGAGTCAGCAAGACTTATTTTCATGAGTTCAAATCTCTCAGATGCTTTCAAGCTATGTGACTCTAGGCAAGCCATTTAACCAGTTCCTTATCTGTAAAATAAACTGGAAAAGGAAATGGCAAACCATTCTAGTATCTTTGCCAAGAAAACCTCAAATGGGATCAGAGAATCAGACTTAACTGTAAAAAAACAAACATTGTCATTTAAATTAAAAAAAAAATCTTACTGTCTTGTATAACAAACTAGTAAAAATAACTTTTTTAAGTCATGATCAAAACTGATTTTCTATGAATTAGTCTATTGAGTCAAGAAGTCGATTGAGGTCTTAATACTTTAAAGTGTTGCATTTTTTAATTAGCATGTGCCATTAAATTATGAAATTTAGAATAATTGAAAATTTTCCTTCTGACTTTTGAATGAGTCTAGTCAGTTTAGAATTATTCAAAAGTGATGATCCATTTTATGGATTTTCTAGTCCCTCTATTGTCTTTCTCATTGCTTTTTGGTATTTGATTGTTTTGTTGTTTACATGAAGCCATTAGATTAACAAGGAAAAGTTAAACAATGAAACATAGGCTTTCCAATTACTCTGCTAAATATCATATCTGATAAGTATTTGTTAGTGTATGAAGCTAAAAACAGCAAGTAAGATGAACAATTTGAGGTTATTGTCTTGGTTTTGTTTGTTACTTATATGATAGCTGACCTCTAAATGAAACACTGTATGTTTTGTACAACTTTAGAGGAGCTTCATGTTCTCTGTACAATATCATTTAACTTTTATTGTACTCTATAACTGGAGATGAGCTTATCGCATATTTAAAAAAGGGTCAAACAGCTGCTAATCTCCAGCCCAGTCATGGGGGACAGAGCTGAAGGTCCATGGTGGACTCAGCCTGGGCGGCCTCCTGGAGATGAGCTGGCATTGGGAGAGGCATGAAGTAATATCAGTTCATCTGGAAAACAAAACAAAACAAAAAACAAAAGCAAAGGATTTTAGTGGCTTATGAAAAAAAAGTACAAAGAGTAGACACTGATTGGTTAAAGTTCTAAACATTAGCTTTCTTTAGGAAAAATCAGTGTTAAATTATATTTAGACTTTGACTGTGATTTCCCAAGGGTTTTTGCACTGTTAAGCAAGAATGATTCTGGCTCACTTTTCCTTGCTTTGTCTTTTAGACAGGAAAGGGTAAAAGGTTGGCTTTGATCCTATGGAGCACTAGGCCAAGAGAGTGTGCAATTGAATTGCTTGTTTGACTTTCTGTTTCTTTTGGGAGCCTTCCCTGACTTTTAATAACTAATACTTTGGAAATCTTGAATATGTATCAACTTTGATATTGGAAAGCTTGAAAATCCTTTCTCTCTTTTTAAGGGTGGAAGACATGTAGATTATGTGGTGGATCAAATCGTTGGCAAACTCATTGAAGTAGTCAAGAAAAAGAACAAAGCTGGAGTATCAGTGAAGCCATTTCAAGTAAGTAGTGTCTAACACATACCCTAAATCCCTGAAAAATTATGAAGAATTTTCAACACTGTGTTTTTTTCCTCTTAACAGGTAAAAAACCACATATGGGTTTTTGTCAATTGTCTTATTGAAAATCCAACTTTTGATTCTCAGACAAAGGAAAACATGACTCTGCAACCCAAAAGCTTTGGGTCTAAGTGTCAGCTATCTGAGAAATTTTTCAAAGCAGTGAGTAGAACAATCCTTTATTTACTTTTTTTTAAAATAGGGAAACATGGCAATTGATTATCTAATTTACTACTTGATCATCTCTCTCCTCTTCCCTGAGTCTGGATTGTCACTCAAGGCTCTGTCCTGAACCACCTTCTCTTTCTGTGCTGTTTGATTTGATATCCTTACATCCACATGTTCAGTGGTCATCTACACAAATGATTCCAAATCTTTCACTTTACACACACACAACACACACACACACACACACGTGCATGCACATAACTACTTGGATGTCTCATTGCCATCTTAAAAATATCTTCATAGAAGAACTCATTATTTCCCCCATCCAAACTTACCCTTTCCGCAAACTTCTGCCTTTTTGTTGTGGACACTACCAGGTTTATAATTTTGAAGTCATCTGTGGTTCTCGTCCAATTTTTAAAATAATTTTTAAGTGTTTTGAAATTGTTTATATTTATTTCTTTTTCAAACAACACCATTACTTCCCGGTGACTATCTTTTTGTCTTCTGTCTTTGTCATGCTAACACCAAGCAAATTCATGTTGTAATGTTAAAAATTTGGCAGTTAGGAGAACTAAATTCCCACCCAATGTTATTCATTCCTCTGCTACATACATCTCTAGCAAATGAGAATTTGTCTAGTCTTACTGATTCCCTCTGTATATTGTCAGCTCTTTCAAGTAGGAATTATTTCATTCTTTATACTTACATCCTCAGAGCTTAGCACAAGACTTAGAGGAGAATTTCAAATCTAATCAGGCACTGGCTGGTACTTCATCTCGCTCAGGTTCAGTTTCCTTGTCTGAAAAATGGGAATAATATCAGTGTCTATCTGCTAGGGTTGCTGTAACGATCCAATGAGATAACCTGTAGAAAGTGTTCTGCAAATTTTTAGCACTACATAGAAATCCCCTTGTGTTGATTGAGTCTTTCTCTATAATTTTCACCTCACAGGACATACACACGTTTGCTGATACTTAATAAATGTGTGTTGAATTGAAAGGGCAGAGGTTAGATATAAGTGAGTGCTTTAGAATCCCAAATAACATGTTTATAAATTAGCTAAATATTTTCAAATGATCCAGTAGGGAAATAAATCCTTTTCTTTTTAGGCTTCCAACTGTGGTATTATAGAAAGTATTCTGAACTGGGTCAAATTTAAAGCTCAGACTCAACTGAACAAGAAGTGTTCCTCAGTAAAATACAGTAAAATCAAAGGCATTCCCAAACTGGATGATGCGAATGATGCAGGTACGAAAGACCAGTTTACTTGTATATTTTTACTATTACAAATTCAAGATTTTCTTGTTCAAATTCTTTAGGAAATGAGGTATTTGAATAAATCAAATTTTATCCAATTTCTTGAACAAGAAATTGAACTATCTGGATTGCTAATTTTTTTTTTTTTACTGAACTACAGTTCATTTGAAGACACAAAAATTATAACAAAACTTAATTTTTCTGACCTTAGAAAGCAATTAAGGAACTTAGAGTGCTATGGGATCATTCTAGACCTTATTGTACTCATCTAATTAAATAAGGTTGTATAAAATTGTATCTAAGATTCTTACCAGTGCTAAAATTTGATGATTTTATCTTCATAGCTATTAGTGTTAAATTAAATACTTTGAATCAATTAAAATTTAATCAGATTTGGTCATTATCATAATTTGTTCAAAATTTTCTATGCACTTGAAAATTAGAATATATGCTTAATACTTATGTGTAATATAAAGAATATTGTTATTCTCCTATTTCTATACCTGATCTCCAAGATACCAGTTCAGTTTTTTAAAAGTCTACTTGAGCAGTAAAGATACGATTTGAGAAAGAAACCATAGGTTTTTAAAAGTAAACAATAAAGAAAAATTATATATGTTTGTAATTAATCATTTTCATAATTTTTATTATTAATAGAGAATTGTTTACTGAATAAATATGGTTCTCCAGTGTTTTCATATTTTCAAAGCATAAGATATTTATTTTTTTCTCTAGTGAATCTTCCCTTTGACTTGTTCTTTTTTCCTCTTTTGTAAGGTGGCAAACATTCCCTAGAGTGTACACTCATATTAACAGAAGGAGATTCTGCAAAATCATTAGCAGTTTCTGGGTTAGGTGTGATTGGACGAGACAGATATGGAGTCTTTCCACTTAGGGGTAAAATTCTTAATGTTCGAGAAGCTTCACATAAACAGGTAAAGATATTAAATAACTATTATATTTATATGATATAAATTGTACTTTATTTGTTATTCACTTTACTGAATACCAACATTTTTACACAGATTATGGAAAATGCAGAAATCAACAACATTATTAAAATAGTTGGTCTTCAGTATAAGAAAAGTTATGAAGATGCAGAATCTCTGAAAACCTTACGTTATGGAAAAATTATGATTATGACTGATCAGGTACATTTTAAAAGCTATCACTTAATTATAATGTCCTTTGGTCAAGTTATTAAGGTCTTTATTTTGTGAGCTTACTCTTGGCTATTAGCATATTTAATTTTTGTTCAGAATACATTTTTCACTATCTAACTTATTCAATGACACTTAACCTTTATAACTAGTTAATATTATACATAAAGATATATGTGTATGTGTATATATATATATATATATATGTATGTATGTATCTTAAATGATGTGCATAGTTAGTATCGGCTGATTTTTTTAAGTCATGGGTGAAGAATGCCATCTATACAGTACTTGAAGTGAGAAAAGCGAACCAATAAAATCAAGAATTCAGAGGCAGTACAGTGTGGAGTAGGGAGGGACAATGGGGCACCAGTGGGTACCTGTAAGGGGTTTTATTGCTTGGAAGTGAAATTAGGCAGGGCAGCAGATGCAAGAGTCTTGGTTCTGCCCTCTCTAAAGGAAGATTGGTCTTCTATCCTCCAGCTCTCCAACACAGGGAGAAGAGGCTGAGGGAGTAATATCAGGTTGGGTTTGAGTTAGTTGACAGCAAGGGGAGAGTAGAAGCGATGGGAAGGGGCATCTTGTTCCACAGAAGTGAAATCAGACTGCACTGATTGCAAAGGGGAACTTTATCTTTGTCAGATCCAGCCCTCTGTCTGACCCTTTGATTCTTTCCCTTTTATCTTCTGAAGGTTGTTCCCACTCTCATTTCCATTTTGTCTTTCACCTTCAGTCCTTCCAGGTTTCTTGGTTACAAACACTCTTATATCTCTCTTGTTAAAACATCTTCACTTGATCTGATCTATCATCCCTAACTATTGGCTCCTTTCTTCCTCTTTTCAGCTGAATTCCTTGAGGAAGACAATTGTCTACACTAAGTGCCTTTCCTTCTCTTCTCTTCTCTTCTCTTCTCTTCTCTTCTCTTCTCTTCTCTTCTCTTCTCTTCTCTTCTCTTCTCTTCTCTTCTCTTCTCTCTCGGTTTTAATACCTACCTCCACTTCCCCCACAATCTATTTTCCGATGTCAGCATTCATCTCAAAAAGTTCTCTCCAACATTACCAGTGGTTTCAAATCTAATCTTCATCCTTCTTGACCTCAGTACAGGCTTTGAAATCAGCAGTCACCATCTTTTGGATAGGCTCTGCCCTTTTTCCTAACCCTTGTCTTAGTGCTGACCACTTCTTGTCCCCTTTGCTGGATCTTCATGCATCTGGAAGGGGGATGTTGCACCTTAAGGCTTTGTCAGTCACAAACATTCATTAAACATTTGCTCTGTGGTAGGAAGACAAAGGTAAGTTTTCAAAGAGCTTGCAGTCTGATGAGGGAAACAACATACAAACAACTATAGACTAATGAATTCTAAAATAATTAACAGAGAGAATTAAAGCATTAAAGAAGATCAGGAGAGACTTCCTTTAGAGATAGAATTTTGAGCTGGGACTTAAAGGAAGCCAGGAATACCAAGAAGGGCAGTGTTCCAGGCTTGGGGGACAGCCAGAGAAAATGTCCAGGATTGGAGAAGGGCTGTGTGGTCAAGGAATTGCTAGGGAGTTGGCATCATTGGTATTGCCCTGATTCTTCTCTCTCCCTTCAAGCTGTCTGTCTTGTTAATCTCATCAGCCTCCATGGGTCAAGGATCATTTTGAAGAACCTGATTCTCATGTCTCTCCCTTCCTCTTCCCCCCATTTCTTTCTGATCTACAGACTCACATCACCAACTATCTTTTGGATATTTCAAATTATATATCTTACAGGCACCTCAAACTCAACATGTCTAAAATAGGGTTCATTCTCTTTTTACCAAGGTCCTCCCTTTTCTTGCAAGCTTCTTGTTAGTGTGAGGAGTCTCCTTCCAGTTCCTCTGCTCTCCCTGGCAGCATCAGTGACCTGGTCAGCCCCTCTTGCCCTTGCGTCCCTCCTATCCTGGTAGTTTTCCCTTCTCTGCACTCAGACAGCCGTCTCCTCATGACAGATCTCTGGTGTCATGCCCAGACTATAGCATCAGCTTCTCAGGAGTCCTCTCAGTCCTCTCCATGTTCCAGCCCACACTCACTCCACTAGCGCCTCTTCTGGATTGTTGAAGGCTCTTCACGACCTCATCCTGGTCTCCTCATGCTTTAGGATGAGTTGTCATTGGCCTCCTGACTGTTCTTGACCCAGGATAATCCATCACCGGACTCTGACTCATTATTTGCCTTCATTTCTTGGCTCAACTCAAATTGTACTTTCTGTGGTCAGACTCTTCTGTTCCTCTAGTTCCTAGTAGCTTCCTTCTGACTTTGTGCTCCTAGGAGACACTTTATTTGGACACAGTGTCTTATGCCTTACCTCCATTAGATTTTGGCCTTCTTTAGAGCAGGTGCTCCATTTTTGTCTTTCTTTGAATCTTCAGGACTTGGTAAATCATAGGTGCATAATAAATGTTTGTTGGCTGATAGGCCAACTCTTCTTTTCTTTCTTTTTGCCCTCCTTTCCCCCAATCTGTCCCTTCCAACAACCCCTTAGAACAAATATAAGAGAGTGTGTTGCCATCAAAAAACCCCACAGAAATTGAAGTCAGGAGCCCTGCATTCCAGCATCAGCTCTGAACTCTTTTAAGCTTGTGTGACTGGGTTAAGTTATGATATCTCTAAATCTCAGCTTCCTTCTAGGAAAAATGAGAATGATATTTACATCTGTCTACCCATCTCAAAGAGTTGTTAAGAGAAAAGTGCTTTGTAATCCTTAAGATACTATATAAATATGAATTTTGATTGTTTTATGTTTCATTGACTATATATATTCACATATATGGAGCTTAAGTTAATAACAGAACAAACTAATACTAAGCAGCTTTCAATGGTATCAATATAAGAATGGGAGAAAAATTGAAATTTGTGGTGGTCCTTAATGCACCACATGATTTCTCTCTAGGATTGTTTCCAGTCATGATAGAGAGGGTTCACTGACTTGCAGGTAAAAGTAGCATTCTCATTGGGAAGGAAGATCATGAACTAGAAAATTCTTGTCTTCTAGAGGTTTCCTTTCCTAATAAAAAGTCACGACTAGTATGTCATCATATTTTGAATCCTTATGAGTTGGTTTTCATTTGTAAACTAAAATGAAACTCCAAATATTATTTTTGTTGTCATTAGGATTCATAGTTTCATTGGGTGCTTACTATGCTAATGAAAGCACAGGTCCAGTCAGCAATTTAGTTCTTTCAGTTCTTTCATGGGAGCTTTGTTTCACGGCTATTTCCTTGTTCATATCATGGAAGAATTGTTTTATGCCAAACTTCAAAAAATATCTTTCTTATCATATTTCCTATTTTGTTATTTAATATATTCTGTTACTTAAAGTAAAAAAATAATAATGATGATAACTAGCATTTATATAATACCTGTTATGTACCAGACACTGCCTTTGTCTTATTTGATTCTTACAACAATTCTGCAAGGTAGGTGCTATTATTATCACCATTCTGCAGTTGAGGAAACAGAGACAACAGAGACAAAGGGATTACTTCCTCATGGTCATATAGCTAGTAGGTTTTTGAAATGGGATTTGAAGTCAGGTATTCCTGATTCCAGCTCTAGTTTGTACCACCTGGTAAAACTCCCTATTTATTTCTTTAAAAAATTGCCTTTTCTAAAATTTTTGTATTTTTTCTTAACTTTTATAATATTTAGGATCAAGATGGCTCTCACATAAAGGGCTTACTTATTAACTTCATTCATCATAATTGGCCTTCACTTTTGAAACATGGTTTTCTTGAAGAGTTCATCACTCCCATTGTAAAGGTACAGTTTACATTAAAAAACTTTTTAAAATAGTGCAGTTTTGAAGCCTAACAGACAAAGTGAATGTATTTGTTGTTATCTTTAAGGCAAGCAAAAATAAGCAGGAGCTTTCCTTCTATAGTATACCTGAGTTTGATGAGTGGAAGAAACATATAGAAAACCAGAAGGCCTGGAAGATAAAATACTACAAAGGTTTGTGTTTCAAGTCTTTTAAGTTACAGGAGACTGCTACTGTTTTTCATGTGGGTGTTCTAAGCAGTTTCTAATATTTCTTTAATAGAAAACTATTTTGAAGAACATTTTCTTTATGCTTCAGAACATATTATATTATGGATTTTTTTTCTCTCATTATGTAGGGTTGGGTACCAGCACAGCTAAAGAAGCAAAGGAATATTTTGCTGACATGGAAAGGCATCGGATTTTGTTTAGATATGCTGGTCCTGAAGATGATGCAGCTATTACTCTAGTATGACAATTAGCTCTTGCCCCTTCTTTCTTTTCCCCTTCTAGCTTCCTATTGCTTGACATATTACCTAAGAAAAAATTCCAACTCAAGGTCTAATAACTTTTTCAGGCTGTGTATTATAGAGACATCATAAATTGCTTGATATTTTATTATAAAAGCCCTCTTGGATATTAAAACTAACTTAGCAGTATAAGATGCATTATAGTAGAAATATAATTCCCTGCCAACAGAAAAACAAAAGAAATTCCTAGTAAGAAATTTTAGTTAGGGTTTTTATCATTATTAAATTTAGTTTTGGCAAATGAAAGCTCAATTTTACTTAAATAACAATGAGCTCATATTTCAGGCATTCAGTAAGAAGAAGATTGATGACCGTAAAGAATGGTTAACAAATTTCATGGAAGATCGAAGACAGCGCAGGTTACATGGTCTGCCGGAGGTTAGTTGTGAAATGATAGTCTGTTGAGGGGGAAGTAAGAGTCAAAATGAATGCAATAATAATGATCATTATTATATACCTTTTCTCTTAGCAATTTTTATATGGTACAGCCACAAAGCATTTGACTTATAATGATTTTATCAACAAGGAGTTGATTCTTTTCTCAAACTCTGACAATGAAAGATCTATACCTTCTCTTGTTGATGGTAAGTTTCTTATTTATTTAAAAAAATATTGTCTAATTGTTCAATTAACAAACATTTATTAAATAATTGTTATGTGCCAGCCATGAAAATGAAACTGTTTCTGCCCTCAGGGAGTTTGAACCCAGTCAGGGGAAATAACGCATACATATATAAGTATATGAAAAAATATGTGCTTACTAAATATAAATTAGTTTCAAGGGAGAGGTACCTACAGTTGAAGGGGGGTGGTCAGGAAAGGCCTTGTGTAAGAGATGCCATTTGAGTGGAGTTTTGAAGGAAAGTAGGAATTACAGAAACTGAACTTAAAGAGTTGGAATACACTAGGCCTGCGGGGGTGGGGGTGGGAGGGTGGGAGGGGGGTGGAACATAAACTGCCCTGTAGAGGGAAGGTAAAATTTCTGATAGTTAAAGTTAAAATAAGGTCAAATATGCTGGACCAAAAAGTAAGGGGAGAAATCTAGAATAAGGGTAAGATTGACTTACATTGTGAAGAGCTTGAATGCCCCAAAGAGGAGCTTGTATTTCATCTTAGAGATAACATGAAGTCATTGGAGATTCTGGAGAAGGGATTTGCCCCGAACAATCCTGTGCTTTTGGTTTAGATCTTTTCGGGATTGTGGGGATAGAATGGAGAGGGGAGATAGCTAAGACCAATTAGGTAAACTTCTGAACAATCCTGTGCTTTTGGTTTAGATCTTTTCAGGATTGTGGGGATAGAATGGAGAGGGGAGATAGCTAAGACCAATTAGGTAAACTCCTGCAATAATCTTAAATGAGAGACAAGGTGGAGCTGAACCAGGATGCTGGCTGTGACTGGAGAAAAGAAGTCAGCTGCAAGAGATGTATAGAGAGAAGTGGCAAGATCTGATGTAGGATGAAGGAGAGGAGGAAATTGAATGTGATTTTGAGATCATATACCTGCGACACTGGGAGCATGGTGATATCCTTTCAGAAATATGGAAAAGGGATGGATTTCCAGAGAAAGAGAATAAGATGTGAGTTTGAGATGCTTATGAGGAGGTTTAAAATATCCCTTGGGCAGTTGGTATTGCAGACCACAATTCAGGGGAGAGAAATCCTGGGAAATCATCTTGGTTAAGAGGTTACTTAAACACTTGAAAGCAGAGAACTAGCAACAGAGAATGAGGAGGACCATTCAGACAGATAGGAGTTGTTATGGAAATCCAGAGAAGAGAACATCCAGGAAGGGGAGTGGTAGTCACCCCAGAGATTAAGGAAGATGAGAACTGAGGAAGGATCTCTGGATTTGGTAATTATAAAAGTCATTTCAAAGGAGTGAGAGAAGAAGCGTGCAGGTGATTACTATAGACCATGTTTGAGTATGAAAGGCCAGAGAGATTTACGATGAAACACTGGTGGCTTTGATAAGTTTTTCAAAGTGAGGTAGAACTGCATCAGGGAAGGAAACAGCAGATTGAAAAAGAGGATGAGAAAGGTGTGGGATATGAATGGTGGTGGGCATAATAGGTGGGAGGCGATGAGAGGGAATGAGAAAATAGAGATGTGTATCTGTTGTGGGGAATATGATTAGAGAACTGGAATACAAGTTGTCAAAAGTTTGCCTTGTAATAAAGAGGGTCGGACTGACATTTGTGACAGAAATCTGTAGCAGATCCAGGCAACTCGTTGTGGGAGATTTTTTCAATATTGTCCTGAAGCTGGCCTATAAATAGGAGCAAAAGTGTTAGCGGGACTTCTCCACAGTTGGGTATTCTCCCAAGCTTTCACCATATTTTGCTTTCTCACTTTCTTCTCTTCAGCAGAGTACTAGGGGTAAATTTGAAGTCATAATGAGGATGGACAATAGGTTTGGGAAAAGTAAAGTCATAGTGAGAAACAGAGTGATAAATGATTATGGATAAAAGAATTTCAGAATTCTTGATCATGGAAATAGATGGTGATGATGGGTAAGAATGTGACCATTTCACTATATGTGGCTGAGATTAAGTGAAGAGTAGGTCATGGAGTTGAGGGGATTGAAGTCTGAGGAGCCAGGGAATTAGAGGTACCATCAAAGTGTATATTGAGGTTCTAATATAAAGACAGGCTTTGGATGGAAAGAAATAATTTAAGCCAGGTACTGAACTCTTTGATGAATGGAGAATTATATAGGGCCTGTACATAACTGGACTCATGATTTAGATTAGATAGCATAAATCTTATGGAAGAAAGGGTGCTGAGTAAGGGGAGTTATAGGTAGGGGAAGATCTAGAAGAGACAGAAGGGAATAGTGAGGAATATGCAAGTAGATATAACCAATGTCAGAAAAGGATGGTCACAGGCACACTGTCTGATGAGGAGAGCCAGACCTTAGTGAGTGCCAAAAAATAGAATGGAGCATAAGAGGAACAAGTCTCAGTAATAAAAGGAAAGTTGGTTAACAGTTGAACAGGAGGCTTCTGGGAGGCACAGTGGAACAAAGGGTAGGCAGAGCTAGAATGGGACATGAGAGGGTTTTAACTGTTGTGGGTAGAGATTAGAAAGTGCTGGCAGTTCCAATGGTCTTATGATAGAGCCATCTGCATCCAGAAGGAGGACTATGGGGACTGAATGTGGATCACACCATATTGTGGTCACCTTTTTGTTATTGTTTGTTTGCTTGCTTTTTGTTTTCTTATTCAGTTTTTTCTCTTTTGATCTGATTTTTCTTGTGTAGCATGATAATTGTGGAAATATGTTTAGAAGAATTGCACATTTAAAATTTAAAAAAGAAAGTGCTGGCAATAGGAGGGCTAAAAGGGACATTAGACATCTAGACAATCTTTATCCCTAAGAATGGAAGAGCAAGAGGTTAGAATTCCCTGTCCCTTGGGATATAGCATTTTACCTTTTGTCTGGTGCTCATACTCTCAGGAGTATGTCAATTCTCTTTCGAGCATAAGAGAAGAAAGAAGATCAAGGGGCTTATTTTGGTGACTCTCCCTGTCAATGATGTTTTGGCAACACGAAATTTTTTTATTTGAATCTTTGGTCCTTAACTGGGTTGTGGAGGTGTCCTCAAGGTACAAGACCTAGTGCCTGTGACTCTAGTTCTGGTGACAGAGAAGACCTGTGATCTAAAGGAAAGGCCTTAAGTTAAATTATGGAGTCAAAAAGGGAACTGACACCATCTGTGGTTCATCTTTTTAAATTATGTACATTTATGTATATAAAATGTTTACTAGATGAGTTTAGATAATCCAGCTCTTATGACTAAAAACCATTACATTGAATTCCCAGTCCCTATATTTATGCACACCTGCATCTTTGATTTCCTTCACAAGCTAATTGTACAATAATTCAGAGTCTGATTCTTTTTGTACAGCAAAATAATGTTTTGGTCATGTATACTTATTGTGTATCTAAGTTATATTTTAATATATTTAACATCTACTGGTCATCCTGCCATTTAGGGGAGGGGGTGGGGGGGGGTAAGAGGTGAAAAATTGGAACAAGAGGTTTGGCAATTGTTAATGCTGTAAAGTTACCCATGTATATATCCTGTAAATTAAAGGCTATTAAATAAAAAAAAAAAATAAATAAAAAAAAAAATAAAAAAAAAAAGATAATCCAGCTCTTACTACCTGTTCACAAATAATTTGCTTTTCTGATTATCCCAGTGATACTCATCTCTTCTGCTAACTTATGTTCTTTATATTTTATATATTTCAAAGGTTCCAAAAATTGCTTTTCAAAGGAAAATGCAACCTTTTTTTGAAGGAAAGGACCATATATTACATTACATTCCCTTACAGTGATGGACACATAGTGGTTTTCCTGCTTTAAAGGCAAAAGAAATTTAAGATGACTTTTACCACTCTATGTTATTGTTTTGTTTAGAACCCAGGAATAACTAGCATTTTGTTCATATTTATATCTAGAAGCCCACAAAGAGATTTCTGGCATCAGTGGATAAGCCCATATCACTAGAAAAAAATTCTTTGTAATTGGTACTTTGCTTTTAGGATAAAGGGGAAAAGGGCAATTAATAAAGTAAATATATTAACTTAAGCTTTATGTATGGATCTTGTATTTATGGCACAAGTTCTCAATTTGAAGATAATTTGCTTATTTTTGTCTGTATTATGTTTATTCAAAATAAAACCACATTTGTCTTCTTTTTCTGAATGAGTAGAAAATTGTTGGTGTTAAATGCATTAAAGCCATCACTTTTAGTCATTTAAGAATTGTTTTCTTTTCTTTTCTTTTCTTTTTTTAAAATAGGCTTTAAACCGGGTCAACGAAAAGTTTTGTTTACCTGTTTTAAGAGAAATGATAAACGGGAAGTCAAAGTTGCTCAATTGGCTGGATCAGTTGCTGAGATGTCTGCTTATCATCATGGAGAAGTAAGTCTTAAGAAAATTGGAAGCAATTTCATTCTCTCATTTCAAATATGCATATTACTTACAGATATACATGGGGAAAAAGCTCAGTTAAAAATTCTTTGTTTAAAATAATGAGTTTTGGATTTAATAAAATAATAAATCATAGAAATTACAAGATAGTTGTTACCCATCTTAGGGAAAGTATCACTTGAAATTTAGATTAATAATCCTGTGTTTTCTGTGTTTCTGTTTTCTAGCAAGCTCTAATGATGACTATAGTCAATTTGGCCCAGAACTTTGTTGGAAGTAACAATATTAATTTGCTTCAACCTATTGGTCAGTTTGGAACTAGGCTTCATGGTGGGAAAGATGCTGCAAGCCCTCGTTATATTTTTACAATGTTAAGGTAACTTCTTAAATCCTAGTAGAATAAAAGATGTTTTGAGATTTGCTGAAATCAACCAAAAGATTAAACTTTTGCACGATGTGTTTTCCTTACTTTGTTGTTGTTTGAAGTTGTGTCTCTACTTAAGTGTCTTACTTGTACTCTGATACCCCATCATGGCAGAGAGGTAACCATGGATACTCGTTATGGGGCTATATTGGTGGGGGTCAGACTCTGGCAGGTCCTACCAAGTGGTCAACCATCCTTAGCAATGAACCTTCTGAAAATATATTATATATATATAAATATATTATAATAATATATTATTATTTCTGTTTAGAAGAATCCTTAGATTAGTCAGTGTGTTTTCAAATGAAGGATCATCAAGTGTTTAGAGTTAGTAGGTTTGGAGTTGGAAAGGACCATAGATTTGTCTCTTTCGATATTAAGTAGACAAACTAAAATTCTATTATTTTAACCTTTTATCTGGGTGAAAATATGTATTTGGAAATGAAAAAAATTAGTGTTTTATTATCTTATTCTAATTTTACTCATATAATTGAATATAAACAATAAGAGCTACAGACAATTATGTAAAAATTTTACACTAATAGACTCCTGAACAAAGGTAAATGTATAATTAAAATGTGAAGTGTGCACCTATTAATATTTTTTGTTATCAGAATCTCAACAGATATTCTATTTTCTGCTTATTTTTAGCACCTTATCAAGGCTACTTTTCCCTTCTGTGGATGACAACCTGCTTAAGTTCCTTTATGATGATAACCAGCGTGTAGAGCCTGAATGGTATATGCCCATAATTCCTATGGTTTTAATAAATGGTGCTGAGGGCATTGGTACTGGATGGGCCTGTAAGCTTCCCAACTATGATGCTAGAGAGATTGTGAACAATGTCAGAAGGATGTTGGATGGCTTGGACCCTCATCCCATGGTAATAAGTTAACATTTGTTAGACTATATTTCTTCTGGTTTAAAACACATATAATTATTTTGGAAAAAGTAGTACAGTTAGTTTTCTTTTCTGGGGCATGCTATACAAATAAAAGCTCTATTTATGAATTGATTTGATATGTATATTGCTAAAAACTGTTATTTGTTATAATGTGTGTCCAAGAAACAGTTATACAATATTAACTATATTTTGGAGATATAAAGATAACATTGTATCTTTTCTTTTGATAAATAATATTTTATTTTTTTTCAAATTACATGTAAAGATAGTTTTCAACATTCACTTTTTTATAAGCCATTTCAAATTTTTTCTCTCTTCCTCCCCACCCTCTTCCTCCCTAAGATGGCAAGCAGTCTGATATAGGTTATATATTATGTGCAACTAGGTAAACATATTTCCATATTGATTATGTTATGAAAAAAGAAACAGAACAAAAGGGAAAAGCCCCTCTCAACACACACACACACACACACACACACACACACACACACACAAAGTGAAAATAGAATGCTTTTATCTGTGTTCAGACCCCTTAGTTCTTTCTCCAGATGTGGATAGCAGCTTCTATTATGAGACTTTTGAACTTGTCTTGGATCATTGTATTACTAAGAAGAGCTAAGTCAATCATTGTGCAATGTTGGTTTTACTATATACTATATTTATATACTATATACTATATATTACTATATACTATATTCTGGTTCTCCTCTTTACTTGGCATCAGTTCATGTAAGTTTTTTCAGATTTTTCTGAAATCCACCTTCTCATCATTTCTTATAGCATAACAGTATTCCATTACATTTGTATACCAGTTTGTTTAGACATTCCATAATTGATGGGCATTCCTTCAATTTCCAATTCTTTGCCATCACAAAAAGAGGTGCTATAAATATTTTTATAGATGTAGGTCTTTTCCTCTTTTATATCATCTTTTTGGGATATAGACCAAGTAAGTGGTATTGCTGGATTAAAAGATATACACAATTTGATTGTCCTTTGGGCATAGTTTCAAGTTGCTCTCCATAATGGTTGGTCCAATTTACAACTTCACCAACAATGAATGCATTAGCGTCCCAATTGTCTTACATCTTCAACATTTATCATTTTCATTTTCTGTCACATTAGAAAATCTTATAAGTATGAGGTGATACCTCTAAAGTTATTTTCATTTACATTTCTCTAATCAATAATGATTTAGAGCATTTTAAAAATGTGGCTATGTATAGCTTTAATATCTTTATTGAAAAACTGCCTGTTTAGATCCATTGACCAATTATCAATTGGAGAATGACTTACATTCTTAGATTTTTGACTCATTTCTCTATATGTTTTAGATAGGAGGTTTTTATCAGAAACAATTGCTGTAAAAAGCGTTTGCCAATTTCTGCTTTCTTTCTAATCTTGGTTGCATGGGTAATCAAAATGATCAATTTTGCATTTGATAATGTTCTGTATCTCTTCTTTAGTCACAAATTATTCCCTTTTCCACAGATTTGACAGGTAAACAATTTCTTGCTCTTCTAATTTGCTTATGGTATCACTCTTTATGTCTAAATCATGTAACCATTTTTACCTTATCTTGGCATGAGGTGTGAGATGTTTCTCTATGCCTAATTTCTGCCCTACTGTTTTCTAGTTTTCCCAGCAGTGTTTTGCCAAATAGTGACTTCTTATCCTAGAAGTCTTTGGGTTTATCAAACAGTAGATTTCTATAATTATTTACTATTGTGTTCCTAATCTAGTCCACTGATCTATTCCTGTTTCTTAGCCAATACCAAATAATCTTGATGATTGCTGCTTTGTAATAGTTTTGGATCTGGTATGGCTATTTCCATCTTTGCTTTTTTTCCCCATTAATTCCCTTTATATTTCTGACTTCAGATGAATATTTTCATTATTTTTTCTAGCTCTGTACAAATTTTTTTGGTAGTTTAATTTGTATGGCACTGGATAAGTAAATTATTTTAGGTAGAATTGTCATTTTTTTTTTTAAGTTTAGCTCAGCCTGCTCCTGAACAATTGATATTTTTCTAGTTGTGTAGGTCTGACTTTGTGCCATGACCATTTTGTAATTGTGTTCATATAGTTCTTAGGTTTGTCTTGGCAAGTAGACTCCAAAATATTTTTAAATTATCTCCAGTTATTTTAAAAGGGATTTCTCTTTATCTCTTCTTGCTGATCTTTATTGGTAGTATTTAGAAATGCTGATAATTTATGTGGATTTATTTTATATCCTACAACTTTGCTAATATTATTAATTATTTCAAGTAATTTTTAGTTGATTCTCTTAAATATACCATCGTCTTCTGCAAAGAGTGTTTTGTTTTCTCATTGCCTACTTTTATTCCTTCAATTTCTTTCTCTTCTCTTATTGCTATAGCTAACATTTCTAGTACCATTTTTAATAATTGTGGTGATCATAAGCATTCTTGTTTCACCCTTTTTTCATTGAGAAGGATTCTAGCTTATCCCCATTACAGATAAAGCTTGCTGGTAACTTTAGATAGATACTGCTTATCATTTTAAGGAAAGCTTCATTTTTCCTATATTCTCCAGTGTTTGGAATGAATTCTATATTTTGTCAAAAGCCTTTTTTGCATCTTTTCAGATAATTGTATGATTTCTGTTGGTTTTGTAATTGACATTGTCAATTATACAACTAGTTTTTCTAATATTGACCTAGTCCTGTATTCCTGATGTAAATCCCACCTGGTCATAGTGTAGTGTTGTGGTGATTACTTGATGTAATTTCTTAATTTATATTCTGATAATATTTTATTTAAAAATGTTGCATCAAAATTCATTAGGGAAACTGGTCTATAATTTTCTTTTTCTCTTTTTTTGTTCTTTCTGGTTTGAGTACATATTTGTGTCATAAAACAGAATTTGGTATTTTCCAAAAAAAAAAAAAATATATATATATATATATAGTATTGTAATTAATTGTTCTTTAAATGTTTGGTAGAATTCATTTGTAAAACCATCTGGTCCTGGAAATTTTTTCCTTAGGGAGTTCATTGATGGCTTGTTCGATTTCTTTTTTTCTAAAATGGTGTTATTTAAATATTTTAGTACTTTTTCTGTTAATCTGGGCAATTTATATTTTTGTATATATTCATCCATTTCACTTAAATTGTCAGATTTATTTCCATGCAGTTGGGAAAAATGGTTCTTAATTGTTGCTTTAATTTCCTCTTTGTTTTTGGAAATTCGCCCTTTTCATTTTTGATAGTTTGGTTTTTTCTTTTTTCTTTTTTCTTTTATTTTTGCTGATGCAATTGGGGTTAAGTGACTTGCCCAGAGTCACACAACTAGGAAGTGTCGGAGGCCAAATTTGAACTCAGGTCTTCCTGACTTCAGGACTGGTGTTCAGGACTGGTAACTATGCCATCTAGCTATCCCTGGTTTCTTCTTAAAAAAAAAAAAATTAATTAACCACAGGTTGATCTATTTATTTGTTTTTTTTCACAAAACCAGCTATTAGTTTTATTTATTAGTTCAATAATATTGCTTTCAATTTTATTAATCTCTCCTTTGAAAAAGGAAAGAGATTAAATCTACGTGAGAGGACCCATCTAGCATTATATCCTCAGTGGGAAGTATGGCTCAGGTTCTGAAAGGATAGAAATCATTATGGGTGGAGAGGTGGGAGAGAGATCAGAGTGAAGATAGATTATGAGAAAGTTCTTTTTGCTCTGGGTATAAGGTAACTCGTGTGAATTAAGTAAGTGGTTTGGAAAACAGAGTAAAAGGGAAAGTTAGAGAGAGATTACAGAAGACTTGATACAAACTTGGTGTCTAACTAGTAATGGGGAAACAGTTCAAAGATAACCCACATTCTGAGTCTATACAATGAGGAGAATGGTAATACTGTTAAAAGAAATAGGTAAGTGGGCACCAGGAATCTGAGCCTGGCTGGCAGAGGGAGTGGGGAAGAAGAGTTTACGTTGAACTTCTAATAATATTAATAAAGTTTGCATTGAATTCCACTGAGCATTTTCAAATATAGATTTAGAACATGGAAGAAAAGTCTGGTTTCTCTGAATTCCCTAAGTCTTTTCACTTGTGTTTACAGCTTCCAAACTACAAAAATTTTAAAGGAACAATCCAAGAAATTGGCCAGAACCAGTATGCTGTTAGTGGTGAAATATTTGTAGTGGATAGAAATACAGTAGAGATCACAGAGCTTCCAGTTAGAACATGGACACAGGTTAGTATAAAAGCATGACCATGATTGGGAATTTTAAGCAATTTCTTTTTTTAAAAACAATTTCTAAAACTTGGAATTTACTATTAATAAATACTTTAAAATTTCTGTAATAGAATCTGGATTTCCTTGTATTGAAAATGCATTTTAGTTTGGTTAAATGATATTCAAAATGTATGTCTATGGGCATTCTCTGTCCTTCCCCTTTCCCTTTTCCTTTCCCTCGCCATCCCCTCTTTTCTCTTCTCTAGTCTTCATTCTCTCCCTGCTTCTTCCTCTCCTCCTACCATGTATTTACCATCTAATTGAAAACATAGAGTTTTTTCCTATTTTCAACTTGAAAAGTTCATAGACAGTTTATGGTATGTTCATAGTTCAGTTTCTCTCTCTTCTCAATAACTTAGAAGGCAGAAGTAAAATAATAGTACTTTTATTTTTATTTGGTTATGGAGTAGATTTTTACTGTTGTTTTGGCTTAAAAAATATGGCCACTGAAATTATCACCCATTTAAATTAAGGGAGGAAATTAGCTGTGTGAGGTAAATGCCAAAGAGTTTTCCTTGTGCTCTGTATCTTTCCTGTTCTGGGAATGGAGGAAAGTCTTGTAAATTATGGCTTGAATCATTTCTTTCCTGAGAAGGTCATTTTTAGTGATTGTGTAGAAAATGGTTGACGTGAGAAGCAGATGAATGTTTTCAAAAGTTCTCCTGACTATTCAAAGTCTTATGACATGAGACTTGTTAATTACTTAGGCAATACATTAAGAAGGGACAGTTGTTTAAAGTACTGTTAACATTTTTTAAATATTTGAACACATTAGTTTTGTTTGTTTTTTGCTGAGACAATTTTTGCTGACTTGACCAGGGTCCTACTAGGAAGTGTTAAGTGTCTGAGGCCCATTTGAACTCAGGTCTTCCTGACTTCAGGGCTGGTACTCTTATCTGCTGTGCCACCTAGCTGCCCCAAACACATTAGTTTTTAATGAAAATTGGTGTATAAAAATAAGTTATTAAGATTTTTATATGGAAACCCTACCAAATTTTAAAGCTGAGATGAGGTTTCCTTTGGTAACCAGTAAATTGCCATTTTTATTTTTGCATTCTTACAGGTATACAAAGAACAGGTTTTAGAACCTATGCTGAATGGAACAGACAAAACACCAGCATTAATTTCTGATTATAAAGAATATCATACAGATACAACTGTGAAATTTGTGGTGAAGATGACAGAAGAAAAACTTGTGCAAGCAGAAGCTGCTGGGTTGCATAAAGTCTTTAAACTTCAGACTACTCTCACTTGTAATTCTATGGTAACTTACATTGCTTTTACTAAACTCTTTTGTGATATCAGAGTATTGATTTTACTGGGACTGGCTATGTAAAAGCCTAAATGTGCTTGTTTGTCTTTAAATTATTTGTGGCTATTAATTGACTTGTTAGGAAACATAATATATGATTATATAGGAAGAATTTTTGAGACATGATATCTTGTGTAATTTCTTTTATTTCAAGTGAAAATGTTTACTGATTTTTATAAGGAAAACTATTCAATCTTTAAGAAATATCCTTGAAAAACATAAATGTCATTTATATAGGTATATAGACTACAAACTAAAGAAGTTAAAGAGAGAAAGCATAGAAGCACTGGATATGTGCAAGATTCTGTATTCTGCAATTTAGCCAAGCTGGCTTTGCCCACCCTCATTTGTGACCCTGGCTTCTTATCTGCACTTGGCACAATCCATGGATCCTTCCAGGAATAAGTTCTGGTCTTGCTGGCACCTCTTAGAATGCCTTGTTTCCCTCTAGAGTCAGCCAAGTGCTGCCTTTTTCATTAGGACTTTCCCATTTCTCATGATTGCTTAGGCCTTTACTCTACCAAATGATCCTATCTTTATTTTATTTATACTTACACATGTCCAGGTTGTCTCCCTTAGAACAAACACTCTTCTAGTTCTTTCTTTGTATTTGTTTCTCCAGTGCTTAGCATGGTGCTTGGAATATAGGAAGCACTTAATAAATGCTTATTCAATTCCTCATTTGTACTTGGGTGCTTAGCACTGTGCTGGCCACATAAATGATGCTTAGGAAATACATTTTGATTGGTTGGTGTTTGTGTGGCTTGAGACAAATCTCAGTACTTTATGGCTATACCTTATACATGCATGTGTATATGAATATAATTCTAGCATTTGATAAAGATCAAACACCAACTGTGAATCAAACACTTTATACCTTTCCAGAGCCTAAGATAAAACATGGTTCCGAATCTGATAGGGAGGGTTGTGGGGCTAGAAAACAGATGGATCAGGAAAGGCTTCATGTGGGCGACATTGACTTGGACTTTAAAGAATACCTAGTAATTTAATAAATTAAAATGGCCATGTAGGCATAGGAAATAGCCCAAGTAAAGGCAGAGAGTCACAAGAACCCTTGGTACCTTCAGTAGGTAAAGCAGAGCCTAGCCCTTCATTGATATGGCAAGCTGCCAGAAAGAGGAACGCTCAGGAAGGAAGGAAAGAAGAGAGGGGGACAAGGGAAGGGGATAGATAAGCAGTTATATAGTGTTTACTGTGTGCCAGGTACTGTGCTAAGCATTTTTACAAATATTCTCATTTGACCCTCTGAGGTAGGCATTATTATTACCATCCCATTTTATGTTGGAGGAAATAGGCAGGCAAGTTAAATTACTTGTCCAAGGTCACACAGCTAATAAATATCTGAGGCTGGATTTGAATTTAGGTTTTCTTAACTTCAGGCCAAGAGCTCTATCTACTGTACTACCAATCCATTCTAGGAAGGCCTATGATGCATCTGCTTTGCAGATAGTCACAGAGCAAGAGTTCTTAGCCTCTTTTTGTGCCATAGCCTCTTTTAGTAGTTTGGGGGAGCCTGTGGCTCCCAATTTTACTTAAAGTGTCAATTTTAAAAAAAACCTTTATTTTCACTGACCCAAATGACCCTTCCCCGCACCCCCTAGTTTATAGATGCCAGGTTAACAATTCTTAGAGTTGCTTTTGGCAAGAGAGATTCAGTGACTTGCAGGTCATAGAGCCAGGGTATACCAAAGCCTGGATTTGAGGCCAGATCTTCTTGACTCCAGTGTACTTCTCTATCCACTGTACTAGACTAGCTCACTTTATGTGAGCTTTATGTGTGTTTGTAATAGTAACATTATGACTGCATTCGTATATATAGTATACATATGTGTAATACATGTATATATGCATGTTTGTATAATAGTTTAAACACAAATGTGTGTATCTAATATATCTAATTTACATTGAGGGAATTATATATTTATTTCACATTTACTATATTACATATGCATCTAAGAAAAGCAACCAAAAATTCCTAGAAGAGGAAAGTCATTGATTTAATTTGTACACAGGTTTCCATCTTCTCTGTAAAGATATATATGAAATAATTGGAAGAGTATTTAATTCTGTAGTGCAGTCACTTTACATATCTCTAGCATGCTTTAAGAAATATATACATACAAATTTGTGAAACAGATGAATTCACGTGCCACATATGCACACCAGATGTTCTTATTCTTTTTGCTCTGTTTGCTAGCATTTCCATACTTTTACTTTTGTATTCAGAAACAATATTAGAAATGAGCCAAAGGACCTTGACATGTGGCTCCTGCTATTCTCGCACTTTTTCTTTTCTGTTCTTTGCATCCAATTTCTGGTTCTGCTTCAGCCTGGGAGGCCTTGCTGTGTTAGAGGCCTTGAATAACCTTTTTTCTAAACTATTCCCAGGAGCCACTTAAAGTCAATTGAAGTAGGCAGTACATTCTGAATTTTTCAGAATCCAAACAATCAGCAACCTCAAATAACTGGAACTTTTCTTTTATCTACTTTTATGGGAAAAAAAGCAATATCATGTAAACATCTGCTATCAGATATTAATTTTCTTTTTTTAGGGATTTTCTTAAAAATTTATTGATATAATCTTTTTATATCACCTTTATTTCCCAATATATTCCTCCTTAATCCCGTAAAAAAAAAGAATTAAAAAGGAAGAGGGAAAAATGCCAGTGAGACTAATGAAGAATGAATTTTTTTTAAAGTCATGTTCTAGGAGTATGCCATAGGGATCCTTATTTGTTCAGATGAATCCCTGATAACTGGGAACAGGAGACAGAAAATTTGAGCTGAAACCTCATCTGGTATGCTTATTGCCTCTGACTTTGGAGAAACCATTTGGCCTCTGTGGGTGTTCATTTCCCCTTCTGTAAATATGGTGAGCTGGACTAGATAGCCTTGGAAGGTTCCTTCCAACTTAACATCTCTGAGCTTGGGTATATTAAGAAGTTCTGTCATTCTTGGTCAAGAAAGGCTGATGGTGGAGTTAAAGGTAGAGAGGAAGAAATATAAAGGGCCAAATATGAACATAACATGGGGCTCAAAAAAATCCGTGGAAAGGCAAGAAATATATTGGAATTTGGCACATGTTTTAATTTTTAAATGAGAATTTTTTTTCAAACTTCAGAAAAAAGTCTTTGAATAGAAAAACAATATGGAGATTTTTAGGCTGAGAGAAGAAATTCTCTGCAGATTTTAATAGAAGTTTTTGGGAAATGTTCTTAGTTTAAAAAAATACTGTAATGTTTTTGTTTATCCAAACTTTTCAGATTTTTCATATGGTTTCTATGGAAATATTTAAAGAAATGTTTTTCAAAATCTTGTTGGTTTTTTTTTAATGGATTTCAGGATTGAGCATTGTTCATATAAGTTGAGTTCAGGTTGACAAATATAACAGTTGAAATTTAAGGAAATATGCAAGCTAATATGGGAATGTGAGATCAATTTATTTAAAAAACGTTATTTTGAATAGGTGCTGTTTGACCATATGGGATGTCTGAAGAAGTATGAGACTGTACAAGATATTCTGAAGGAGTTCTTTGATTTAAGGTTAAATTATTATAGTTTACGTAAGGAGTGGCTTGTGGGAATGTTGGGGGCAGAATCCACCAAGCTAAACAATCAAGCTCGCTTCATTCTAGAGAAGATACAAGGGAAAATTACTATAGGTAAGATGAAACTTTTAAAAATTGGAATGTTAGTTAAAGTGGAAAAAACTTTATTAATAGAAGACATTTTGATCAGTAGAATATAAACAAATACAAAATGAATCTCTTTTCTTGATCCTAATTTTATTTTTCCCTCACATAGAGAATAGGTCAAAGAGAGATTTGATTCAAATGTTAGTCCAGAGAGGTTATGAATCTGACCCAGTGAAAGCCTGGAAAGAAGCACAAGAAAAGGTAATAATTTGCAGAAAAAGACATTCAGAGAAGCTTTTAAAAATAACCCCTTAAGCAAACCAGTGGAAACCCCAACTCCAACCCTAAATATTATGTCCCTTTAGTGCTGCTAAAGGTGCTGAATTGTGCTTTCTGGAGACTAAGTCTTCTGTTTATCCCCAGAACAGATACAGCACAGGGATTTGCAGTGCACACCCACCCCAAAGCCCTTTGCCAGTGTGACTCAGCCATGACCTGGAGCAATCACTCCAGGTGTGAGAAGGTAGCTCAGTCTCCTTGGCCTTTTTCCTGAGCCTGCCAATCAGGGTGTCAGTTGTGGTGGTGGTGGTTTTGTGAGGTGCATGTTTGTTGTCAGAGAGTTGGACTGGTAGCACTCAAGCTTTTACACTGTATTTGCTACATAGCCATGGTATGGCAGCCAGCCACCACTCACTTGGTCTGGTCCTGGTTCACATTGGGAACACTACATGTGCTAAGCTCATTAGGAGTAGCCAAGTTTGTACTGAACCCCTACTGTGTGCTCAGCCCTGAGCTTGGTTCTGTAAAGGATTTTCTTAAGGGACTTGACCTTTGGGATCTCAGATTAAAAGGCTACTAACTGAGCTATGTATTCCAGATCACAAAAATATGCAATAACCATTCAATAAATGGAATATTGAAAGGTGGAACATTACCCTGTTATGGTCTTTAAAAATATTAAGAAAACATTATGATTGAGAACACAAATATGAAAAAGTGAGGTAATATAAATAACTAGACTTTAGAGTTTTTGGTTAATTCCTATGTGTGTGTACAAAACCAGCAATATAATTTTAGCATCATATATATCTGTGGGTGTGAAAATTTTAATTTTGACAATTTAAATTTTCCTTGTTCCCAAAAGTTCTCAATTATAATGTCTTTACAACTTTCATCAAATTATACAATTTGTTTTTATCTACATTATATAATTTTTTTTCCCAATGTGTAGTCAGTAGTAGGATTCCTTAGAGTAAGCAAATTTTAAATGAATTGCATAAGGTACTGGTTAAAAATACAGATGAACAGATTATATAAAAGTTAGAAAAAGAGTGGCCAGAGTGGAGCAAATCCCAAGTGAATTGCAATGAGCTAAGCAATCTGTTTTCCTGTGATTGTGCTCATTTTGATTTTTACCCTCTTATTTTCTCAGTCTTGCTCTCCTCTCTCTTTCCTCATGTTTTCTCTTCTCCTCTTCCCTGATCCTTGAGTGACACTGATTTGTTGTATTACAACATACAACCTTTTAATGATTGATTCAAAGGAGATCAGGGAAATAATACATCAGTAAAATACTGAATTTGATTTCTTAGTGCAAAGGACAAAAGGGGCTCTAATCATAAGAATGTCCAGATGATAGTGCCACACACAGTACCTTTAATGGGCATAACTTAATGTTGGGTTCATTTCAATTGCATGTAACCTGTGGAATTTGGGATAGTAGGAGGAACTGCTTTGTTTTCCTAATTTTAGTTTTTCCAGAAGGCATTCATCCATACTAACAAAATTATTTTTTAAAGTAACATTTGGAGAAATGATTGAGAGGCTGACATTTAATAAACAATTATTTTTTAAGAATAGATTCCCAAAAGCATCAAAACAAATTACATTGTTGGTATCACTGGTAATTATACATTTATTTAAATATTTCATAAAATATACTTGTGAATCAACAGAACTCAGTCCAAAAAGTTTTAGTAATATATATCCAAATCTGATTTGGTTTCACATTGCAAAATCAATTTTAGTAGTGACTTAGAATTAAAATATAAATTCATATTATATTTTTTCAGTGTTTAAAAAAACCCTCAGAATTCCTCAATAATTAATAATAATAAAGGATTATTGATGGATAATTCTCATTCATCAAAATAACAGCAATAATAGATTAAGCCACATAATAGTTCTAATTTTTCTTAGCACTTGATTAATAAATATACTTATGTGATGAAGCCTCATATATTTGTAAATTAGATTACCCTTCTATATTTAAAATGACAATTTGCTGACTATTCTTATATATAGAATGGCAGTAGAAATTAAACTAAGCAGTAATTAATTTGTTACACATAAAAAAATTATTTGCTATTTGAAAAGTAATTATCAACATGTTTTATTCAGGTCTTTTTTTGAGATAATCCTATGTAAAAATCATTTTATAAATAAAAACAGCATAACTTTACTAATTCTTATTCTGCTAATTCATTAATCTGGTTCTCATGCCTTTACTATGAACTTTCTCTTGTTCCTAAATTATCTAAATTAATGATTAATAAGATTTCTATGTTAGGTAGAGAATGTACTTGAGTATAGTTATTATAAATATTATTGCAAAGCCCTTTCCATTTTATAATGCACTACTCAAATTTTTTAAATTTGAAATTACATATTCACTCTTCAATATGAAAATCTGACAACTTTTGGGGGGGGGTGTCTACAGTTAATTGAGTTATATTGAGGCTCAACTGTCAGTCATTAGATTACTTTTCTTCCTAACTTAATAGTTTGATTTTCTATATCAACTTCATCAATAAATTGCAATATTCTTCTTCTTAAGATTGAATCTCTTTATAAACAAAGTTTAGTATTTTAATAGGAAACACTTTAAAAGTATTCCAAAATATACTTTTAGCTACTATTCTTCCCTACCTCCTCCTACCCCAAGGGAGAACATAAAGTCATTAGAAAGATTGTTTAGTATTTTAAATATTGCTGCTAATGTAGATAAGACTATGGAAAGTTATTTGCTTTTTTTTTTTTTCCAGGCTGCAGAAGAAGAAGAAACACAAAATCAGCGTGATGATAGTTCCTCTGATTCGGGCACTACCTCAGGCCCTGATTTTAACTATATCTTAAATATGTCTCTGTGGTGTCTTACTAAAGAAAAAGTTGAAGAACTGATTAAACAGAGAGATGCAAAAGTATGAATTTTGTGTAGTAAATATTTTCAAACTTGTTATCAGTATTCCTGTTTTCATAAATATAGCATTTTGCATTATTTTTTAAGTTTTTAAAAGACCATACTAAACTTTGTAGTTACCTGTTATATTTTTATTTTAGGGAAGAGAACTCAATGACCTTAAAAGAAAATCTCCTTCTGATCTCTGGAAAGAAGATTTAGCAGCTTTTGTTGAAGAACTTGATGTATGTTTTAGTCTATATGGAAATTTATTTTGAGAATGAATAGTTAGAGGATAAGAATCAAAATCAATTTTGGACTAGATCATGTTGGGGATGCCTTACAGTACTGTGTGTACAGTTCATTTTTTTTAAAGAGGTTTAAAACATGATCATATTAGTGAGAAGTGCTAAAATTAAGCTTAAAGAAACTTGAACATAAAATGTATTTCTATTTTGATGAATATACAAACCATGTAAATTGAATTGCTATTAATTACTCTCTTATAATGTCTTTTTCAAATATGTAATCTAGAATGAAAGAATCAGACTTCTGAGTCAAACCTGACTGTGATAATTGATACATCAACAAGGACTTATTAATGACTCTATATATCAGGCACTATGTTAGTGCTGGGGGCACAAGATAATCTCTGCTACCTTAGAGTCTACATTCTACCATATAATTTCACGTGAATTCTAGATGAAAAAGCAGAAGTTGTTGTTTTCTCTGTTAGTGGTATTTGACCCTTTTTGACCCCACTTAGGATTTTCTTGGCAAAAAATACTGGAATGGTTTGCCATTTCTTTCTCCAACAATAAGAGTTTATGTTGTATTACATAAATTCAGTTAAATTTTTTACATGATTTCATATAAACTCCAGAGAAAAAGAGGAAGTAAAGCTTTCTCCTAAAATTTTAGAAAACAGTATTTTCTTCAAGGTCTTTTTTTTTTTTATTACATAAAAGTCCTAACAAGTTAATATTTAGAATAAGATATAAACTTTTGAAGAGTTTTATAAAAGTAGTGAAACCTTTAGAACTTTAATTCATTTTAGCAAATCAGAATGCTATTATATAATCTGACTTAATGAAGAACCAGAAATAAAACTTTTGTTTTTATAAACATTGATTACACATTTTACACTTATGCTATCTTATCACCATATTTATGGATTATCATATTTTTTAGATTGGGAAACATTCATAAATAAATTTATGTAAATTTGAATTACAATTTCCCATTGATTTCAATTGTTAATTCAGAGATTCCTTTCCATTGAAAATACACATTTTAAAACATCACAAAAAATAAAACAGTCCTTTAAAAAACAGAAAACGAAAAAATTTTCTGATAGTAATAATCCATAGTCTTTCTTTAAATTTGACTTGTTCCTATGAAAATGAAAGATGAAGACTTTGAATGTACCTGAGTATAGGTATTTTAAATATTTTATTTTATTTTTTCTATTTTAAAAATTTTTTTATTTTTTAACTTTCCTCTATAGGAATACTAGGAAAATCTCTCTGTTTTCCTTTGATTTCAGAGCAATTTCTTGCCATTCAAATCAGTTTTTTTTTTTTTCAAGAGTTATTGGTTTTAGAATTTGTAAGCCTGGAAAGGGGGTTTTGCATTGAGTCTCAAGGAATGTTATACTATTTCATTGACTCTAATTTGTAATCAGATGGTAAATCTCATGTGGGCTATTTTGTGAAGCATTTTAAAACATCTTTTTCCCCTTAAACTTGTGAAAGAGAATCTGCCAGACATTTAAAAGAGCTCCCTTTCCCAAGATTTTAAAATAATCTCTTCAAAAGGATTTTCATTATAAAAGGAAGGCTCCTTTTGTAATGTGATTAATAATGTAAGAGTAATCATTCCTTCATCCTAGGCTAGACTGATGCCTTTTCATTTTGACATAATTTTTCTGACCAGTTTTTAATTGAAACAAGATGTGAACCCTTATATTTGTGAAATGTTTGCTTTTAGATATTTTCTTCTTTTCCTATACCTAAGCAAATAGATATTACTTTACTGTGATTAAAAACATATTTGTGATTACTTGCTATGAATCTGATAAATCTAGATAAGTTTTTTTAGTTTCTTCTGAAAAATGTAGGGATCTTTTCCATGATATAAAACCATAAAATTAAGTACTTTGAAGATCTTAGGCATCATCCCACCCAGGCTTCTTGTTTAACAGACAGGAAAAATAAAACCCAGAATCGATATAACTTGCTTTATGTCACACAGGGGGATTAAGAATCCAGATTATCTGATCTCTTGACCAATGTTCTTTTCACCATTTTATAGAGGATCCATTTTAATGTGTTTTATTATTTTTTCTGTAAGGGTTAAATTTTTTTAAAAATTTTGTTACTAATTACAGTGATGTTTTTCTGCAAGGCAATTTTTCAGTTTTGTCACTACCTTATGATTACTCCTTAGAAAGTGGAAGCCCAGGAAAGAGAGGATGCTTTGGCTGGAATGGCTGGCAAAGCAATAAAGGGTAAAGTTGGCAAACCCAAGATAAAAAAGCTTCAGTTGGAAGAGACCATGCCCTCGCCCCATGGCAGAAGGATTGTTCCACAGATTACATCTGCCATGAAGGCTGATGCCAGCAAAAAGTTGCTAAAGAAAAAGAAGGTGGGTAAAAATGTGTACTTCTTATTTTAATCCTTTCACGTTGGTAGAGGTCATTGTGGTTTTATTATTAAAATAAGAAGAATAATTGAATCATTATGTGGTGGTTACAATATTCATTTTTGGTTTTTAACTCTATTCTTTAATTTTTGCTTCATGTTCTGGTTGATAATACTAAGTGAGATAGAGGGATCCAAATATAGTTAAAGGCCATATGCAGACAAAAGCAATTGAATTCAAATTTTTAAAAGGGAAAAACATCAAACATTTCATCAACTTGCTTTATTATATCAAGAACTTTCAATGTAAGACTATATTCAATAAATGTATTACTGTATATCAGTTGATCCAAAATCTCATCAACATGGATATTTCTCAAGTACCATATGTTCCTATGAATCTTTCATAGAGGATCTGCTTTGGAAACCTTCCTCCAAACTATTTGACATTCTTTGGTCACTAGAGTAGCAATTGGGCTATCTCTCAGTTGTACCTTGCTCTCAATTCAGAATTATGATCCATTTGCTCTATTCATGCATTTCCTCAATGATATCTCTTATGCAACCATAACATATTTAGAACTTTACTTTGGAATCAGTTGGCATAAATTACCAGCCTGAAAGTATCTTTCATGCTGAAAAAGCCAAATGCCTTATTTTTGCTTGAGAGAGGAGACTTGTTATATTCAGAATCACTTACCATAGTGCTAGGTGAGATTGAGCCATGACTGCTTCTGCTTGTGGTGCCCCCTGTCCATTATGGTCTTAGGATGCTTTTCGTATCAGCTGGTAATTCTTACAGATGACACGTTAGATAAAAACACATTCTAAATCTGGTAGTGATAGCAATCCTTTTCACTTTCCTTTCTCTTATTTAGGGTGATCTTGATCCTACGGCAGTAAAGGTAGAATTTGATGATGAATTGGGAGGAACACCAGCAGAAGGTATAGGAGAAGATTCATTGACAGCATCCACTCCTGCACCTAAAGGACCCAAACCCAAAAGGGAGAAAAAGGAACCTGGTAAGCTATTTGTGTATAAAAATCATTAAAATTGCCTCAAGCAACAAACGAGTGCCAAGTATGTCCCAGGCATAATACTAAGGATTGTCAGGACAAAGACAAAAGACTCCCTAGTTGAAGAGAACAACACACAAATGCTAGTGGGAGAACCAGCCGTGGGAGAATTGGAGATAATTGGGGGGGGAGGGGGAAGGGAAGAAGGAAGCATTAGACTTAGACTTAAGATAGATGAGGAAGGGCTTCTGCCAGAAGGTCAATGTTAGCTGGAGCTCAAAGAGAGCCAGGAGGTAGAAATGAGGAGAAAATGACTTTCCTGACATGGGGAACAGTCAAAGACGGAGGATGGTGTGTCTAGAGGAGGCCTGTGTCCCTTGGTCATAGAGCAAGTAGTAGAGGAGTCGGATCTAAAGTGATGGAAAAGACTGAGTGCCCAAGTGAGAGATTCTGTATTTGATCCTGGAAACAATCCAGAACCACTGAAGTTTATTAAGTAAGAGAGGGGCATGGATGGACCTGCATTGTGAAAAGATCTCTTTGCCAGCTGAGGAAGATGGGCCAACACAGGGAACCAATGGCCAACAGACAGGAGACGATGAGGGCCTAGTCAGGTAGTGGCAGCTTTTGCGAATGATATTGTGAAGATAAAAGTGACAAACTGTTCCAATAGATCGGATATAAACTGAGAGGATGGTCTCCTTAAGAGTAATCGGGAAGTTAGGAAGAACAGGTAGTTTTGGAAGAAAGAAAATGAGTTCAATTTTGAACATGTTAACTTTTAAATGTTGAGTTGATATCCCATTTGAATTGTCCAGTAGGCAGTTGGAGATATGGGTTTGGAGGTCAGCAGAGAAAGTTTTGGGTAGGATAGGTAGATTTAAGAATCATGAGCAGAGAGCTGGTCATTAAATCCCAGGCTGCATATGTAATCACTAAATGAAGAGAGAATACATAGAATGAATATATAGTACATAGAGAGAATAGATGAAAGTTTAGGACTGAGTCTTGGAGGTTCCTTATATTTAGAGGATATGACCTAGAAGATAATCTAGCAAAAAAATGAAAGGGAGCAGTCTGGTAGTAGAACTGGAAGGGACAGTGTCCTGAAAATCTAGAGAGAAGAGACAATCAAGTCAGCAGAATCAGAGGTGGGAGAGAATTCAAGGAGAAAGAGAACTGAGAATAGACCATCAGGCCTGGCACCTGAGAGGTCACAGGGATCTCTGGTTAGAAGAGTTTTGGTGGAATGATGAGGTTAAAAGAATATGCAAAGTGAGGATATAGCCACAAACGAGGACAGAGATGGGGCAGTAGCTGATAGGTAGGTAGGACAGGGAGAGGAAATGCTCATGTTGGGAAGAGAAGTTAGATTGCTTTCAAACTACGTTTTATTTTAAGAGTAGGATCTAGAGATTTGATACCTCCTTGGTACCAAAGAACCAATTTGTCCACGGATGCAGATTGAAATTCCCTCTAAATCTTAGTGGAGACAGACCTGTTTCTTGAATTACTGTAATTGAAATAATCACCTGGTGGACAGTTCTCAGGTGATGTTCCTCTCAGAACTTACTTGTTTTCATCTCTGGAAAATATACAGACTTTTTCTTCTAATTCCCAAAGCCTTCACAGCTTCCTAGTATCAAATAACACTTGCTTTCTATTGATTACATCTTGATAGATTGATTACAACCCAGCTCCATCTCCACATCAAGATGAGGCATTGGAGAAAGGCTTTTATTGAAGCCAGTTGGAATAAAGCTCTCAATGTTTATAAGTACTACATTAAAAAAAATCTTTCCCCTTGGTAATATAAAGGAAGTACTGTTATAACTTTATAATTTATAATTTAACTGTTATATATTAATTATTTGATTTTAGGTACCAGGGTGAGAAAAACACCTCTTTCTTCTAATAAATCTGGTGCAAAGAAAGTGAAGAAAAGAAACCCTTGGTCTGATGATGAATCCAAATCAGAAAGTGACTTGGAAGAAACTGAACCTGTGATTATTCCAAGAGACTCTCTGCTTAGACGAGCTGCTGGTACTGCTGATATTTTATGGTCACTGTATTGTATAGGAGAGTGCTTCTACCAAGTTGTTTATGTTCAAATAACGATTCTTAAGGCCTGTCTCTTTCAACCAAAGAATTTCATTCTTTTTGCATGCATAAAAATACTGCTGAAATGAAGAAAATGAGTTGGGAATTTCAAATGAAGTTACAGTTGTTAACAGTAAGAAAGAAACTTTTAGGAAAGGCAAGTCATCACAGAATTAGTAAAGAATGGACTACAGTTTTCAGTGGGAAATACTGTCTTTGAGAATAAGCATCTCATTTTTTAAAAGAAATGCTTTCTAGAAGAGTTGGCTACAGAGTATGTTTTTGTGAAATGAGTCCTAGTTTAAAAAAATTCATTATGAAATTGGAGCTGTTCCCCATAATATTGAATTAAAACATTTTAGGGAGGAAACAGCTCACATGATGGTCAGCCTTGTGATTGTAAAACATACTGGCAGACCGATGATCCCTAATTGCTCTTTGTTCAATTTTTCTCTTTTCAATCTCTCTTATCCTGTATCACAGGAATTTCACCTTTATTAGTATATCCTTGTACTCTATACTCATAATTCGTGGAACCTGGCTTCCCATTAGCTTTGGATAAATTGCTATGACAAAAGGAACTAGATTTAAGAGTACATATCATCATCTAACTTAAAGGTAGCATGGTTTAATGGAGAGAACTCTTAATGGAAATCTATTTTCTTCTCCGGATCATTTGACAGATGAGAAAACTGAGGCAAACAGAGTGAAGTGGCTTGCCCAGGATTATACAATTAGTAGGTGGCTGAGGCCAGATTTGAACTGAGGTAGATGAGCCTTCCTGACTCCAGGCCCAGTGCTCTAATCACTGTAACCACCTGTGCCCCATATATGTACACATATCCACACCCATTCATATACATATATACAGATATATATATATATATATATATATATATGTATATTACCATATTAGAGATAGATATATAACTTTACAAAGTCTATGTATGTGTGTGTGTATATATACAATTTCAAAGAGATGGAAAGCAGTTATCAGAACTAACGAAATGTATCAGTCTAGCCCAGTTATCCACAATTAGTCACCCACTTCTGCAGAGAAGGACAGGAGATACATTCTCATATCTTTTTTCCCCCCTTGAGGCAATTGGGGTTAAATGATTTGCCCAGGGTCACACAGCTAGGAAGTGTTAAGTGAGGTCAGATTTGAACTCAGGTCCTCCTGATTTCAGGGCTGGTGCTTTATCTGCACCACCTGGCTGCCCCATATCTCTTCTTTATGGACAAACTTAATCATCATTAGTATTCAGTTTCCATTTTGCTGCTGTTTGTTGTAGTTCTATTAACCCAGTTGTGCTGTTGTTTAAAAAAAAGCCCTAGCTCTGCTGCTCTTGATGCTTAGTTGCCTCATCAATAATGAAAATGTTGGACTAAGTGATCTCCAAGTTTATTTGTTTTTTTCCCTTCAGCTCTGACATTTTTAGAGTATTTTCTTTCAGTTCCCAAGAGAGTATGAAAGAGGGGTTTAGAATATGACATTTCTGATTTTGGAATTTAATTCTCCATTAGAATGGCCTCATTTTTGTGCTGCATTTTGAATCTAGTGAGGGGGTGTTACATTTGTTTGTTTTTTCCTCTAGAGTATCTATTTTTGGTTGGAAATCAGTTCTGTAGATACTGCCCAAGTATCTAAATGATTGTGGTAATTTGAAAATACTTAATTTTATAGTATATTAGAGAAACATTTTTAGAATCTTACCTGCATTTAAGCAAATGCAAACATTTATTAATTACTTATTGTATCCCTGCCACTAATAGACACAAAGGACATAAGAACAGATAAAAATAACATGTTTTGAACTGAATCTTTGGCCTGTCTGCATAACAAAAGCAAAGTAGAGAATTGGTTTCCTGGAAATTAAAATTTTGCACTCATGTCAAAAATAGCAGAACCTCTTATTTGCATAATCTCTTTATCTTCCCCCCCTAAAATTTGCACATTTTGTTACTCCCATTCTTTCCCTGCAGGTCCACTGAATTCTCATATTACTAATGATTTAATTTACTTTTGCCACAGTTTTCAGCTGTCTCAGAAATAGCAAATATTCCCATTATTTTATGGACACTAGATAGCTGTAGCACATACTGGATAAAGAATATTATTCAGACATTGAGTCTGTCCCTAGTTCTGCTGCTCTATCCCATTATAGGACTGGGCAAATCACTCCCTTTCTTTACCCTTAATTGCCTCAGCTTCATAATGAAAATGTTGAACTTAGTGATCTCCAAGGTTCCCTCAACTCTGACATTTTTAGAGCATTTCTTTCCAGTTTCCAGGAAAGTATGAAAGAGAGGGATTTTGATTATGACATTTCTGACATTGAAATTTAATTCTCTATTGGACCATTTTTGTGCTTCATTTTGAATCTATATAGATCCAGCCTGAAAGCATGAAGTGCTTTGTACAATATGGAAGCACTTTCTATGTATTGGGCTTAATATTTATTATTAATATCAATAATTAATTTAATATTAACTATTAATCAGTCTGAATGCTGACTTTATACAAAATCTTGTTGTTGTTTTTTATTTTTCCCTAGCGGAAAGGCCTAAATATACTTTCGATTTTTCGGAAGAGGAAGATGATGCTGATGAAGATGATAATAATGATTTAGAGGAATTGAAAGTCAAATCATCTCCTGTGACAAACGACAGAGATGATGAGTTCGTTCCCTCAGATGGTTTAGATAAGGATGACTATACTTTTTCTCCAGTCAAATCAAAAGTAACTCCAGAGTAAGTACAGTTATACATTTTATCTGGTAGGGGATTTGGGGGATAGTTATTTTTTTTCTTGAACTCTAAAGTGCTATTTTTCAAACAATATTCTCCTTCTTACCTTGTTTACACTATTATCAGTCTAGGGAAGGGCAAGTTCTGCGAACAAAATAGATGTTATTAAGTGATAAATATACTTTTGAACTTGAAACTGGGGAGTTTGGAGGTCTTTTCTTTTTAGAGCTTCAGCTTTGATTTAAGGAATTAAGTCTTGGTTCATTTCCTCTATCAATGCAAGACTATGAATTTAGATCAAACTTTTTTTAAAAACCAAATTTGAGTTATTTCTTTGCTTCCTTAATAGAACCAATGTTTGCCAAATTCCTAGAATACTAGTCATTGGCAGTTAGCTGAGCTCCCTCAGACTGGAGAGCTAGAGTATTGTCTACTAAACCAAGGGCCCTCTCTTTATAAAAGAAAGGGGCTCCCTGGTTACTCCTGCATCCTCCCCTCTGTTGCAGTGAGGCAAAGACAGGCATTCCATCGAGTGGAAGTTGCTCCAGAAAGGTTTTCTTGGAGTGAGTGAGTGTGTGTGTGTGTGTGTGTGGGGGGGGGGGGGGGGGGGGTATCTCCAGCAGAAATACTTTTTTGGGTTCGGGTAATTAGGATACTTTGAATCATGATGTGAATTTGAATTAAGCCTTAGTGCAAGTCATTCTAAATTAGAACATGTAGTTATTACTACAAATCATGTTTTGTTAATTTTTAATTAAGTGCCGCTTCTGCCTTTGTTTTAAGTTCCTTTCTGTTTTAAGATGAAACACTTAAGGAATGTGGCTTAGTGGACACAGAATTAGGAAACCTGGGCTTACTCCCCACCTTTGATGTTCACCAGCTGGTTGACCCATGGCAGGTGTCTTAATCTCTGTGTAATTCTTTCCTCATCTGTAATCAGGGAGTTGTAATATTTATTATTATATACCTCACAATTTTGTTGTTTGGAAAGAGGTTTTGCAAATCATAAGGCACTATGCAAATGTGAGTTGTTATTATTCCTACAATCAGTCTTTAAAAGAATGTGAAGGAAAAATGTAATAAGTTAGTTAAAAGTTTGTTCTGTTGATTCAAAGAATAAAGTGGAAAGCATTGTTTCATAGAAGTAAAACTCCATATTTCCAACATGGCATCTTTATGGTTTAATTTCTCTTTTCAATATTAGAAAATCCTCACATGACAAGAAAAACCAGGACTTTGGGAACCTGTTCTCATTCCCTTCTTATTCACAGAAGTCGGAAGATGGTATGCTTACTTATACCTTATTTTCATTCTTATTGGGAATTTATGGTAATGTTAGATTTGTCTATGTTATTGGAGCAAAGCAGACTAATGAATAACTAAAAAAAATCTTCATTTGACTAAAGAGTAAAAACATATATTCACCCAAAAGTATGTGTGTATACACATATCTCTATACATGTCTCCATCTTTATATATAACAAATAAATATTCGTGTATATTAAGGACACTAATTGTGCTCCTTATACCACGTATCTCTGTGCATATGCACGTGTTTGTTTATATACATGTATAGGAAAATATATGCACATGTCTATATAGGTGTGCATATCTACATGCATGCAACAATGCATGCATGTATTTGTGTCTTTGTGTCATATACGTGTATAAACACATGAAGGTGAATTTACCCCTTATGTACAGGAATGTGCACCTATGTGCATAGACACATGTTTGTGTGCATATCTATATGTGTGAATGTCTACATGTTTGGGAAAATATGTACTCGTGAGTATATACCCAGGCATGTATAGACTGTATATACACGTATGCACACACACATACACACACACACACGAAGGTAAATTTGTTCCATATATGCAGATACACATATCCATTTGTGTAAGCAAATATATATGTGCATGTATATATGTATGGGAAAATATACACGTTTCTATTCATGCATATGCATATCCAAGCTTTTTCTCTGTGTATAGGCTCTGACATTTAATAAATATGTCATTTAACTGGTTTGAGTTTAATTACTTCTGTATAAAATGAGGATAAGGTTTATACCATCTAATTCATAGTGAAGTAAAGAGGAAAGCGATTAGTCACCCTTAAATCACTGTGCAAATTTGTGTGATTATTAATAGTTATATGGTATGATTTTAGAAGTTACAAAGGGCCTGCTCTTTAAAGTTGTACTTTGTGTTGAACCTGTGCTGTGCAGTGAGGTAAGTTCTGGGGATGTCAATATGAAAATGAAATAGTTCTGTCCTTAGGGAGCTACAACATGTTTAAGTATGAATAAATGCAGGATTTAAAAAAGTGAAGTAGGGATGGGTGGGAGAGCAGCTGACATTCTTACCTAGGAGAATACTAGACAGATTAGAAACAGCTGGCTGGTGCATTGGACTTGGAGTCAGGAAGGAAGGAATAGCTGAATACAAATCTATCCTCAAATGTTTATTAGTTGTGTGACCCTGGAAAAGTCATTTAGCCTCTCCCAGCTTTAGTTTCCTCCTCTATTAAAAAGAACACCTGCAACCCTGGGTAGTTGTGAGGATCAAAGGAGCTAATATTTGTAAAGCACTTAAAAAAAAGCTTTAGATAAATCCTGGCTGCTCTCCTTTTCCTCAATAATGAAATCAGGAAAGACCTCATAAAGGAGGTGCCCTCAAAACTCCATCTGAAAGTGAGGTAGGGCTTCCAGGAGTCTAAGGTGAGGAGGGAAGTGTTCCCTACTTGGGGGCCAGCTGTGTCCAGAGGCTCAGTGGCTACCCACGGTACAGCTTGCATGTATAGGGAATAGTAAGTAACCTCTTGGCTGGCACCTGAGTTGCATGGAGGCAAGTAAGGAAAGAGAAGCTGGCACTTTCAGAGCCAAGCAGAAGTTTGTATTTTATCCTAGAGGCAGTAGAGGAGTTCCTGGAGCATCTTGAGCTGGGGAGTGACCTAGCCAGATATGTGCTTTAGTAATATCAAGTTGTCAGCTGTTCAGAGAGGGTAGAATCTCGGCAAGGAGGCTGGCACAAAGTCTCTTCCTTGGCATACTAGAAACCGCTTGGTTTGGGAAAGAAGCACTTGAGTTCCATCCCTAGAAGCCTGGGTGACCATGGCGAGTCACTTCCTGCTCCTTGACCTACTTTTTTCATCTGTAAAAGAGAATGAATCTTGAATTAGAATAGTCATGTGGCATAAGAAGAGAGAGGGATGGTACCATGATGCAATGGGCAAGCTTGGCAAGGATAGTATGTGGGGATGGAGAGGAGTAAAGAGGTAATCATCATTCTTCCCTGTGAGACCCTTAATAGAAATAAGAAAGGTAGAGAAAAGGGTTTTTGGGGAAAGATAGTGATAGATAACTTAATATTCTTCCAGAAGACTCCAATTTTATTAGGTTATTATAGTTTATTCAGTTAATAGTGTATTAGTTTATAAGGGTGGTAAGCTTTGGGTATCTAGTTTTAGCTAGCTACTTATGTTTCCCTAGTTATTCAGTAAATGCTAAATTTTTGCAACCTGTAGTGAGATTGCATAGTTTCTATCATTTTCTTTTAGGATCTCTATTGATCAAGTAAATCCACATTCCTTATGGATGACCGTTTAGTAATTTCTGGCAGCAGTGATCTTATCTTTTAAGGTTATCATAAATACTTTCATTCTGTAAACAAATCCATATGACTAAGCCATTTGTTGGATGCTTCTTTGTTGCTATGTTGTTGGTCAAGTCCATGTAGATATTGTTTATGGAGGGGCTTTGGATTCTATTTTTAGATGTTAGCTCTTTTGTAGCTCCATCTAGAGATGAACTAATGGTAAATCTAATGGTGGACATATACGTCAGCTTTTGTTATTGCTATGTGAATTGGTATGTTTGTTCTAGAAATATTTTTGCAAGTTTTCAATCTTTTTTTTGGTCAGGTGATAAGGGAGATTGCTATGAATTAACCTAAACCAAAAAACCGGTGTGGCTACTCCATTTCCTCCTTGGTCAGTGGCGCCTGTTAAACATGAAGTAAAATTGCATATAACTCTTCTTACACACAAAAATATCTGGGTTTCTGTAAAAGTTCTCCCAAATAAGTTCTCCTAAACTGAAATCAAATCCAACTCAAGTATGGAAGTAGCTTATATTAGGAAGAATATTGGATTTGGAAGCAAATGATCCAAGTTTGAATAAATGTATAATCATGAATGGGGCTCAATTTTTTTATCTGTAAAATTATGTTGAAAGAGTTTATCTTCAAGATCTTTTCCAGATCTCAATGCAGACAAATTAGCAAATCCTTTTTCAAATTAAAATTAAAACTGATTTAGTCCTTCCAATAGTATGTCACTTTATTGGAATTTGTGGAAAGATTTCATAGCAGGGTGCCAGAAGTTAAACTGATAGTTAGAGATGGTCTAAAAACTTTTAACAAAAAAGCAAATTCTTTCATTAGGTTTATACTTTAAAAACTTGATATATTCTTCTTCAAGTTTTCAAAAAACAAGGGTCACTTCCATATCAGGATGAGGCATTAAAATAGAACTTTTAATTTTAAAATAAGAATGTTTGAATGCTATTTTAGCATTTGAATTCTTAACATTGATATTCCTGAAACAGCACATATCAAAATAATCATTGTATATAACTTTTACAGAATGTTATTTCATTTCATTTATTTATTTATTTGGTGAGGCAGTTGGGGTTAAGTGACTTGCCTAGGTCACACAGCTAATAAGAGTTAAATGTCTAAGGCCAGATTTGAACCAAGGCTCCAATCAGCTGCCCCTTTCAGAATATATTTTAGCTTGGATTGTTCAGTGTTCAGCCTATATTAGCTTTACTGAATTTGTGCCATAAATATCTTGAACTACTGGAATTTTGTACCGTCAAAATTCGAATATTGTATGTATCTGAGATCAAATGATACAACCTTTTATTGATATTTTGATAAAATCTTGCATTCCATTTTTATCATGGCTGTTTTCATGTTGCTATCCTCTTGCTCTTAGAAAGTAGGAACATCTAATTACATCTCCTTTGTAGGATTTTCATTAATACATTTGGTTCCCAGCTTATATTTTAGCAAGGGATATGTTTCAAATGGTATTATTAAGGCCAATTGTTTGAGTTCATCTCCTGAAAAAAACTTTGTTTACAGATGCAACAAAATTTGACAGTTGTGAAGAGGATTCTGCCCCTGTCTTTTCATCTTCATTTGCTCTAAAATCAACAGAAAAACCTCCAAGTAAAACAGTAGCAGCCAAAAAGGGTAAGTGTCTATATTTCCATTTGTTAGGCATTTGCTAAGTCATAGAGATGGCTAATATCAGTAGGATTTGAACCAGCTTGCTTAAAATCATATATACCAGAACCTCATGGCGACATTAGCTCACTGAAGAAAAAGAATCTGGTATAAGCAGTCTCTTTGTCCTCCAATTCCTATTTCCAGATAACCACTGGACATCTTCACCTCTATGTCCCAATGACAATTTGGGGTCACCATAAACCCTTTTTCCCAGTTACTGAGGCACAAAACACTGGGGTCCATCTTTGAGTCCTTATTCTCCTTTATACAGTCAGTTCTAAAGAGCAGTCCAGACTGCTTAACAGTGCCTCTCAATAGCTTCTTTCTCTCATTGCTGTCAGCCTAGTGCAGCATCTTTTAGCCTTTCATCTTGTCCTGTTATTAATATTTTAGTAATTGTTTTCCCTACCTCTATTTTCTCCATATTTCTGACCAAATAATCATTCTACTGTATAACCTATACATTGTTACCCTCCTTAAAGACTTTCATTGGTTTCCAGTAGGATCAAGTCCCAACTCCTCAGCCTGGCATTCAAGCTTATGGACCATCAGACTCTAAACTGCCTTTTCAGTTTTATCTTTCATTCCTCTTCTGCTTTCCAGCCACCAGAATTCATTAAGTGCCTGCTATGTAAAGATACTAAGACAAAACATAGAGCCAGCCCTGCCTTCAGGGAACTTGCATCAGTCTAGGGGAATTGCAATCTTCTGTAGACAAATAAACACAATATAATTTGAGGAGTAAGAGATCATTAAGAACTGTACTGAGAATCATAAAAGACTCTCTGCCTTAAAGAAAAGCAAAGATTTTTCCATGTGGATGACATTCCCTTTCTGCTTGGGAGTCAATCTGTGCAAGGCTCCCATACAGGAGCTGGGGTGTTGAGTTTGGGGAGCAGCCAGTGGGCCAGTTTGGCTGGCAGGGAAGGAATGTGAAATCTATCTGGAAAGGTAATCTGAAGCCAGACCCTGAGGGCTTTCAGTGCTTGAATTGTGTCCCCACAGCAGCTGGGAGCCAGGCTTGGTCTTTAGGAAAATTATTTTGACAACTTGTGTGGAGGATGGATTGGAAGAGAGGAGGATATTAGAGATTAGAAAACCTGGGAGAAGGCTGTTGCCTTTGTTTAAGCAAGAATGGCTAGTGCCTAAACCATGGGGGTGGCCAAGGGAGAGTGGAGAAAGAGATGGATGGATTATTTTCATTCTCGGGATCTATCCTGCCTTCTCACCTTTGTGTATTAGCCTAGGCCATCTCCTACTTCTGGAGAGCACTTCTTCAGCATTTCTATCAATGAGAATTCTTTGCATCTTCCCATTTCAGACCCTAGTTGATTTTCCTGCACAAGAAATAATTTCTCCCTCTTCAGATGTTTCCAAGGACTTTGTGCCTTTCATAAACACTTGTTACCTTCTAGTTTGTCTTATAGTTCTGGGTATCCTCAGTTTTTCTCTGCTTGTAGATTGTAAGTTCTTTAAGGTCAAGGGCTGTGCTTAGACCCTTCAGCACCTAGTAGATGCTTCAGAAATGTTTGTGGAAGTACAGGGAACCCATTTAAGGAAGTTCTCGCCAAAGAACCTCATTATCAAAAATGTATTTATTTCCTTGCAGTGAATTTCAAGGTCAGTGCTCCAAAGGATAGGTACTTGGATGTAAAGTGGATTAATCTTCTTACAAAAATGATACTGTGCTAGCAGCACTAAGCTATTCTGTCCTATATCATATATTTAATCACTTATGTAGTTCAATTCAACATTTATTAAATTCCCACTATATCCTTTTGCTAGTTCATTGAGAAAAACACAAGGCTTAGACTGTACTATTGTAAATATCTTAATTCCATGTATATTTTTCTCCAAGAGAAATATCTCTCCTGGAGAAATATATATATCTCCATATAAAAATGCTATGAGTAATTTTTCTACTTTATTATATTATCAATAAAATTTGTAAATGAATGTCAACAAATTGGCTATAATTAACTTTTTATCTAGTTATCTACTTTAAATTGCCTCGTTTTTTTTTAATCTAACAATATTATTTTTAGACCACAGCAAAATGTGCTACTTAATTCCAGATTCCCAGATTTATCAGGATGAGGAGGGATGGAAAATAGATGATAGATCTTCTATTTAGAATACTTTGCAAGTTTCCCTGATAAAGGCCTCATTTCTCAAATATATGTAGAGAGAACTGAGTTAATAAGAATACAAGTCATTCTTTGTTTATAAATGGTCAAAGAATATGAATAAGCAGTTTTCAAAGGAAGAAACCAAAACTATTTCTAGAACATGAAAAAAAAAAAGGCTCTAAATAACTGTTAATTAGAAAAATGCAACTCTTGAGATATCAACCCATACCTATCAGATTGTTTAATATGACAGAAAAGGAAAATGGCAAATGTTGAAAGGACCGTGGAAAATTGGGATACTAATATACACTGTTGATGGAGTTGTAAACTGATCTAGCCATTCTGGAAAACAATCTGGAACTATGCACAATCTGATTGTGCATACCTTTTGACCCAGAAATACTACTATCAGATCTGTATCCCAAAGATATTAAACAATAAAGAAAAGGACCTACAGACACACCCATATCCACACACTTACAAATATTTATTTTTGTGATGGCAAAGAACTGGAAATTAAGAGTTTGCCCGTCAACTGGGGAATGGCTGAATAAGTTGTGGTCTATAATTGTGATGTGCTATAAGAAGTGATGAACAGGAAGGTTTCAGAAAAACTTAAGAAAAGACTTACATGAACTGATTCAAAGTGAAGTGAAGTGAATGAAGGAAAACATTACACAGTAGTAGTAGTATTGTATGGTGATCAACAGTTAAGGATTTATATATTCTCAGTACTACAATGATATAACACAGTTCCAAAACTGATGTTTTGGATGATGAAAAATGTTATCCAGTTCCAGAGAAGGAACTGATAGAGTCCAAATGGAGATTAAAGTATACTTTTTTTTAAACCTTATTTTTCTTGTCTGGTTTTTTTGGTCTGTTTTTTTTTGCAATATGGATAAAATGAAAATATATTTTTTCATGACTATGTATATAAAATTCATCATTTTGCTTGCCTTCTCAAAGAGGGCGAGAATTTTGAAGGAAAAATTTTTTTAAATGAATGTTAAGTTTTTTTTACATGTAACTGAGGGGAAAAATAAAAAAGAAAGGGGGAAAAACATGTTTTCATACTATGAGAAAGTACTTTTGAAATGGCGCTCAATTAAGAGAGATACTTTCATTACATAAATAGTATATTAAGGAAGTTTTGTATTTTATATTTATATGTAAGCAGCATATATTATGCCAATAATATTTCTTATAAATTGCTTACCAGATTAATAACGAATCTAATTTAAATTTGTTAACAGCAAAGCTTTCTTCAGATGTATCACCTAAACCCAAGAGACTTCCCAAACAGAAGAAAATAGAAACTACAAACTCTGATTCAGATTCAGAATTTGGCATTCCAAAGAAGACAACAGCACCAAAAGGTTTGTAATATTTTCGGTTTGCAATATTTTCTCTTACTCTTCCCTAGCTACAAATGATTTCCAGATTTAAAGGGAGGCGGAGAGCAAATTAATTTTTAATTGCTTCCTTTTTCATACCCATTTATAAAGTAATATTATAGAATTATAGTTATAGAAGGAACTTTAAGAAATCATCTGATCATCCTCTCATTTAACAAATAAAGCAATGAGGAAAGTGAGATCCACAAAGATCAAGCAATTATCTTTCTTGGTGCTAAACATCTTTTAATTCTTGCTCTTGAACTATATCATTCATGTCACACTCAAATAGAGACAGAGGCCACTAAAGCTGTGGCTGCATATTGACAAGTGTGAAATTGTAATATTATATATGTTTTAATTTGTTTTTATTTATTTTATTAAATATTTATCAATTACATTTTAATTTGCTTTGGGTTCCACTCAGGAATGTTGTGGCCCACATTGTGTTTGATGTTTTTGAACTACATCCTCTATGTGTGACAAAAACAGAACGATTAGTGCATAAAACAGGATCATGATACCTGTTTTTCCTTTCTCTCACTACCTTTCTTTTTTTACCTTGATGGGATTTGGCAGGCTCCACCCCACAAGATTGTTTTTATAGATTACCAGGGATATTTGATGCTCCAGCAGTAATTACTATAGTCTTAAACTTAGATCCACAAGAAGGAAATTGCTGAAGAGTTGTTTTGTAAATAGTTGGGGTTATTTTCAGATTTGGAGAAGGAAAAGGATGCCTGTCAAATCCTATTAATAAAAATCTCTTGTGTATTTTTATTTGAACTAATGATTACTTGAAATAAAATTAGCTAGGGATTGGAAATCTTTTAATTAATGTGAGTATATATTGTAATGGAGTTTGCTACAAAGTATTTGACCTAAATTTAAGTGCAACTGCTTTTTGAAAGCAAGCCAAACTGTTTTCTCAGTGGAGGATTGTCAATATTTATGCCGGTAGCCTTTTATAGCAAAGGTCTGGTTTATCATCCTCTAAATGAGTTTTACTAGAACATTTGCTCCCCTACTTAATATAGTTAGGAGTTTCAAAAAAAATCAGCAGCCTTTGTTATTGACTTACCGCTTACAATGCTAGATGTGAAGTACAAGGCCAGTTTGACTTAGTTTGCTACGAATATTTATTTGTTTGCACTCTGTTGTATGTTGAATAATTCTTCATTTAGACATGGCTTGGTTTAAAAAAAAAAAAAAAAAAGTCCTTCCCTCTACTCCACCCAAAATGAGAGGAAAAGTATACATGAGTTATTTTAGATGTTTACAGCTCTATGATTATACAAGGAATAGAGATCAAAAGGATTGAAATTGGAGCTGTGATAATTTAGGATACTGTGGCATATGATATATCATAAAGCATTTAAAATTTAATTCAGTGACCTAAGGGATAGTCTTCCACAATATCCCTTGGCAATACATTCTAGTGTTCCCAAAACTACAGAAACCTTTTTAGAAAGCCAAATAAACTTTGTAATTTTCATAGCTAAAGGTTAAAGATTTTTCTATTGAATAAGGACAAAAAAAAGGAAGATTCAAATATTAGCACTTTTATATTCTTTATAATTATCACCACTTAGAAAATTTTTAATTTTTTTGTTAAGGTAAAGGCCGAGGTGCAAAAAAGCGGAAAGTATCTGGCTCTGAAAATGAAGGTGAATACAATCCCGGGAGGAAAACATCCAAGTCAACACCTGGCAAGGTAATTGATAACTTTATCATTGCACCGTTTTGTTCAAGATTGCCATCAGGTAGTTGAATTAAGCACTGAAATCAAGGTGCTGCCCTTGGCATTTCAGTTATTAATCATGGCCTGTGGTTGATTAAAGGGACTGCCTGTCAGTGGATTTAGGAGAATTTCTTGTTTCTTAGCAACTTTTAAATGAGTAACATATTTCCCTGAATTAAACAATTTGATCATTTCAAATTTAGATTTTTATCATTGTTGAAGGTAAGGGAATAGAAGTGCTGTCCTATTCCATATGGTTCCGATTATAGTAATGGGTTATTCTTTGAAGTCAGAGACCTACAGCTTGAAGAATATCTTGATATTCAGTGGGCTCTGACTCTTCATGACCCCAGGAACCATACCATGCCAGGGCTGTTGATGGGGTATTCTGGGCAAAGATACTGCAGCGTCTGCCATTTCCTTTCCAGAGAAGGCTAATTTAGAGATCATTTGACCTCGCCCCCTCCTCTTATAAATGAAGATCCTCAGACCCAAATGGGTTGTGACTTTTCTGGTCATATACTCGCCAGTCCCCAAAGCCCTCAGCTATACAAAGGAGAGTTTTCTTTTATAGCTTTATTCTCCCATCCCCCAATCATCCTGTCATCTTTTGGGAGGCTGGAAATGCTTTTGTACCCTCATCCCTTTCTGGCATTGCCTGGATAGACCTCCTCCCCACCCATCTCTAGCTAGTGTCTACAAGAGAACCGAAGTGGTGAATTGCTAGATTCCAGCTACTTTAAGAGGAACACATAGTTTGTTTCTTTCATGGAACATAAAGTTCTCTGCTTTTTAATAAAAACTACATCCTAGGGACAAGGAGGGAGGGAATGTAGAAGAAAAAAAATGTGGAAATAAGGTTTTTCTTTTTAATTCTTAGAAATCCAAGAAGGCCTCATTTGACCAGGATTCAGACGTAGACATCTTCCAACCAGACTTTCCCCCTGAACCACCATCTCTTCCTCGGACGGGCCGTGCCAGAAAAGAAGTAAAATATTTTGCAGAGTCTGACGAAGATGTTGATTTTGCAATGTTTAATTAAGTGCCCAAAGAGCACTCAAACATTTTCAATGACTACCTTGTGTTGTCTTTTTGTCTTTTCTGTCGCAGACTTTTGTACATTTGGCTTATTTTACTGTGATGATGTAATAGATGGTTTTTATTATTGTGTGTAGGCCTTTTAACATTTTGTTCTTACACATACAGTTTTATGCCCTTTTTTACTCATTGAAATGTCATGTATTGTCTGATTGGCTTGTAGAAATGTTCTAGGCTGCTGTGCTTAAGCACACATTTTAATTGTCATGGTTGCAGACTAAGGACCTGCTTTTTGAAATGAAATTTAAACATTAAAAATGGAACTGTGTTATCTGCCTCTTTAATGAAAATCAAACTCAAGCTCCCACACACCTTTAAAATAAATATATTTTATTCTTTGCCAGGAGACTCCATGGAAAAAGGTAAACAGTATATGAACATAGAAAGCATTGTTAAACAATCTCAATGTACAAACAGAGCCAGTGAAAGTACATCACAGACTTCCTAAAATATCAGGAAAAAAAAATCCACTAGTGCTTAAATGAGACCTAAGAAACTGACCCTTTCATCTGTTAACCACTCTATCACAGTCAAAAGAGACAGATTCTCTGCCCATGCCTTTGGGAATTTATGATGGCCCCTTAAGCATCAAGGAGCTTGGAAAATCCCCACACCTGGCATGACTTACAAAGTATATGTGGTAGACCAGCCTACTCACTGTCCAATAACATTTCCCTAATGGCTTGTGAACAGGTAAACAAAAACATCCTAACACTGAAAAGTGTTTCTGCCTGGTAGGCTGTCCTTACTGTAAAAATGTAGTAACTCTTCTCCTTAAACTGTGTAGTTCTGTCATCAAACAAGTAATAAACCGCTTCTCCTTTAAAGTGACATTAACAGTTGGACAAATGACATTGGATTAAACTGAACTGGCAGTTACGCTGACACAGAAGTCTCTTCTGCTAGTGCAGCGAGGTCATCTACTCGTTACGGGGCAACACGGAATCGAAGATGCAGGTTGAGAGCATCAGAAAGAGCCAGGACACGTTTCCATACGAACTCACTTGGAATCTCTCTGACCTTCCTTCTCTGGGTGTATGTTCCAGTCTTACGCTGTGTCTGGAGCGGTCTCTGAAGGCGAGACCATGTCTCTTAACTTTCCTTAACTGGACAGTCGCCTTGTTTTTCGTGACCTTGATGTCTCGGTCGGTGTATGCAAGACAAAAAGGAAAGCACCAAACATCCAGTCGAGAAAGAGCAGAGCCAGACATCCGTATGTACAAAGTCCTTAGAACTCTAACCAGGGTTTCAATCAGGTGGAATTGGTCTTGTCATGCAATCTTGAGTGTTTAGAAGAGAAAATAGAAGCTTTTAACGAATTTCTGGTTGCATGAAATGGCTGATTTTTAACATTTAAAGTCTGTATTTCTAGTTAGGAATCAAACAGTGAGGAGTATATATATATATATATATTTATATATTGGTACATATGAAAACTTCTTGGTCCTTCTTGAATTTTAATATATCTTTTCAGTCCCAAAACTAAGCAGCAGTAAAAAAAAATTTTTTCTTGATTTTTAAATCCGGGAACAGAAGGTAGTGGGGAATGTCAGAAGTAACTGGAAAATGTCTTATTGCACCAGTGGGGACTGCCCAACCCCACTGTTCTCCACGGAGCTGGGTGAGATGCTAGGACTGTGCTCTGCTGTATTGCCACTAGAACTTGGTGTCAGAGGTTCATGTCCTTCAGAATTCTCCAGCATTTCCTGAATGAGAGGGGGCATCGAGCCAGGGATTTCCATTTTCAAGGTAATCACACGTTCTGCACCTTTGAAAAGAAAGCAAAGAAATCTGCTGAGGTGGGGCCACATGGCTGTATTTGTTCTATTCTAGGTACACTGACACAAGGGACTTTGGGACTTCCTTCACCAAGGACACCTCTTCCTTCGTACTCAATACTGCCTGTGAATAATCTGGTTAAAAAACGTAAACAAGTAGATGCCTATTCATTTCGGAAACTTTAAAAATGAGGCCACAAATAGTTTCCACAAATTAAAAAAAAAACTAACAGTATGGCACAGATTATTCTCTATAATAACGATGTTAATTGTTAATCATTTTTTTAATATTAGAGGAGAATTTTTCCATTACTGAATGTACCTTCTTTAAAGAGAAGCAACAACTCTTACAACTTCAACTTCTCAACTTGGAAACTAACACAAGACAGAAAATGGTTCTGATAAAAAAACACAGAAAAGCTAGGCCTTAACTGCATGAAAAACCACAAATTCAGAAAAATGGGACGCCTCTCTGGGACAGACTAAATCCTACTCAGGGTGATGGGCTCAAAACAGCAAAGTACTTCAGGAGTAAATAGATATTGTGGACTTTTAGTGCCACCTGAAAAAAAGAGGCGTTAAAAGAGAATGGACCAAAGCCAAGTTTCTCTTATTTATTAAGTCAGCAAATGGAACATAATAATTGGCTGTAAGAGAGAAAACTACGTAGGTCATAAATGTACATTAACTGATGCAAACTAGAGCATTCTGACAGTTTGGATCTTCATTTTCAGTTTCTTGGAGAATCTCCAAATTGGATTCCATAGATCTTAGAGCTCCTTCATTGAATAGACGATGAAACTGAGCCCTGGCAAGGCTATGATTTTCCTCAAGATTACAAAGTAAGGAGAAGAGCCTGAGTCCCATAGTTCCCCATGATAAGAGCTGTAGAAAAGTAGCTACTCTCCCCCGTCCCCCATCAATACAATATTTTTGCAGTAGAAACACCTGGCCAGAATTATTCTTCCTGAGAACTCATCATGATCTGTGTGTTTATCCATCTACTACTTTGCTCATAATGGATGAGATATACCCTTTATGAACAACCTCCCCATGAAGGATTTGTTGTCAACTGTAAATGAAAATCGTTCTCCGTCTGACACTGGGAAACTTTGTTTCCAGTTCACAGAACTGAAAAGATGGTGCCCAATGGGGCTGTCCCTATCCCGTTCCAGAAGGGAGCTGGTCCTAGATGCAGGCCTCTGGGCCTGCAGCGGCTCCTTGGGACTGGCATGAGCCTGGGGACCACAGCCCCCTAAAGCTGCTCGCAGCTTCCTCGACTCGCACGGAGGCTCCAAAGTTTCAGCAAGTCTCGGAGGCAGGGAGTCATGATGGTGAGAGGAAAATGACAGTCATTGGCACTGGGGAGTGTTACTGAATTTCTCTGAACAAAAACATGCCAAAAATCTGCCTTCACCTCACCCAAGTCCCCACTCTTTGGCTCTAGGCACGTCCGTAATCATTGAGCCTGATCTGAACTAAAAATCACAAGGCACAAGACCTTTCTAGCCTTTAGCGAGGCGTCCAGAAGTGAATCTGTCCGGGCCATTGGTAGCAGATTCAATTCCAGACTGGTTCGGTCATATACAATCTACATGACTTTGGGCAAATCTCTTCCCCTCTCTAGGTCTTCAGTGGTCTTTATGATCTCTAAAGTCCTTTCCAGCTTCAAGCATATATGGATTTCTAGAAATAATGTGTGAAAAACTAGAAAAGTGTACAAAGCAAGGGATGTAATCCATCTAGCGGATTCTGAGTAAGGAAAACAGATTTGACACTTTCTAGTTGTCACTTAACCTCTGACTGCCTCAGTGGCCCCAACTGTAAAATGGAGACAAATAACACCTACTTTAAGAGTTGCTGTAAAGATCGAATGAGATATAAATCGCTTTACAAATCTTAAAGTGCTATAAAAATGACATTAGCTATCATTAAAGTTCACAAAATTATAGGGAAGCCCTTTAATGAGACTTCTTCCTTCCAGAATACCAAAGAATAGTTGTTTTTTCTTTCAAAATGTCATTTTTTAAAAACTTTCCACCAGATTTCAGTGTTCTCAATATTCTGTTGCAGCCAAGTGATATCAGTCAGACTTGTAAAGTTTTTTGGGTTTTTTTGTTGTTGTTGTTGTTTAGGCAATTGGCGTTAAGTGACTTGCCCAGGATCACACAGCTAGTAAATTTTAAATGTCTGAAGCCGCTTTGAACTCAGGTCCTCCTGACTCCAGGGCCAGTGCTCTATCGCTGTGCCATCTAGCTGCCTCCAGCTTTGTAAAATTTTAAAACAATCTTTCCATTATTTTATCTTCTGTTGAGTCATCAAGCATTTATTAAATACTTACTGTGTGCCCTCAGGCCCTATTCTAGGTGCTTTAGATATAGAAGTAATCCTTGTTCTCAAGGAGCCTGCATCCTCACCCCTCTTCATCTCCCTTTTATGATTTATCTTTCTTCTTTATACTTCACACTTTTTTACATAATCCTAGGAGACTGGCAGTGCTGGAAGAACACTACAAAGGAGGGCAAAATGCTGATTCTGGAGTTTCTCCGAATCCCAGCTCTGACTCTGTGACCTGGAGAACCCAAGAGTTCTGGTTTTTTGCAATAACTCAGAGTTTTTTAGGGTCCACATAGGTGGTTGTCCTGATTTACTGCCCCAAACCATGGCAGCCAGCAACAACATACCTTTTGCACTAATGCTACGGAGATCTGTGATTTTCATTAGGATCTTTGGAAACATATGAGGCTTGTTGGGTCGCCTCTTTCTGATGTAAATTTTCAGTGCTTCCAGCAATGGTTCTTGTAGCTTGTCCACTTTTGTTGGTTCCTCTAAGTCCTGACGATCTAGAGAACAGAAAGAAAGTATACTGTTTATTGGGGCCAGGATGGGTGGGCCAAGATTCCCCGATTTCCTTAATCAGGGGAACTACTGGCTAAAGACACTCTTATGAATGCAGATGGCGGCCTCTGAACAGGCCAAGTGATTTTCCTGAGGTCAGCTGTCTGTTTGATGCAGTCATTAGCAGAGTTAAAAAAGAAAAAAAAAAAAAAAAAAAAAAACAGCCGGGTCTCTCTTGTTTGCAGAATTTCATCTGCAATCCTGATAAATCAATTCTCATTTTCCACCTGTCTCATCCTTACTTGGCAGGCCAGCTTAAAAGCTACTAGAAACTCGGCCCCTCTGACTTTGGAGTGTAATTGCTTTTTTTAAACTCTTAATAGTATTTTATTTTTTCAAATACATTAAAGATCATTTTCAATATTCACCTTTGCAAAACCTTATGTCCCCAATTTTTCTCTCTCCCTTCTATTCCCGTCCCCAAGATAGCAAGCAATCCAATAGGTCAGACATGGTGCAGTCACTTTTTATATTTACTATGAATGTGTCAACTAAACCAATGGATAAGAGATCACAGACTCTCAGAGCTGGAAGGGATCTGATAAAAAGCATTTAATCAGTTGGTCAGCCTCTGCTTGGAGATCCCGGTGATGAGGAACCCACAAGCTCCCATGGCTGCCCATTTCGCTTTGGGACCGCTCTAATTGTTAGAAAATTTGTCTTTTCATGGAGCCGAATCCTGCTTTTTCTGTAACTCCATCAAACCAGAGAATCTGCCTTCTTCCCTTGATTAACCGGTTTAAGTGAACTACCTGTATTGGCCAGAAGATGGCATTACAGAATTAAGAGACTTCAACACTGGGAAGGCTTTAAGGAAGAGAGCTCCTTCATTAAAGCCATTGTTATTTGTTTAACCCTTTGTGATATTAGTTTGAAATGCTAAATCTCACTGGAAGAAAGATTCCTCCCTCTGCTGGGGCACCAGTGAGCCAATGCACACATCCTTGTGTACAACTTAATAAGAAATTCACCAAGCCATCAATAAGGGCCCTGGAGAATTTAAAAACAGTATAATCCCACTTTTAAAAAGCCTCCCGCCCCCCCAAAAAAAAATGAAAAGAAAAAAATTAAAACTAGTACTCAGGGAAATAGTATTTTTGAATCTTTCGGGAGGAGGAAAAAGAGCTTAAATGCAATCATTTAGCTCCTAAAAAGCATTGCTCTTGGTTCTTCCTTTGCCTTATTTATCTCCTGAAAAATAAGCCTGCTGTAGAGCTGGGGAGGGGCATCCGTTTTTCCTGATTAAAGCTGGAGGACAGGAGACCCTCGTAGCAGTACCTCCACAGATTAAGCAGATGGCACTAAGAAGGCCCGTTTCTGTGTCATCCATTTCCAAAGGCAGGAGCTGATTGGCAAAGGTGAACACCAGATCGGTGAGAGGTCCAAAGCCGGCATTGTGCATCTGGGTTCGGTTTAAGGTAAGGCCGTCAGAAAAGGTCATCGTGTCTTGTTCAGGTGTGTATCTTGTGCAGATTCTAAGAATCTGTGGGGAAAACAACATTTAAAACTTTGGGAAGAAAACTATGAACGACACACTTCATAGAATATGAGCAAATGATAATTCATTTGTAGGAACAAAACATCTAGGACATCAAGGAAAAGAATGGGAAGGGGAAGGAAGAATTGAGAAGGGAAGAGCAGTTGGAACACACACCATATTATAAAGTAGCAATCATCAAAACCATTTGGTATTGGTCAAATACCAATCTGCAGTATCTGCAGAGCTCTTAGCACAGTGCCTGGCATGAATAGGTACTTAATAAATGCTTGTTCATTTCCTTTTCTCTATAAGGTTAAAAAATAGAAAAGTCCATCCATAAGACAGATTACAAAAGGTAGAATCAGAGACAATGGAGGTTTATAACCCAGTATCCAATAAACTCCAAAAATAAATTAACTTAAGAGAAACACTCCCTATTTTATGAGAATGTCTGGGAAAATTGGAAAGAAATCCGACAGAAATTAGGGCTTAGACCAATATCTTCTACCACACTCCATTATAAATTCAAAATGGATACCAGACCTGGATATTAAAGAGCATATGAAAATAAGTAGAGAAAGAGATCATATGCCTTTTAGAGTTATGTGCAGAAAATAAATCCTTAACGAAATAAGGGATAGAATCAGTTATAAAAGACCAAATAAATATAAAGTATGAAATTAGACAGCTTTTGAGTGAACAGAACTAATGTATGTAGAAAAAACAGGGCCATTAAGGGAGGAAAAATAAACTTGTACCAGATTTTTTGGATAAGAGTTTGGTGATATCCAATATATTTAGATAGCTAGCAAATATATAATGCCGAAACTTATTCCCCAAATAAATAATCCATGGCTATGAACAGTTTTCCAGAGAACTGCAAACCATTAATCACTATAGGAAGATAATAAGAGAAGGCCAAATTGGTCTTTTGGAAGGAATTCTTCCTCATAGAAGACTTCAGATGTTCTAGTTCTTATACCCAAATGACAGGGAAGTTGGAAATCAGTCAAGTGTCTCCCTTGGAATAGATGGTTTTCCTTAATATCAAGTATAAATTGTCTTCTTTTCAGACCCAGTCACTGCTTCTGATACTGTCTTCCAGGACCTAAAACAACAAGCCTAATCCCGCTTCCATAGGACAACTCTGCCTTCCCTAACACTTCACCCAGTTTTTTCCTCTTCCAGGTTAAATGTTCCCAATCATCCAATTGATATTAATATGACATGAGCTCAAGACCCATCTATGTTTCCTGAAGCCTCTTCCTTCCTTCCTAGCCCAACTCGGATGCCATCCTCATCCAAGATAGGATCTTTTAGAGACTTTTCTTCCAAAAGAAACCATTTCTCCCATCTCCAGTTTCTAAGAGCATTGTACTTCACCTAAGGTCAATGCTTCCATCACATTACACCTTGCAACATACTTATCTGTGGATCTGGCTCCACACAACAAAAAGGCAGAGACAAATCCAGTTTTTTCAGGACAAAGTTGGTGACATTTGCTCTCCTTGTATCCAGAACATACTGTAGAATTTAAACAGTTAATTCACTAGGGCAATGAAAAGTCATATAATAAGCATGAATAGTGTGTAACACAGAACACAAGAAACTACAAAGAACTAAAGGGAAAATTGTCATTGAAGAATTGTCTGACTTGAAAAAGGATGGGCTGGCCAAGTAAAGAGGATGAAAAAACCAAAGGACAGCCCAGGGGCTCCCCTGACATCCTTACACATCAAGAGGAAGTAAGGGGAAGTTCCAACACATTGGAAGGACCTTCCGTGGCAACAGTATGAGAAGGCACGGGCAAGAGTGGGCAGGATGGGAAGCGTGGAGGGATCATCAAAAAGGTCGTTAGTCAGAAAAGCCCCAGGATGAGACAACCACGGGAGGGGATGTGAACGGTCCCAGTGTCCAGTGGTGCCTTGGATGAGTGTGTGTGTGAGCCCTGAAATGGGGAAGACATACACACACACGTAGAAGGGAGGCAGTGGATGCTACACTGGGTAAAGTGCTAGAACTGGAAGAGCCAAGTTCAAATTTTGCATTGGACATTTACTAGCTATGCGGCTCTGGCTAAGTCACTTAAACTCTGTTTACCAGTTTCCTTATCTGTGAAATGGGCACTAATGCTTCCACCTAATTGTGAGGATCATATAATATTTGTAAGCTACCCTGCAAACCGTAAAGTTATGTAAATGCTAGTTATCCCAAAGGGCTATCACAGCCTGGCAAATACCCTTCATGGCCATCCTTCAAAGGAAGCACTATAGGCATTATTTCTCTCCCTTTCAAAGCTGACAAAATAGGGACTCATAGAGATTGGTTTGCCCCAGTGTTACCCAATCAGACCAAAAGAGAGGATTTGCACCTCGTTTCTCCCCAAATGATGGCTCTTGCAGCTTGCTTTAAAATCCCGGATATTTAGCCAAGGGCTTTAAGATTCACAAAATGACCTCACAACAATTCGGTGAGGTTTCAATCCTACCTGGAGAAAGTGAAGGGATCACAAAATTAATCTCGTTTTAAGATGTGCAAAAAAAGGCCTCCGTTTTGCAGAGGAGGGAAACTGAGGTTGAGATACATTTACTGACTTGTCCGGGTTCCCACTGCCTGAGGTAAGATGCAAAGGCAAGTTTGGAACCCAAGGGATTGACTCCGTAGGTGGCCTTGAATCCGCCCTGGGATAGCTCTAAGGTTCTTTTAAAAGGGTCCATCCCAGATATCTTCATCTAAGCACAGGATGTGTATTTGTATATCCAGCAACTGAAGAGAATCCCTCTTGATACTGCTGGCCTCGATTCTGGCTCCAGTTTCCCCCATAAATTGTGTATTTGTCCTTCTGAAAGTGATCCTTATCCGCACGGGGACAAGGTTTTAGAAGGTCTACTCTTTGCTCCTGTTTTCCACAGAAAGGAACACTTCAAGTCTTTTTTTAATGGGGGGAGGAGGGACAAGCAAGTTTCCTGAAGAAACAAAAATGGATTAACAGCCTGGCTGGCAGACTCTTAGCAGCCAAAACAGATCTGTTTCTCAAGAGAAACTGAATTTTTGATTTCCGTCACACCACAGTCAAATGTCACTGGCGGACCCACAATTTTCTTTTTTTTTTTTTATTTATTTATTTATTTTTTTTTTATTTTTTTATTTATTTATTTATTTATTTATTTATTTTTTTTTTTTATTTTTTTTATTTTCTTTTGGACCCACAATTTTCTATCTTGATTCAAATGCCCTTTGTTTGAAAGAATGATATTTTATCTGGAAGCATCAACATGCGGGCCCCATGACTTAGCTAAAAATAGCCGAAGTCTCCCAGGCTTGCCCAAGGGGTTCCTAATCCCACAGGAGGGTCCCTCTGACAGAGCGTCTATTGATCTCCAACATTAATCCCTCTCCGAGATAAAAGGGCCATCTTGGCTTTCAGCAATGGCCACCAGTAATGAGCCTTCAAATTGTGTAAACTCCTCATGAGCGGGAAGCTAAAATCCAGGAGTCAGAAAGTCTGCAATAGGAGGGATCCTGAGCTGAGATTCTGGTTGGAGTACCATCTGCCGTAATACTTCAAAGTTTACAAATCTCCTCATGAAAACCTTTTAAAATAGTTTGTTGCTCCCCACTGACACATCAAATGACTCGGGATTAGAAAAATGAAATTCCTTGTGGAGGGTCACCTGCCCAGAAAATCTAGACTGGATCGGTAAGGTGTCGAGCAGGGATTGTGGAGTTTTTTGATATGGACACCCAAGTGAGAAATAGCTTGGATGTGGCTGATCTAAGGCTGAGAAGATTAAGAGCCAGCTTCTCTGATTGGGGGGTTCCAGCCCCTGCGTCCTGAGGAGTCAACTCTGCAAGGAGCTGCTGGAGGGCATCCATGGCAGGGTGTCCACGTTAGGATACCCCACTGATGAAATAAAGGGTCCAGACCAAGGGACAAATGAGAAGTGACAATGATACCTCTGAATGATTCCCAGAGTTCTCCCTGCTATCCCACAGGACTCCGTGTCTGTGTCTAGCAATTACTATGCATTTGCAGTTCCTCAGTCCAGTGTTATGAATCTGTCTAAAAAGTGCTTAAAAGCACAGGAGGAAATGTGGTGTGATGGAAAGAGCACCGATTCTGGTGTCAGAAGACCTCAGTTCAAATCCTGCCTTTGACACTTAATTACCTCGGCCACCTTGGGCAAATACAGCCTTCCACAGCCTGTTTCCTCATCTGGTCTTGGAACTCCCATCCAGCTTTAGAACTAAGCAATCCTATGACACTCTGAGAAGGTTGACTTCAGTGGTGGTGAAGAGGCCATTCTGCTCTAAGTTCAATAGTCTGCTTGTTCACCAGTGACTGGATGGAGTCAGTTGTATGTTCCTCCATCTCGTGTTAATAATACAGGAATTACCTTCTCCCAGCAAGGATTCCATCTGACCCATCTGATTGGACAGAACTGCCTCGGGCTGAACTGCCTTGAGGGGAAGTGGGGGGTCTCCCTCACCTGAAGGTTTAACAGCAGGGCTGGGTGATCCCCTTTCAGGCAGGGGCTTCTTTTTCAGACACAGTTTGCTTCCTGAGATCTGAGGCACTGGCGAAACAAGGGGCTTTCTCAAAGACCAATGGGTCATTTGCCCAAACCCTTTTTGTTCTATCTGAAGTTTAGTTATGACCCAGCCGCCTGGTTGGGATAGAAAGCCTCATGGACTCCTGAGCTTTAGAAGCTACGCATGATTCTCTCTGGCAAGCAAGACTCAAGCTCAGCCTGAATTTACAACCTGGGGGGGGGAGGGAAGCAGTCTATGCTAACAGCATCAGAGAGGAGCATTTCACTCCTATCTCCATCAAAAGAGCAGCGCAGAGAGCCTCTGGCGAACGCAAACAGTCTGGCGTTTTCTGCCTAGAGCCTAACCATAAGGGACTGGTTTTCTAAGCCACAGGAATGGAGCCTGGCTGATTACACGGAGCTCTGGATCTTCTGGTCTGTCTGTCCGAGGGGAGACATTCAGAAACGATGACGCGGGGTTATGAGTCAAGAGCTCTGTCACACAGATGGATGTATAACACTCATAGATGTTGGAGGGCTTGCTGGTCTACCAAAGTGTCCAATTTTGGGTCAATGATGGGGTTTAAAGTTTATCTGTGATGAAAAACAGAAGCTCGTCCTGCAGATGAAAAAGGGGAGTCCTAGAGAAGTGAAAAGGCTGAGAGAATTAGAAAGTGATTAAAGTGACTAAGAATGGCCACCAAGGTCTAAATTGGTATTTATGGAACTGAGCCATCACTGCCATTTCGGACCGCCTCTACCTACTCCCGGATTCTCCCTAGATTTTCCTTGGGGACATCATGCCTCTTATGTAGCAGGTTCCAGTTGCCGCCAATCACTGGACGTCCTGGATCTCAGAACCCAAGAGATTGTGGGAATAAAGCGGAACAATGCAGGTGTCAGGTAAGTGCCTCATGCAGAAAAGGCGGGACTTGAACTGAGCCCTGAAGGGAACCAGGAGTTCTAAGAAAGAAGGTGGGGAGGGGGGGCATTCCAGGTATGGAGAACGGCCGATCCAAAGGGGTGAAAACGGAAGATCTAAGTTGTATGAGGAACGCCAGGAGGACCAGCGTGGCTGGGCCATAGAGAAGATAAGAGACACATTAGGGAATGTGTCTAGAATAACAGGCTGTGGTCCAATACCAAATGTAAGGGTTGACGTTTTATTCTGGAGCCACTGGGGTTTACAGAGTGAGGAGGTGACACAGTCAAATCTGGACTTTAGGAAAGCTTCTCTGTTTTTTGATTAGGGCTCCGTACCCCTGTAATTCTTCTAAAACAGAAGTGTTTAGTAACTCAGGCTTGCAGAAAAGTGTCCTCACTTGCTCAGAAGCCTCAATCCAGCCCCACAAACCTGCCCAAAGTTCATTCCTTGGCCACTAAAGGCCGGAAACCCAGTGGGACTGGATGTGGGTGGGCGGCTCTGGATCTCAGCAAGGGTACCTGAAACCAGTCAGTCTGTCAGTCAGTCAGTGCTGACCAAGCGTGTTCTACATGCAGGTACCCGAGAAGCCCAGGGTGAATCTTAAGGCCATTCTCCCAGAGACCTTCGTCAGTCTACCCCTCGTGCACTGTGGATAATGACAACATGCCCTGAGGATCCCCAAGCCCCCCTCCTTGCAGTGACTGTGAGGGTACAGGAGAATGGGATTTAAAATCAGAAGGCCTGGATTCAGTCAATCATGGCCTGTGTGACTGTAGGCAAATCATTTCTGAGCTTCAGGGTGAGGAATCAGCACTGTTTATATTAAAGAAGTATTGTGAACAACAGATGAAAGAAGGGAAAGGACTTTTGGGAAGAGGGAAACATGATCTGGCTGTCAACTATTATCATCATCAGTATTCTAAGTATTAACAATGACAATAATGGAATAGCTCGGCCTGACCATCCACACAGGAAAAACCAAGGGGATAACAAAAACCCCCACTGTCCAAAGCAACACTCAAACAGAGCTCATCTTTCCAGACAATCAAAATCAACAAGGGCCCCCAGTTTAACAGCAGGAGAACAGACTGGAAGGCTCTTGGGAAACCAGATCTCTTTCAATCACCCTAAAATTCTCCCTGAAATAAAGGACCGTTTATTTGAAAATAATTGTGTACGGCCCCAGAAGCTGGGATTTACTGGCACCTGCCAAACTCGCACCCAAGGGCTAATTGTTAAATTTTTTACACCTTGGAAATCAGTCAATGTCAGATTTTGGGCTTGGTTGAACAGAATGTCAGCGATGCAGAAAGAACGTGGAAGTGGGTCTTGTGCCTTCGCTGGGTGAAAGGGGAGGGGGCAACGGTAAAAGCCAGCACCAGGATCAGGGGGAGGAAACCTTCCCGGGCAAAGCGGACCAGGGGCATGGGGGGAAGGGACACAGGGGAGAAGCAGCAGAGGGATTCACCTGGGGACCCAGGGCCCCGCCACTTCCCCCAGCCTGAGCTCGGCAGGGCCAGGACGGGGACTCCCGCAACCAGAAGTTTGGGAACTTGGTTTAAAAACACTGGGATAGCTCTCTCAGGGACTGACTGGGTTCCGGGAAGGGTTCCCCAAGGCCTCCACGTCACAAGGCTAAGCGCCCCAGAGCCGGGGCTGGGAGGGAAAAGGAAGGCGCGCAAGGGGCGGAGCAGCCCCGGGGGCCTTGGGGTGTCCCGACAGGGGATGAGAAAGGAGCCGGCTGCGGCGGGCCGTGGGGAGGGGTAGGGGAGAGCCTCCTCAGAGGTCCCTTCTTTGCCAGGAGGGAGGCCCCCCGTGGCACAGCAGCCTGAGGTTCTGGGAAACCGTGCTCGTGTCTGAGCGCCCTCTACCAGACGGACCCATTCTGGCTTCTCGTTTTCACCACTTTTCCCCCTCGTGTGGGACCACTTTTCAGGGGGGTTCCCCAGTATTGCCACCTCTCAGGGGGTCCCCCAGCATTGCCACCTCTCAGGGGGTTCCCCAGCATTGCCACCTCTCAGGGGGTTCCCCAGCATTGCCACCTCTCAAGGGGGTTCCCCAGCATCCCCGCTCACATGCCCCGGGGGCAGCAGAAGCGGGAGCCTCGCTGAGGGGTCCCCGGGACCGGCGCCCCTCCCCTCCCCGCCCAGGGAACAAGGCCTGGGATGGCACCTACCAAGATGTCGAGGCAGGCGGCCTTCAGGAGCGTGATCTGATCGGCGATGGTCAGGCCGGTGAAGCCGGGCAACCTCTTGGCGAACTCCACGATTTTGATAATGCACTTGGTGGCCAGCTCGCTGAACTTGTCCCAGAGGCCCAGGTCCAGGCGCACACGGTGATCGGCGCTGGAATTCTGCCGGGAAACAACAAAACGGGTCAGCCCGGGCTGGGGGGCCGTGCTCTCTCCGCCAAAGAAAATAACCCCCCAAAAAGGGTCCGAACAAACCCGGGCCAGCGCCCGGGGCTTTCCCACAGGCCCCCTGCTGGGCCAGGACCTGCCTCTCAAAGTCCTGGGACTTTTCAGGATCTGTTGTAATGGATGCAGCCGCGCACACGTGGCCAAGGAGGGGGGTTAAACATCCCCCAACCCCTGCTGGGGGAAGCCCTGGAGAAAGCCTCTAGAAGCCCAGGAAGGCCCAAGGAAAGATCTGGAGTGTTCCACGGTCAGGAGACAAGAGCAGCCGGGGAGGGCCACAGTTCCTCAGCCCTGCTGGAATCCCTTGGAGGTGACCTGAGGAGCTCCTTTACTGGTCAGCCCTCCGGTTCTCCATCTGTAAAGTCGGCTTCCCTCCTGCTCCAGGTCCATGAGCTATGGCCTTCCCCTACTCCCCGTGCCTCAGTTTCCCTATTTGTAAAGTTGGCTTCCCTCCCGCTCCAGGTCCATGAGCCTCGGCCATCTCCTGCTCTCCGTGCCTCAGTTTCCCTATCTGTAAAGTCGGCTTCCCTCCGGCTCCAGGTCCATGAGCCTCAGTTATCTCCTGCTCTCCGTGCCTCAGTTTCCCTATCTATAAAGTCGGCTTCCCTCCGGCTCCAGGTCCGTGAGCCATGGCCATCTCCTGCTCCCCGTGCCTCAGTTCCCCACCTGTAAAGGAGACCTCAGAGTCTCCTGCCAACCCTCTGTGGCCTGGGCTCTTCAATGAGGACGGGGGTCCCTGAGCACATGGACACAAGAGGAGCCTGACAAACACTGATTGGCTCGCCTTGGACCATAACAGCCTTTGGTCTAATGATCTTCCACTTCTCTGCAAACAGGTTACCCGCCTCTTCCGATGAATCCCATTCAAAGCACCTCAGCTTAACTGAGGCCCGCGGACTTTTATAGCCAGAGCCTGCTTACGCTTCCTCACCCCATTTGGGGCTTTCTTGGCAGAGACACTGATGAGTCGCCATTTCCTTCTCCAGCTCATTTTACAGATGGGGAAACTGAGGCAGGGTTAGGGGGGTTGGCCAGGGTCACACAGCTAGAAGTGACAGAGGCTAATTTTGAAGTCAGGAAGCTCTTCTTTCCCAGGGATGCTTATTGTGCAGCTAAAGCACTCAACGATCCTTATCTCGAGTTCAGATCCCCGCTGAGCTATTTCCCACAGCCCCGATGGTGTATGTGTCTATACTTTCCTGAATTATTTTATTTTATTACATAATATTATGTTGTTGCTACTGTGCGCTGTTCTTTGTTCTTGAGGAAGACCATGGCATTAAGGTAATGCTGTGACACCCAAGTGATCTCGACATAAGTGAGGGAGGGCCCGGCCAGGGCACCCCCCTCACTTTCCCCTCCAGGGCCAGATGGATCCCCACTGGGCTAGCCTTAGATCAGGATGACTGGCGATGGCCCCAACTGCAGTTTTCATGTATTATGTCTATATACGACAATATCTATATTACATTATTTAAAAATATATAAATCATATAAATTATGTATACTAAATATAATGATCACAAATATAATTATAAAAGCTGTCTCTATAATTATATAAATATAACCTGTTTCTATATGCAATATATGCTATATTACACAGAAATTCAATATTCCATATCATTTTCAATATTTGATACATGCGATATTCTAAATTACACATAGAAACATGATATGTTTAATTGCATAATTACACATATTTTATGTAATATAGAAATGTTCTATATGTAACATATAGTATAGAATATATATTACACACTAGAATATAATAGACAAAAATGAGAAATCTTTTCTATATATAAACATTATATATCATAGTGAATAAATATAAATATTTATAAAAATAATAATTATGCAAACAAATATATTACAAACATATAGTGAATATATTATGTATAATTGTAGTATGTATTATACTATAAAAGATATAAACATATCATATGAATAATGAGATATATTTCATTTATTTATAAAATATATTTTATATAAAACACATAAGACAATATATAAGCAAATGTGTTTATATTATAAATGTATAATGTAAATACAATATGTCATGTTATACATTTATGATAAATCATGTGAAATATATACTTATGATATATTAATATAGAAAAGATATTGTATATCACATGAAATGTATACTTATGTGATAAATAATATATATAATAATATATTTATTATACATAATATATAAACATGTTTATAAAGAAATAGAACTATATGTGTAAATAACATTTTATATTGCATTTTGCAGAGTAAACCTGTCGCACTCCTGCCACTGAAAGGAACCTCACTGAGGGAAGGGTATTTTTGATTTCTGCCTTTGTATCCCCAGTGCATGGGATGGTACCTAACATAATACAGACATTTAATAGATCACTGATGAATATAATTAAAAGGAAATAACACCGGAATCAGGACGTCTTTGCACTGGTCACACACGTTAAGCTCCTCCTGTATAAAGTTGTCCCTGACTAGGCAAACAAAAAGCAGCTCGGGGCTGTGGCGAGCCCACATTTCTAACAAGAGGGCATCATATAAATACGGGATTCAGTATTATGTCCCTGGAGGAGCCTGAAGGTGTTCTCAGAGGCATTAGGGGCAGGGACCAGGAAAGGCTTCCCACAGAAAGTGGCCTTTAACCTGAGTCTTTGAGGAAAACTAAGAGGTGGTACTGAAGGGGGCAATGTGCCTGGCAATGGCCGGGCCTATGGGCCACCGAGGGCTGGAAGACAGAGCCCACGTGGGAGGTCTGCCCATCTCTCCTGGCCTGGCTAAGTCTCCTCACTATCTCCTGGCTTGTCCCTAAGAACCGGCCCTGCTTCTGTCTCCGGTTCAGCCTCTCCTGGGCGTTGTCTTTTTATGTGGACCGAAGATGTCGTTGATACGGGGGAATCCGCCACTGAGGAAACGCCCTCACCCAGTGCTCCCAGCACAGGGAGACCAAGATCCCAGCCGAGGCCAAAGGTCCCTGGACCAAGCAGAGACTGGGCTTAGAGGCAGGGCTTGGGCCTTGGCTGCCTCTCACCATACTCACTGCCCCGTACACAGCCAGCACTTAATAAATTCTGACTGAGCCAATGAGGAGGCACTGGGAGGTACAGCTGTAGACAGCCACAGAACCTTGTCCTGAGGCACCATCATTCACACCTCACCCTCAAAGCTGGTCTGTTTCCAAAATTTGCAGTTTCTGGTAGAAGCCTTTTAAACCCCTTTCTCCACCTCTGCCCTCCCCACACAGACTGCCTCTGGATGCAAGACTCTTTCCATCGGACCTGGCCACTCTTCTCAACTTGTCACTGGATTTCTAGAGGCCGGGCAGTTGTTCACCTTAATCTGGAGTCATCTTATCTTGTTACTGCTCAGAAACCACCCAATGGCTGTAGCTCCCTAGTAAAGGATTGTCTTGGGCACAGGGCAAAAAATACCTCCTGGATCCCCCAAAGGTTGGGTATTCAGCTTCCCGGGAAAGAGGAGACTTGATTCTTCATTCAATAAACATTTAGTAAGCACCTACTGCATACTTGGAAGGCTGTCAGGTATTAGGGACATAGAGACAAAAAACCAAACAATTAATCTCCTTGCCCTCTATGAGCTTACACTTTATTGGATATGGGAAAGGGAGGGAGGGGGAATCAACATAGGGCATTCTGGAGGAATTGAAAGACTGTTTCATAGAGTCAGAGACCTGGGTTCAAATTTCATCTCTTCCACCTTCTGCCTGTGCAACTCCAGAAAAAATCATTGCCTTTCTCTGGGTCTCAGTTTCCTTATTTGCAAAAAGAAGGGTTAGGTGACTATTTACTAGAAACAGAAAATCAGATTGTGGGATTTTGCAGACTCTCTTTGCTTCTTCAGATACGGCTGTTGGGGGTAGATGTTTAGAGCAAACTCCCCAAATTTAGATGTTCACCCCTAGATATAGGATTCTTCTTATATTGAGCAATGACCTCGGCAAGGAAATAGGGCATGCATACAAAGTTAATCTGGGCGAGGGGCAGTGGGGAGGAGGCAATGGCAAATAGAACGATGAAAAAGTCTTCCCGGGAAAGATGGCACTTGAGCGGGCCTCTAAGGCAGGGGTCTGATAGAGAGGTGAGGGGGTGCGTTCCTGCCCTGGGGGGGGGGGGAGAGGAGGAACAGATTCTTCCAAAGGTCCGGAGGCCGGAGATGGACTGTATGAGTTCCGTGATGCTGACTGACGTCACTAACGCCAGCCCTTCCTCTGCCAATAAAAGCCAACCTTGGGGACTCATCAAACCAGGATTTGATTTTCCTTTCTTTTTTCCCTCCAAACTGCCCAGTGAGGAAATCCAAGGCCACAAGTTTGTGTACAGTGGGAGCCCGAGGAAGCCCCACCTGCCATTGTGACTCTAAACCGGCTGCCGTTGGTTTGTCCTCCTAAACATCCCTTTCGGGGAGCGAGCGTGTATCCTTTTGATTTATTTTATTTCATCCTCAAGGACCTTGGTGAAATACAGTACACTGGGGGGGAAATAAGATCAAGATGTGCGACCATTCAGACTGTAATTAAATTTAATAGGCAGTTTATCCAGTTCATAGAAAGATGGCACGGTCTTGAGGCGCAGAGAGCGGAGCCCCAAGCAGGAAATCATCGTACAATAGGGTATCCATCTGGAAAAAAGGGCATCGTGTGGAAGCAGTGAGTGTGAACGAAATCTTCATCAGCGCCGGCCGGGGCCGCTTCATCACGCTCCGGCGCTGGCGGGAGGGGGGGCTCCGAGGCGCCTTCCGTGAAAAATAATGCCGGGCCGCTCACCGGAATGTAAATCCGCCCGCGATTATGCAAACGGAAGGCAGGAGGCAGTTCATAAAACACCAGAGCGCGCGGGGCTTTATGAGACCCGGCCGGATTCACAGGCCTGCGACGGGAGAGCAGAGGTTTTATCTGCCAACGCCACGAGAGCAGGCTCTTACCCGGCTGATGCAGCGCGAAGGCGGGACCCGCTGCAAAGAGCCAACTTATTTTTTTAGCATCATTCTTGGGTAGCGAAACAGGAGGCCAAAAGCACGGGAGGGGAATGGGAAAGATGGGGCTGCAAGGATGGGGAGGAGGTAGTCCAAAAGAAGTAAAGGCGGACAATGGTGGTAGGGGAGGGGGAGACGGAAGCGGGGCAAAGCCCGGTGGGAGAGAGGGCAGGGGGCTTCAGTGCTCCCCCGGGCTGGCTCGGAGGGCTGGGGGGTTTCCGCACGGGCTCCGGTGCTTCTGGACCGCCCTTCCCAGAATGCCCCGCTGCCGCACATATGGCACCATGTGTCTCGACTACACCCTCGTGGCATCTTTAGCAGCAGAAAAGCCCGACCACGCCATGAAATCCAATTAAATGGCCGTTTTTGCCGCACAAATTGATCCCTTCCTTTCATCATTTCCTTCCTTGGCTGCAATCTGCCGCCTTCCTGAGGAACATTCCTCTCGGAACGAGGTTGTCAGAGAGGCCCAGAAGCAGTCTGGGAGCCGCTCGTGTCTTTAAAATCTAATTTACAAAGACTCCCGAGCGTCCCACACTCCCGGCTCCCGGAGCTCCTTCCCAGAGTCCCGGGCTCCCGGCTCCCGGAGCTCCTTCCCGGCATCCTGGGCTCCCGGCTCCCGGAGTTCCTTCCCAGTGGGCATCCCTGGCTCCCGGCTCCCGGAGCTCCTTCCCAGAGTCCCGGGCTCCCGGCTCCCGGAGCTCCTTCCCGGCATCCTGGGCTCCCGGCTCCCGGAGCTCCTTCCCGGCATCCTGGGCTCCCGGCTCCCGGAGTTCCTTCCCAGTGGGCATCCCTGGCTCCCGGCTCCCGGAGCTCCTTCTCCCAGAGTCCCGGGCTCCCGGCTCCCCGGAGCTCCTTCCCAGTGGGCATCCCTGGCTCCCGGCTCCCGGAGCTCCTTCCCAGAGTCCCGGGCTCCTGGCTCCCAGAGCTCCTTCCCGGCATCCTGGGCTCCCGGCTCCCGGAGCTCCTTCCCGGCATCCTGGGCTCCCGGCTCCCGGAGCTCCTTCCCAGTGGGCATCCCTGGCTCCCGGCTCCCGGAGCTCCTTCCCAGAGTCCCGGGCTCCAGGCTCCCGGAGCTCCTTCCTGGCAGCAGGACTGGCCTTGTCCCGGAGCCGCTGATAGAGATACTCTGAGACCCTCTGACTCTTTTCTCCCGGGTCAGCTCCGGGGAGAGGCGGAGGGAGCACTGAGTATCAGGGAGGGGCAGCCGGGCCAGGTCACCTGCCGCCCCTTCCCCTCCAGAGCCCTCTGGGTCCCATGGCCAGAGATTCAGGTGGATGAAGGAGGTGGCCCTGGAGGCTTCAGCAGGTCTGTTTGTCTGAGGCAACACCCATTCGGTGCTTAAGGCTATGTTAAGAAATGAGGCCAAGAATGACCTCTTTCACCTAATCGAAAAACACCCCTACGTAGATAAGATAAATCTGGGAGAGAAGCCCCTCCAGACCTGGCCGGTAGCATGGAGCACTGTCAGCGGGGGTCAGAGGCAGATAGGGCTGCCTCCCCACCCCCTCAGCCCGGCCTCCAGATGAGCAGGGTCAGCCTCTGAATACTGCAGTCTGGGGGAGGCCGCAGCCCTTCCCTCCCACTCCTGGGGAAGTAACAGTGACTATTCTCTCCATCAATGCTCCATGCGGACCCAGAACTCGGGCAGAATGGCCAGGGCTCTCCCCCGGGGATGCTGAAATCAAGGCATTTGTCAGGGTCCCTCCGAAATAACGGACGTAATGCGTGGTTCCTCCCTTGCCCATGGAGAGTTGGAGCCTGGAGGGAATTTAAGCTCTCCACCCTTGAGGGTCCTGTCCCAGGGCTTCATCTCCTGCCTGTTGGGGAGGGCCGAGATTCTGTGTGGGAGCTCTTGTCTACTTCCAACTGAATCAATTTTTTTTTTAAGTCCATACTGGGCCCATTTCTTGCTGCATTCCCTGGACGTGAAAATCACTCATCATATCTCTGGTTCCCTGCCCGGATCAGGAGAATGAAGATAAAGCAATGGGTGGGCCAATGGCTTGGGAAGTGTTCTTTATGAAACATCACTCCTAACATTTACTTACAGAGAGAGCTTTCAAATTTAAGTCCAACAAACTGAGACCAGCAGAGAAGAGGGTCAAAGAAGTTAGTATCTGAGACTGGATTTGAACTTGGGTCTTCCTTTTCCTTCTTTTCTTTTCTTTCCTTTTTTCTTCTCCATTTTTTTTCTTATTTTTCTGCCCTCCTTCCTCTTTGTTTTCTTTCTTTTTCTCCTTCCCTCCATTCCTCCTCCTGCTTTTCTTTTTCTTCTTCCTTCCTTCACTTCCTTCCCTCATTCCTTCTTCCTTTCATTCCTCTTTTCCTTCCTTCTCTTTTTCTTTTTCTTCTTCCCTTGCTCCTTCCTTTGTTCCTTCCTTTCTTTATTCCTTTGTTCCTTTCTTCCTTCCTTCCTCCCTCCCTCTGTCTCTTACTTCTTTCCTTCCTTCCTTCCTTCCTTCCTTCCTTCCTTCCTTCCTTCCTTCCTTCCTTCCATTCAACAACAACTTATTCTCATGCAAGACCAATCAGAGGGGAGTAGGAAGAGGTAGAGATTATGGGAAAGGGAGAATAGAATTAATTTTGTGGTGAGGAATGGAAGGAGGCTGGCTTAGATAACAGTGGAAGGCAGGAAGCTCCAGGAAGCCCAAGACAGGTTAGGAAGTGGCCCATAAATCACACAAGTTGGGAGCTTTCCATGTGGCATTGGGGAGGCACTAACAGTTTTCTGAGTTGGGCTGTGCTGGGGCCCCCACTGCAGGGGGTCTGCTTATTTATAGGCTCACAAACCCATGTACATACACTGTGACGATGGTGAGGATGGAAGGAACCACAAATTAGAAGGCTTTGAAGATCTGGATTCAAATTCTGCCCCAGCCACTTACTGCATGGCTTTGAGGGAGTCATTTAATATCTATTTTCTTATCCCTAAAATGAGGATAAAACTCTCTGAATCAGTACCTCGCAGATTGTTGGGAGGACTAAAGGCAATTCTCTCTCGGATTGACCCTGCTAAAGGATAACATGACTATATGAACAGACAAATGAATTACTGAATGAATGAAAACCAAAGCTCATTCCAATCGTTTCTATTAATGTCAGACATCAGTATTCACTCCAAAATGATGACAGTCTGGTAGGAATCTATCAAGAATCAAGCTAGGATCGGATGCTAAATTATCGGCTGACCCTTCACCCAATGCCTTCATATGCTTTCTCTGGTCCCCTCTCCCTCCAATGAAAGTAGCAAGTATTAAATTTCTAAAATGGTAAAATCTACTAGCCCAGTGACTACCCTAACTCAAATGGCTTTCCCCCCATTTCCTGAATCCATTTCTCCTAATGTTCCCTTGAGAGTGCCATGATTCAGCTGGGCACCACTTTTCTAAGTGACTTGAAGACTCCTTGGATCTCCGCATCTCAAATTCATGAGCCTTGGAGAGGGCAACATATGCCCATAAGGATTAGCAGGTTTCCAAGATGAAAGCTGCCGGGAGCCCAGGAAGTGTGAAGACGGCGTATTTTAAAATCAGTCGGAGTCAGGAATTCAGGTTAGGGGAAAATCGTCAATCTTTATTCTTAGTAGAGATGAAGAAAGATCGGAGGTAGAAGGGAATCGGCAATAACAATGTGTGCAACTGAGTCAAGAAGCTAACCAGATCCGAAGCCATGAGACCAGTGCCCCTGTGCCTCCACCCACCAAAATCGTCACTTCCTATACAACACATCAGGACTTGCACAGAGAGTGGGCGGGGGCCATTCTTTCTCCAAGCATAGATATTAGTAGAGTATAGTCCAATTACTATTTAGCCTCATGTGCTTGGGACCTCAGTACATCAACTTGCCATGAGTAAGAGGGAACCTCTTTGAGAAGTTCATAAAAATTAGCCAGGAATACAACCTGTCTGCCCCTGAGTAGTCTGTTTCAAACCCAGAGTGCTAGCTCTTTGGGGCTGGGGCTTGTTGAGGACCCACCATCCAGGGTTTGCAAAGGCGTGAACTGGACTCTGCCAAGGATGGGTGATACCTCCAGAGAAGCAGCAGGGGCACCTGCTTATTCTCCAGGCAACACCCCAAAGTCTAGCAACTGGGACCCAGTGAACATTGGGACCTCAAACGAGCCAATTCGTGTCTTGGCCCCCATTTCCTCATTTCTGGGGCCACACATTTTCCAAGTCACAAACTCAACATCTCTGCCATAATCCTGATTCTGGTGTTCTGACCTTCAGGAGTTAAGCCAGGTTAGGGCTCCAAAGAGCTGCTGTCCAGGTTCCCACTTTACCCTCTGTCTCCCCACAAGACCCATCATCCTGGGATGTGAGTTTGAGAATTTTTCTTCCTGGGACCCGCTGGCTGTTGGCAAGTCCTGAGTGTAGCCGTCTACCCAGGGCATGGGGGAGAGAATGAGGTCTGCCCCCTGCCGTGACTCATAAAGCCTATGGATGCATCTAGAGTTGAGTCTACCAGAAGCAAAAAGGAGCTTTCTAACAGCAAAGGACACTGTGGAGAGCGTCCTTTCCCCTTCTTCCCTTCCCTTTATAGAATATCTCCTCAAATAGACCATTCTACCCTAAATCTTATTTTACTTTTTAATTAAATTTTATTTTTTAATAAAAAATACATATTTTTCTCCCTTTCATTGAAAAGGGACAAAAACAAAATATGTCCAGTCAAATCAAATAAACCCCCAATTTTGCCCAAGATCTCTCATCCACACCCCAAGTACCAGAGACTAGTCTCAGTTTCAAAGGAGAAGTAAGCTCATGCTTACAATTCCCCTTCTAGGAGGATGTTACCTACGTTCTTCTCTAATTTCCAAACAAACTGATTTCTTGGAATCTGCTTCAAAGGGCTGAGAGTCATGGAGAATCATGGAGTCACAGAGATCCCTGCGGTGGGATGGTGATAAGAAGGTTGAATTTGGAAGTAAGAGGATCTGAGTTCAAGTCCCTGATCAGTCACTTGCTACACAGGAAGATTTCTTGCCCTCCTGGGATCTCAGCTCCATACTCTTGTTAAATGAGGCGGTTGGACCAGGTAGCCCCCAAGTTCCTGGCGGTGACCCTCTGATTTGCACTTCGGCATTTACTCAGTAAAATTTACTCAGTTACTCAGTAAAAAAAAAATTCCCAGGCTGGGAGAGAAATCACAAGATGGATGACAGACAATAGGACTTAAAAGGCCCAGGTACATGGAGGCAAGAGAAAGACTTTAACTCGAGTGTGACAGAAGCAAGTGACTTTTTAAATAAAGTATTTCAAGCTTCCTTCCCCGCCCGAGCATTGCAGAGCTCTCAGAATAAGATTATTTCCTCTTGAAACAAAGTAATATTGACATATTCATTATATTTTTGGATGAGAAATCCATGCACTGCTTCCCAAGGAAGTCCAAAAAGAATTGTTCAAATGTGGAAGGGGCTCCCTTAGGAGGCGGCGGGAGGGTCCCCCTCACTGAAATGAACAGCAACCAACCAGATTATTGGGAGGATCAGGTGAGATACCAGATGTAAAATGCTTTGCAAATCTTAAAATACTCCATTAAATGTGCTTAACTTTTTAATATCCTTCAGTCTACCCTCTCTCCTTTTGTAGATGAAGGATCAGAGGTCCAGTAAGAGAAAGTCACCTTCCCAGAGTCACTCAGGCAATAAATAGCAGACAATAGATTATGGAAAATCTCTTTGGCTTTCAAATCTCAGACTCTTCCACAGACTGGCTGAGATGCCTTAGCTTGGAATTACCCCCACTTCCCTGCCCTGTCTTCTCACTTCTTAGAATCCCTAGGGAAGTCCCTTCAAGAGATCTGCCTTGATTCCCCTGTTTGTTCATTCTTCTCCTCTCCTGTAATTACTTGTATTTATTTTATTTTTTACTTTTTTAAACTTGTATTTATTTTATAAAATTAGAGAAGGAATTGTTTTCTACTTGATTTTTAATGGGAAACACACCAGTGGAGGCTCATGAGCACTAGCTGAAACTAGAAAGTGTGAGTAAGTGGTGAGGGGTAAAACCCTGAAGGAGAACTCCATGGACATTTTGCCTTTACTTACCTGTGTGCACACTCTCCTCCGCCCATTATCCCCAGCAGTGTGTATGCTAGGAGCTCTTTGAGGGCAGGGACTTTCCTTTTTGTCTGTCTCTGTTCTGTGACTATTTCACAATTGCTTACAGGACAGAATTGGGGAAGGGTCCCTCTGAGCCCAGCACCCACCAACTCCATAGAGTGCTTGTCATTTGATGGGATTCCTCTGGTGGGAAGCCCGTGTCCAATGGAGGGATGGCTGGCAGAAAGCATGAGCCAGTATTTTTCTCCTACCTGTAGTTCTTCCTATGGCGTATTGCTCTGGCTTCTTACCATGATGGAAACCCCCCACCCCAGCCCACCAGTACCCGCGGGCCTTACCGTGGTGTATTTCCCCAGCTGGCAGAGCGATGGGAAGGTTTCCTGGTGAGCTTTCCTGATTTTTTCGGTGAGATCATCCAATTCTGCTGTCATCTCATAGCTTTCTGTGAATTCCTGCTTCGAAGGCTCTTTCTTCTTTTTATTCTTATCATTTCTGACAGCTGAAAACAAGAGAGGAGGCAGTTTAGAGGTTACCCATTCGATGGTAGCGTTCCCCAACACTTCCTTTAAAGAAACACTTTTTAAAGATACTTCCACAAATGTACTGGAAGTTTTTAATCACGTGAGGGTGTATTTATATATATATATATATATATATATATATATATATATATATATACACATCTATATCTATATATCTATTTAGATATATATATATAGATATATATATCAAGTGTGTGTGTGTATGTGTATGTACATATATATATATATATAAATGTGTGTGTGTACAGATCTCTGGGGAACAGCGGGATCACCCAGAATTCATCCTGTCCCGGTCATTGTGGAGACAGCCTTCCCTTCAAAAGCCCCCAACTAAAGGGTGTGTGTATGTATGTATATGTATGTATATATGTATATATATATATATGTACATATGCACGTATCTATATAAGTGAAATACATACATCTATATGTATACATATATAAATATTATATACATTATATAAATATGTATTATATACATATATGTGTGTATATAATGAAATACATCTATGCATGTACATATGTATATATTTATATATATAAATAAAATATATCTGTACATATACATGTATGTATATAAAGGAAATACATGCACATCTATACATATACATGTATATGTATGATTATATTTATGTTATATCAATATTTGTCTCTTTCCCTTTACATATATATGTATGTTTATGTGTGTATACATATATATCCCTATGCTGGGCAACTCGAGCTACAAGGAAAAAAAGGAAGTAATCCCTTCCCTCAAGGTGCTTCTAAACAGCTTCTCTCAGGCCGAGCGGCCGGCCCTCATATTATTTGCTCTTTCAAGACTGTCACTGGTAGATATTTAAGCAGATTTTCCTGGCAGAAAGGTGGCGGGTGCCCCAGCTAGTGATTTTTCCCATCTACCATCCCCGATACAACAGCGCTGTGGCAACCAGCCAATGAGGTTGCTCACACAAACATGGCTCTTTCCCGGTCCTGCTCCCTCATTTGTAGCTGTGGCCCAGAATTGGGCGGCTTGGGCTTGACCCCCCAGTAAGTGCAGAAGCCAGGACTCAAAGCCAGGGACCCAGATACTTCTCTCTCTACTCAATAGCTCGCTGGGGACATTGGGGTTTGAGCATATCCCTGGTTGTGAAGAACGATGACATTGATAATGAGAAGTAGCAAGGTCCAGACTGTGGACTCTGAGGATGGGTCTCAGTCAGGAAGACCTGAATTCCGGTCCTGACATGGAATAAGTGCTTGCTTATTGACTATGAAGTGGAAGGAATTCGGAGCTGGGAGGGAGAAGATCTAGATTTAAATCTGGACCCTGGCTCTGATCCCCAGGATGAGACTGAGTCACTTCTCTGCTCAGCAGCAAAATGAGGGGGTGGAAACTCAGTGTCCCTAAAGGTCCTTTCTCAATTAAAACCCTTCCCCAATGCACCCTTTTGTAAGACACTCAAGTTAATCCATCTGATGTCTGAATTTCTGAAGCTTCAGAAATGGTGGGAAGAGGGGAAAAGGCAGAGACAGAGACAGAGACAGAGACAGAGACACAAAAAGGCAGAGAGAGAGAGAGACAGAGATAGAGACACAGAGACAGAGAAAGAAGAGACAAAGAGACAGAGACAGACATACAGAGACAGCGAAAGAGGAAAAGAGAGAGAAACAGACAGAGACACAGACACAGAGTGTCAAGAGTGCCACCCTCAGAAATACCCAGGGAGTAATAACCCCCGGCAGAGAGTCTGGAAGGGGCTCTGTAAAGGCCCATACCTCGGCAAAGGTCCAAGCGCTACACATCAGATTGGGCGACATTATTGATGGTCCCATATCATGCTGTAAATGAAATGACCGTAATAAAAGCATCTCTGGCACAGACGCACCCGACGCACAGACCCCCAGGCACCTTGATGTGAAAGTCTAATCCCCGAAGGAGGCCAGACTGGGGCTCTCCCTGATCCGGTCCGAGTGTCCAGAGGATGCCGGCACAAACACCTTTTCCGAGGGCGCCAGAAAGAGGGGAAGTCGGGGATTTTTCTTCTTAGAACTCAAGATTTTTTTAATCAAAGGAAAACCTGGCCCTCAAGTCCTTCACAGGCAACAAAGAGAAAAATCCTGGTAGCCTCCAGGCTGGGCATCCATAGGATGAAAGTCCCAGTCCGAGCTCTTCCCGGAGGAGCCAGCAGCTGGAACCGGGGCCGGGACGCCGTCCTCTCGCGCTGAGCTCAGCCACCCTGCCCCAGCCTCCCTCCTCTCGGGGCCTGCCTCTTTTTGTCAGAACAAACAACAAAAATCAGATTTTTTTCTTGAGGTCTTTCTGAACTCCTAAGAGTCACCAATCAGAGAAAGGGAAATGCTCCAAGGGTGGGGAACTGGCCTGGTGGGGAGGGTTTGTGCTTAGTAGGTGAGCAATAAATACTAGTTTAATTAAACTGAGTCAAGGAACAGAAATTCCATAAACACTTTCAGTTCAAGGCAACCAGCGTGATTAAGTACCTACTATGTGACGGGTCATACTGGGAACAAAAATATACAAAATAAGAGGCCCTGCCTTCTTCAAGAAGCTTATTGGAGGGAAACAACAACATATATACAGATGAGTAGAGTAATATTTGTACAATTTAAATGCAAAAGAAATTTTGGCAATAGGATGGAAAGGACAAACAGTCAAGGGATCTGGAAAGTCTAATGGGGGATTCTGCTCTGGAGTGTGCCCCGAATGGCATTTTCAGCTAGACCAGGTGATAAAAAATCTTCCCATCTCTCCTGAGTTTGTCTTGTTGTAATGATCACCCATGTCCCTTTGTCCTAAAAACTATTAAGGGAAGTTGTTTTTATAACGTCCTTGAGAGAAAAGACAAAGTCTTTCATTATCAAATACAAAATGCTCTCTTTGGCTCTCAAACCCCCCCTATTAACTGGATCCCCCCTCTGAGCTTTCCTGTATGTGTGTATGTGTGTGTATAAAATATGTATATGTGTGTGAGAGAGAGAAAGAAAGAAAGAAAGAAAGAAAGAAAGAAAGAAAGAAAGAAAGAAAGAAAGAAGAAAGAAAAAGAAAGAAGGAAGGAAAGAAAAGAAAAAAGAAAGAAGGAAAGAAGGAAAGAAAGAAGGAAGGAAGGAAAAAGAAAAAAGAAAAGAAAGAAAGAAAGAAAAAAGTAGAGGTAGATATAGAAATTCAGTAATACGCATTTCATGGCACCAACTTCCTGACCTCAATCCCGCTCCTCTATTCTTCACATTGGACTCTCACCCTCATCCTCCCAGAGACAGCACTGGGGTACACCCGCCGTGTGGTAGAGCCTCCTCACCAGGATTCCAGAGGAGTCCGGGACCCTTCTACCCTCTCTGTGACCAGCCCTCCAGCCCTCCAGGGTTTCTGACTTGACATTCCTCATAACAGACCTCTCTGGGTCCTGCTCCTTCTCCATAACGTGCTACTGGTCACTCACACCCGCTGTGAGTCCCTGAGTGCGGCTCATTTTTAATTCTTTAGTGCTGTGAGGTTTCATGGCTCATTGGCCCGCTTAACCTCTCTCAAAGTCAGGTTTAAACACCTGTATCAGAGGGCAGACACATCCCTGAGTGTTTGCATCCACGTGTGCCATTTCCTTTACAAAATCACCGCTGACACAGAGCTGGGAGGGACCTTGGAGATCATCCCGAACATCTCCATTGAGGTAGCAGATTACAGGGGATAAAATGGGGGAATTAAGATGCAGAAAGTTCTGAGTTTGAATCCTGCCTCCAACATTGACTGTTATATGACCCTAGCAAGTCATTCACTCCCATTAGCCTCAGTTTCCTCATCTGTGAAAAGGAAAGATGTGAGTCAATGACCTCTAAACGTCCCTTCTAGCTCTAAATCCTTTGATTTATAAGTGTAGAAACTGATGACCAGAAAAGCGAAGTGGCTCGCCAAGCTCACACAGGCGGAAAGTGAGAGAGGGCATGATGAGAAATCCTATCTTTTCCACTTTGTCCAAAACAAAATGGAGAGCAGCTTCAGTTTACACACAAGTCCCAACAGCACCGAAACGCCAAGGGCCACAGATTTCTTTTACGCTCTGGACAATGAAATAGATATTTATAGTGATGACCCCGAAAGGCCGAAAGAAGCTTTCAATCTTCAAATTAAAGACTAATTTGTTCAGTAGTTTTAGTATTCATATTGATCTCTACTGAATTCTTATTCAGTGAAAATCAGTATAAGACACACACATGAGATAAATGGGATCACTTTCTATGACTCAGATATTGAATTCATCAGGGTACTTATTCCCTAATCTTTCTGGACCCACAAAAAGAGGTTTCACGGGTTTGGGAAGAGGTAGGATGTCCCCGGGGAGGACTGCTGCAGATCAGGGGCTCCTAATCTTTTTGGGGTCATGGCTACCCCTTTGACAGGCTCATAAATTAGTCCACTGACTCTTTTTTTTCTGTGTATATCATATACTTTAAGAAAAAAAAATCATTAACCATTTGGAACAGTTTCAGTAGAAGGAGAAAACATTACATTGACCTTAATCCTCTCAACCTTCTTGACTGACAGATTTTGGAGGTCTTAAGTATCTAGGAAAAAATGATTCCACCTGATTCAAATAAACATAAACTAAAAATGATTTGGACTTTAAGAGCTTGTGTAGGGACAGTGGGACAGGGGACTCTTTATTTCCTCATATGCTTTGTCAATCTCTAAGATAGGAAGAAGGAAACGATAAGATTCTGATGATGCAACTGATGGAAGCTTGTCCTGAGAGTTTTATTCCTATCTCAGAAATAAAGGATCCTGAACCCCTTCGAAGAAGTGCAACACACAGTCCCCAGACAATGTACTTTTCCACTCAAAAAAATCATATTTCAGTGAGGGATATGCCCTTTTTTAAAGGAATAGCTAGAACAGAATCGCTATACCCATGTACACCATTAAACAGATTTCATTAAAAAAAAGAAAGCAAAAAAAAAAAAAAAACAGTGGCTAGGGGTCTATGTTCACAATTGAAGGAATTGTTCAATTTCAGTTAACAGAAAGTGATAATCAAGTTGAAATCTTCCATCCAAGCTCACGGACCCCCCGAAATCTGTTGACTGATGCCCTGAAATGTTAGAAGTGAGCTCCTCTGACCCTTAAGTCCTCAGATCTTGCCCCATAACAGAGAATGGCTCTTTCCAGAGCAGGATCTGGAAAAGGAGAGCAGAGGAACACAGAGACAGGGAGACTAGGGTTACATTAACTGAGGTTGGGAGGCCGAGAAGGGGAGAGACTATTCTGTGAGCCTGAGCTCTAGCTCCGGGGTTAATTTTCCGTAGCTGATGCTGAGCATGGTTGGACCCCGATCCATGGTTTCTACCATCTATCTATCTATCTATATACACATATATATATATATGTTTATATATTTATATGTGTATGTAAAATAAAATATAGCCAAGACACCCCTAAGATGTGAAAGTTAACAACATGGAGACTGGCAAGGGAGCCGGGGTGGGGTCAGGGTAGTTATCTGGGCAGCTGGAGCTTGGGGAGCGGAGAGGACGCGTCCTCCATTCCCCCAGATGTTGGCATCTGGGCAGAAGTCTCCGGTCTTTAGCTCAAAGCTGCCATTTCCAGTGCTAAAAAGGGAACGGTGGACAAAGCAAACCCTGAACTCCGAGTCAGCCGCCGCACGTGGGAACGTTTGTCCGGGCCGTGGCAAATCCTGCCGGGCTCCTGTCCAGCTCATCAGTCATCGCAGGAGAGCGGAAGGACCCAAAACAATCCTGTCCGTGAAGAATGATGGACTCCCACTGACCTGGCAGCTCCTGCTGCTGCTGGCATATAGAGCTTTAATTCCCAGGTATTCATTCTCTGGGGATTCACTGGAAAGGAAATGATTGAATCATCACCAGTCCCTATATAGCTCATGGCCATATGCAGAGGCTCGAAATAAACAGAAAACAAAATCTCCATTCCCAGGGGCTCGATCCGAAAGGTCACAAATTCTGAGAAGGCACAGACACACACACGTGCACACACCTACACAGGCACATGTGAACTATTCTCAGATTGTTTTTCCCCCGTGACTCGATTCTTGTGACATTCTCTCTTCCTCTGAGCTTCCTGACTCTCCCTCCATCTCTCTGCCATTGTCTCTCTCTGTCTCTCTGACATTATTTCTCTTAATTCTATTTTCCTCTCTGATATTCCCTCTGGTAGCCTTCCTCTTCATTCCCTCTCGCTCCCTACTTCCCCAAAGCCTGGACCAAATTAAGATTTCGATGGCAGAGGAAACTCCTAGGTAAAGAAATAACCTTTGTCATTTTTTTTCTCTGCAATTGCCATTCAGAGAATAACGCGGAGCCCTGAGAGCTTAGTTAAATGATCTGCCCAAGAACATACAACCAGTAAGTCAAAAGCAAGATTCAAACCCAGACCTTCCTGGGTCAGTAACTGGCTCTCCCGAAGCCTAGTTTTGGGATGGAAAAAGTTCTCCTCCCAGGTATTTCTGAAATATAGGCCCTGCTCCTAGGCTATCCTGACCTTGAAGACAAAAACAGCTGAGATAAACTAGAGTTGATGACCCTGGGCTCTCCCTAGGAAAGCCGCCGTTCTCCCTGTACCCATTATTAATATTTATTGCACGTGGTCTCACAAAGAGAAGAGAGAAGAGAAAGCACAAATGTGGCCCTTGCCACGAGGAGTTTACAATGCAATTCAACAAATATTTTCTTAATCAGCTTCTATTATTCTACTATTAATCAACCAGGAACAACTACGTGAGACATAGGAAATATAAAGTTATTCTTTTTTAAAGGACCCAGCTGTGTGCTCTCAACAAGTTTATACTCGACTAGGGGCGGGGACATCGGTGAGCACAGGGAAGGGGGCAAAAGAAGATGGGATGTTAGAGCTCTGGGAAAACTCAAGGAGGGAGACAACGGCCTAGTGGGGAGAGGGCACTGGACCTGGCAAACTGTGAGATCCTGGATAAGTCACTTAAGCTTTAGAAATCTTACTTGCCTCATTTGTAAAACCAGGAAGTTGGATTTGATGACCTCTATGATCCCTTTCAGCATCCTGAATACAGCTTGCTTTGTATATATTTGTTTGCATGCTTTATCCCTCCATCCTTGGCCCCCATTAGATTGCAGACTCTTTGAGGGCAGGGATGTCTTTTGTCTCTTAGCACAGCACTTGGCACATAGTAGGTGCTTAATGAATGTTAACTGAATTCTTCTTATGATCTTATGAACACTTAGACACAAGACACCCCCGCTCACAAGGATCCTGGGAGGGGAACAGTGGGGAATCCTCCATTAACAGCCGATGGCTGGATGACAAAGGCAGACGAAGGCAGATGGCCTTTGTCTGAGAACAGGGGAAGGGCAGGATGTACGGGAGAGGATGGCGACAGGACCTGGTAAGAACAGTCGGTTCAAGAGAGAGAGCAGTGGATAGGTAAGAGGAGGCAGCCCACAGAGGGGAGAAGGGCAATCTCTGAACTTCTAGGGCCAGAAAGACCTAGCTTCAAGCTGTCCTCTGTCCCGCACTGGCTGTGTGACGCTGGCTGATCACATCATAAGGCCTGCATTAAGAGTTAGTCTGTGTTCAAAGTGGGCTCTGGTCTTCACTGGGAGAGGGATTTCCTCACTAGGGACCTAGAACAGGGAGGATGCCTGCGCCCATCGAAAAGTAAGGCAGTTTCCATCAGGAGCCAAGCAGAACAACTGATTATACAGCACTTGAAGGTTTGGCAAATCAATTCATTATCTGATCATCTCAACCACAGTGTGAGGGAGGGACTTTTTGGTCCCTGCTGTGCAGGCAAGAAGACTGGGCCTCAAAGGAGACAAATAACCTGTCCAAGATGACATGGCTAGTTGGAGGCAGGATTTGAAGCCAGATCTTCCTGATGACCCATCTAGGATTCTTTCCACTACACATTATAATATATGTGTGTGTGTGCATACACAGTATATATATTATATAATACAATATATTATAATTATATATGCATAGCATATATGCCCTCCATATACTATACCCCCATCCATCAGACAGGCCAGAATCCCAAATCCTCAGTCTCCCCTCTTAGGAGCTCAGAGTATTTCTCTTCTGTCGGCCCAAACTATGGCAGAAACTCCGCTTCGTCTGTTGTACGGGAGAAACTCTACACACGCGGGGCTCTCCGGAGCAACTCCTAAGGTCAGCGTTTAAATCCCCGTCCCACTTTCTAGGTCTTAGTTTCCTAAAGTGAGGGGGCTGGGCAGGGGGTCTCTAAGGCCTCCTCCGGCTCAAACGTATGATCCCGAGCGTAATTTGACAGAACGAAGGGGTTACACCCATTCAATTAAAGGTCAAGGAGAATCTCATCAGCTGGAAAGCTCCCCCAGGAGGGCAGAATGCGTGTGTGTCACATTTACATAATTGTTTCCAGAATACATTTAGACAAGAGCAAAATAAATGTCTTTCCCCCGCAGGACGAAATCCTTCCAGTTCTTCCCCATTTCTATTTTTTATGGGTTCCTCTTCGCCCAGCCTCGCTCGACCCCGTGTAATTGGCAAGGCAGGAGTTGGAAGGTATTTCCTGAATTGTGTGACTCACAGCCATAGAAATCTTTAAAAAAAAACCCGACCAGGAAATGTATGCAGTCTATTAAAAAATCCCTCTGGCGTGGTGAGAATGGATCCTCCCGAAGGTCTAAATGGGGAAACCACGAGGGCCGGTCCGGTCCGCCAAGGCCTTCTCCCGGCCTGGTGCACTTGAGGTGGAGCTCACCGTCCTGGAAACGGCAGAGATGCAGCCGGGAGGTCAGGTTGACCTAACCTGCCCCGGAGAGGAGGACTTTGTCTCCTTCCAGAGAAGTCTCTTCCACTTAACTCCGAGCTCCCCGGGATGAGGGCCCGCAGCTCTCCCCGAGACCCCGCAGCTCTCCCCGACCCACTGCGCGAGAACTTTCCCCTCAAGGACCGCCGGCCTGAAGCCGGAGCTGGAACAGTGTTCTCATCAGTTTTACAGGCCGCTGCCCTTCCCTCCGACCCCACGGCCCTCCTCGCCAGGACCGTCTGGCAGGATTCAGGAAATTGCACCGAGGCCGGGCCTCTCCGGAGGCTGTCGCGTTCAATCACGGGGTGATCCGGCTGCTCTCTCACTTAGCAAAGGGGCCGGGCCTCGTGACCCGGATTCCTGCTGCTTCTCTGGTACTCCAGCCTCCTCACAGCCCCACCTTGATTCCTGACCTATAGGAAAATTAGGGAGCCAGGGGAACCCCGCTGAGCCTTCCCCTGACGTGAATGACAATCATGGAACAGTTCCTCAAGTGCCCCATCGCCTGTGAGAAGCTGCCTGAGCCCCCGGCCTGGTATTCCCCTCCCGGCCACGGCCCGAGAACTCTCACCCGCTCCAAGGTTTCCGACAAAATAACGTCCTTCAGTGATTAACTAGAGGCCGGCCAGCATTTGCCTTTCCTTGATGGCATTGCATTCTGGGAACTTCAGTCACGATAGGCCCAAAGGATTTACCCTTCTCAAAGTCTGATACTAAATCAAAGCATCCCAGAGGGAAAGCCCTGGGGGCCTCCTGGTCCAACCCGGAGCCGAAGCACAACATTCACACAGAATCTCAGCCCTGAAAAGGGCTCACAGTCAGGAGCCGCTACTCTTTAAGCGAAAGCTTCAATGCCTCCAGACGCCGCGAGGAGCTCAGCACCTGCCCAGTACCGGGCAAAGCATCGGTGCTGGTCGTCTCAGTGGAAAAGAGATTCTGTACCTAAAGACCCCATCCCGTGCGGGAATAAATAGAATTAGAATTTACAAGATAATGGTTTTTCTCCAATATTGAATGGCAATGGAAGGAGCCCCTGAATGGATGGATGGCGAGCCCTCCACAAATGGAGGCAGAGGAAGATCCTGTATGACTCTGAATTCTGGTATCAGGTACCCAATGCACGAGGGACGCCTTCCTTTGTTCCTTTCAATATTTCAGGTCCGGGAGGATACTGAAGAAGGTGAGAATGGGCTGCAATCTGCATAGGTTACAGACTTCTCCACACTCACAATTTCAGGGACCACAGTAGTGTAAGGTATAAAGTGTTCCATTTGGTTGAGCTCTATCTGGCTAATTAATGGTTCTTACCAAACCCAATAGGATCTTCAGGTCATTTGCACATGAACTACTTAAAATAGGGCCCAGAATCCAGAGACACTGGGATTGTAATGGGGATATATGACGAGAGTAAGGTCACCCCACCTGTGGAACTCTGAGTCCTGATCTGGAAGTGTCGAGACAGCCCCAGGAAATTATGTAAAATATTTCATTCATCTCATCTTGCACTTTGAGAATTGATTTTTGGAGTCTTAAAGAGGGACTTCGTATTTAATCTTGTTAAATTTCACTTATAACTATTGCCAGCCCTTGTTTCTTTTTCTTTTTCTTTTTTTCTCTTTTTTTGCTGAGGCAGTTGGGGTTAAGTGACTTGCCCAGGGTTACACAGCTAGGAAGTATTAAGTGTCTGAGGCTAGATTTGATTTGAACTCGGGTCCTCCTGACTTCTGGGCTGGTGCGCTATCCACTGCGCCACCCAGCTGCCCCTCAGCATTGCTTCTTTACATATTTTTTGAAGCATCATGGCTGTGAGGTGGTACACGGGGTAAAAGCCAGGCCTAGGGTCAGAAAGACCTGAATATCCCATCTCAGACACTTGTCATCTAGGTGACCCTAGGCAAGCTACTTAGCCTCTGCTTCCCTCAGTTTCCCAATCTGTAAAATGGAGGTAACAGCAATACCTATCTCCAAGGGTGGTTGTGATGATCAAATTAAATAATAATTATAATGTGTTGAACGCAGTGTTTGACACATTGTAAATGTCACCTGTCATTGTTATTATTACTATCATCCTTAACATTCTGAGTCCAACCTCCCTTTCCTGGCTTATTTTAAATCCCATTCTTTTGCACACTTGACTTTCCAGCCCCACGGACTCAGCTCTTCCTGAACGCAGCCTTCCTCCTCCTCCTCTTCCTCCTCCTCCTCCTCCTCCTCTTCCTTCTCAGGGTTCACCTTCTTCCAAGCCGTCCCAGGGATTTAGAATGGCCGCCGGTCTTCACTCCAGTCTCTTAAGATCCTCCTCTTCTGCCCGGGCTCAGTTCCATAATCCTGTTCCTTTGGCACAGTGCTCTATGAGCTTCCCTCTCCAAAAATAATCTCTCTTTCCTAACTTTGCACAGATTATTATTACTTTATGTTAGGGTATATTATATTCTACTACAGCAGATTCTATTCTACCATATAACAAATATATTATGAGCCCGGGGGGACATACTGGAGAAAGGAGCGGGAGCAGGAATCTCAAAGCCCTGAATTCAAATTCTGCCTCAGATTCTTCTTTCGATAGAGCTTGAGCCAACCACCGAACTTCTTTGAGCCTCAGCTTCCTCATCTGTAAAATGAGGCTAACGGCACCTACTTTATTATAAAGTTGTAGCAAATGAAAGGATACATGTGAAGTTTGATTTTAGCTACTGTTATCATTTACCGTCATAATTTCCCAGTGAACTACAAGCTCCCTGAGGACAAAGACCGACTTTTTTTTTGGTCCTTGAAGCTCACCTTTTACAGGAAAATTTTCCCTACTTCTTTTCATTCTAGTGCCTTCCTTCTGCTAATTATTTCTTATTACTCCTGTGTGTGTGTATGTATATATATTTGTGTGAATGCATATGTATATGTCTATATGTGCACCTATATATGTGTGTATATGTATGTGTACATATTTGTGTGTATGTATGTGTATGTGTACATATATTTGTGCATAAGCATGCATATATCTGTATATATGTATGTACATATATTTGTATGAATGTGTATGTAGACATGTGTATGTGTATATATTTGTGTGTATACATATATGTATATATGCACGCATAGTGTGTGCATGTATATACATGTATAATGTGTTTTTATATGTTCATGTATGTATTTGCATGAATGTGTGTGTATATATATACACACTTGTAGGTATAGTATACATATATGTGTATATGTATGTATACATACATACATATAGGGCTATAGGTGGTGCACTAGATAAAGTACTGGGCCTAGAATTAGGAAGACTCATCTTTATGAATTCAAACCTGACCCCAGACACTTATTAACTGTGTGACCTTGAACAAGTCATTTAGCTGTTTGCCTCAGTTTCCTCATCTGTAAAATGAACTGGAAAAGGAAATGGAAAACCCCTCTAGAATTTTTTGCTAATAAAATCCCAAATGGGATTATGAAGAACTGGACATGGCTGAAACAAATGAACAGGAACCAAAATCTACGTATATGTGTATATATGTATATACCCATAAATGCACAAAATGTACACAAATGTAATTTTTTTGTGTATTTTTGCATGTTGTCTCCTTCAATAGACTGTAAGCTCTTGAGGGCAGGGGCTGTCTCTGCTTCTCTTTGCATTCCAAGGACTTAGCATAGTCGCCTGGTACACAGTAGAGACTTAATAAATGTTGATTGATTGACTGTATCCTCAGAAAGACAATGGAAAGATCTTCTGGCAAGAAGATAAATTAGCACAATAGTTTTCTTAATAAATATAAAAATGGGGAAGCTAGATGGTGCAGTGGATAAAGCATTGGCCCTGGAGTCAAGAGGAGCCAAGTTCAAATTCAGGCACAGATACTTGTCACTTACTAGCTATGTGACCATAAGCAAGTCATTTAACCCAAATTAATTAATGGATGTAGAGCTGAACAGAGTTCAGTCCATCCGGAAACTATTCCCTCATAAAGCCGCCTTGTTCTGATTTCCTCCCTCCATTAGATCCCAAGGCTTGCATGAGTGATCACGTACCCTTCCCTCCCCGAGCGGATGAGTGGCTGAGTAACTGTTGTCAGGTCTTATAGTAGGTAAATACCATATGTAGCATCTCTAAACCACGTGCCATTAATGAGTCGAGACTCACAGATAAGAGATTCTGACATATATGAAATAATAGCAGCAATAAACATTAGCCCCATAATTATTTCCTTCGTGGATGGAGCCATAAGGAAATATCAGAGTAAATATCATCGGTTAAGGATCGGGTTACGAGAAAAACCTGCTGAAAACTGGATATCTCGTGGCTTCGGCTGAAAAATCAGTAATGGCAGCTGGGATTTTAATGGATATTGGAAAAAATATTTAGAACTGAAATACAGTATTTCTCGAGGGGATGTAAATAAAAAATGGAGTGGAGAGAGAAGCAACAATTATTAGAGAAATCCAATACATACCTTGACAAGTCACCACTTATTTTTGCAGGTACAGAGATAATAGATATTAAAAAGGCTCAAACCTAGACCTTCCTTTTGAGAAATGTTTGTTTTTCCTTTAAAAAAAATCTCATGTTTCCCTATCTCCAGAGCTTCCTATAGTCCAGCACGTCGCCCAGGGCTACTCCTTGAGATCCATTCCAAGACTTTTAAAGCACGTACCATGTTCCGAGAAAAAAGGTCCCTACACATGCCCGTCTGCGAGGGTGAGGCTGGAAATAAAGGGGCTCTGCACGCCAGCCTTACTGTATTATTCATTACCTAATTGCAGGGTTTTATTAGAAAGATGATCTATTATAACCTTGAATGCAGTACATTAAATGACATTGAAAATTAGATTATTCTGATTATTAGCAGAGTGAGAAATGGGCTAAACATTTGTAAGGCTGCTAATCCATCAGTGTACCCATCTGAATGTAATCAAAATCAATCCCGGGCCAGTGTGTTTAAATCTAATTTTTTAAGCGGTCCATTCCCCCTGAGTTTCTTTCTAAAATGTCACCATCTTCTACAACAGTGATGAATTCTCTCTCCAGGGAGAGGCACTCACTCCAATTGCTTCATCCACTGCATACCGTCCACTTAAGGAAAAAAAGTCCCCGATGGATCACATTCAGAATAATATATTTGAGGAGAAAAGCTAAAAATTTACAAGACTTGGACTAGAAAATGGTCAGTGCCCACCTCCTGCCCTTCTCCAAACACATGAAAAAGTGGACGGAGGATCCAACTTGGGGTCAAGAAGACCTGGCTTCAAATCCTGCCTCAGACACGTGTGGGGTGTGGCCCACGATTGTCCACTGGACCCTCAGGTCAAAGAGGGCTGCATTTGGTGACTCCTGACGCCCCTCCGGCTTTCAGCCGAGAACCAGGAATGGGAAAAAGGAGGCACCTGAGACATCCCCCCTTCTCTGTGCCTTCCCCCGGACAGGAACGCGCCAGGGGCCTTGGCCAGCTCTTGTCACAGGGATCTCCTCTCTCATGAAGGGGAATCCAGGCCCATTTGTTGTCATCTCGAAAAGGAGAGCGTGGTTCAGTGGGAGCAGGGCTGAGCAGTGTGGGCAGGACCAAAACCCCATCTTGTGACTGCACCTGGTCCAGCGCTCTTTATCCTGGTGCCCCATGGGTCAGAGGAGATGCAACATTGATCAGGGAGCATGGGACAGAGCCCTGAGTCTGCAGGCAGGAAGGCCCAAGCTCAAATACGACTCAGATACTTTCTAGGTATGTGTTCCTCTACCTGCCTCAGGCTCCATCTGCAAAAGTGCTGTTGCCCCTCCATTGTTACTGTGAGGTTCAAAGGATAATTGTAAAGTCCTTGGAATGGAGGGAGTGCTACAAAAATAAAGTTCTTTCTCTTTTTTTCTTTTCTCTCCTCCTCTTCCTCCTCTTCTTCATTCTTTTTCCCCTTCTCCTCCTCCCTCCTTCTCCTCCTCCTCTCTCCTTATCCTTTTTCTTCCCCTTCTTCTTCTCCTCTTGTTCCTCCTCCTTCTCCTCCTCTCTCCTTCTCCTTTTTCTCCTCCTCCTCCTCCTTTTTCTCCTCTTCCTCCTCTCATTCCTCCTTCTCCTTCTCCTCCTCCTCTCTCCTCCTCTTGTTCCTCCTTCTCTTTCTTCCTCCTCATCTTCTTCCTCTTCTTCCTCCTTTTCCTCTTCTCCTCCTCCTTCTTCTTATGTTTCATGAACCTCTTGAAGTAGAGTTGTTCTATTCCACTTCAGAGAGCTTTAGCTAACAACAACAGTGGGCATTTATAAAGTACTTTAAAGTGTTAAAGACATTAATTTATTTGAGCCTTACACCTCCCTGATGATTTGATATGAAGGAAAACAAGAGTCCTTCTCATCATTTGTTCCTTTCAATGGACTTTGAATATCCTAATTTTCCTTTATATAACTTAAAATCAAGTGATTCATCAGCATGGACATAGATAATAGCCAGCATTTATACAGAACTTGGATGGGATGTTTGCAAAGATCATTTGATCCTCATAATAGTCTTCAGAGACAGATGCTATTATTATAGAAGGGAGTTACAGTGACTTGCCTAGGGTTACACAGCTAAGTCAGCATCTGAGGCTAGATTTGAACTCAGATTTTCCTGCTTCCAAGCCCTGAGTTCTATGCATTGTAATGTCACCCAACTGCTACTATATGATGAAGATGATAGTGATGGTGACAGTAATCATAATGATGGGGATGGGGATGATGATGATGATGGTGATAATGAGGGGGGTGGTGGTGGTAATGATAATGGTGATGAAGAGATTGATCTATGATCATATCAGTGCTGGTATTTTCCTTCAATGGTAGAGATTGCAACTGATCCACGCCTTAGCATCCCATGCATCTCTTGTCCACATCTTGCTTTAACTCCTCTGTTTCATAGTTTCTCAACATATTAGGAGCCATCCTTTAGGTCTCTTGAGATCTCAGCTAGATTAAGGAAGTCTGTATGCAGAGTGTCCTTCAGTTATCTCCTACTTTTGCCTCATTATCAGAGCAGTTCACCTTCTTTTGCTGGTAATAGGTAGATGGTAGATAGATAGATAGCTAGATGGATGGATAGATGAATGAATAGATAGATGGTTGAATAGATATAGATAGGTGGGTGAATAGATAGATGGATGGATGAATAGATAGATGGATGGATAGAGAGATGAATAGATGGATGGATAAATAGATTAATGAATAGAAGGATGGAGATAGAAATATAGATGAATGGACAGAAAGGCAGAAATATATATATATATATATATATATATATATATGTATAACTATAGATGCCGTGTACCAATTCTTGTATGAAAATCATTGGGAATATGTTTACATCACTCCTTTGTTGCCATTTTTGTTTTCTTTTCAAAGACTGTAATATTACCATATTTTGCAGGCATGAGGCATTAAGACAATAAGATGAGTATTGTTCTTTCAATTTGCCTTGGGGTCAATAAAAAAGAGCACTGTAAATCTTTACAAAGATAATCCAGACCTCTTTCTTTCTCCTTTTTATTTCTTAGGGAACCAGTTCATTATCCATTTGCAATGTATTTTGAAGATTTTCCCACTAATAGACTAGATGTATGAACCATGCATTCAAATGTATGTCAGTCTTGACAAGAGGCATTCTTCATCTCCTTGGTTTGTCCTTTGCAGATAATGAAAAGAGATTCCTTTGAGTATGAATCTATTTAGGCATCTCTGAAATGTAAAACTTGAATTCTTCCATACCATGTGGTCCACAGTTAGGAAAATGTAGGGACCTCCCAGTCTACGGGGGCCCTGGAAGCTGTATAGGATGATGGCCAACACATTGGTCAAGTTTCATTCGTTCATGGCCCACTGGATATTCTTAATCAGTAAGTCAAAGAGCAAAAGTTTTTTTTGCATCTTTCAAAGAATCTTGCTTAATTTTTAACATATACAAGGAAGACATCTTGTTGGAAGGGGAAGGGTCTCTAAGGCAGCAATATGCTCTATTGAAAGATATTCAATATGCAGCTATAAAGTTCTTTTCTGCTTTAGATAGCTTTCAAAGACCTGCCTGCTTCCTTGTCATAGGATCTATGTTGACGACAGGTAAGTATACCCTCAATATATTTGTGGATCTTCTCATAAAGACTTTATAGAGATGGAAACTGGGCAAAGAGGTGGGTGTTGGTACTTTATGAAAAATTTTAAATTAAATTTTAGGTTTTTTCAATTAGGAAATTATGGCAAATAGATTAATGGAATATTATTGATATTAATGGTCTATTTTTAGGGGTAATGATATCCATAATTGCTAAGGAAGGGTATTTAGGATGGAAGAAAAAGAAAAAAAATCTCTTTTTCTAGAATGTATTATTACTCCCAAATCTGAGGACATGTCTTGTATTTAAAAATACTTTTTTGAGCTAAAAATTATCTAGACTGAATTGAGCTCAAATTGACTCCCTTTTATATTCCCTATTTACTTCACATAGATTCCTCTCCAAAAGGTAGATTCTTTGACCCTAAAAGAAGTCCCAATACATGTTAAGAACACTCCTATTATTAAACATAACATCTAATGGGTCCAGAGACCAAGCAGAGCAATCACGGGTACTTATGGTGGGGATGCTAGTTTCTTTCTCCATGTATCCTTAAATAAAATTTACGTCAGAAACAAACTATTAACTCATTCCAATTGATAGGCCATCTTTTTATCCCAGTAGTTCATACCAAGAAAGTCTTTTTTTGTGGATTATTCACTGATATCCTACCCTCTATCAAATGACAACCAATCATTCAATGTTATCAAAATGGCAGACCTCTGTTGGGGGTAGTTGATTTAGTTCATCAACTCTTCCCATCTCTGAGGACTGTGATATTGGGGCACAAATACCTTGAGAAGAAAATAACTTGTTACTGAAATATTGACGGATTCTTTTTTTTGTCATGTTTTTCCCTCTCCTTCCAATTTCATCCTTAAATGCTCTTGTGATGATTTGACTCACCTATGTTTCTTGCCAAGCCTTGTGTAAACTTCTATTTTCCTTCTGCCATTTTCTTGCTGTTTTATGAGGCCATTTTTGCTCAGATTCTTTTTTCTATACTCCTCTATAAGATTTTACAAATGTGTTTATATCATAAACCAGCGTTACCCTTGACTGCCATATCTTTCTACTTGGCAAGAAGATCAAGAGTTTGCTGGCTGAAGCAGTTTTGAGACTCCTTTGTTCTCCTCATTGTAGTGATTGATTTACACTGGTCAAACTTCTTTAGGAAACAGTGATAATCTGTGCTTACGTTTCTTTACCCATTTCCTATTTTTTTTAAAAAAAGCATTATTTGGTGTTCATTGTGAGCTTCTTCTCTTGAAGAAAGTAGCAATAATATATGCATGAAAGTTCTATAAGCCTTTCAATTTTGTAATCCTGAGCCATATTTCCCAACGTAATTTTCACCACCCCTCCCCTGCTCCACTTTTCACTGAAGTTACCACACATTAAAGTATATATTGATTTAATTTTTATGGTCTTATCGAGCTCCTTGTAGAATTTCTCTCTTCTTTATCCTCCACACAGAAGTTGGCACATAAGCTATAGTTATCTTCATCAGCTTTTCACTTATCACAAGAACCATAATACAAGATGACCAAGAGTTCCATTAAATGATGTCCCCTCTTACCTTCAGATCCACAATAAAATCTGCCAGCTTCTTTATTTTCTCTTCTCTCCCAGGAGACCGTGTTACCCATCTTTCCATTTAGCCCCTACTTCTTACTAGCTTCTCCTTTCATTAATAGCAAGAATGTCGAGATGAGTAGGAGTCACTATTCTTTGGTCATCAGACAAGGATCGCTCCCTTAGAACACCAAGAGCGGCCAAAAGTGGTCCGTAAATGGGGTGATTATTAGTATTTTCTGCATCCTTCCCCATGAATCTACCACATTCATGTACAAAATAAAAATGGATCACAGAGAGTAAAGGATCATTTCATATTGTTACTAGTTTCATGGTTTCCCTAGCCAAAGAATTCATCGTCAAGACTATTGGACATAAGGCAGCTTAGACAGTATAGTTAATGGAGTTTTGAATTTGGAGTAGAACCCTCGATTCGAATCCTGACTCCTATCCTTGCTAGTTGACTAGTTTCATTCACATCCCTGAATCCCTGTTGCCTCTCAGGTTCCTGATGTGTAAAAGCCCGAGTTTGGAACAGATCATCTCTTAAGTCTCAAGCTGTAACTAAAGAAGCCCAAGGCACAGAAGGGCCCTTCTGAATAATAGAAACAAAGCCCAGAAAGGCTCCAGCTGAAGCCCCCTTGAAGCTCTCTATGTTTTACCTCCGGCATCATGTTTAAGTAGAGAACAAAAATCCCTTGGCCTGGCATTCAAGCTCCTTGACAAGTGGGACCAGATCACTTTTCTGGCCTCTCTTTACGTGGCTGCCCACCCCACACTGGACGCTCCAGCCAAGGAGGACAATTCTCTGCATCTGGAAAAAGCTCGTGACCCCCTCTCCCCTCAATGCATCTGTTCCTTTGGCTCCTTCTCTCTGAGAACATCCTCTCTGGTCAGATCCCCACCCAGGCCAACTCAACTGCCAGCAGCTTTGTTTTTTCCAGGGGAAAAAATAGAAATATTCTACCAGGCGATTCCCAACAAAAGCCAGTTTCATCCTTGGAAACCACATGCTTTCTCAGGGCTCCGGCCCCCGGGCATTCCAGGCCTTTGGTCAGTTGGAAACCCATGGCCCGTCTGAGCTCAAACTGTGAGAGAGTGTGTGTGTGAGTGTGTGTTTATATGGGCACACACACAAAAAGCCTTCAGTGGACAAGACCAAGACACCATTATCTTGATACAGATATTTATAGACACACAGACATGGGCCAAAATGGCTCAGCTAGGGCTCGGGGTGGGGGAGCAGGATAGGAAGAGTTTCCTCAAATGAGCTCACTTGAGTAAAGGGTTCCATGGCCCCCAACTGTAATCTGGGATAAAGCCTTGGATCTTCTTGAGCTGTCGTTAAAAGGGGTTCCTAATGGTGGGTTTTTTTTGGTATTTTAATTAGTGGTTCATGGTAAGCCTTAGCTTAAGAGAGGGAAGGAACCATTGGAGACAAGCTCCTTCATTTTCCCCCGCTCCCATTTCCCTCCTTTACTATCATGTGCCCATTCTGTGGATGGCCTGGGGAAGGGAAGTCTTGTCAAGTGCATTATATGTGTGGCTCCTGAGCTCGGCCTGTTGACATGTCCCTTTGAGGGGGCCAAATCTCCAGTTCAATCCTTGTTGGGGCCCAGGGCCACAGACTGAAACCCTAACCCAGGCCGCAATCCGACAGACGTAACCTCAGTCTTTGCTCCCCTTCAATCCACTGCTTGGGTTCCCCATCTGTCTCCTGCAGACCCGTGACATCCCTGAGTGCCAGTGGAACAGATTAAAATATAAGGGGAAAATATTTAACAAATGAATAAAAAAACAATAAAACAAAGATGCTGTTAAAACATGGTTTTTTCTAAGTGGAAATGTAGCCCTCGGGGACAGCTTAGCAGTCTCCTCTCTATCTGAGTTCGAGCCCCAGGTTTACCGGAATCCAGATGGCTTCTTCTCCACTTAATGATATCAGGTATTCATTTGACATCAATTAACTCGTAATCACCAAACCAGCCGTTTAAGGAGGTCTCCGGGGCTAGGGGGGCTAGGAGCCAAGAGCTCAGATTCAATGCACCTTCTCACAATCACCTGGGGTTCCTGCTCTCAGTTCTACGATAGGAAACAGGCCCAACGAGACTAAATGACTTGTTCAAAGTCTCACAACAGAGAAGTAGGTGAGAGAAGATTTAGATCTTAACCCAATAAGTGACAGCAAGCTATCTGTATTCTGGGTCACTGGGTGAGAGAAGAAATATTGGCCAAAGAGTAAATCAGCATGAATTCATTATCTGTATGCTCTGATGAGTGATGGAGAGTTAACAGTATCATCTCTGCATGGGACAGCTCATCTGCCCATTTATCCACTAATGAATATTGGAAATCAGAAGAAAATGTCCCAAATGTATGAAAGGACAGGGGAAGGGTCTTCTGTCTTTTGAGGTCCTTGGCGGCAAGGAAGCACTCTGGGAAGGACGTGGCTGATCTAATTCATCCCTGAACACTTAGAGAGTAGGGCCCTGGGCAGGTTTCTCAGGAGTGCCCAGTCCTGGGAATAGAACCTAAAATGGCTGATCCATGTTCTATCACACTATTCCCTGGGAATAGAACCTAAAATTTGCTGTCCGTGATCCATTCCGCCATCCCCAAGATTTGGGGCAATCACACGACTGCAGATTCAGAACTGGAAACGATTTGAGAGGTTCTCCAGACTCATTTTAAGTAAAGAAAATCAACCTCTGAGAATTGGCGCGATAAAACAGAAGTCACCAGGAGCTGGGGTGTAAGTGATCCAGGTAGCCATGATTCTCATAAATAACTCAACAATAATGTAAAATTATGACACATTCATCCTGCTTCCAAATTTACTTAAGGCAGGTTTAGAATCCATGCTTCCCGAGGGCAGGGGCTGGGGTTCAGGTTTTATATTGTCCGCTCAGTGCCTAGGACAGAGCTTAATCCTTCACAGTTTTAGCCATGAAGATGCATTACCATCCGCTTTACGGCTGCACCCTGATGATCAAGGTCATCTCATCCAGTCCCGGGGAGGGGACTGAGCCCCAGTGGTTAAGCCATGCGCAGGGGGCTCATGCCGGAGGAAGCAGCTGCTCACCATTTGCCCTGCACCTGGGCCCTGTCTGGCCCATAAGCGGGCAACTTCAATGTTTTTTAACGGATGGATGATGAAAATCTTGTCTCTTCCTATTAAAATGTGAGCTCCTTGAAAACAGGGAATGTCTGGTTTTTCTCTTTGTATTCCTAGGCTGAATTAAATGCTTTGCACATAGTAAGCACTAAATAAATGCTTTTCTATTCATACACTCCTTCAGAGTAGATACTTAATAAAAGTTAGATGATTGAACTGAATTAAATTCTCTTCTATTAAGTGATGGTAACCTCATAACAACAGTTTAAATAACAATGAAAATAAAAATAGCTTTGGAAAGCTGGCATTAATTAGCAAGTCAGGAAGGAAAAGGCAGATGCTAAGAAAATCAAGGCAGGATCCCTGGAACCGGGGAACAGCTAAGTCTGCCTAAGTTAAAGCTTCCAAGGGGTCAGATCACCGCTATTACCTTTATTACCCTGGGTTGTCACCTAGGGAATTCTCATCATTTCCTGCACTTCATCATCCCCAGAAATGCATTATTCTGCAAGAAGTCAACACTTCCAGTTCTCATGCCTGAGCTGGTAACTTTCCCACTTCCAGAGTCTGGACTGTGAGCTCCCTGAGGAGCTCTGTATCTCCAGGGCTTAGCTGGTATACAGCAGGCACTTAATAAATGCTTATTGATCCTGACTCATTTTCTATTAATGATCTGGGAACCATTCTGAGGTTTTTTATATATGAATATTGTTAAACACTGCTGTTCTGCTGATATAACACGGCTCCTTCTCTCCATCCCTTGTACAGGAAATTTTATCTCCTTTCTCTACCTCTCTGCTCGGGTCCTCCCTGATGCCTGGAATTTACTCTTTTTTATTTCTGTCTTTTAGAATCTCTCTTTTCCTTCAAGACTCTGCTCAAGGACCACCTACACGAAGGTTTGACTACTCCCCAAACTACCTCAAATTTGTTTTGTATTTATTCTGAATCTACTTAGGGAGTGAACATAGCTGGAATCACTTCTGACAGTCAATCAATCGATGGTATACAACAGGCACTGTGCTAAATTCTGGCACAAAAGAGTCCAAAGTCAGTCCCTGCCCCCAAAGGGGAGGCAGGACAACAAGGTAATCTACAGACAGAATAAATAGGAAATAATGAAGGCAGGGAAGGCGCTGGAATGAGGGGAGGGTTGGAAAGAGGGAGGGGTTAGCAAGTTTTGTAAGCACTAAGTAGGCACTTAGTGAATGCTAGCTGACCGAATGACTTTTGATGAAAGATTTTTAGGGGGCTGCGAGTTCCAAGAGAACCCACATTTTGAAAGGTATAAGCCGACCGGAAGAGCAACTAAATTAGGAGATCGATACCCAATCTCATCTATTGAACTGTGATCAGTTCTGCTCCAACTGAAGGGTCCAACATGAAAGTGTCCAGAGGAGAGTGACTAGCTGAACGTCTCACTGACTGAGGAACAAACGGGAATTACAGGAACTAGTGAAATTTAGAAGAATGAACGGATAATGAGCAACTGAAAAACATTTATTAAGCACTTATTATACACCAAGCACTAGCTCTACAAAGAGAAAAGGAAGAAATAAAATCTTGGCAGGAGATTCCACAATTATTGCGGTTTCCTAAAAGTCTGTTTTAAACTTTATTATTTTCATTGTATTTACTCACTTAACCTGGTGACTTGTACTAGATCATTAGATTGGAAGGAAAGCAAGGGCCAGGGAAGATGGCGTAAGGTTCTCAGCCTCCTGGGGCGGTCCCGTGTCTTTCTGTGATGTAGCTATCTTTTACCAGAATGTGTTCTTACATAAAGACTATTTATTGAAAAAAGATGGCAACCTGACTTAGGAGCTGAGGAAGAATAAGTCAGATCTACAGATACTGGTTGCCAGGCAACACCTGTATTTTTAAAAAAGCTCTTTTTATTGCTGATTAAAATTAAAGGGATTACTTAGAGTCCTCTAAATATTCTGTGGGAAAGCGCACTGCCCACCAGGGATTTCATGACTATAAAGCATGGAGGTGGTGGTTCACACAGAGTTAATTCAATAATATAACACTTTCTACTTGGATTAACTGACCCACTTTTCCCTGACTTCCATTCTGAGACAAAAAAAGGCAAACTGGGAAGGGGAGGGGGGTGCTGGGTGGGGATGGCAACTAAGTGGTCTGGGGCTCCTCCAATTTAGAGGGCCCACCGAGTCCCAGGATAGTGAAAGGTTGAACAATATGATTATTTCTTGGAAGGACCGAGCTACCTTCTGAGGGGGTGGGTTGGTTTGTTACGATGAGCATCTAGGGCGATGGTTTTCAAAGGAAATGTGGGGTTGTACTGGAGTACCCCAATAGCAGAATGGCTTGGATAAGTCTCGGGGTATACCCTGATTTTCCCCAGGTATTATAAATGAATAAATCAGATTTTAAGGATGATCTTATATTGCTGGAGGCCTAAGGATCTCCTCCAGTAGTAATAACAAAAAAGATAATAAATTTCCCAAGAATTTATTTCACTGAAGCTTCTCCTGAACCTCTTGGTTTGTCATGATCATATTTCTTGAACCTCATCTCACTTATATTGGAGAATCTAAAGCTTGTAGGCAAATTTTCTTGTTATTCTTTCTTACTCATGGTTGTATCTTTTCCCCTTTTACTAGATAGTAAGCTCCATGAGGTCTAAACTTTGCATTTCCCCCAACCTTTAACATATATTTAATGACTGAATCAATGAAAAATCTAGAATCCTTCCCTATCTGTATTGCCTTTGGAAATATACTTAGGCTGCTTTTGTCTACCCCTGTCCCATACACCTTTTTTAGTATTTCCAGCATTTAGCATTGGGATCAGGAATAAGGGCTGAATAAATGTTTAACTAGGTTCTCTGGGTCTCGTTTTCCTTTTCTGTAAAGATGAAGAGGCTGGACTAGATCAAAGTTTTTAGTCTTAGGTCCCCTTTACACTCTTAAAATTACTGAGGATCACTCTGCTCCTTACTTCAAGATTTTTTTCTTATGATTTTATTGAGATTTATCACATTAAAAATAAAAACAGCTTAGTATTATTAAGAAAATAATTTTGCTCTCCTGGGCCCTCAGAAAGGGCATCCAGGACACACCTTGAGAACCACCGGACTGGACAGTCCTCCTGAGATAACAGCATATTCAGAGTTAAACAGATCTTCAACAAAATAACCAAATTGAACCCAGCAATCCTAAAGATATCTCCTCTTCCACTCACATGAATTCTAATTCTAGTCTTTATTCTATCATACAACTGAAAAAAAGACCTAAACTAATTTATGAAACTCAAGTCATTTTTTATTCTTGTTCGAAACTGATGTTTATAGTTATAAGCTAGTCTTCAGGGGGAGAAAAACATTCTGGAGTTGGTTCCAGATCTCCTGAATGAGTCAGTCTGGAACTGGTGTCATGCAGGCATTTTGGAAGAAAGGGAAATTCTTTCAAGATCTCTAGTTTCCTGAGGTGAGAGGCTCAGAATTAAATAGATGTTTAATAAATGTTTTTATTATTGTTAAGTAACTTGTTAAATATTTTTAGGTAATTTGTTAAATGGGATCTGTGGAGTAAACAGTCTTGTGTGTGTGTGTATGTGTGTGTATGATTTTTTATATAAAAACAACCAAGAAAAAACAAACTATGAGTTACTTAAATGTGAATTTTTTGTAAAATTTTTGTGTAAAAATATATGAAAATGTTCATTTTATTTGATGTTTTAAAATTCAGGATGTTTTTTAAAAAGCCAGGAGACTAAGGGTGTGAGGGAAGAAAGATCCTCATCTCATAATTACTGTCTAGAGGAATATTAAAGCTATTGAGAAAGAGAAAATTGTGTACAAATTGCTAGATACTTGTTGGGAGGAAAGAGCTGAGAGTGAATACATCAAGTAGGGGTAGCTCCTCACTGATTCAAAGTCTGTATCTGGTCGGGATCTTCCTCTTATCTTTCTCTCTCTATTTTGTATAAGAGAAGAAAAAAGATAGAGGAAATCGAAAATCTGAAAATCAGATACTGAAGTGGGGCAGAGAGTATTTGTGGCCAGAGATGCTACTGGGTATTTAATTCCAAGTAAAGGTGAAATCAAGTATATGTATGGACTCCATAAAATAAGTGCGAGTAATGAGCCAGAGAGTAAGAGCAACTCTAAATGATTAAGGCAAATGCAAGGAATCTGAAAATACTATGGATGCAAAATGGCCAGGAGTCCCAGATTAAGTTCCAGATAAAGCAAAAGAGATTCACAGAATGCACCTGTAGAAGCTTTAAATTCAACAACGATAACAACAATTCAAACATAGTGAACAAAGATAGACCTCAGCAGTCATATTTCTTGAAATCGTGCTCTGTGTCGTGCACATTATTTGGACAGAGCATTTGCTTTCTTAAAGGCTGGCCATTTTGATACTGTGTTTATCTGATTTTTTAAACAGTATCTATAAACTCACTTTTCACTAGAGATTTAGAAGTTAATTTCTCAATAAATTCGCTTCATTTTCCCTTGTCTTGTAACTTCTTTGATGGTCAGTTACATGAATTACTAGCACAAGCATCATCTGGAAACCACGGACAAGTCATCAGAATTTTACTGAGAAGCACGACAGGATCCCCATAAAAACATTATATCTAAAAGAAAAAAAAAGACTTTATTTCCTTGTTCTAGTTCCATCCCTGTATAATTTCAATCCAAATCAGTTAACATTTATTAAATACCTAATGTTTGCAGAGTAGTAGGGTACCCTCTTGGAGAGACATAATATTTACATAAAAGTAATGGGGGAAACTACAGAAAGAAAAGCGTTAGGAAGAAGATGGGAAGCAATGGGTGATTAAAGGGGTAGTCAAAGAGATAGGAGGAGACCCAGATAGTGTGATTTGATTAAAGATGATTTTGATTTATGATTTATTGATGATTTAAAGATAAAGATGATTAAAGAACTGAGTTTTTAAAAGAAAATATGAAATCGAGTGAGAAAGAGCCCCCAATAAAAACTATAGAAAGTCTAGTTCATTGGCCCACGAGGCCATCATGGCCTATGTATCACCATCCAAAGGGTGTCAGTTTATTTGCTGCCTATTGCTTGGAAGGAAATATCCCGACTCTAGACTTGTGAAATCAAATTACTCATTCAGAGGCAAACGTCCCAGGGTCCAAATGACCCCCCAAAAAACACGGATGATCAAGAAGAACTTCCTCATCTCATTGCCCATGGCCTGGTCACTCCGAATAAAGAAATGACTTAAATTCTCACTATCACCTTGGCTCTGGGGAGTCTCCTCGGGGCTTCAACAACTGGGACGATATTCTTAATAATTTGTAGCCCTGGCTCCTTCCTCCCTCTGCCTGGATCTCTGCCAGAAATGTCTTCAAACAAATCAGCTGGTAAAGCCTTTCCCTTCGTGCGCGGCTGTATTTCAAACACAGACTGCTCTGGGGAAGCAAGGCACTAGGAAAATAATATAAATAAATAATCATCAGTAATGCCACGGAAGGGCCCCCAAAGCTCTTTCTTCACTGGACACACAAGATCACGCAGCAGGGGGCATTTCTTCATCTGTTTTTATTTCTTTTAACTGTTTGCTTTCTGCTAGCTTGTCTTCTTCTTTCTTCCCCTTTCCCCCCTTTCTTTCTTTTCTTTTCTTATTTTCTTTTTCATTCTCTTCCCTGATCCATGGGTAATAACATCTGGTCTTACAGTTAAGCAGGAAGAAAATGTAGCCACATGATTTAAAAAGCATGTGTTTATGACTTGCCATGTTTAAGCACTGCTGAATAAATGTATATTGAAAACATATTTCAAGTGAGAAGCCATAATAAGGGGTTTAGAGATATTCAATATTACTCTACTAATTCATACCACACCATAATTATGGAATGGGTAGACTTTCGAGATGTAAATTATAATCCAAATCCTACTGGGCGCATTTCACAGGCCTCCCTCAGCCCAACCCCGAGACATAACACACTTCAAGGAAATTGACATAAAATGAGGATAAATCATGTCGAGGACTGTGTAGAGCCATTATTTCAGCCTTAAACATTTCATTAAAACTAAACAGCACAAAATCTCCCCCCTCCTGCCCTGCCCCCCAGCCCTGAGTGTGTCGGAGGCCCCAAACAATGGAGCTTTTACAATCCTCTGGGGCCTAAGAGACTATTTGTCCCAGTGAAACTCCATCCAGATTTCTGCACTTGCTCCCTCAGTCCATAATCTCAAGGAAATTAAATCATTTCTCCTGGATCCTCCTCTCCTTTCTCCCCAGATAAAAAGCCCAGGCCATCCCCCAAGTCTTCATGATGGGGTAGTCGGCAAAAATGGCTTTGGACACAGAAGAGGCAGCCTGGGGCCCCGCGGAAGGATGGGGATGACGCAACTGTTGGTGGTCTTACCCTCTGAAAATAACTTTGTCTCTACTTTGTGTGAATTTTGCTGTTTACGTGTCCACCAGCTCACTGGGGGTGAAGCATGCAGTAGGCGTCTAATAAAAGCGAATTGGCCACCAGGATTGCCTAGAATCCAGGACACTCATTGTGATTTTATAGGAACAAAGGGGAAAAGGCCCAGGTGATAGAATCCAGGAGGCAATGAAGAAGGCCAGCATTTAGGTGAACAAGTTCCGGTGGAGAATACAGCCCAAGCGTGGAGGTGGCTCCTGCACAAAACCCAGGGAGGAAGGTGGTGTTCTGAGAATGTTTAAGTCTCTCACTGAAACAAAGGCATCTTTTTTTTAACAGGAGATAAGAGATCCAAGAATCATCATGGATTCCACAAGCGAATAAGAAAAGGAATTACAACTCAGAAAGTCGGGATCCCAAAGGGCGCTGACCCAAAGAAATCTGCCCGGCCCACCAAGGAAGCAGAGGAGAACCAGCCCCACCATCACGGACTTTAAGCTGGAATGAGCCTTCGCCATCACCAAGGACAGCTCGCTCCATGCGCACTTGGGGCAGCAGAGGCCGACAGATGAAGCAGCCACAGAACTCTGAACTACCTGGAGGGAGGTGGTCCTTTCTCTGGGTCTTAACTTGCCCCTTCCCCACATCCCCACACTGGACTCCCTTATCGCAAGCAAGACTAGACAGCAGTCAATGTCCAGCTTGGAAGGACCCTCCTGCCTTTTCCCACCACAAAACGGTTCCCTCTCCCTCCCTCTCTCCCTCTCTCTCTCTCTCTCTACACACACACACACATACACACACACACACACGTATATAAATCCAGAAGCACCAGATTATTAAAAAACGAGAGCCAAGTGGAGATCCTGTGAAAAGGCCTTCGACTACCTCAGAGGAGGTGAGGGGGGGTCTATGGGACAACAGAACAGTCCCGCTCCAGGTAAAGAGCCATTCTTTGTCCTAAAATTGGTGATGTCCATTCCACACCAGCCTCGTCTCCCAGAATTGAAACTTCTGGAGATGGAAGAACCATTGCTGCCCCAGCCTCTTAACATGGCCACTTTCCCCCCCAATTCTGCATCTGCTCTGGTTCACTCGGGAGCCAGGAGGAGGATGAGTGGGACTCTGGGTGAAGGGAAGGAAGGTTTAGTGAAAAAAAAATTTTTTTAATTACCAGGGCCTGTCATCTTTCCAGCTTTTGTTCTCCAGACCACTGTGGTAACAGCATGTGTAATGATGACCAGCCATACTCTCCGTGACTCCTGCTTGGCCACACTGAGTTACCCAGAGACATCCACAAGTGAGGCGGAACACTCCCCTGTGTTCCCCAGGATGCTCCTCATGAACCCCCACCTGGCCTCCATGCTGGTGCCTTCCTCCTCATTAGAGAGCTCCATTAAACGGCTATGGGTGCTCTCCTTGAGCTCTTCTCTCTGATGGGGGCAGCCTAGCTAGCTCTCCTCCTCCCTCCTCACCTTTCCATCTCTTTTTCCTTCCTCCCCCTTCCTTTTTTCTCTCTCTCCCTTTACCTTCTTTTTCCTTCCCTCTCTCCCCTATATTTGTTCCTCTTCCTTATTTTTCTCTATCCCCTCCCTTTCTCCCTCCTTTCCTCTCTCTTCTTCCTTTTCTCCCTCCTTCTCTCCTTTTTAAATTTTCCCTTTCTTCCCATCATTCCTTTTATTCCTTCCTTCCTTCCCTTTTTCTCCATTATTTTTCTTCCTTCTTTCTTCTCTTCCATCCCCCCTCCTTTTTTCTTTCCTTTCATTTCTTCCTTCTGTCCTGCCCCCATCTTTTTTCCCTTCTTTCTTTTCTTCTTTTTTAACTTCCCTCCCTCCCTTTTTCCATAGCATGGTATGGTAGAGAGACTGCTATATTTGGAAGAGGAAAAAATTGACTTCTAATCCAGTCTCAGACAGCGTGTGAGCCTGGACCAGTTTTCACCTATAAAATAGTTAGTGTAAATAATATTACCTACCCCACAGGCCCATTGGGGGCCATTATAAGGATCACATTAGATAATATATTTAGAGAATATTGCAAACCTTAATATGCAATTACAAAATATAACCTATTATTGCTCCTTTGCTTTTTCCTCTCTACCTCTCCCACTTCAATTGGAGCCATTTACCCAAACACCAGCAGGCTCCTGGGCAGACACCAGCCTGCTCTTCTCGCAGACTTTATTGCTAAAATTTCTTGGCAGGGTTGACTCCTCTAGTTTTTAAAATATGTCTTCTTTTTCCTCACTTTGCTCATTCTCCGGAATGGTCTCTTGCCCTTTCCATATGGCAAATAAGCCCAAGTTTCGTGCCATTTACAAGCTTCCAACAGACTCAAAATCTGAGAGGCAAAACAAACTCAGTCTTCGTTACCAATCCCTTACCCGTTGCAAAGGTGACCACAGGTAAAGGGACTTCATTTTACATACTTCCCTTCTCAATATTAGCTCTGCCAACTTAAAAAAACATCCTATTTCTAGTAATTGTTGTCCTTTTGATTGGATCATGGGCCTATGTATATAACCTGCCACTTTGGGGCCTCCATCACCAAAGGCAAGACCAATGAATGGCGGGAGAATTTAGGACTCGGATAAAAAGGTGTTTCTTGCTTCAGATTGTATCATTTCCTTATTGAACTCTCTTCCCACAATGACTGGATGCTAGAAAGCAAACAGCCAAATTTGGAAAATATCCTGAGTTCTCCTAACCAAGTCTCTCAGATCTCTTCTGTTTCCTAATCCCTCCTTCCCCAACCAAACCTTTTTCATTTTAATGTTCATTCTATCGACTAGTATTCCGACATCTAGGGAATTTCAGGGATTTTATCCCAAGATGAACTGGGATGCTTAGTGTCTAGAAATTTTTTTTCCTATTGGAAATTCCTATTTCCTATTTTCCTATTTCCTATTTCCTTCCTATTGAGAAGAACAGGTCTCTGCAGTAGCCTTAGCCTTCTATATTATGTTTATCTTTGATCGTCAAGAGCTCATAGTTTGTGAAAAGAGAACATTTCACTAAGTTGGGAAACAAACACAAAACTGGAAAACTTCCCTAAGGACTACAGCTCCACATTTACAAAGTCATAAAGGACTGACCCATTCCAAGATGCAGGGAGAGAAAAACCATTTTCTCCAGAGGAATTTGTTCAGTCTGTGGATTTTCAGAGTTCCTCGAGTTTTTTGCTTCAGAAAATAAATGAGATTTGCACTAAATCAGTCAGGAATCTGGGGCTCCTGCTGGACTTAGTCAGATGAGAATGGGGAACAAGGCGGTGACGCAAAAACTTATCCCTACTTCCTGTGGGACAATGCTCCGAATTCTCCAGCCCGCATCCCGACCCAAAACACTAGTGAGCTGCCTTGTGGGCAAAACCCGACTTTCCAAGGAGCTTCATATTAACATGCATTTGCTGGTCACCAGAGAAAGAGAAGAAAGGGAAATTAGGTCAGCAGGTTTGCTGGATTCTCTCTAACTCCATTAAAACTGTCTATCAGCTGCTTAACCAAGCCTATAATCCACGATAAGAGCATGTTGACATTCACTTGCACATTTCAGAAAGAGGAAGCCGGAGTCCATTTAGTTGATGCTTCAAGATGTAGGCAAATCCTCTGGAAACTCCCCAAATTTCCTTAACTTTTTAAAAACAGTTCCCTTTATGGCAGCAATATAGTCACCAAGGTATCCTGCATTCAGGACACAACAGTGAAATCCCACAGAAAATTAAGGATTACAATCAAGGATTTCCTGCTGCAGTTCTTTTTAAAAGTCCATTTCAAAATATACCTTACGTGAGAAAATAATAAGCTTTGCACCAGTTTTATAAGTTAAAAATGGTGTGTGCTCATAAATATGTAGGGCTCACTGGTTCTCTGGAAAAAGAAAGGACAGGGACAAAATTGTTCCAGCTCTTTTCTGTTCTCTCCACCATGGTAGCAAGGTGCACGAGGATGCCCACAAAGTCCAAGCTCCTGGACTTAGCACTAGAAGGGACCTTTGGAACCATTTAATCCAAGCCTGTTGTCTAAGGAGAAGGGGACTGAGGTTCTCAGAAGGGAAGTGATTTTCCCAGGCTGCTGGAGGTGATAAGAAACACCTTGATTTTGACCCACTGATCTCTAATTCCAGAGGGCTCCTCAGATAGACAGAAAGAACTATGAGCTGGGAATAAGGAGACCTGGGATCTCCTCTCCTCCCCCAGCTGGCTCTAGCCAGGCAGGACCTCCCTGGATGTCCTCAAGCTGGAAGAGTAATAAAAAAGTACTGGATCCAATGATTTTGTGATAAGGAAAGTCATTTGTACCCAGAGAGAGGACTCTGGGAACTGAATGTGGACCACAAGTTTTTTTGTTGGTATTTGCTTGCCTTTTGTTTTCTTTCTCATTTTTTTTTGAATCTGATTTTTCTTGTGCCGCATGATATTTGTGGAAATATGTATAGAAGAATTGCACATGTTTAACATACATTGGATTACTTGCTGTCTTGGGGAGGGAAGGAAGAGAAAAAATTGGAATACAAGATTTTGCAAGGGTGAATGTTGAAAATTATCCATGTATATGTTTTGAAAATAAAAAAGCTTTAATAAAAATTTTAAAAGTACTGGATTTGGCTTTGGAAGACCTAAGTTCAAATGATAGCTAAGTTATTGGTCTTGGAAAAGTCACTTCAAATATGTAAACCTTGGTCTTTTAATCTATAAAATGGGGATATGCCAGAAGAATCAAAAGAAGTGATTCATAAAAAGAGTTTTTACCAAATCAGCTATCATTAGACCCATGATGCAGATGAGAACTGAGGCTGAAATAAGGTTTGAATGTCTTGTCCAAGGTGACACATTTATTAAGGAGGCAGGTTTCACATTCCACTTTTCTCACTGGAAGCCCCCCACATCAGACCTCCAACCTGAGAGGGGGGCCCTGCCTGATGGTCCAGCCACCAAGGGCTCTGGGCAAGCTCCCGTCAACTGGCCCAAGAGCATGGGAAGAATAGAGAGAAACTGGATGAACATATGTGGCCCAAAAGGTAAAAACCACAAGATACACCAACTGCTTGGAGGTTATAAGAATCTGGCATTTCTCTTTATTTTTCCCATGGAGTTAAAGGATGTAGAAAAAGGAGGAAAAAAATAAGTGCTTTATTGACTTAAAACAGGAAAAAGACCATTAATTAATCTAGACCTGCCATTTTCTTTCAGTTTATGCCCAGGAGGAGACAAAGATGGCTTCCCTTTGGAGAGCCTCATTTTTAGTTTGAAAGCCTGTTCCCCTGGCATCCTAGGGGATCTTGGGCAAAGGATTCATTTCTCTCTCTATGCCATAGACGCTTCAGCTTGTTTTTACAGCCCGGCCCAACTCTCCGGTGCTTAGAGATCTTCCCATATATCAATACAAAACACCTTACCAAAGAAAGAAGAAAAATCTTGCTATTTCCCAAAAGCGCTTCACCAGCCTCCGCCTACTTTGTTACGAGCACTGCAGAGACAGAACCGTGCCCTGCATCTTGTGTAATTATATCCTGAAAGCGGGAACAGTTTTTCAATAAACGAGCTTCACCATCTCTCACTGAAGGGCCGTTGCCAGCAAATTTCTGAGATAATAAAATTATAAACCTGGAAGGGGGTTGGTAGGGGAACTAATCCAACTACCTCCATTTACAAAATAGGAAACTGAGACCCGGAGTGACTGAGTGCCTGTGATCAGTGATTGAGTGATAAAACCCAAATATCTAGATTTTTGCTTTATTGATTTTTGGGGGGAGGGAGCTGGAGCAAGGCAATTGGGAATAAGCCAGTGTCAAGTATCTATGGTAGGATTTGAACTTGGGACCTCTTGAATCTGGGGTCAGTGCTGTATTTATTATATCACCTAACTGCCCCCTTTTTTACTTCATAATTATTATTATTATTATTATTGCTGAGACAATTGGGGTTAAGTGACTTGTCCAGAGTCACACAGCTAGAAAGTGTTAAGTGTCTAGGGCCAGATTTGGATTCAAGTTCTCCTGACTTCAGAGCTGATGCTCTAACTTCAGGGATTTTAAAAAATAATTTATTGTTTTTTCAGATTAAAAAAATCATATATCAGCAAGGTAGATTCACTTTTTCTGCTTTTATCTCTCTCCATCACACAAATGTTGGCTGAATCTGTCTCTCATTTTTCAGGAAAGAGAAAGGGAGAAACTGACAATTTTAGAAAAGTTAAGGATGAAGAAGGATCATCAGGATCACCCGGTTCAGGCCTCTGATTTTCAGTTGAGAAAGCACAGACCCAGAGAGGTAAAGGTCTTTGTTCAAGGTCGCACAGCTAGAGAGGGGCAGAGCAGGGTTCGATGCCAGGTTTCTGGGTATTCAGCCCAATTGGGCTTTCTTCTAGAGCGTCAGATCCTCATTCGCCCGGGCAGAGAAGGCAAGCGAGCCGATTCATCTTCAAAACTGGAATATTTATGAAGGTTGCTTTTATAGAAAAAGGCACTATCTCCTTATTTTAATACCCCCTCATTCATACACTAGAATAAAAAATAAATTTTTGTACAGCGCTATTGCACTTTTTTAGACAGGAAAACCTAATGGTTAGTTTGGGTGGAGACAGTATAGGGTACGCTATAGAACGATATATCCTAGGTATTAGTTTTTTTCTGGGTGAAAATGCTTGGAAAAGCCAAAAACTTGCAGCTAACATGTCCTGTTCCCTTGAAACACGCTTTGACACTGAGCCTTAGACATTGTCCCACAAATCAATTCCACTGATTCTATGGCCTAAGGGGGCCTGGGACCGATCAATTAACCAATCAACAAGCATTGATTAGGCATCTGTTCTATCGAAGCACAATAAAAAAACAAAAAATTGAAAACAGTCCCTGTCCTTGAATACTTTATAATCCCCTGAGGGGAACAACCATAAATATATAAATATAAATATATTATATATATATATAAATACATATACATACATACTTATAAATATAAAATATATATATATATATACACACACATTCATATATATAAAATTCTATAAACAAAACAGAGAAGAGAGAATTGATGGAGATGTCACTAGTAGCTGGGGCTGGGGATGGATCCAAAAAGCCTTCACTTGACAGGAGGAAAGCTTTGAACGAAACTAAACATTCTGGGTCCACTAGGTGGCACCATAGTGCATAGAGCCCAAGCTTGGAATCAAGAAGACTCATCCTGGTGAGTTCAAATCCTGCCTCAGGCACCTAAGAGCATGTGACCCTCCCCAAGTCATTCAATCCTTTTTGCCTCAGTTTTCTCATCTGCAAAATGGTCAGGAGAAGGAAATGGCCAACCACTATGATATCTTTACCAAGAAAACGCCAAATAGGGTCACAGAGAGTCAGATTGACAACAACAGAGACAAAGACTCTATGAAAGAGTGAGGAGGAAGCATTCTGGTTGTGGGGGAACTATAGGCAACCTACCTCAAAGAATTAATGTGTACAAACCTTAAAATATTATATTCGAACAGAAACTTAAAGCTGGAAGGGGATTAACTCCCATTTTACAGGGGAAGAAACTGAGATCAGGGAAATTAAGCGATCCGCTCCACTGTCTACCACACAGTCTCAGAGACGGGTCTGAAACTCAGACCTCCTCCCTGTCTCTCTGTAAATGAGACCTGTTGTTTTTGAGGAAAGGGGGGAAAAGGCAGTGGGATGATCTGCATATCTTTTCAGTTGAAGGGAAAAGAGTGGGTTCTTTATCCCTAAGCATCAAAAAGTAGCAGGACAAATTAGGTATTCTTCAAAATAAAAGACAGTCTGTCTTTTTAAACTCTGTTCATAGCAAAGGCTATTGTTTAATCAGAATTAAAAGAAAATCTCTTATGAGAAGCCTTAAAAAAATCTAAACCCAATTTTTATGTCAAACATTTCTCTTACATGTGGCTAACACTTCTCTTGGGCATGAAAACAATAGTTATTAATAAAGCTTGAGAGAAAATGGAATAATCTTAGTAGATTGCTCAGAGGACCTTTCTGAGGCTGACTACCAAAGTCACTTAACTTCCTTCAGGCCCAGTTTCTTCATCTGTAAAGTGAGGGAGTTAGATCAGCCAGCCTCCCTGGCTCCTTCCAACCTACATACATGATCCTTTGAATCTAGGATCTTTTTCTTGCCTTCTCCCCTAAAACAGCCAGACCTTCCCAAGACAGAACCCCAAAGGGGAGGAGAGTGATTAACTGTCCACATAAATGATACCAGATTACTTCTCTGTAGATCGTTCAAGAGGTCCAAGGGGATCATTCATCAATATAGCTGATTTAAGAATAATCATTATAATTCATTAGAGTTTTGGTTGCCTTTTAGACTTGTGACTGCTCAAATAAGTTGTACTAGGTTACCTCTCTAGAGTCTGAAGCATCATCTATCCATAATGCTGATTCAAAATTAAGAGGCAGCTGGGTGGTGCAGTAAATAGAGGACCAGCCCTAAAATCAGGAGGACCTGAGTTCAAATCTGGCCTGAGACACTTAATACTTCCTAGTTGTGTGACCCTGGGCAAGTCACTTAATCCCAATTGCCTCAGCAAAAAAAAAAAATCAATTATAATTTATCAAAATTTTGACTCCCTTTTAGGCTTGTTTTCATTTACATGGTTACCATATGTATACTGTATATTTTTCTTCTTTGGCTCTGTTTCGCTTATTTTAATAATTCATGAGAGAATTTCTTTGTCATTTGTCTTTTTTCTTTGTCATTTGTCTTCTATCTTTGCCTTTTCTCGAACATCTCCAGTACTTAGGCTAATGCTAGGGACATCACAGGTGCTTCATAAACTCTTATTGCTTGTGACATTGTCCTTTGCTCAGCCCTTCACCCATCTGAGAACACTCTTTCTGTTGTCACTTCTTTGCTATCAGAGAAAATGCCTTCTATATATATATTTGGTAAAGATGGGAACTTTCGCTCTCTCTCTGCCCTATCTGGAGGGTATGACCAAAAATAGGTTTGCTGGGTCAAAGAACATGAGCAATTCTCCCACAATTTCTTGGATAACCGAAAAATCAACAACTCCATCAACGATATATCAACGTGTCTGTTTTTGCACAGTCCCTGCACCACTAACAAGTTCCATCTTTTAACATCTTTTTTAATTTGAGGATTTTTGAAAAAAGAAAAAAAAAACTTCTCTTAAAAAAGGAAACTTCTACATTTTGAACAGTGGCTAATTTGAATCCACAAGTGTCTTAAATTGACAGGGAATGAAGAGGCTACAGCTTAGATTTTTTTCATCTCTTTAAAAAATGTGTGTTGAAAAGAGAGATCGGGCTAATTACCCGACTCCTGACTCCAACAAGGTTCATGAATCAGATTCTGATTACATCTCATTTTACAAAAGAATTTATTTAGGCAGAGAACTACAAGGTGCTAAAAAAAATATTCAGCTAGAGTTCACACCATTAAAAAAATCATTTTTCTGTTATTTTCTCTAGCTGCATATTAATTGCTGGCTGAAATACTTTTCTGAAGCCCAACGAGCTGCAAATGAATCCACGGGCTATTAATCTGCTTTCCATGGGACTGGAGGGAAAGCTCATTAGGTGGGCTGATGTGATTACTTGTATTACATAACTATCTTCCCAGGACCTGAGTAAATTATGGATAACAACACACCAGCGAAGTTGTTCTTTTAAACACTCAAAGAGGCGAGTCAAAGAAAATTAAGGCAGGATCAGAGAAAGGGACAAGCAGGAAGAAAGAAATCGTGATAAATGGGAGGCGGGAGAAAAGAGCCCAAGATCTGCTGGTCAGAAGGAATCAAACCCCTTCTCAGAGGCTTTAACCAGCAGAAGCTGGCGGAGCTCTCTGGACATTTTAGATCGGTGGGAATACTTTGATTCTCTGGCAGCCATATTGGTATGATGGATGGATGTTCACCTCCTGCAGGGGTGGGCTACCTTATCGTTCTGGGAAGGCCCCGGGGAACGGCCTCTCAGCATGTTTTCACAGCCTCGGGAGCCCTGAGGAAGCCCCGCCTGCTGATTTGAAAGTTCCTTTCCCTGAAATAGTACCGAATCCATTGGGGGAGGAAAATGCATCAGAGTCCGATTCTCCGAGCCTGCACAATTTCAGATTTCAGCAGGCTCAAAGGGCACCGGCTCCTGGGCCAAGTTTCCATTCGGTTTAGATTTGCCCAGGCTCTTTGTCCCAGTGTTTCCAGGCCAGAAATAGGGAATCCTTCGCTGGCTGCATTTTGTACTTGGTCCCTTTCCTGCCTTCGTTAAATCTCCTGGGCCGACAGATAGAATTCATTGGAAGGGGGAATTTTTTTCCTCCTTTTCTTTAGAAAAGGCATATCAGGGTCAGCTCAGGAAATATTCTAAAATGCCGGTGAAATTCCCTATTTGGGTTAAGATGTAAAAACCTGAATTATTTCAACTTCCATGTAAATTCGGCCCATCACCATTTGAGGCACCCCCTGCCCCTTCTTGCTGACTGATGCTCCCGCAGCTGAGATGAGATGGGAGACCACCCATCCTTGGGGGGGACCAGCGGGCCTTCCCTGGGCCTTGCCATCCACCCTGCGCCCACCTTGAGGACTTCTGGGCCTGTCTTGTGCTCCCCTCCCTTTCCCCTCCAATTAGAATGTGAGCTTCTTAAGAACAGAAATGGCTTCCATTTCCATCTAGTCCTTATGACATTTCTTGGTATAATAAAAGCACACAGTAAGGGCTTTCATTCATTCATTTAAAACACAAAAGAAAGACTATATTTCATTAGGAGAAGCTGGATTTAGAGATGCCAGGTGGCAAACCCTAACTGAACAAAGGGGGAAACTGAGGCACTAAGGTCATACAGGTACTTGCCTGGGATACAAGTGGTGGGAAATTAGAATTAAGTAATTAAATTATGGCACTGGTGAGTCAGCAGGGAAAGCAAGCCTTACATGGGAAATTTTGATCTTACTGAGAGCTAAAAACCAAGACTGTGAAATAAAACCTAGGAAATTAAGAATGTATCTATGATACAGGTAAATATGAGAATGGGGACAACCCTTGGTATAACAAGGTCCAAATACCCCTCTCCCCCCATTAAGGAAAGAAAGTGTTTTCCGAGCCAGGATTCCCTTAAAGATTTTTTTTTTTTGGTTAACATTGACCTGGTTGATAAGATTATTCTTTTATCCTCCATTTTTCTAATCTAAGAATAATTTTTTTTATCTTATCAGAGGAGAAAGGATAAAAAAAGTTTCTTCCTTTAGCAATGTTTTGTGATTGTGTAGGGAGAGCAAAGAGGGGGCTCCCCTACCTCAGTTGGATATTGGGAAGAGGCGGTCCTTCCAGGTCCAGAAAAGAGCCTGCTCAGGAACCACATCATCACAAGAAGGTTCTGAAGAGACCAGGTTCATTTGTGGCCCATCTGGGAAGCCCCGGCCAAGTTCAGCTTGCTCTTTTCACCGAGACGCTCACTTCCAAACAAAGACATTTCTGCCCAGTGTTTTGGAGGTTCTCACATCTCCACTGTGCTAATGATGCATGCTGGGGATTCAGTGTGAACTCAGCGACTATAAATTAACTTCAAAGTGGAATAAGAGAGAGCAGAGAAAGTGAAAATCAAGTATTTCCAGGCTGAACATCAGGTGGCTTTCTTCCGCTTTACTTTTAGAAATCAGGATTCCAGTAAAAGCAAAGCACTAGATTTTTCTTTCTGTATTACTCCAGGCTCCCATTTGTCCAAGCCCATTCTGGTATAAAAGCCATAGTTACAGCAAACATTTCTTTTCACAGCTTCTTATTAGCAAGGCGTTCTACAAACACAGCCGATTATTGCAACAACCTCGTTCCCATTTTTCAGATGAGAAAACTAAGGTTAATTGACTTGTCTACTTTTATGAGATTCTCCAGGTGGGTCTCTAGAACTCTCTGGGGCATCTAGATGGCAGGAAAACCCAGAGTTCACCCTTACTAGTTGTATGATCTTGGGTCAGTCCCTTAATTTTTGTCTGGATCAGTTTCTTCAACTGAAAAATGGGTATGATAACTGCATTTACCTGCTGGAGCTGCTGTGAGGATTAAATGAGATAATGGTCGTAAAGTACTTTGCAAAATTTAAAATACTTAATGTTATCTGTGATAATAATGTCAAGCATCCTCCCCAACACCTCAAGTTACTTTTCCATATTGTCGATACTGTCTGGGACAATCTAAGTTTTAAGAAAAGTAAGTATATCTGCAAAGGATGACTTTGAAAGACGTTGCAACTCTACGTATGGCTGATGGGCCATAAAGGGAGTGATGTGACAGCAGTCAGCTTACACCGCCATAGGAAAGGGGTAAAATGAGCAAGTCGGCCTCTTACCCATTATTTTTATAGGGCTTAAAAGGTTCATGTTCCTTTGTCACAGTTGGACAAAGACTGGGGATAGCCAGGCTTCCTGGCAAACTCAGAAAAGAGCCTTCAAGCTTCCTCTTCCACCCACTCCAACTATAGGGTGATGGAAAGACAGGGTCTTAGCCAAAAGAGATGGAGTCTGTTTTTCTTTTTCCCTTCCCAATTACTTTTCAATTTATTTTGGTTTTCCCCCCGTGAACAAAAAAAGTATCACAGAGTTATCAAAAATGAAGTGTTCTTTGATGATTGAGATCATCACCTGTAGTCAGAAAGATTAATAGTGAAATGTGTTGGTAAATGAAGACAAAGAAATGTGTCAATAAGCGAAGGTCAAAGAGATGGAGAGCCTGGTTTAGTACTCTGATAATTAGCGGGAGAATTGGATGGAATACCCAAGGCCCCCGACTCACGGAGCTAAGGGGTTCACATGGCATGTCTGTCTAATCATTGTTATTCTGAATAAAACGGACCGTGGGCCACCGTGGATACACAAGAAAATCAGCTGGTTCATCCCCAGAGAAAACACCTGTTATATGGAATTTGACTCAGTCTGGATGGTAACAACTCTTTTTTCTTTCCAATCATCTCCTGTTGGCCTGTAAGTGATTCCCCCCTGATTCCAAGGGGAGACCTGAGAGCTACCTCCTCATAGGTGAAAGAGCATCCCCCAGGAGACAGAATTACGCACCTGGCCCCAGAGGACAGAACTGCAAGCAATGGGTGGAGGCTGACGAGAGACCAACTTGGGGCTGACTTCAGGGAAGGCTGCCTAATTACTATGGCTCCTCAGGAAGGAGCGGGCTTCCCCTTCCCAGAGATCTCCACGACCAGACTTATCTGGTTTCTTGTAATGAGCTGTTTCTATGGTTGGACTGGATGGCATTGAGAGGCTTCTAACAGATCTGTGACTCTGTTAGATTAAATCTTCCCTAAGAGGTCTTCTCAAAGGCTGGGGGCTAAGCCCTTACCAGTCATCAACAGCCACTTGTCTCTGCAAATCACTCAACCTCACCCTGGCCATCACTTATAGAATGAAGGGACTGGCCTGGAGGCTTCTGTGGTCCCTGACAGTTTGAGGCCCTAGGATGGAGCCGTCTGACACTGAGAAGGGTCAGGGTGGAGAGTGAAGATGGCCGAAGGCAAGGTCTGTACCAAGGAGGGTCCTGGGATCCTCAGGACTGAGGTGACCAGGAGGAGAAATGTGGGAGCTCCCAGCAGGACCAGGACTTGGCCCACTCGTCTCCATTTAACGAATAAAAAAGTCCTTGAAAACTTGCCCTGCACCTCAAGGAGATTACTTCCTATTGGGGATACGCTGTACCCACAGACAAATGATTATACTACAATGGGAGGGGGGAGAAAGCACCAAGGAAGAAAGGGTCAGACTAGGTCTGGGTGCCCACAATGGCCTTGCCTTGGCCCAGATCCATAGGAAAAAGGCCAAAGGCCCTCTCCTCCGCCCCAGCTCAGTTTTCCCTATGGAGTACAGTTCCCCCGTACCCAGGTTTGCACCTGTTCTAACTATCTGCATCTCGGAGTCTCCAATGCAAATGAGCCATCTGCTTTTTCAAGACCTACGCTTAGGTAGTTGGGAAAGGTGGGCATTTATTTTTAAAACCAGGCATCCAAGTTATATTTATTCTGTTAGGACTTAAGTGGGTGGGCCATGGAAATGTGTAGCCTCCTGTTATAAATACCTCGGACCCCCTCCCTTCACTTATCTACAAAAGGCTGCTAAAATAGCCACAGAGAACGGGGAGAGGCTGCTTGCAGAACATGGCGGCTGTGAGCTCTAGCCCCAGCACCTGAAGGGATGACTATTTCTCATGGAACTAGAGAAGGGAATTCAAGAAGCTTTCTTTTTCTCCCTCTCTCCTTTCCTTCCTTCCTTCCTTTCTTTCTCCCTCCCTCCCTTCCTTCCTCTCTTCCTCCCTCCCTCCCTCCCTTCCTTCCTTCTTTTCTCCCTCTCTCCCTTTCTCTCTCCCTCCCTCCCTTTCTTCCTCTCTTCCTCCCTCCTTCCCTTCCTTCCTTCTTTTGTCCCTCTCTCCCTCCCTCCCTTTCTCTCTCCCTCCCTCCCTTCCTTCCTATCTCCCTCCCTCCATCTGTCCATCCCTCTCTCTATCCCATCCTCCCTCCCCTTTCTATTTGATTGACATCTGTAGATCCCTGGCTAAGGGTAGAAATGTATTAAGTAAAGCTAAAGGAACATTCCTACTTCCTTTGCTGTCCAGAGTTAATGGGTTTTGAGTCCCAGGGTGGCCCTGACATCACTGGGATGGACGACTGGTGCTCAAACCGAATTTGTTTCTGCCTCTGCGACCAAGGCAGGAAAACACTGTTGTCTGACAAATGGAAAAGTGAAGGAAGTAGTTAAAAAATCTTGTTCTCTCTCTGCCTCTCTTTAGATAAATAGAGATGGAGATAAAGAGAAAGGCAGATACAGCTATAGAGACATGCATCTTAATTTAGTAGAAGCTGTTATATGTAAACACACACACACACACACACATCCAGACAGACATGATTGGAAGAAGTCAGGGAGATAAATACACGTCCCCATCTTCTTCTAAAAATAGGATGTAGAGAAGGAAGAGACCTTCTCCACTTACAAAGAAACTGAGATTCTCCTGGGTCTTTGTAACTGAAGGCTCTTAACAAATCCGGGATAACTGATTGGTTAATGGCGTATTTTTCTATACATTATTTCACTGAAACTTCACAAGAACTTTTTGGATTTTTTCATTCTCTGTACACAGATTCCCAGTATCTAGTAGAGTACGTGGCATGTGGTGGGGGCTTAATACCTTATTGATCGGGAGATATTAATAATCACAGAGGAGCTAGCTTTTATATAGCATTTTTAGGTTTGCAAACCATTTTAGATGAATTACTTCATCTGATACTCACAATAACCCTGGGAGGGAGACATTATTATTTCCACTCTATAAATAAAGAAATAGAGTCAGAGACAGGTTAAATGACCTGCTCAGGATAATACAGCATATGAGTATTTGGGACCAGTTTCAAACTCATTTTCCCACTCCCAAGCCAGGCTGACTGAAAAGACAGAGAAACTAAATGATTTGTCCAGGATCACTCTTGTATCGAATCTTTTTAGACTCGGGTTTTCTTATTCTCTGAATTTAGCATTCGATGCACTATGTTGGGCCGCCTTTATCCAAAACTAGCAAGGTTTTGGACCTGGCTTTGACTGTGATTGATTGGGGAGGGGGTTGCGTGCAGTGGGACGGGGACTTACTATTATTGTGTTTATAAGATACTCGTGTCTCTTTAGAGAAGGTCTAAGTGGTCCCTTGGTGGTACAGAAACATTTTGTGATGTCACATGGGAGCAGATAAAAAAATAAACCAAAATTAGGAGGCCGTTCCGTGTTTCATGGTGATTTTTGTGTAATTTCCCAAGGACTCGGACACGCTACAAAACGCATCTGCTCATTACTGCACCAATAAAAGCAGGAGGCAGAACCAACGACCACACCGGCATAATCCGTGTGCCCACAAGAACGACTGTACTGAGGTAAGTGTGTTTAATCGGAAGGGTTCGTTTGAACGTTAGTTGAACACAAAATAGGAAATGGGATGAAGAGAGGGAAATAAAAACCCACTTATGGCAGGACCTAAGTGTCTGGATAAGGTCCATTCATTCAATCCGATTGACCTTTGGGGACATTAACAGTTTAGAGCGTAAATTTGAATTTAGAGACTTTATGAAAAGCTGTTTTTAAGCTCAATCTTGGTATACCCCCAATGAGAATGTGCCAATGGGTACTTGGAGACTCTTAAATCCAGAGATTATTCAATCACCATATACTACAAATACACTTGTAAAACTGTCATAGGAGGGAAGGAATGCTGCAAAAAACCAAAATAAACAAACAATAAAACCCCTAAATGGCTTTCTCAAACAAAATCAAAGAGGCCTTTTTCCTACTGCTCAGGGCTCAAATGCCAAAAAAAATGCAGAGAGACTCAATTTTTTTAATCAATGGCTTCCACTCTCTGATAAAACACGGCCCAATATTTGTCATGGATAAAGACTGATCGAAAGGGATGCTGGGATCTAGAGCGAGAATATTCATCTTTGGCTGGGCTGGCTCCTCTAGGTCTACATGGTCATGGTACTCAGAGAAAACTACATTAGATCTCTGAAGCATTATTGGGAAAGGTTCGTTTACTTGATCACCACAGAGATGGGAAGCTCATCTGTCAGCATCACCCACCCCAGTTTTATTCTTCATAGAATTTTAGAAGTAGAAGGGATCACTCAAGAAATCAAGTGCAATTTATGCCTGAAAAGGAATCCCCTCTATAACACAGAGATCCGGCTTCTGGTGAAGGGAACCTCATTACCTGCACTTTTCAGCTGCTTTAATTAGAGGCAATTTTAACTGCCATCAAGAAGAAATCTGCCTCCTTCCCCGTTTTAGTCGCTGCTCTACGTTTTTTTTTTCTGGGAATAAAAGGAACAAATCTAACCTCTCCTTCAAATACCTGAAGACTTCAGAAAAAAATAAAACTAATAAAAGTTGTAAATTACATGAATATAGGTTTTTTATATATTAAAAATCATTTATTTAAAAAAAAACAAATACCTGAAGACTGCTCTCCTAGAACCCTGAGTCCTCTCCAGGCAGAAGAGTCTGAATTCAATCAGAGCTTAAGGTCATTGAAAGAGTCCCAAGAGGTCCATGTCTAATCTCAGGATCCTCAAAGGCTCTGCATACAGGCCCCGACTCCCAGCTCAACCTTCTCCTTCATGTCCCCATGTCCTTCTGTCTCCTCAATGTCATCCTCTCCCCCTCAAGTTCTACTTCTCTTCCAAAGTGAGCAATTACAATTCCAGATAAGTTCTCAGAGTGCGGCAGCTACCTGCCATTGTGGATGGAAACCTTACTCTTGGGATCAGGAATTCATTAATCCATTGGTAGGAATTTGTTAAAACACTGACCATGGGCTAGATGCTAGAGATACAGATAGAGTAAAACAATCTCTACTCCCAAGGAACTCACTCGCCCAGTGATGGAAACAAGTTAGCATACACATGCTGATAAATACCTCTCTATGAGGGGTTCTTAACTTTTTTTTTTTTGGTCATGGATCCCCCTGATATTTTGGAGAAGCTTATGGATCCCTTCGCTCCTTTTTAAACAGAATATTATAAACTTACAAAGGAAACCAATGATAAAATGAAATGATTATAAAAATATTTAAAAGCTACTTCACAGACTCCAGATTCAGTATGTGTGTCTGTGTAAATGTACATGTTTATATACACAAATATATGTGCAGACACATTCTGTGTGCACACATGTATAATAGCTAAATACATAGTTTATTAACAATTAATCAACAAATTATGGAACAAGAGTTAAATACTATGAGAGGGAGGGCACCAGCACTTGACAGTTTCAGGAAAGGTTTCAGGTAGAACATGGTGTTTGAGTTGGAGATGCTCTGAGGAAAAGCCAAAATAAATCCTAGCTCCTATTTTTTACTAGGTGTCGGATCCTAGGCAATCCCTTCATGCCCATCTGCCTCAGCTTCTCTTCTATAAAATCAGTCAACAAGGCCACCCATTTCACAGATTTGTTGTAAAATCAGAGATATTACAAATAAATCACTTTGTAAACCCTACGGCATTATTGAATATAAGCTATCATTATCACTCCCTAATGGCTGAGGGATAGGAAGGGAAGGCAAGTCCCTCCCTCCAGTGTCCAGCCTCCACGCGTCTCCTCTCATTCACATTTCCTGCTAATTATCCAACATGGATTCGTTGGAAGCCTGAGTGAGGGGCAGGAAGGGCAATGGCAGCGCAGATTCATTGCCATCAAAATAAAATATTGGGATTTAATGGTGGTGAACATCACCTTCCCAGAAAGTGACAAACATGCAAAGGAATCACTTCTGTGACCTGCTTGGGTGGGCAGAAGAATTGGTGAAATGATAGAATGAAGTATTTCTGAGTCCTTGGAAAGCCCCCAAATGCCCTGGCCATTCTGGTCAACCTCCACCAATGGGGTGCCATTGGGGTCCCCTCGACACCCCCACTCTCCCAGTGATCCTTACTCCTCTCCAGTGAATTGGACAGAACATCAGGGGCTCAGCTCCAACAGCCCACATCTAAATTCTCCCAACCAATAACAAGCTCAGAAATCCATCTTCCCACCAGCGCTATCTACTCTCTGCAACTGTTCAAGTGACTTCCCTTTCCGGTCATTTGTTTCACCATTGCAAATCATAGAATACCCAGCCTGCTCCTTTTTCCTAAGTTCTTGGGTTCTCCCACACTTGTGCCTCTTTTTCTGATGAATTTGCCTTCTTCCTCAATTATTTTTAGATGTTAATACTTTTTAAAAAATATAACTTTCCCTTTGTAATATCAGCCCCCTTCCCAATTTTCTTCTTTATTAAATATTAGTTATTGCTTTTTAAGAGGTCAATACTTAACTTGGGACTTGTCTGCTGCCTTCTTAATTTTGTAATAAATCTTTGGGCTTCCCCAGAATCCTGCTAAAAAATAACCTCCTGAATTCAGAGAACAATCAGTACAGTGAAAGGTCTTGTTTATCAGTCCATCAACTGGTGGGAAAAGTATTCATTCATGCATTCTTTCATTTGTTGGACTGTTGGTTTGTTGGAAATGCAATTTTATTGATATCTTTTGCTTTATATCCTACTAGATTTCCCCATATCCCTACTTAAAAACCCAACCCTCCTTAATAATAAATAATAACTTAATAAGTCGTCTTTAATAACAAATAACTTTTTTAAGAAAAAGAAAACTAATTTAAAAGAAAAATAAATCCTAACATATATATTTTACCATGTTTAACATATATTGGATTGCTTGCCCTCTAAGGGAGGGGTGGGGGGAATTGGAACACAAGGTTTTGCAAGGGTTAATGTTGAAAAATTGCCCATGCATATCTTTTGAAAATTAAAAAGCTTTAATTAAGAAAGAAATAAAAAACAAATTTTTAAAGAAAAAAATAAATCCTAAAATATATTTTCAACATGTTTAACATATATTGGATTGTTTGCCATCTAAGGAAAGGGGTGGGAGGAAAGGGAGAAAATTGGAACACAAAGTTTTGCAAGGATTAGTGTTGAAAAATTATCTATGCATATGCTTTGAAAATAAAAAGCTTTAATAAAAAAAAGAAAAAGAAATTCAACACATCAAAAAGTATTAAGGGGCCTCTGATGGGCCAGGCACTGGAAACAGAAGGGCAAAAATGCAACAGGCCCTGCCTCCAAGGAGTTCCATTCCATTATGTCGCAGGGAGATTGAAAGAATGGAGGATGCTCAGGGGTCTTACTACTTGAAATGCACTCAGATGGAAGAAAACCAAGACCCGTCCTGTTTGGCCCCAGAGGAGAGAACAAGGAGAAATGGCTGGGAGTTATGAAGAAAGGAAATTTAGAGCACAATCCCTCCAGAGAGCTTCCTGGACTTCCTTGGGCCTGGGCTGGACGCTGTCGTGAAGATCCCTTTTGAGCGTTGTTTGGTTTAGAGGGCCGCGGAGGTCTTTTCCAAGTCTGAAAATCTCTGATTCTGTGAGAATCTCTCGGCCTCTTGACCTCCGGCTGCACTCACCTAGCCAAGCCCCAATCTTGAGCAAAAGCTGCCATCTGCTTTCTCTGTTCCGTTCTCAAGCTCGTGATCGCTGCCAAAGAAAACCCCGTCCCTGGGCCAAACGCGCCATTCGGCGTCCCGGGCCTCCGTACTCCTTAGCCATCCTTTAACTCGTTTCTTATCAACTCCCCACCACATCCTCGGCTGCTTCTGGTCCAGACTCGGTCCATTGTCCCGAAGGGTTCGGCTGGCCCCCGCTGTGTTTCTGCTCAGTAGCTGCTCCCCACTCCTACTTTCTTGAGAACAGGGTTGGGAATTCCTCCAACTTCTCCCCTCCAGATCCACAAACCTCTCCCTATCTTTTCCTCTCTCCTCCCCTTTTCCAGTGAAAGAGCAAGGTCTCCTTCCCACAATCCAGCTCTCCCCTTCCACGATCCCATCCCTCCTTCTCCAGAATCCTGACCCAACACATCCTTTCTCTTCTTACAGCAATATCTCCCCTGACTCCTTTCCTTCTGCCTGAAAATATCATCCCCGGTCTAAGAGGACATCCCCTTAACCTTGCTGTGCCCCATCCACTCTTTTTCCCTTCCTCTCAACGTCAACATTCTAATAAATATTAGTCTACAATTAGCACGCTTCTCTCCCCCCAATTCGCCGTCTCACATCTCAGCCTCTTGTCATCTGACTTCCAATCCATCAGCCCCTACTTGTTCTGACATAAACAGTCTCTATTTTCCCTCCACCTCTCTGTCGAGTCCTTCTCTGCCCCCTTTCTCCCCTTCTGACTGTGAACCCCATCAGGATTTACTCCTGAAGCTCTTCCCTTTTCTCCTGAACAACCTCACTTAGTCTCATGGATGCCTCTGTGCAGAAGACTTTTTAATCCTTGTCTCTAGCCCTACTCTTCCCCCTGAGCACCACACCCAGGCTTCCCAGGCCATTCCCATGGGCATTTTCTACCAGAGATCACCGTGTCTAAAACCGACTCCTCCACGTTTCCCATCTGCTTTTCTTCTGCACTCCCTTACTTCTGTCACCAGCACTATCCTGCTCCCAGTCAGACATGTTCATAACCTTGGAATTAAATATGGCGCCCTCCTTTCCTTCCCCGGTACCCGTCTCCCTGTGGAGTCCATGGAGGCTAATGAAGGCGGGCAGGGGACTCTGCCCATGAAGGGAACTGGGCAGAGCTCAGTCACTCAGGTCTGGCTTGTGGGGCCCACAGGGCCCCTGAGTGAAGCTAATTAACCTGTTCTCCTTATCTCCCTCCATTGTCATATAATTCACACGTTCTTTAGGACTGAATTCTTACAACATAAACTGTGAATGTGCCTCCTGGTCACTCAGCCTTGGAACCCTTGGGATCTTTCTGAGAATTCTCCGTCTCTCCCCAGTTCCCATGTTCTTGTCCCACCAAGAACAACCATTTGCCCAGGAGACACTAGATGGAAAGCTCTGATACCCAAGAACCCCCAGCTCATTTCTGGGCACCGTGAGGGGTATTAGGTCACGATAGGGGAGCCCTGCGTTCTGGCCCTCCACCTTCCACCATTAAGTATCTGGGGGCAGGCTTCCTTCCCATTCTGGGCCCGGGTCTCTTTATCTATAAAAAGATGGAGCTGGACTGGCAGAACTCCAAGCACCATTTCAGTTCAAACATTCTGCGATGCAACGAGTCTCAGATCCGACCTCATTCAATATGGAGCTGGACTGGAAGATGGAGGCCTGGTACCAAACAAAACTATTATGCACAAGAACGGCAAATATTCTGATCTGCTGCTCCATCCCTCCGTACTGGTGACCACCTGTGTCCAGAACGTGTCCCTTTCTCAATTGCGTAACCTTGGAAACCCTGATTTAAATTCTCTGAACTTCAGTTTCTTCATCAGTAAAAATGCCTCAAGAAAGTGAAAATCTGGAATCTGACATTTACCATATGCAGAATTTGGGAAAGCCACTAAGTCCCTTTCTGCCTCAGTTTCTATAACATAAAGTGGATGACCTAACTCTAAATCTACAGGCCTTTGATCCTATAAACATCTGCTATAAATCTTATTTCTATTGTTCATTCTTATATTTTCCTAATTGCCCTTTTTTGCCTTTTTCTCTGCTTTTCTCTCATTTGATCATTTTCTAAATTATAACACTCCTATGGCTCTCTCTCCTTCCCCTTCACATCCGTTCAGGAAAACAGGTTTGTTTAGGCCAGTGCCATTTTCTCACTATTGTCTGTATTTTTTCAGTCCAATGAAGGCGATAAGCTCAATGAAGACAGGGAACAACCGCGCTGGGTGTGGGGAAACATTTCTAATCGCTGCCAACAAACCGGCCATTTTCAGAGGAGGAGGAGGATATGGCTTAGAGGAAAAGAAGCAGGATGTGGGCCCCCAGCCCACACAAAATAAATATAAGATTCCACTTCGGTTCCCATCTGGATTGCTCATTAAAAACTTGTAGCCTGTGACCGAAATACATATGCAAATACTCAGGAAGTAACAAGAAGGCTGTCTACACAGGCAGAGTGAATGATGGCTTGGGTTAATTACCCTGTAAGTTTGGTTAGGTGTTGAGGAACAATCTAATTAATCCACAGTAAAACCTTTCTGCGTCCCTGGAGCTTGTTCCGAGGTGAAATAATATATATTTGATAAATACTTTCTAAGTGGCTCTGATAAGCTAAAGGCATCGGGTTAAATCCCCCAGTCTCCCTCGGGTGCCCGCTGGTGATTCCAGCAGGCAGCAGGTGCCCTAGCAATCCATCTTCCCTGAGTTTTCCTGCCCATGCAGAGGCCCTTGAGCTCCCTGCCACAGAGAAGGGATAAACTAGGGTGTCTGGACTGGGAGTGTCCAGCTACAAGGGGAAAGGAGTTATCTTTGGAACCGCCAGAGTTGGCAGAACCTTTCAGAACCCAGGATCTACACCTGAGTAGGGAGGATTTTGGGGAGGAGCAGATCGAACCAGGCTCTTAATAATTTCAACAGAGATAGACTTACAAGAGTTAGCCCTGACTGAACTGTGGCCGAGAGATCTCTCCCCAGAGAGCTTCCACAGGAAAACCCCTTTACCCCTAATGACTCACTCCATGATTTAGAGGGCAATTCTCAGCAAAAGACCAAGCTATGGCCTTCCTCCTTTAGGACAACAACCTTCGATTGTAGATCCCCTTTTTCTGTAGATCCTCAGCTGACGGCTCCCTTCCATCCTTAATCTGAAGCCTGGTCGCTATTTCTTTGGACCTCCCAAAGATCCTTCCTGTTCCTCGAGAGCAACACCCCAAATCTTTGCATTAATGTCCCTATCACCAGGCCCAGGGAAGTCAGACTTTAGAAATCTCTGAGCCCCAACCATATCAATGGAGGCAGGGCAGAGACATATAGTACAGGTCAATGGCCCACTGATTCCTTCAGGATTTAGCACAGTTACCAGTGGGGAGAGAAGTGTCCTTAGATAGGCCCCAGTGAGGGCAAAGTGACCAGAGTCCCTCAGACTGCTGCACCGGCTATAACGTTAGATTATGCTTTTCCCTTCCTAGGTTCCAGATGGAATAGCCACATCCATCAGATACACATTCTTACAGATCCAGAACTTTGTGACGAGGTTGTGGCTTAGAAACAACAGACACTCATTCAGATAGGTATTTTTTCTCCCGACTAGGGAATTTCAACCTGGGATTAAATAAAATGTACAGATAATTGTATAACTATATATGCATATATTGGACTTAATAAATGTTTAACATATATTGGACTGCTTGCCATCTAGGGCAGGGTGAGGGGGAAGGGGAAAACATTGGAACACAAGGTTTTGCAAGGGCTAATGTTGTACTATTATCCACACATATGTTTTGAAAAATAAAATAATAGAAATAAAATGTGCAGGTTATGTTATATACATCAATATTTCTGTTTTTGCTATGCCTTTATTAAAACTAATTAAATTGTATATATTGAAAATTATAACTGTAAGTGAAGGTGATAAATGAAAGACCAGGAGAGCAGGTCAAAGAAGCCATGGCAGCAGTAGGATGGGGGCCGAGCCAATAGTTGCATTTATGGGCTAGACAATATTAGATACATGAGCAGCAATTATAATAACACAGGGGCTCTTGGTACTTGAGTGACATCTATATGCTCATGGCCTTAACTTCCAACAACTGGTCATAGTCCTGCTTCCCTGGTACAGAACTTTGACACAGCAGGACTAGATTCTGCCTTTTTTCTTTCCCAATTCCCTCTCAAACTAAAAGCAACCTTCTCCTCAGAATATTTCCAACAGCGGCAGTGTCTGAATGTCACTCTGTTGGCACCTAACTCGAGGGGCACCCTCATTACTGCCACGTTGGAATATTTCGTGCCGGCACCTCTGAGAACGCCTACCGGGATGCTCGGCAGAACTCAGCCAGAGACAAGCAAATGGGGAAAGGTGGGGAAGAAACGCTCCTGGAGCCTTGACTTACATTCTTTGGACATCCCCACTTCAAAGCACTTCTGGAGGCGGCAGTACTGGCAACGGTTCCTGGTGACTTTGTTAATCACACAGTTCTTATCTCGGTGGCAAGTATAAATCATGTTCTTCTGAATACTTCTGCGGAAAAAGCCCTGCAAGCACAAGCAGACAGAGAGAAGGGGTTAAGCCAACGGGAGTAACCTGGCAGTGAGCCCGACAGCCCCCGTCTCCTAAGGTAAGGGACCAAGAGCCAGGCAGACGGAGGTCTGATTGTACTAAACAGAACACCTTGCCGAGCTGAGAGAAAGTCACTTGACAAGGGTGTTCTGGGTCTGCTTCCCTCAAATCAGCATTTGTCCTTGTCTGCCAGGACATTTTCACCTGGCAAGGTGAAACAAGCATGTTCTACCTAAACCAAGGTGAATGGAAGAAAATTACCCAAATGGAAACATTGGGGAAGGAGCCGGGACGGAAGTGTGACTGTCTATTATTTTCTGAAAGAATTCATTGAGAGGCCGTGTGCACCACTAACAGATGGAGGGATGATCTGGAATCAGGAAGGCCTGGATTCAAATCTTGCTTCTCAACACCCTGCCTGTGGGTTAACTTCTCAACATTTCAGGGAATTTTCTAAGGCTGTGAATTATAGATGAGCTGCCTATCAGCAGGGGTGGAGAAAACTTCCTAATTTTTGGAAGGTTGGAGTTCCAATTCTGAAGTCAAGAGGATTGACTTAAAGGCCATCTCTGATGCTTTCAGCCTATTTAACCTCCATTTCCTTATCTGTAAAATGAAGCTGGTTAAACAAGATGGCCTCTGAGGTCCATGGTAACCCTAGACTACATTCTTTGATCAGAGTTCCTGGGGAGTGATCCCCGCCGAGGATTGGTGACTCCCACGCTCCAGGTATGTGTCATGGTACCCAACAACAGCCTCGTCTCCCTTCCCACCTACTCATAAGGAGAAGACTGGCCTCAACATGTTTTAAAAATGCATTTACCTTGGAGATCCAGGACTACAATTAATCACATTGGAAAAAAATTCATGAACACGTGCTCTATCAAATGTATTTCAGTGAAGAGGGGGGAGGAGAATGCAGAAATTCAAATCAGAAGGATCTGTTCTCAAGGTCAAGATGTATCATGAGCTAACAACAGACTCTCTGAGGTCCCTTTCACTTAGTTTCCCCCTCAGCATCTTTGGGCAGATAGTATCTAACTTTCAGGCAGGCAGTCAACAAATATTTACTAAATCCTCACCAGGTGCCAGGCTGGAGATATCCAAAAAAGGGCAAACAAAACAAATCTAAAGATCCCTGCTTTTCATCCTCTAGGCAAATATATAAGATACATTCCTGCCAGTGCCTTCCCTCTCTTCATTATCTCCAATTAACTTATATATGTCTCCATCTAGAGTGGGAGCTCCTTGAAGGCAGTCACAGATCTACAATCTCATGCCTTCTGGGACTTTCTTATCTTAACTAATTGTTTTTCTTTTAACCAACTGGAAGGCAAGCACTTGCTGAAGAATTACAAGTGTGTTCAGCACCTTCTAAATGTCTGCATCCTGGGGCAAACCCATATTTGCCCTGTCCTAGTTCTGGCTCTGGGTACTCGCACTGATATAGAAGGACTTCAGTGGATAGTAATCAGCCGGGCAAAGGAGCTTGGGATCAAGGACGCAAAGAGATTGCATAGGTTTTCAGAGCTTTCCAAAATAGCTTTCTGGCGTGATTTCAGTTTTAGCAAATGATTTCTGGCTTGTCACAATTCTTGCTGACTTAATCTCTACTGGGGGGTATTTTATACCGAACTGTGTAAACATCAATGACTCCAAACCAACAGGGCTAGGTTTACATGGCTCAAACAGGAAGAAATACCTCTCATCCTTCTAAGTTATTGTATTGGAAACCTGTTTCCTAGTAGACAAAAATGATGGCCCTGGTTAAAGGGAGGTTTGGGGAGTCTTGCAGACTCATGCTATCTGTGAGGTGGCAACTGGAGTGAGGGTTGGGAAGGAGTGGTCAAAACACGGTAACAGAGATGAGTGGTCATTGGGTCCCAGGGAGAGCAGGTGCAGAAGTCGGACAGAGAGGGTCAGCTTAGAAAGGGCTGAGGGTAGGGATTAATCAGTTCAGAGACTTAGGGAAAGAGGCTTGGGACAGAATACAGAATTGGAAGCCCCCGAAAGGCGGGAATGGCTTTGTTTTTGTCACATCTCCAGCACCAAGCACAGGGCCTGGTACTACAGAAGCTTAATAAATGGCCGTTGAATTGAATTATGTCTGGAGGAAAATTGAATGCTCTTGTTGGAGTGTGGAGGCTGCAGAGAAAGGGAAGCTTCTCTAACCTGGTTAGAGAAGAAAAACAAAAATTTGTGGAAAAACTGGAAAAACAGTCAAGTACTTCTCTGCCATGATCACTAAAATGAGTCACCCCCCCAAAACAAACAGCACAAAACAGAGAGAGCCAGCATTAGTGACTCCCATTTTCAGATGAATGACTAAGGTCAGAGAAGGAAAGGTACCTTAGGGAGCCAGCCACAAAGCGTGATTCGAACCAAGGTTCCCAAGGTCCGAGTCTTGTGTTCTTTCCACTGTACTCATGCTGGCCCATGTGCGAGGCTGACTCACAAAAGTGCAGTCAGTGACCGTGGCTGGTGGGGATGGCGCCTTAAAGCCACGAATGAGACGGTTTCTCCTCATGGAGGAGGGCCAAAATTTACCCACATGACTAGGCAAGTACCAAAGGATGGCCTACAGCAGAGGGAGGAGAATTGGCTCCAGCCTGGGAAAAAGCCACAGAGACCAATGGCTTCTACGCCCAAGCTTGCTTCGTGTTTATAAGGAGGCTGATGGAGAGAATGGGACGGGTGATGTGCCCAGGTACAGGATTTCACTTGGAATTGTTATTAAAGAGCTGAGATGATTATTGTATTGATGCTGGGCTTCATCTTGGGGGGCAATTTTCAAATATTATATACTTTTATTGCAATATATCTTGTAATTATATATTGCAATATAATATGCAATATGTATTTGCATATTACATAAGCTCCAAAGGCAAGAAGCCAAGAGATAGCACGAGGCGGCTGGGAAACAGTGGACAAGCCAAGAAGACCCAAATTTAAATCCCACCTGGTCATGAGACTTTGGGGAAGTCAATGAAGCACAAAACTTCACCTGGACCTCTATGGAACTTCAGGTTACAGCAAGTCAGTGACTTGTATCACCAGGAATTCCCTTTATTGAAAAATCTCAAGTCTGGACCCAGTCAGAGTAGGAGATAGGAAAATTGTTAACTGAGGCAGCTGGCAGCAAAGCAGATGCAGTGATCTGAATCTGAATCCTGCTTCAGGCCCGTAATAGCTGGGTTACCCTGTGAAAGTCACCCTTCGGTATAATCTGAAAATGGGGGAATGATGGCCAATAAAGGCCCTTCAATTCTAAATCAAAGATAATATAATTTAATTCATCAAACATTTTATTAATCAACTACTTGTGCTTAGGTACATACTGTTGGTACAGAGACAAAAACAAGCCAGCCTCAAGGAGTTGAGATTTGACTGCGTAGGTATGATGCTTACAGGAGGACGTACACTCATCCCTTCCGAATTCTGACTTTCTTTGCTGTGATTTCAATATAATATGGGTTGGCATAAGAAATTAAATGGGAATTTGGGGGGAGTTTTGTAGAAGCTGCAGGTGACATGCAAAAGCCAACAGATGACACAGAAAAAAATTAGAAACTTAGAAATACATAATATATATATATGGCATTGTATATCAACCTTTCTTTTAATACCGCAATATTTCAGACTTCTCTGGTACAGGAGGAGGGCCAAAAACTTTCCAGATTGTGGAGATGTCATGTCCCTATCTCCCTACAATGTGGAAGGGATAACTGTATAATAAAATTGGAGAGCAAAGGATCCAGAAGACAATGTGTTTTACAAATGGTGAGGAAGAAGAAAGCTCTGACAGCAGAAGCGTTTGGGAAATCTGCCTGGAAGAGGTGGGACCTTAGCTTAGCACTGAAGGAAGATTAGAATTTTCAGATGTCCTTGTGGGAAAAAGGAGTTTGTGAAAGGTCTGGACACCCTGAGCAAATATTAGGATTGCTTCTGGTTCGGTATAAAGGAGATAATCAGAAAGTTCAAAGGTATCTATAAATCACAGAATATTGGCGATCTGAACAAAAGGACCTTGAAATAAGCATCCAATCTTCCCCTTCCTGCCTGCCCTAAAGCCATTCCAGGAAGATTGCTCCCTCCAAGTAGTCCTAAAAGTCCCCAAGTTCCCTTGGAAACTTCAAGGAAGTAAATAAAAGATCTTAGAGATGATGTCCACCAATCCACTTGGAGCAGCAGCTTCCCCTCTAACCTCTAAAATATCCCTTAATGATGGGGAGCTCCTAACCATCTATGACACTCTACAATCTACATTATTCTCCCTATACAACATATGGAGGGCAGATCTTCCTAATGTCTATTCTAAATACAACTTAACATTTTTTTAAATAATAGCTTTTCATTTTCAAAATACATGCAAAGATTTTGTTTTCTTTCTCATTTTTCCCTTTTGATCTGATTTTTTTTGGCAATATGATAATTGTGGAAATATGTACAGAAGAATTGCACATGTTTCGCATATATTGGATTATTTGCCATCTAGGCGAGGAGGGGGAAAAGGAAGGAGAAAAAATTGAAACACGAGGTTTTGAAAGGGTGAATGTTGAAAACTATTTTTGCATGTACTTTTTTTGTTTTGCTTTTTTTAATTAAAGTTTTTTGTTTTCAAAACATATCCATAATTTTAGCACCCTTGCTAAACCTTGTATAACACCTTTTTTATCCCTAGATGGCAAGTAATCTAATGTATGTTAAACATGTACAATTTTTTATACATATTTCCACATTTATCATGCTGCACAAGAAAAATCAGATCAAAAAGGGAAAAAAGAAAAAAAATCAAGCAAACAACAACCAAAAAAGGTGAAAAAAAACTATGTTGTGATCCACACTCAGTTCCCACAATCCCCTCTGGGTGTGAGATGGCTCTCTCCATCACAAGTTCATTGAAATTGGCCTGAATCATCTCATTGTATCATTACATAATCTCATGTAATTTAAATTTAAAAAAATCTTCCATTTTAATGAAAAGTTCTTAGCTCATTTTAGAATTGTAAACTTAAAGGTGGAATGGTTCTCAGGGACTATTCCTTCAGGCCATTTTACAAATGGAGAAACTGAGGCCTAAAGAAGTCACAGACTCCTGGATCTAGATGTAGAAGGGACCTCGGAAATCATTAAGTGAATTGGCCAAAATCAATTAGAAACAATAATTAGCAAAGCCAGGATATGAAGCCTGATGGTCCCTGGAGGTCAAACGTGACTGCACTAGGAAATCACTATTAAAAGGGCAGCTAGGTGGTGCTGCAGTACGTAGGATGCTAGGCCTAGAGTTGAAGACTCATCTCCCCAAGTTCAAATCCAGACTCCATCACTTTCTAACCATGTGACTCTGGAAAAGTCACTTTGCCCTATTTTGCTTCAGTTTCCTCATCTGTCAAATGAACTAGAGAAGGAAATGGCCAGTCACTTCGGGATCTCTGCCAGGAAAACCCCAAATGGGGTCACAAAGAGCTGGACGTGACAGGAAAATGACTGAACATCACAATAATCACTACAAATCAAAGCTTCAATTCTTGCTTTATTGGTTTCTGTAAACCAGAAGTCTAAACATGCAAAATGCATATGGCTCACAACCAAAGCAGATTAAAATGTAGCTGAAATATTGGATAAAATAAATAAATATACAATGCAGTGCAGATAATGTTAACATGCAGTTTTTAAAGTCACTGAGATGCTCAAGATCCTTATATATGCCATGATGTCGCCGCTTCCATTTGAACTGGATACCTCTTGTCTAAACTTAAGAAAGTTGTGGAGAAAACATTAATAATGAATTTAGTATTTAACATGTATTGGTCAACCTGCCATCGGGGGTAGGGGATGGGGGGAAGGAGGGGAAAAATTGGAACAAAAGGTTTGGCAATTGTCAATGCTGTAAAATGATAACTTGTAAATAAAAAGCTATAATAATAAAAAAAGAAAAAATAATGAATGTAGATTAATAAAAAAGAAAAAACAAGAAATGTAAATTAAACTTAGAAGTGTGTGGTTTTTCCCTCAGAGAGCTGGTTGTTAAATATATAGCAGCAGAACCTGCAGACTCAGAAGGGTACAAATGTGCAGAACTCAGAACGCTCTATTCCTCCTAGGTGTGACCTCACTCCCCGTCCAGTCCACGGTATTTGGACACAATGAACTGCAACCTGAGGCCAAGTCAGACCTGCCAGATTCCAGATTCTGAGCCAGAAACCCAAGCGAGAGGCCTAGGGGAGGCGAGTACGGAATAATCCCATTACAAGCACTCTGGGAAATAGGCTGCGGACCAGGAAACACGTTGCCTTAAACAAACAAAAACCACCCTCCCCATGAGTGCATGGCTCTGCGTGACAACATCAGAGAGTTATAAATAGGGAGATTTGGGGGGAGCTAAAAAAAAAAAAGCAAAGACAAGACCTTTTCACCCTGCTGAAATACAATGGGGAGCTGGAGGGAGAAAGTGGAAAAACAGCCACAATTCTGATGACAAGAAGGGAGTTTCCTCAGGCTGGGGAGGGTGGGCACTGGTCTAGAGCAGAGAACACACAGTTCAGAGCAGAGCAGGGACACGTGGAGAGGAAAATAAACAGTGAGAGAGATGGGGAATGGGGCTATGGACACACGCACACATACACAAACACACACACTCACACACACACTTACAGCACCCACACGCACACACTGACATACACTCACACTCACATGCACGGGAGCCTGCACATACACATACGGCCTACCAGGTGGCCCCGAGATGCAAGCACAGGCTTTTTGGCCAGAACGCATGCGATGTGTGACCTTAAATAAGAGATTTCCATTTTCTAAGTCTCAGTTTTGTCTTCTGCAAAATGGGCAGAGTGGGTAGGGTTACACCAGATGATTTCTTCCAGCTTGAAGCCTATATCCCTCACAGGGATATAGTCCCAGGTAAAACATACCTTTCCAATAGCTAATTAAGGCTTTCTGGCTAAGTGATGCTCAATGCGAGAACACACCTGTGGGGACTTATGGGCAATCTTAGAGCATTTCCTCATCAGTCGGGGTTATCCCTAAAAGGAGTAACAAGATGCCCTCTGGATTCTTAAGGAGGTGGCAGGGAAGTGCTCCACTGACACATGTTGTTCCCCCAGTGGATGCCCGTGTGAGGGGGGAGCCTATATTCAATCTTGTCTTTGAATCTTCATGGCCTACCACAGTTTCTGAGCTATAACAGGCACTTTAAAATTCTTTCTGAATTGATAAATTAACAACAACAACAACAAAAATCCACTGGATAACAATGATAAAATCAGAGATCTTTCTGAATTTTAAGATCAATGGATTAATGATCAATCAGTGGATCCCACAGTAAATTAGTTTTTAACAGGATAGCCTCCATAGCCAGGGATTAAGAATACTGGACTGAGAGTTAAGTGAGATCTGGATTCAAATTCTACTCTCAATTCTGACCAAGCTATGTGCCAATGGATGTATTGCGGGGGTCCTCAAACTACGGCCTGCAGGCCAGATGCAGCAGCTGAGGATGTTTATCCCCCCCACCCAGGGCTATGGAGTTTCTTTATTTAAAGGCCCACAAAACAAAGTTTTTGTTTTTACTCTAGTCCAGCCCTCCAACAGTCTGAGGGACAGTGAACTGGCCCCCTATTTTAAAAGTTTGAGGACCCCTGGAAGAATGATTGCTCTGCATTGGGGACAGCTGCCCAGAAATGGGTTTTCTAGCATCCCAAGGAATGCAGGGATTAACAAATCTGCAAAAGCGAAGGCCCAAGGGTTAACCATCTTTCAGGAAGAGTACAATTACAGCATTTCCCCTGGATTTCCTCAGCTGAACTCCAGGCCTTGAGACCTAGAGACCAAGGCTTTCAATCTTTTAAATCCACATTTAATTAAAAGCCCTCAGGGACAGAGAATGAAAAGGTGGCACGCTTTAACTGTGAACTTGAACTCCCAGTATCTCACCGAGAGGTCAAAGGTCCCAGCTCTCTGAGGGCACCGGGCCAACACAACTAGCAAGTCTTCGGAATAGACTTTTTTATATTAAAAAATAACACCAAAAAGCCCCACCACAAACAGAAAAACAAAAAAGAAATGTTACTAGGTTACACAAATTAGAAATGATGTTAGACAAACACGCTTTGATTTTAAAGGCAAATCTTGGGGATGAGGAGTGGGGAATGCCTTTTCCTTTGCTTTTCAAATGGGTTATTGTTTAAGAGAAAGAAAGCACAAGAGCAGCTGTCCTGAAGTGACCAACACAGACCAGTCCACTTTGGGTTGCTCTCCATCTGTTAAGGATGCCAATAAATTAGAAACTGCTCTCTGGGTCACAGGTTTTCATTCAGAAGTTTCAGGAAAATATAAAGGACCATAAGAATCAAAAAGAAACAGAAACATACGACTCTTAACTACAGCAAAATTAAAATATATGGACACATCTCTCACTTTAGAAGAGGTCTTTTTCTATCCTTTTCTTCCCTTTATTTTCTTTTTTTCTTCCTTTCTCTTTCCTTTTCTCTTTCCTCTTTTCCTTTTTCTCTTTTTTCTTTTTTCCCTTCTTTTCTTTCTTCTTTTTATTCCTTTCCTTTCCCTTTCCTCTTTTTCTTTTCCCTTTCTTTACTTTCTTTCTTTTCTCTTCCTCTCTTTTCTTCTTTTCCTTTTGTTTCCTTTCCTTAGTTTTCTTTTCATTCCTTTTCTTTTTCTTTCTTTCATTTCCTTCCCCCTTCTTTCTTTTCCAATTTTTTCTTCTTCCTTTTTTCTTTTCCTCTTTCTTATTTCCTTCTTTCCTTTTTTCATTCCTTTCATTTCCCTTTCTTTCCTTCCTTTTTCTCTTCATTTCTTTCCTCTGTGTTTTCTTCTTTTTCCTTTTTTCCTTTTTCTTTTCCTTTCCTTTTTAACTTTCTTTCCTTTCCTTTCCATTTCTTTTCTTTTTTCCTTTTCTTTCATTTCTCCCTTTTCATTTCCTTTCCTTTTTTCTTTCATTTCTTCCTTTTCCTTTCCTTTCTTTCTCATTTCCTTCTTACTTTTCTTTCTTTTCCTTTCCCTTTCTTTTCTTTTCCTTTTTTATTTTCTTTCTTCCTTTTCTTTCTTTTCCTTTCCCTTTCTTTTCATTTCCTTTCTTATTTTCTTTCTTCCTTTTCTTTCTTTTCCTTTCCCTTTCTTTTCTTTTCCTTCTTATTTTCTTTCTTCCTTTTCTTTCTTTTCCTTTCCCTTTCTTTTCTTTTCCTTTCTTATTTTCTTTCTTCCTTTTCTTTCTTTTCCTTTCCCTTTCTTTTTTCTTTCTTTCTTATTTATTCCTTCCTTTTCCTTTCCCTTTCTTATTTATTTCTTCCTTTTCTTTCATTTCTTCCTTTCTCTTTCTTTCTTTCTTTTTTCTTTTACTTCTTCCTTTTCTTTCTTTTCATTTCTTCCTTTCCCTTTCTTTCCTTTCTTTTTCTCTTGTTCATCCTTTTTCTTTCTTTTCCTCTTTTTTCTTCTTTTCTTTCTTTTTTCCTTTCCTTTCTTTTCACTTTCTTTCCTTTCTTTTTCTCTTCCTTTCTTTTCCTCTTTTTCTTCTTTCCTTTCTTTTTAATTCCTTCTTTTTCTTTCTTTTCCCTTCTTTTTCCCTTCCTTTCTTTTCCTTTTTATTCTCTTTTCCTTTCTTTTTATTTCCTTTCCTCTTTCTTTTTCTCTCCTCCTCTCTTTCCTCCATTCTTCTTCCTTTTTTGAAAAACTCAAAAAATTTATATATATCAAATTTTACTTTCTCATAGACTTGCATTATAAAATTGAATCTGTAATACTTCCATCCATCCATCAAGCCTTGATTAAGCACCTACAACAGGACAGGCACAATGATAAATACTGAGAAATAAGCAACCAAAAGGAAGCACTCTTCTCAAGCATCTTCCTTGTACTATTATAGTCTACCCAATTGCATTTTCTTACCGGACATGAAATTGGTGAAGGCCTGCTTAGCCTTGAGAAGTCCCTCTAAACGATCACTGAATACATCTGTTTTTCAAATTATTTGGGTCATTTACTTTGTGCCCTTCTACGGTGAAACCTATAGCTACCCATTTATTATCAGAGATTCTCTAAATATAACAGGGCAGGGAGCCAGTGAGTTCTGACTTATTTTCGTTCTTATTATACTGAAAAAAAATGAACTGAAAATAGCACCCCAGCTGCTGTACAGGCCGACCGAACACATCTGCACCCCGATTGCTAAAGTTTATTTGTACCAGCCTCCCCAAATGGGAGCAGGGGGAGAGGTGGCCCATATAGAAGTGAATGTTCTAAAAATGCAGGAAGCCTGAACTGGAGAAAACGCCCACGACAACTTAAAAAGATTTGATTCTCATGGGCCGATAGGCAACATTTGGAATCGGTAAAACCTAGGACTGAATTTTTATCATAGCATATTCAAAGAGGATGGGAAGGTCCTATGGCAACCCTCCTACCCCATCCTTCACGGGCCTTTCAGGGCAGATACAAATAAATGAGATGTTGTTTTTCCAACACAGAAAAGACTGAAATCGGGAAGAGGGTGGGCAGAGGGGATGGTAAATAAACAGCTCTCCTATAATAGAGTGATTTTTTTTCAGAAATGTTTATTTAATTTTCAAGGATTCCCCCCCTTCTAGATGGGATTTTCCTACTTTAGTAGTGGATAGAGGGCCAATCTTTGAGGCAGGAATTGAAGTTTTTCTTCTGAAATATCCTGTTTTGGGTGGCTCTGGGAAAAACATTTTAAGGCATTTCTCTACTTAGATCTCACATACCATGAACTGGTGGCTAAAAGGGAGTTTACAAGTCTGGTCTTGACACTCTGGTTTACAGAAGAGGAAACTGAGCTGAAGAGATTTTAATTGTGGCTAGTGAATAATAAAGGCAGGCCTTGACCCAGACCTTGGCATCCCTTACAAGATGCACTCCAAGGGACTCACTGGCTTAGAAGGCAGGCCCAAAGAGAAACAGAAACCAGGGAAACAGGAAGGATGGAGGATAGAGGCAGGACCCTGAGCAAGAGCCAGCATCAAAGGCCTGGAGATCACTCTGAGAGGAGTCAGGATTAATTGGATGAAGCCTTCTGTTTGTCCTCACTCACGGAAAGCTCTGACAAGCCAAAGAGCTCACTGGCATTTTGCTGAGAATATATGACTTCGGGTCCAGGCCCTGACATGTTTTCCCTTGTATGGAAGCATCTTGGCCCTTGAACAGAGAGGAGGATGTTCCTCCTACTACAGGCCTGATGCTGTGGGCAGGGTCTAGCCCTGACCCACAGGCTACCCTGCCTCAGATGAGCATGTCTGGAATTCAGGCTACCCTAGAAAGCAACAGAATAATGAAGATTGCCTTAAGTGCTTTACAGATATAATAATAACAGTTATCATATTATACATTATTATATATATTATACAGATATAATAATAACAGCATTAAAATAGTGCTTTAAGGCTTACAAATACTCTCATTTTATTCTCACAATAACTCTGGGAGGAAGGAGCAATTATCCCCACTTTACAGATGAGGAAACTGAGACAAACAGAGGCTAACATCACACGGATCACACGGATAGAATTAGAGTCTGCATTTGAATCCAAGTCCTCTGACTCCAAGTCCAACACTCTGACCATCTAGCAGCTGGAAATTGTCTCATTTGATCCCCCAAACAACCCGCAGGGGCTGATGACATCATTATTACTATTTTATAGAAGAAGGAAATTAAAAGAGGAAATGTCTTGTCCAGGGTCACAGAACTAGGGTGTGAGGCAAGATTTGCAGGCACACCTTCCTGAATCCAAGTCAGTGTTCTATCCATTATGTTCCCTACATCCTGAAGGAATTGATTGGAAGCCAGGAGCATTGTTCCCCTCCCTCCCTCCAATATCCCAAGAATGGGAGACCTGGATGGAAGAGAAAGCACCAACATATCCTGATTCAATCCAACAAATTAATAAAATCATTTATTAAACACCTACTATGTTGGGCACATGCATAAAAAGACAAAAAAGGAGGCAGTCTTAGCTGGCAAAGAGTGTCCATTCTATCTGACCCTGAGAAGTGAAGTCAATTCAACCAACTCTTAATAGGTCTGCATATTCTATCCTGGCACTTGTGCTTCCTAGCTGTTGGGAAACAAATAATAAAAAGGATGTAGTTCCTGCCTTCAAGGAGTTTCCAATCTGAAGAAGTCACAGAGAGATAAAAGATGCAGAAATGAGGAGCACTGGAAGGGGAATTGTTTTTCGTGTGTTTTTTTTTTTTTTTTTTTTTTTTTTTTTGCAAGGGGAATGTAGCCCCTTTCCTCATTTTCCCGAGTTTATCACAACAATTTATGACCATATTTCATTTTCGTAGCCAGTCTTAACCCAGTGCCTAGCACACAGTAGGTGCTTAATAAATATCTAGTGAATTGAATGTAATTCAATTATTTAACTGTAAGCTTCTTAGCTTAGAAATATAGGATTTAAATGTGGGAAGGACATTAGAAAGCCTTTTATCCTGGTACAGGAAGCTGAGAGATCTGACCTCAGAAACTATCCTTCTCTCCCAGTGGTCAAGGGATGTGTCCAAGGTCAAGCCCAGGAGATCAGGACTCAAACCCAGGCGCCCCAAGTCCAAATCTCCTCAGCTTTCTCCCTGATAACAATTATGCCACTTTAAAAATCTGCACTCCCCCAGCCTGGCCCTTGGAATCTGGAAAACGTTGTGTGTTGGACTGACTGACTCAAAAGTGAACCAGGCGAGCTTTTAAGGGCTCTTCTCCTCTTCCAAATTAGGTCCAAATATGGTTTTGAGATTATTCAGTCTCATATTTCTCGTTTTTTATGGGAGATCAGAGCAGATGGATGTTCCTGCAGCAGCAAGACTGCAACCTCAAAGGCACATGAAAAGAGCTGGAAAGAACCCCAGCAGCCCTCTAGGTCACCCCCTCACTTTACAGGTGAGTAAACTGAGACCCAGATGCCAAAGGCAAAGCAGAGCAGGAAGCTCCGGGTGCGAATCGTGCCTTGGGATCCTGGGCTTGATTTACCTCAGTTTCCTCATATGTAAAATGAGAAGATTAGTCTGGAGAGCCTCTAAGGTCCTTTCTCGCTCTAAACTAAACTATAGATTTGAGGGGGAGCGGGTTATGATACTGGGATAACTTCTGAACACGACTAAGTGCAATTTTTGGATTTAACATGTTGTGTTACCTCTGTGATTTTCCCAAATGTGTCTCGCATTTGATCACCCAAGATAAGCATGCTACTTACTTCCTTTGGAGAAAGAAAATATCCTACTGAAAAAGGCAAGACCTGCTTGATAGGGTAGCTCATTCTTTGGCCTAACATTCATCAAGGGCTATTTTTATTTTCCTTGCTGAAACACTTTTTTAAAAAAATTTTTTTTTAGCTTTCCAAAATGATGGGCTTTTGAAAATTTAATTTATGGAACTATGCTTGTTTGTTTTGTCTTTTCTTTCCCCACTAGCTAATTTCAATTGTCCCTGATGGAGAAATATCTTTTATTTCCTAAAATGTGCTTACTAATTGGCAATAATAGGTATAATAAAACATGAACTGGAATTGTGATTTCATTGGGGAACAGGACTTTCAGTAAGGAAACTCCTATCACTGCCTATGGGGGAATCAACATAACATATCCTGAGAGAGTTGTGTAAGGGCATTAAGCATATATATAACTCATCCAAGGTCACATAGTCAAGATGTATATAAGGAGTCAGGTCTTCCTAACTCCAAAGTCAATGCTCTATTCCCTAAGTGATGTTACTTCTCAAATTATCTTAAAAATCAAGAAAAATCACATGGCTACAGCAATTAATGACAAAGACTTTCCAACAAAATTTAGCATGCTAAAATGACAAAAAAACACAGGAACAAAGTGATCCTTCTTTAATAATACCCAACGTATGTATTTAAAATCAGGAGCTAACATTATCTGTAATGGAAAAATATTAGATGCTTTTTTGCTAAGTAGGCTTAAGGTAGCCTATTTATATTATTATTGGATATATTGCTAGAAATGCCAGAAAACTGAAAAGAAATTGTGGGAATAAGAATAAGTAAATAGAAGAGGAAATTATCTCTAATTACATAAAGTATGATGATTGCCTTCAAGAATAATGAAAAAAAACCCCATAACAGATAGCTAATTACTTTTGTAAATTAGTAGAATAAAAAATGAACTCCCAGAAACCATCATCCTTTCAGTATTTAACTAACAAATTCCAGGAGGAAGAAATAGAGAAATTCCCCATATCAAGCACTCAAAGGGCTGAAGCAACAGATACTCAATCCACCATTGGGACAGTCTTCCCATATCCATGCCTTCCTTTAATACAAACTGGAAGGGAGGATGTTTAGCCTAAAAAATCTCAGGATTCCTCAGTTATTCCATTTTATTTATTTCAGGAAAACAAAGGAAATCCCCTCACGGGGGTGGGTGTTTTTATTTTGAATGCATCTCAAAGTGCATTAAGTTTTGTTAAGCAAGGGCTTATTTTTTAAATTCTGGTAATCATTTTCCTAGATCAAACGAGCCAGAGAATTTCCACGAACACGACTTGCCTGCTTTCCCTAGAACACACCGGCTTCCAAGACGGACGGAGAATATGGATATCCTTAGCCATAGTTTCCCCAGTGAGTAATCAGACTGAATGCACATGCAGGTGTGTTGTGAGGGGTGGGGTGGGTGTGGAATTACAAAAATAGAACAAACTGAGCCTAAGCTAGATTCAAAACATTGTCAAAAAAAAGAAAAAGACAATCACAACCCATTTGTATTTTTGTCTCATACCACTGAGCCCTCTCCACCCTTGACTTGGAGGGGTACTTCCCGGTGGCGTGATGGGAGTTACAGGTTATGGGGATCGGTGATCAACCTGATGATTGGGGATCCAAACCTGCCATCACACAGCATGCCACGCTGGCCATTCGAGATTGAATTTGTCTATGGGAAAGACTCAATGAATTATTGATTAATTCCTATTAATTTGCTGTATCACCTAAAAGAGAATTGAGTAGGGATGAAGAGCAAGCTACCGGAGGTCCATTAACTCTAAAGGTTTAACTTTGCTGAATTAGCACCTACTCCACGTAAAACCAGAGCAAGCCCCCCAAAGCGGGGCTTCTGACTTGGCCAAGGAAAAAGAAGAAATTTCCAGCAGCCCCACAGAGGGAGATTTAGGAATTAATTGGCAATTTCAGTTTTCCAAAATGGCTTTTGATGTGCTTGCTTATGCAAAGTATTCTGGTGAAACAACTCTTTTAATTTTTAATTTTTATCCTCTCTGTGCTCCAAAAATGCATTGGTCTGAATCATCACCCCCTCATCTTGTTATCTTAATGGCTGAAGGATAGAGTGTCCACTGGGCCAGTCGGCATTAGGTGTACTCATTTACAGATTGGGGGGAAAAAATCCCCGAAAGTGCCGGATATCAATTATTTAGGATCTATTGTATCAGTGTGTGTTCTGTAAGCATTCACCACCAACGGCAAAGCAGTCAGATTATTTTTCACTTTTAATTGTGCTGATATCTTATCTGTTCTGTTGAAAGTGGAGAGGGGTATGTGAAACCGCATGAGTGGGGAGCAGAGAAAAGTTCGTTACTTAAAGCCAAAGCAGTCCAGTTTGGTGGTCAGAACTTGAAAACACAACCAAAACCCAAATCCCACAATTATGAGTTACTAAAGACTTTAGCAATATGTGACTGTTACTCTCCCGTACACGAACAAGTGTGGAATGGAACCGGACTCCTTGGAAGAGATCTGAACTGATTTAGTCCGAGACAAGGAAACTTCAATATTCCACAAAGGAAGCTCCTGTGTCTACCAAATCCTTCAAAGGACTAAATATCCCCAATTCTCATAAATCTATTCACTCACACGCAATACTCTCCCTCCCTCTCCCTTTCTCCCATCCTAGATATTCCTGTCCATCTCCCTCCCCATCCATATCTCTATCTCTGTCTATCTCTTCTGTCCCCCTCTCTCTATCTCTCTTTCCCACACGTTCCTCATTTTCTGTTCTCTTTCATCCATCTTTCTTGATCTTTTCCCCCCTCTCCCTCTCCCTCTCCATTTATGCCTTTCTCTTTTTTCTCCTTCTGTCTCTCTTCTCCCTCCCACCCCCAACTCCTGGAAAATCTCAGGTGTATAGTAAAGCAACAATATCCGATGGGATTTCTCTCTTGATAAAATATTGATATGTTTGGGGAACAGGGCTGCTATAGCTTAGGATGTAATGGAGTATTTATTTTCTTCTCCAAATCCAAAGAGGATATTTAGACCAATAAAACTATTAAGACACGATTAGATGTAGATTTAAATTACCATAGCTCAGGAGGCCCTATTAATTCTTAAGTTAGTGCTATCTTTTTTTCCTCCTTGAGTACTTACATCATCGATGGCCATTTCAAAGCACAAAGAGCAATCTAAAAATCACTAAGTGACCAAGATCACCCAGATGTGTCCTATTAGGACTTAAACTCCAAGCCCTCCAACCCACTTATTTGATGACCGTACATCAGCCACCATTAGCCTTTTCCCAGTTGTGAAACAGGGTCTGGAATCTCCAGGATTCTACAGCTACAAGATGGGTAAGAAGGTAAAATAGTTCAAAGGATTATGATTTGCAGTCTGAAGATCTGGGTTCAAATTTTACCTCTATCATATAATAGGGAGTTGGGTGAGATTATCTTTAAGGTCCCCTGGAATCCCCAGGATTTTACAACTACAAGATGGGTAAGAAGGTAAAATGCTTTGAAAGAGTACGATTTGCAGTCTGAAGATCTGGGTTCAGACTTTACCTCCATCATATTTGTGACTGTGAGACCCAGACTGGACTTGGCTTGAATCCTAGTCTCTCCACTTACTACTTGTGTGATTTTGAACAAATTATTTAACCTATTCTGGCCATCTGTACAATGAAGGGATTGGGTCACATAACCTCTAAGATCCTGAAAAGTACCAAATTTGTGAGGCTATGAACAGTTCTCTTTCAGGTCTCATTTATAAAATGAAGGGGTTGGATGAGGTACTGAGAGGTACAGGGGGAAAGGCATGGAATTGGAACTCCAAGGGCCTTGATTATTCCTGAGTATAATCCCACCATTCTCAGTCTCGGATTCCTCATTCCAAAATGAGAAGCTTGGACTTGACAACCTTTAATGTCCTTCCCTCTCTGAATTCATGATCCGCTGCCTTTTAAGCCATTAAATCCTATTATGTCAAAGCCTTCTAAAGTGAATTGTTTTCTCATTAGGCCAAAAGAAACTTTCCTTAACGAGCAATTGGCAAAAGGACAATCTCCAGTGAACGAGACCTGTTCTATAACAGGGAATGAAAAAGAACGAGTCTCCTCTGTGAGATCTGGGAACTTCATTTTCCTGCTATCGGGAGCAATTGGAACCGTCAGCGCGGTGTTATCCAGGACACTATGCTGAGTCCCCTCTCCCCACTTCCCTCTCCAGTTAGAGCTCTGGATGAACTCCTGACCTTTTCATCAACCATCCCAGGCATCTAGACAGGACCATCATCACCTCCAATCAGGGTAGGAGAGGAAGGAACCCCCAGGAATATTCTGCCTCTGTTCCTGGAGGTAACTGAACCCAGAGGAGTCCGCCTCCGTTCCCATCTGGTTTCTTCAATTTCAAAATAAAATGGAAATGAAAAGCATAGTATTTTGTTGTGTGCTTTTATAAAAAAAATTACACCAAGCTTCCTTTGGCTAATGTCTGTAAAATGATTTGGGGCCTGGTAGGAGACTGCAGATGGGATGTATAATGGATATAATTTCAATATGAAAACCAGGAGTTCATAAGAACACTTTTTTTTCCAAGTTCGAGAGTATTGGATTGTTTCATACTGTTTAATGTAAAAACATGGGGACAAGTTATTACTTTTTTTTAAGCCATCCCCGTTGCCCTTTAAACCCAATATCTTTGTGCCTGGACCTCTAACCCATCAAAATCCGGCACTGTCACAAGCTAGGCTGGGTCTGTCCCTGGTTGACACTCACCCCAAAGGCCACACTCCAGCAACTACTCTGTGTGTGTGTGTGTGTGTGTGGTTTTTTTTTTTTTTTCCTTCAGGGCCTCAGGATTTATACCCCCAATTAAGACAATAATGAGTGCCCCAAGTTGACCTCCCAGGAGCAAGAATTAATTAAGCACAGTATTTCTTAGTGAAGAATGACATTTTCCTAAACCAAGTCTGGGCAAGAGCCATAATTCCTGAAGGGGCTGTGTCTCCATAAAAGATTCCTAATCGCGAGCACAAACGGCGTTGGGCATTTTTAGTTTACGTTTTTAATTTGGGAAGTCCCCCACACTTCTTCCCCTTACTATCTCCAACTCATTTTTACTGGGGGTCTTTTATGTTAAAGAAAAGAAGAAAAAAGAAAAACACAGACACAAAGGAAAGAAAAGATTGTAAACAGAGGAGTTGTGTGGGAAGCAGTGAGTTCTCTTAGGTTGATCAGACAATAATTCAAACGTTGCAGTCTTCCCATAAAGCAAAAAAAGTCACTGAAATTTGGTGAACCCAATCCACTCACCTTTTAGCCTGAGAAAATAGCTCTTGTCCTTGTGTTTGGATTTTATTCAAGACCCAGCAAGAACACAATTACATTATCTGGCAATATGACTCCACTTCCAGATTTTCAAAATCATACCATGATAGCACAAACTTTTATTCTTTTTTAAAGTAAGAAACAGGTCGAGGAACCATGTTTTCATAGATGGCATCTACCAGAGACTGCAGTTCATCTGTAACTTAGTAGAAAAGACTCATTTGGGAGGGCATCAGAGAGGGTGAATGGCCATGCAATGGACACAAAGCTGAGTGTCAAAGATGGGTTTTGAATTTAGGTCTCTCTATAGAATTCTCTCCATAATTCATGCTGCCTATAAATAAACAATATACTTTTATTTTTTTTAAATATTTTTCAAAATTTAAATGATTTTTAAAAATCATTTTTAAAATAAAATGACCTTCTGAGGACTGACATTGACTTTCAAAATCAACGCAAGCCAGAGAGGGAGAAGTCTTTTGATTGAACCTTGGCTTTCTCCTTCCAGCAAAATCATAAAGGGGAAAAAAAATCAGTACCGATGGATCCAAACCAAGACAGAAACTTTTGTCCATTTATTCTAAACTCACTCTTCCTTAAGAAAGACTATCACCACTATCAATCAGGGATGTCCCTCCTACTCCTCTTTTAAAGAGTCAACTCCTCCAGCTTGAGCCTGGAAGTTTCTTCCCATCTCCTGTCTTTTAATGCCTTTAACTTCAAAGAAAAGTACTTTTCCTGTTCCATCCATCCATCACTACAGTGCATTTTAGGAGAAAATATTAGAAATTCCAAATAATGTTATAGCCTTGGAAATTGCTAACATACCATCTGCAATTGCATTAACATTTATAACCTGCCTAAAATAATAAATAAAGCAAATTGTGCTGGAAATATTCATGGGTGCCCAATGTGCACTTGAGGAAGATAATTAGCATTTTATAATCACGGTTCATTTTCTTTATCCAACTCCCTGTCGTGTTAATGATAAAATATTTTAAATGAGACCCTATCTGCAAACCGCAGTGCCATCGAGATTAGCCCTTAACTAACACAGCAAAAGAAAACAGCTTATGTCGTGGACATCATGAATCCAATCAAGTCTTATTCACAGTCATGTCTGGCTCTCTCCGGCCCTTATTGACTTTTCCTTTTCTTCTGACTATAAAATAACTAACTGCCCCAGAAAAAGAAAGGTTTATGGCCACTCTTGAAATCCTGGGATGTTCTAAAGTAATTATAATACCATGGAAAATCAAACAAGCTCACTTAATATTATTTTTTTTTCCATTTGGTTTGGAAAATGAAAGGTCTTTGAGGGCAGGAGTCAAAGGCTCTTAAACCACTCAGCTGGAATAAGTATAGAAAACTCTGGCGAGTCTGGATTTAAAGACCTGGATTCAAACCTTCAATGTGTTACCTGTGTAATTTTTGTTTCAATGTGCCTTTGATGTTTCCTTCTCTGGAAAATATGAGGGGTGGGTTATTATTATTTATATTATTATTATGAGGAGGGTTGGATTATATACTTCTGAAATCCTATGGGCCAGTCACTCAGACCCTTCCTTGTGCCTCAGTTTCCCATCTTGTAAAATGAGAGAGACCTTTTCCAGCTCTAATTTGATATCTAATAAGCCTAAGACACACATATCTAAGCTCCCATCAGAGTCTCGACTGGTTGCAGAAATCAGGAAAATCTAAAGTTTCTCTTCCAGCTACAGTTTCCATTCATTAGAGATCTGCCTCTTCCAGTTTTCCACTTCCTTGTTCCAAGACTATTTCGCCCCAAAGCAGCGCTGAACCTTCCCTGATCACGGAAGATTTCCAGGCTGGAAAATCTGACTCTACCTTGCAAGAGTCTTTGCCCAGGCTCCATCATCAAGTGGAAAAGGCAAAGGCCGATGAACCCCCGGATTAAACCTGGGACTCCCCAGACTCCAAAGGAACTTCTCAACAAGGGCCTTTCAGGAGAACAAACCAAACAAGGGGTTGAGATAATTAATGAGAATCCAAGCCACGTAACGCCTAGAACCCGAGAAAGCACCCAGAGACAAGCTTTTAATGCAGGCAGCAGCAATCCCAGTCTCAGCTTGCACAACCAACTCTTAGTGATGGTTCCTCTGTTAAGTAGCTATCTGCTTTGTTAAACGAGGGAGGACAGAGAGAGGGGGTCGCTGGCAGAAGGAGACAGGGGGATCAAAGGGGATCACTGCAAACCCTGGGAGCTGTGGGAATGGAAGCCCTCAATGTCCCAGCTGGGCCCCTCTCTCCCCCTTGTTTCTCCCTCCCTTACACCTCCAGCTCCAGGCTTCTGGATCCTAATCTTATAAGGCCTGGATTGCTTCAACAATTAAACTCAGTTTTAATTCTATCAAAAATGCTCTTATAAAGGACTTTATGATTAAATTTCAGTGAATATTGTTTTTATTTATATTCATTTCATATCATTTTATTTGTGCTAATATTTATTTGTATTTTTACACTTATTTGTATTATTTGAGGGAAAATAGGTGGCAAAGAAGATAGACTGCCCAGTCTGAAGTCAGAAAAACTCAGCTTCCCAAGTTCAAATCCAGCCTCAGACACTTTCTAGCTGTGAAACTCTGGGCAAGTCCCTTAACTGTTTGCCTCAGTTTCCTCATCTATAAAATGAGCTGGAGAAAGAAATGGAAAGCCATTCTAGTATCTTTGATAAAAAAACCTCAAATGGGGTCACAGAGAATCAGACATAACCCAAAAAAGGACTGAAAAATCTATTATTATAGTTTTATAGGCATGTTATTATTTATATTTTTAAGTTATTCATATTATTTTAATCTTATTTCATTTATATATTGAGTGCTAAAATGTTAATAAAATCTTAATTTAATTTGAATAAAATTTAAACTAAGAAAATTATCTGTGTAAGTTAGTTTTCTTTTTTTTTACTGAGGCAATTGGAGTTAAGTGACACAGCTAGGGAGTGTTAAAAGTGTCTGAGGTCACATTTGAATTCAAGTCCTCCTGACTTTAGGGCTGGTGCTCTCCACTATAACAACTAGCTGCACTAAATGTGCATTTCTTTTTTTTAAATTGTAAGAACGGGCAATACATACATGATCACATAAAATTTGGAAACTACTGGGAGAAATAAGTGGCTGAAACCACTTCCTGGGGCACAATACTTATCCCCCTTCCCAGCAAGAGGAGGTAGTAGGAGGAGAGGCTGTGTGAGAGACAGAGGAAGAAAGAAGTGAGAACATTAATACGATATTAAAAGAGCTGTAGACGAGTCCAGAATTTGGGGGAAATAATTCAGAATTAGTGAGAAAAAATGATTAAGGTTTATTTACCAGTGACTTCAACACTGGGATATATTCCAAGGAGATTTAAAGGCGGAGGAGGAGGGTCAAATATATAAAAAAATACTCATAATAGCATTTTAATGGGGGAAAGCTCTGAAAGCAAAATGGAGGCTCATCGATGGGCAAACAATTAAATGAGCAGTTGACATATTAGAAGAGCTGTGGACGAGTCCAAAATCTTTGATAAACAATTTGGAATTAGTGAGAAAAATGACCAAGAAGGTTTATTCTCCTTAATCCAGTGACCCCATTCTTGGGCCTATATCCCAACAAGATTCAAAGGTGGGAGGGAGAAAAGGTCAAATATATAACAAAAATACTCATAATAGCATTTTAATGGCGGAAAGCTAAGGAAGAAAAATGGAGGCTCATCAATGGGTGAACAACCAAACAAGCAGATGGCATTTAAAGGTAACAGACGATTACTGTTAAGTAATAAATGCTGAATGTCAAGGGTTCAGAGAAACATAGGAAGAGCTGTTTTAAGTGATATACAACATAGCTAGCAGAAACAGAGACAAAATATACAATGATTGCAATGTAAAAAAACAACCTGATATGTGATTTCTACACCCATTCTTGATTCTGGAGAACAGACAATAAAACTTGTTTCTTTTTTTCCTTTCTTTTCTGAAAAGAGTTGTATGCTACACATTAAATGCAGTTGCTATATAAGTTGTTTTTATTGATTTTTTAAAAAAGAGAATTCAATTTCAAAAGATGGGAATGGGGTTGCATCTGGGATTGACTTGTGTAAAAACAAGAGGCGCCCATAAAAACAATTTAAAAAAAAAGAAAGAGAGAAAAAGATCCAGTAAAAGGAAAAAACCCAAGGAAAACAAGAAATAGGGAAAGAAGGAGGTCAGAAAGGGGCCATAGTTGTTGTAGGATTAGGAGAATAAGAAATGTGGCTACACTTGAGGTTATAGCCTCAAACAGCAATCACTAACAGATGTCTATAACCATCTTAAAAGACTATATACGCTGTATTTTTTCAATCATTCTGTAGAGTCCTCTTTAAAAATCCATAATAAGTAGGTTTAAGTACATAGGATAGTTTCATTTATAGATTTTTAAAAATAACGCTCAATATCCCTCAAAAGAAGATAAATTGGGAGGAAAAAAAAGCTATATAAGGAGCGGAATTGGATGGGAGTTGACATTTAGGCAACTTTCCCATTTTGCAAATAGAGAAACTGAGGCTGAAGGAGAGAGCTAGTGATTTGGCTGAGGTCACAAAATATAGAATACTGATTTTTGGTGCTGGAAAACTGAATTCTGCCTCGGATACTTAGTAGTAAAGGAATCTTAGGCAAGTCATAATTTTTAGCTCAGTTTCCTCATTTGTAAATAGAGGATTTTACAACAGGCACAAAGTTATTGAGAGGCTGAAATGAAATAATATGTGCAGAGAATTTTGCAAATATGAAAACGCTACAGAAATGTCAGCTCTTATGACTGTGATTTTTCAAATGTTATTTTGAATAACAAAATAAAATCAGCTTAAAATCCTTCTTGAATTCATAGTACTTTTTGTTGTCATATAATTTCTTAATCAACAAACACTGAGTTTCTCAGTATCTTGTATTTTGTCGGGCATTTGGGTGGATTTGGGAAACATTAAAAATGTATCTTCTACCACTGCACTAGGCAGGAAGCCATGGGGGCCCATCCTGGGGAGGGGTCAGAGGAAGGAGGAAAGGGATAAAGAAAAAAAAACCCTAGGGAGGTCTGTTGTCCACTGCTACTATCAAAATATGTGGGTGCATGTAGAGCCTTTCTTTTTATCTCCATTAAAGGACAATATGCAATTTAATCAGGGGGGTTATGTTGCAATTCCAATTAGAGGAAAGGACTGGCATTCTTGATTTAGCAGAGTTTTAGCTCATCCTACCACATTATTTCCATCCTGGAGCCGATGGCTCTCACAGCTCAGTGATCAGATCTAAGATTTGCCCGAACAAAACAACTGAAAATTGCTGTTGTGGTTTATTTCCAAGAAAAAGGAAGAAATGCCAAATGCTACAAGAAAACTTTTTTTTTCCTTACAATTGTATGGATGTCTTTAAAAAAAAATCATCTGTTTGCCCATTTATCACATCTCCCATAATTCCTTGTAACAAACTCAGACAACCAAAAGCAGCCTGTTCATCCGAGTCCATCCTATGTGGCTCTGGCTTCCTCAGCCTCTTACTTTCTAGATACAGAGGTCGGTTGGATTTATCCTCTGCTCTTAATACCATTCATAGCCCATGCTTGAAATTCCCTTCTCTCTTAATTATCTCCATTTTTTAGATTCTCATGTTTTCTTTAAAACATTAAGGGTTTTGAAATTGGGGTCCATTCATTACCTTAAAAAATATATTTTTTTGAGCACCAGCTCTGAAGTCAGAAAGAACTGAGTTCAAATCTGGCCTCAGATACTGAACACTTCCTGGCTGTGTGATCCTGGCCAAGTCACTTAATCCCAACTGCCTGGGAGGGAAATATATTTTTCATAACTCTTTCAAAATAATTGGTTTCCTTTTAACTCTATGGCTTTTATTTTATGAGTAATAATAATGGTAAGAGCTAGCATTTATGTAGAGCTTTAAGACTGGAAAAGTTCTGAACACAAATATTGATTCTCAACATATTATTATCCCTTTTTACACTGAGAGAGGCTGAGTGGCTAAGAAATTTGCTTAAGGTTACACAGTAAATGTCTGAGGCAGGATTTGAACTCGCTCCAAATCTCCTCCTCTTACCCTCACCAAGTAGCATTTGAAAGGATAATTCTCAGAAGGGGTCCACAGCTCCCCCAGAATGCCAAAGGGATCCAGATCCTATGAGAAAAAGGGGGAAGAGCCCCTCCCTTACACAATCTTTCCCCAAGTGCTCGTCTCTGACCCTCTAGTTCCCTTACTCCTTTTTGTATATATTTTGTCTATCCTTGGTAGATAGATATTATTATTTGTATCTCCTCCATTAGAAGCTTGTTGAGGGCAGGGGCAGTTTCTTTTTTGCTCTTTTACTCCCTGTGGATCTTTGCTGACTGTTGATGTGTTTCCAGGGCTTTTTCTACCCCAAATGAGAGTGATACGAATGTTTGGATGCATCCAGGACTTTTCTTTCTGTCTCTCTGTCTCTCCGAAGCGCCCATTAATTAGCCACCTCTCCCCATCACAGCCGATCCCCTCTATCCCTAAGCGAGCGGGCAGCTTTCTCAACCACCAGTTGGCCCAAACTATGTTCAAACTGTCCCATCAGCCTAAGAAAAGAAGGAAGCAGTGCCCAGAATGAACCACTCACTGCTCTGAGGAGAAGGAAGAGGGACCCCCCGCTTGGTCTGGCCGGCCATCGGAACTGGGGCCATGCTCTGCTTCTGTTCTTAGGCTCAGACACGTAAAGGGACCCGTAGTCCCAGCCGAAGCCTTCGGGCAAAAATCGGAAAAAAGCCTTTCGAAGCCCCAAAGACTCCCTTCCCTGACATAACTCAAGGAGTTTTCTCCAGCTCATTATTTTTAAAGCTCCCAGAACCCAGAAAGTCCATTTCACATTTTCTACTTTAGGGTTTCTGCCAATTCAGGGGAATTTTGTGTGTGTGTGCATTTAAAAAAAGCCTCCTTAGAGAGAGAGGCTGAGCAGTGTGTGTGTGTGTGTGTGTGTGTGTGTGTGTGTGTGTGTGTGTCGGGGGGATGCACGTGGGGACTCAGGGCCCTGCTGGAGATTTTGTGTTCTTGGAGTATTTTCTTTTCCAGGACACCAATCTATGTAATAAATGAAGCATTCCAGAAAAATGCTGAGACTGGGGAGGGGGACGATGGGAAAACTCAAGGACTGCCGGGGGAACACTTAAGAACGAGCTTTTAAGTTAAATTCACTGTCTTTGAGTTTTTGACTGCTAGGAGTGGGAGGCCAGAGCCCAGAAGGCTCCAGCTCAAGCAGGCCGGCCCTTTGTACGGTCCTTTGCAGATCCAGGAGGCCACGTGGCCGGACATCGGAGAGGGGCCAGAAATCCCGCTCACAGAGGAACGTCATCTTCAGAGCCCAGGGAGGAACAAGGCCGCAGCAGGCCGAGGAATTTCCCCTCCACGCCGGGACAAAGCCGGGCATTGTGTGGCCCCGACGTGGGCCCAGCCCGCTCCCTTCCATTTTTCCTGGCTTTGTCTCAAGGAAGAACAACAGCTGGGAGCCGGGATCGGGCCTCCCCATCGGCCCGGCCCCTCCGCCTGGGGAATTGGGGTCAAGCTAATAGCATCAGAGGCATGAGCCCAAAGGGTCCTCTGACAGTATTACTCTATAGTTTTACAGTTGGGGAAATTGAGTCCGGGAGAGGTCAAAGTCATAGAGTTCCACAGAGACCATAATTCTGTAGTTTTACAGATCAACTAACTTGTCCAAAATCACCTGGGTAGTAAATGTAAATACTGATTTTTGTTCTTATGGTTATCATTACTCTAACAATAATTATTATTTTTACCATTATTAATAATACCAGTAATTCAAAGAGACAGCTCATCATGGCAGCTCAGTCCATTAGATCTAGATTCAAATTTCCCCTCTGTTACATAGTGATCGTGTGAGTCTGTGCAAATCTCCCCATCCCTTGGAGTTTGAGCTAATATTATAAGTTGAGGCAGCTTGCGAATTCGGGCCTGGAGTCAGGGGATCAAAGATGATCATAGATCCTTACCGGCTGTGTGACTCTGGGCAAATCGCTTAATCCCTGCATTTCCTCATCCGTAAAAGGGGGTAGTAATAGTGGCTCCCTCACAGGGTGGTCGTGAGAATCAAGGACATAAAGTGCTTAGGATGGTGCCGGCACACAGTAGGCACTTTATACATCCTTTTTCCCTCCTCCCCACGGATTTCAGACCAGCTGTCAATTTGCCACGGTGAGGGAGTTTGCTCATTGGATGTTCTTTGTATCAAAGGGAACCCTAGGTTCACCCTCTGTTCCAGAACTGATTATTTGGCCCGCTGGTCACCGCCAACCCTCCCAGGACACTCTCCCTCTACTACTTGCAGTGCCTGATGTACCAGGGAGGGGAGGGTGGGTCTGGCTGGGACCGTGAGGATGAAAAGGTCACAAGTCGGAACTGGGCCTTTATGACTGAGGAAACAAGAGACACTCTTCTCTAAAGTCTCTAAAGGAGCAGAACAAATTCAATTCTAAGAAAAGGGATCGGAATCATTAGTCATAAAGACCCAATTCCAACCATTTTCCGTACAAAACCGTGGTCCCATTTGGAGTTACTTCAGTGAGAGATGCCAGCTGAAAGGCCGTCTTTGGGCATTTCACAGAGCTGGGTATTTCTTTTTCCTTTTTTTAAGGGGATGGTATTTCTGTTTCTCTCCACGCCCTCTCCCAACAAATAGCCCTGCACCCGTGGCTCAGGCTCACCCTTACCCAGGGAGATGAAGCAGGAACGTGGGCGGTCCCCAGGAGGTGAGCCAAGAGACGAATCTCACTTCCTGGGCAGACTCATGAGCCCATGTAGCTACAGGGAAACATCTCCGGAGCCACTTCACTGAAGGGGAAACTCAGACCTCTCTGGAGAGCTTCAGTGAAATGCCCAAGGTCACACAGGGAGGGTCAAGGCAAGATTTGAACCCAGCTCTCTGACTCCAGGACCTGAGCCCTTTCTCCTGTATCCTGCTGCCTCTGTTAAAAACGTGTCTGAAAACCAGGAATCATTTTTTTTTGGTGGGAGGGGACAGAAGAATTGTCTAGAGGATGATTTTTTCACTTTTTTATGTCCTGGTGAGTCATTTCTGTCATTCTTAAGTCTCTGTGACCTCATTTGGGTTTTCTTGTTAGAGATACTGGAGGAGTTTGCCATTTCCTTCTGCAGTTCATTGTACAGAGGAGGAAACTGGGGAAACAGGGTGAAGTGACTTGTGCAGGGTCAAACAGCTAAGAAGCACCTGAGACAGGATTTGAATTCAGGTCTACCTGACTCTAACGTTGTTCCACCAATCTGGCCATAAACTATAATATTATATATGCCTATAAAATAGATTTTATATATACTATGTATGTAAATAGGTATATATGTTATAAAATCTATTTTTTAAAAATGGAGCCCAGAGTAAGAGCCCTTGCTCTAGATTCATGATTTTATCTTCATGGAGAACTCCACGTATAGAAATTCCTTCCGTCAATGCAGACTGGCAACCTACATCTAATAAATAGCATCAGAGAGTTTTCAGACACCCCTCGCTGCTGTTTCCACCTAAGAGCAGGCCTGAGGAGGATTAGAAAGCTAAAGGGAAGGTGGTCAACCTGGGGACCCTGAAAGACGGAGGGAGGAGAGGGGGAGAGAGAGACAGACAGCTAGACAGATAGAGACAGAAAAAGGGAGGGATGGAAAGGGAGAGGGAGGAGGAGGAGAGAAATGAAAGAGAGAGAGAGAGAGAGAGAGAGAGAGAGACAGAGACAGAGAGAGCGAGAAACAGAGACAGAGACAGAAAAAGAGAGGGATGGAAAGGGAGAGGGAGGAGAAGAAGAGAAATTAAGAGAGATAGAGAGACAGACAGCGAGAGACAGAGAGAGAGAGAGAGAGAGAGAGACAGAGAGAGACAGAGAGATAAAGAGAGGGGTGGAAAGGGAGAGGGAGAGGGAGGAGAAGAGAATTAAGAGAGAGACAGACAGACAGCTAGACAGAGACAGAGACAGAAAAAGAGAGGGATGGAAAGGGAGAGTGAGGAGAAGGAGAGAAATCAAAAAGAGACAGAGAGAGACAGAGAAAGAGAGAATGAATGTGTCAAGCATGGTGGAAACCTGATTCCCAGGATCCTGTATCTCTGTTTCTAACACCAACACCTCAGGGAGCAGGTTGGGAAGATTAATGCACCAGCTCACTGTTTGCCAGCCTTGGGAAGCCCTCAACATGGAACTGTAAAAGTGGGAGCCTGAACGATCCCAAGGGCCGCCCGCCCCGACATTCATCCTGTTTCTGGGTCCACTCTGGGGCTGCTCAGACCCTCCCAGCCCATCCTGAACGAGGGCCAAGCTTCCTCTGCCACGACTGTTACAACGGCCGATCCTCAGCCCCCCATGATCCTCCTTGGACACTCCTGTCCTCGAATGAGGCCCCCGGAGCTTCCCAAGGGATCTGGCTCTCAGTTCTGGAGCCACGGGCAGGGCTCGCCGAAGTCCAGATGGAGAAATCCACGGAATTTTCATCATCCCAGAGGTTAAAAAACCACCAACCACAGAGAAGACAGGCTTTGTTTATTCTCTCATTAACTTTCCTTGCGTAGCCGGGGCTAAGCTCTCCTGGTGAAAGAAGCTGGGAATGAACCCACAAAAGAGAGGGCAGGACAATATCTTCTGAGCCGAAACGTTCCCAGCCAAACACATCATAACTTTCAGTGTTTATTCACGCCAACTTAAAAATGTAGTTTTTAATGGCCTCGGTCAAATAAAATCACTAAGCACATCTGTAATATTTAATAGACATTCTAAAATAAAGTGCAAACATTTATCTTCACGATTGCACACATGTCTCGAGCTGAATGCTCTGCTGCCTTCCAGAAAAACTCCAGGAGGGGCCGAGCGCCTCCCGGGCCCGTGGGCGAAGGTGAATAAAGGCCGAGGCAACAATGATTAAATGATCCCCTATTCTGGGGAGAAGAAAGTTGGGTAGGTCAAAAAAAGACTTAAAAATGAATTTCTGTTACCTTCTTATTAAATGAATATACATTAATTACACCACATGCATTAAAAGGGAAAGAACGCTGCGTTTAGAACCAGAGGGTTCCTGGTCCTGCAGCGTGGGTGACACAGCACGTGACACGTGAGCGCGCCGGGTCTCTGTCAGGCCTGGTCCAGTTCCAGCTTCATGACCCAACTGAGGCCCGAGATGCACTGGGGCGGTTCCTGAGAGCTCTCGGGAATGATCAGAATGGCCAAGGGGCGGCTGAAGAAACACGGGACCCCCCCCCCATCAGGGGGGACTTGGTGTGAAGGAGGAAAGGGCACGTTCTCTTGGCCCCAGAGTACGAGCAACGGGTGGAACTTGCCAAGGAGCCATTAAACCCCACGTAAGAAAAGCTTCTTACAATCAGGAGCTCCCCCATGACCTCTCCTGCGCCCCATCTGTAACAAAGCGGGGCTGGGTTCCATGGGGTCTGAGAGCCTCATCCCGAGACTTTTAGGACTGTGTATTTCTTCAGTTTGTTTTTCGAGGGGTTGGGATTTCGTGGGGGTGGGGAGCCAGACAGGGATTCCAGCCGATGCTCTCCTGGGTGGCTCCCCTTCAGCTGTCTCTGAACTTCAGGGGCTCATCTCTGAGGACCCCACGCCATGGCAGGCAGTGGGAGACCTGAGTGCAAAAGTCCTGGCCCTTTTCTGAGGCTGGACTTGTGGCACACCTTACAGAAACTACCCTGGACCAATGTGCGGCAAACGGAGCATCAGGGTCAAATCCCAGATTTGCCTCTTACCCTGGTGTGATGTTGGAAAAAACACAAAACCTCCTAATCTTGGCTTCCTCACCTGCAAAATGAGGCGCTGGGCTCCTAAGGACCCTTCTCCCTGAGTTATAAACCACTATTCTATACCCACCATTGTGGGGAGTTTAAAAAAAAAAAAAGGAAAATGATGGGTGCTCACAGCTGAAAGGTACCTTAGAGATACTCGTATCCAGTGATCTTGTTTTACAGAAGGGGAAACCAAGGCCTGGGGAAGCAAGTGACTGGTTCCCAGTTGCCCGGCTAGTTAGGGATAGACTCTTCTTTGTATCCTATCTGGCCAGAGCAAAACCATAAGCATCCAGGACTCACAGAGAAGAAAACTTTTAGACAGAGATTTAGAGCAATGGAAGACTGGAACATTAGGAAGTGAAGGCCTTCCTGGGGAGGGAAGGGAAAGATTCCAGCTCCTTTCAGGGGCCTCCCTGGTGCTCTGCCTGGTAACCCTGTTTGTGTGGGTCTCCCTTAATCATTACCAAGGGGGAAGCTAATGGGAAACAATGGAGGAGCCAACAGGAGGCCAACCAGAGATCAATTAATATTTTGGGAACAATATTTGGGTAAGGGATTAGGAGGACTGTCCATGGGACTTGAGCCAGTGTTCACAAAACCCAAGAGGCTTTCTCCAGCTTCCATACATTATTCAAAGCTACGCTCCAGGCCTGATATAAACATATTTCTCCTTCATTTCCACCCTCCAGAATCTTTTTTTTCCTCCAGTTCAGGCGGTAAACACTTCATCAAGCCTTCCCTGACTGAAATGCAAGTTTCCAACTTTCCAAGACCACACGGGTCCCTCCTTTGCCACCGATGTTGTATCCCTACTGCCCTCACCTACACCCAACCCTCCAGAGAATGGAAGCTTTTTTAATGGTCCCTGTCCCTTCACCACCTCAAAACCACGCTGACCGGACGATTTCTTATTCATGCTGCAGCAGTTCTCTGTCCAAAATTTCACATAAGCTTAAGTCCCGAGTGACTCTGGGGCCTAATCCACAAAACCAAACCAGGTTCATCCCTCAGGAGCTAGGGATTTCTCACCAAAATTCACCAGTAAAATGAAATTTAAATATTGCAGTGATGTAAGGGTCTCTCTTTGAGATTCTTCTAATATGAGTTTGTTTCCCCATCAATCAGCTTTCCTCCCTTCCTTCAGTTAGCCTCTACATGTTTCCTGTAGGTCAAAAGTTTGGGGGGACATAGTGAAGATGCTTGTTCAGTGGCCCATACATGCTATGGAAATTAGACAGCCAGCTGACACACTCACTTGGTCTACCTGGGTTTAGAGAGAATTCTATTAACTAAAAATATAACAAACAAAAAACAAGAGAAAAATATCCATAATAATTAGAACAATTCAATAAAAGGATGTTGATTGCAACTCACAATGAGTTGAATTCTGACAAACTAAGAAAGGTCTTGGAAAAGAAATTATGAAACATATCTCCTCTGTCACAGCATAAAGCTGGGGGGTACTGCTATTAGACCTGAACACTGAGAACATCTCATTGCCAGGAGTTTTTTCTGCAATAAGAGAGGATCCAACAGGGAGGCAGAGGGAGCATATGACCACCTTAAAAAAACAAAAGACATCAGGAAAACTAGGACAGAAATTACTACAGAGCTTGATGAAGTTTTCATGTTACTGCCCTATTTGGCTCACATCCAAAAGAGTAAGAAATCAGCACCACAAGTGAAGAAACAGGAGATTAGGAGGTAATTGATGAGTGTGAGTGGAAAGTATGGAACATGGTTCCAAGAAGAGGTCTTAAAGGATGCCTCTGCTGACCAGGCCCAGAGAAGCAAAGTGACAGAGCCAGGACTTCAGCTCAGGTCCTTGGACAAGTCCACTATCCAAAAGAAACGTTCCCACTATAGCAGTCTGGAGAGCGGCCAGACTGAGCTGAGTCTCCTCCTCCTTCCTTTTCTAGTTCATTCCCCCAATCACCTCATCTCTCTCTCCCCTCCCTTTTTCCTTTATTCCTTTCCTTTCTTTCTTCCTCTTCCTATCTTTCCCCTTTCTCCTTCTCTCTACTTTCTTTTCTTTCTCTTTTCTCTTGCTCTCTTCCTCTCTCTCTCACTTCTTTCACTCCTTTTTTCCTCTCCCTCTATCCCTCCTTCACTTTCTTTCCCTTTCCCTCTTTGCCTTTGCCTTCTACACATACAGAGGAAGTAAGTTATAAAGCTTCTGTAAGATTCCACATTTCCCTAAGTGAAGGAATTTCTACTTTTGAATTTGAACTTCTAATCTACCCTAAAACTGCCCGTCTTCTGAATGTTAGAGGGGATGTAGGAAAACTGGGACACTGATATATTGTTGGTGGAACTGTGAACAGATCCAACCATTCTGAAGAGCAATTTGGAACTATGCTCAAAAAGTTATCAAACTGTGCACACCCTTTGACTCAGCAGTGTTTCTACTGGGTTTATAGCCCAAAGAGACTTTAAAGAAGGGAAAGGAACCCACATGTGCAAGAATGTTTGTGGCAGGAACTGGAAACTGAGTGGATGCCCCTCAGTCAGAGAATGGCTGAATAAATTGTGGTATATGAATGCTTTGGAATATTATTGTTCTGTAAGAAACGATTAACAGGATGATTTCAGAGAGGCCTGGAGAGACTGACAGGAACTGATGCTGAGTGAAATGAGTTAGAAACAGGAGATCATTGTACATGATAACAAGAAGACTATATAATGATCAGTTCTGATGGATGTGACTCTCTTCAACAAAGTCATGATTCAGACCAATTTCACTTGTTCAGTACTGGAGAGAGCCATCTGCACCCACAGAGAGGACCGTGGGAACTGAGTGTGGTTCACAACATAGCATTCTCACATTTCTGTTGTTATTTGCTTGCATTTTATTTTGCTTCTCTTTTTCTCTTATGTGACACAATAATTGTATAAAAATGTATGCATATATTGGACTTAACATATATTTTTACCATGTTTAACATATATTGGATTACTTGCCATCCGGGGAGGGTATGGAGGAACGGGGGAAATTGGAACACAGGCTTTTGCAAGGGCTGATGTTGAAGAATTATCCATGTAAATATTTTGAAAAATAATAATAATAAAAAAAAAACCGCTCATCCTCCACTGCTATAGCAACCATTCAGCAAAGCAAACTGGAAGTTAGTCTAAACCTTCCTAGAATATCTCCATTCAGACCAAAATAAACCAGTTCACCCAGGGGTTACTGATAATAAAACAATAGTCTTATGTGCAATCAATTCATTTCTTTTTCCTGTCTACCAGAAATGAACTCGGAAGCCAACCGAGCTCGGTTGTCCTGTGATTGTCCCCAAACAATCCAAGAAGCAGGCTAAGGGAAGGCATTTTCCCCAGAATCCATCAGGGTAAAGCATCCGCAGACAGACCACACTACGCAGGGGGGGCAAAGCTCAGCTTGTCCCACTTCTGGAACAACTCTGGGATTGGGCCTGGTGATCTCCGAAGGGGGCAACCACGCATCTGGTGGGTGTCCCCTTATTTTCACCCTCACACATCCCACCCCCGCAAAATAAATAAAGCAAAATAAAAATCCAGCATGATTGGTAAGTGATTTTAAGCAATTGGTTTGAAATGATCTGGTGAGAGTTATAGAGCTGATAAATATAGACTTGTATTTTGAGATTAAATACTATTTATAAACAGCTTACTCAGTGCTAGACAATGGGGCAGATAATCAAGAGGTTAATGCTCTGCTGAGGAGATACAAGCTGTAAATGGGGGATCACCTGACCAGGGGGCACTCGCCCGGCTTCCTGCAGGAGATAGCCCCCCAGGTTGAGCTTTGATGAAAGGCGGGGACTCTAAGAGATGGGATCCATCTTGGGGGGCAGCTAGAAGTCATAGAGGCAGAAGGGAGAAACCCAAGACTGGGGGATAAAGAACAAAGAGGTTGTTTGCTAGGAATATAGCCTGCATGAAGGAGAAGAAACAAGCTTGGAGACTGAACCCAGAGCCAGATTTGATCCTAAAGCAATGGGGAGCTTCAGCCATTTCCTATATGAGGGGACTAATAAAGTCAGACCTGTGCTTCAGGAAGATTATTTTGGCAAGTATGTGTTCTGAAGAGAGAGAAAGTGGAAGTCAGGAGTGCACTGAGGAGGCTGCTGCAATTGGTCCAGGAAAGACACACTGGAACCCTAGTCAGACATCATGGCTCAAAGAGAAGAATGGTGAGTGACAGAAAAACCCTTGAGATGTGGCGGGTGATTGGGGAAGGGAAGGGAAGGTATCTGGATTACCCAGTTGCACCCTTCATTTTTAGAGGTGAGGAAGATTAAATCTGGAGAAATGAAGAGTCTTGCCTGAAGTCACACAGGTGGGTAAAAGGTGACAGAGCCAAAGTTCCTAGCCGGGCCTTTGATCCCAGATTTACTGATCCCTCACCAGATTGCAACAGCTTGGCTGAAACGAGCACCCTTGCCTAGGCTTCTCACAAACATCGTCATTGTTTTTGATTCTCTCTCTTTTTTATTTTTCCTACTTGTTCAGCACCCAAATCCAGACTCTATAGACTCATGTTCCACATCCAGTGGCAAATCTCACAGGCCCCAAACCCAACCATCAACTACTCAAAGTCACCCCAAATTCATCATTCTGAAAAGCCACCACATCAATCCATATTTACCATGATCTCCTCAACTGTTTGCAAACGTAATCATATTTTAAATATTGCCTCTAACAGTCTGAGCTGGCCCCTATCTCTTTCCCAGCTTCATTTTTTATGAATCCTCATCATCCACCTTCTATATCATCAGCATTCCCTGAATGGGATCTTCTACCTCCTGTGCACTTCTGCAATGTATTCCTCCTTCTAAAAATATCATTTTCTGCTTTCAGGATTCAACTCAGGGGCCCACTTCATCCATGAAGTCCTCCCAGATTGCCTCCAGTTCTTAGCATTCTTAACCTTTTTCTTTTTGGGTTTTTTTTTTTTTTTTTTTGCAACAAAATAGAATATTAGTTCTTCCTTCTTGAAGAGCACCATGACATCAGGGAGGGGATGGCAGGATTTGCGAGTGAGCCAGATTTAAGAGAGGGCTGGGCTTTCCCTCCAGAGCCCTCTGGGTCTAGTGGCCAGATAGAACGAAACAAAAGAATGACTGGAGCTGACGCTGGGATTTTTTTTTTTTCTCCTAATCAATGAGTTACAAGGGAAAATCAGAATTCTATTAATCAAGATACACAAAATGCCCACATCAGGCCAGGCTAGAACGAAGACGTTCCCATGTCCAGACACCCTGTTTTAGGGAGATGGAGCTTCCCCAGAGTCGGAGGGGGTGGGAGCGTGCCAAGGAAGGGCGTCCGAGTCGAGGAGTACTCACCTTACATCCCTCGCAAGCGCTGACCCCATAGTGGTAGCCAGATGACTTATCCTGGCATACGAAGCAGGGCTTGTAAACACGAGGAGGAGGGAGTGGAGAAGGAGGGCTGGGGACAAGCTCCTCAGAACTGGTGCTTTGTGTTTCGATGGCTGCAAAAAAAATTTAAAAAGACATTTTTAGTTCCTTTCATCAAGAGTTCAACGCTTCACTGCCTCTGATCTCATCCCCGATTTTGACAAGCTGGGGCCAGAAGGAGGGAGTGATGGACAGTGGGGTTAAGGTCTCTATTAGGCCCCTTTTGCAGCACCTGCGTTCAATCTTATACCCATCGGGTGACCTCAGTCGCCAACCCCTGTGAACATCTGCTTCTCTTTGAAGTTTGATCAACGTCTTTCATTTTTACATCATTGTCAGACACATCATGCTCCTTCCTTTAAAGATTTGCAAATTATTTTTAATTAACATTTACTTTTCCTCACCTGAAAAAAAGAGAGAAAGAAGCTGTCTTCCCTTGTGACAACAAAGAACAATCAAGCAAAAAAAGGCGGGGGGGAAGCCGTCCCTATGGCCACATCTGACAATGCGTACAGCCTCCTGACTCTCGGCCTAAGAACGGAGGTAGGGTTCATGATCTATTCTCTGGTACCATTATTATTCTGTCAGTTACTCAAAGTCTAACTTGTAAGAGTCTCTATTTCTTCATCTCTAAAGTGGGGATTGAGTTTATAACAATAATTATATTTAATATTAACTTTAACTAAAATATTGTTTAAAATTGAGTTTAAATGAGCAATAATTTGAGTTTATTCTCCAATAAAGATATAAGTTACAGATGGATTATGGTCTGTGGTGAGGGAAGGAGTTCCCACACTGGGAATTCTCCTGCTGGTACAATCCCAACCCCTTCCTTTATTCACATGTGTAGTATTTTAAGATCTGCAAAACATTTCACTCATACCCATTCTATGAGGGATAGAAAAATGGAGGATTAGGATTAGAGCTGTAATCCTAGCTCCATTCCCTATTAGACAAAGAATATTCCTTACGCCCATTTTACAGATGCTGAAAATGCGGTGCTAAGAAGTTGAGTATCTCTCACAAGGTCACAGAAAGACTGGGAATCAGGCCCAGGTCTCTTGACTTCCAATTGGCCTTCTCATACTGAAGTGGGTTATATGTGAAAATGTAAGCCTAACAAGAAAGCGAAAGCTGTAAAAAAAAAAACTTGGCTGTCTCAACCAAACAAAAGTCAAGGATTATCATTTATAAAGCCTCGATAGTTAGAACTGACATTTTATTAGTTTAGGTTCCAAAGACATCGCTCATCTCAGTGGACACTCACAAGATCCCTTCTGGGTAGAAACTATTATTATTTTTGTCTTACAAAGGGGGAAACTGAGGTAGAGGAAGGGAAAGTCACAGGCTACTTGGTGTCAGAGGTAGGATTTGAATCCGGGCCCTCCTGACTCCATCCACTGCACCAGCTTACCCCATGTTTCACAATAAGGAGCCTGTGTTTCCATCTCTGAAGACTTTCAGTCTACAAGTGTGCTCCATGAACAACTTTTGAAAGCCTATTTTTGGGGAGCTTTTACCTTCTTTAACTGGCCTATTATTTTTTTTTTGGTGTGGATAACAAGGGTGGGTCTATTCCACAGAAGCTTTAGCTCAAAGTGGGAAATCTGGGGGCTCCTAGAGCACACCAAGAGAATAGGCCCTTCACTCCTACTTCTCTCTGCTCTACACATCCATCTGCACCCCCTGCTGGGACCCTTCAAAGAAAAGGCACTGACCTCAGCCTGGAGTAGCCCCAGTAGTAGACATGGGGCTAGAAACAACATTCTGGGGTACGCTTTCCCTCCCGGAAAGCCCTACCCCTAACTCGATGGCACTTGTACCTGCTCTATAAGTCTCTAGTTATGTCATTATGCTTTAAGAGGATCTACTAAAAAGATTTTTACTTGTTTCTCTGACAAGCCAATGCTATATGGAGGTCCACTAAAATCCGAGTTCAAATCCTGCCTTTGAGATGGCATCTGGGTGACCCAGCCACTTTGGGGTCTAGAAAGCTTTCTGGGATTATAAATTATAAATACTCAGCATTGGAGGAGGAGCTTCCTACACTAGAAATTCCCTCTACTCCCCTCCCTCTCCCAAAGAGCCAACTTGGGCCTCCATTTCCCCTTTTTCTCTTCTTCACACCTGCTGCCTCTGCTTGACAGTGGGCTAGGTCAGTGATAAAATGAGATGCTGGGTAGCTCTTCCAATCTGACCATTTGCTCACTTGAAAACATAATAGACTCAGAAGGGGAAATATTTCATTGCCTTTCTCTGCTTAGGAAAAAATCCCATTTTTATGACAGATGCCGCTGTTATTCATTTTCACAGTTCAATCTGTTCCAATGGGAAATCCAGGGGGGGAAGACAATTAAATTTGGGGTGAAATCCTGTGTGATCCCGAGCAAATAAGTTAATCTTTCTGGGCTTCAAATCCCTAACCTGTAAAATTATGAGGCTGGATTTTACTTTGGAGTATTCTTCCCCGTCACAACTCTCATTCACTGAACAACCAAGTGTCAATATTTAGTAAATGTTACAATCTGGTGTAAAGTAATTATAAAAGTTCTGCTGGATAAATGAACTTCAATACTTTATTGTTAGGACAGAAATCCCTCCTGAATAGTCAATCATTTATTCATTCATCAAACATGGTTGCCTGCTATAGATAGAAGTAAGTAAACTAATAAGAAGTGGCCTTTCTATAAATCAGGTCAACAGCCATTTATTAAGTTTCTACCAAACGCCAGCCACAATGCCAAGTGCTGGGGATGCAAAGAAAGGCGAAAAAGTTCCTTGCCCTCATGATGCTCAAAATCTAAGGCCGGAGCTGAACCACTGTGTACAAAACACACAAAATAAACTGGACAGGAGCTGATAAAAATGGCATCTCCCTCTCAGGATTGTTGTGAAGGGCAAACGACATGTCATGTGCAAAATGCTTTGCAAGTCTTAATATAAATGTAAGCTATTGTAATCCTTACTGCGACTGTATAGGATCTTCCCCCCCCCCCCCCGGTATTTGCTTAGAAATATCATGATAAATCTGGTGCAGAAATTTTGATGACGTGGTTTGTCAGGAAAGTTCCTTCCTCCTCTTACTTAAAATCAAACGACAATTTTTTCTAGTGATGAAATTAATTTTGATGGAAGAAAAGAAAGAAAGGAATAGCTACAGAGAGAAAAAAAGAAGGTAGGAAGAAAGAAAAGTTCTATTACAGTTTTCTAAGTGATTTAATAACAATAAACGTTTGTAAAACACAACACATTTGTCTCATTTGGTCTTTATAACAACACTAGGAAGCAGATACTATGCATTACCTTCGCTTTTGACAGAGGAAAGTCAGAGATATTAGGTGGGTTGGCCATTATTAAGTGTCAGAGGTAGGTCTGTCTCTTTTGATTACAGATTCAGCCCTACATGTGTTCTTTCAGTTTCTTGGCTTCCATTATGGCTGCCCACTGTAGCTTTAATCCATGGATGGCAGCCACAAAATATACCTGTCCACACCAATAAGTGAAGAAAATATATTGTTTTCCTTTGACGGTCCCACAGCCCTAAGAAAACTCTGCCTGGGGTCAGTAGGGGATTAAATATTTGAACATTACTCTATTGGCCCATTGGTTCCTATTCAAAGCATTCAAGTATGTGGTGTTTTGCAATATTTGAGGTCTCATGGGCTCTAGGTATCACCTTTGAGAATACCATGGGGAAAATTCAAGAGTGAAACCAGATGGATTCCCCAACTCCCCTTTGTTAATCAGTCAGTCACTCAACAGACGTTTATTAAGTGCCTACTATGTACCAAAAGCTATTATAAAATTGTGGATCTGGCAACTTGAACTCAAATTTCTTTCCACTTACAATATACTAATCTAGCAAAAATAGACTTGTCCGTTCTGGGGGGAATGGTGGAGGTATAAAGTTTATTAATACCCTGCCCTCACAAGAAACCAGCCGATAAGTAAAAACAGAAAGTGTCAGCCAATCACCAGCCTTTTTTTGGGTATTTGAGAGAGACTCTGAGGGCTGTGGTATCGATCTGCTTTACTGAGGTCCAGCTTACATCAATAATCTATTAGTCCCTTTAAATTAAAGGGAGCTTCATCAAATGCCCTTGAGAGGTCTCAAACATCTTGCTCCTTATTTCACGCTGGTACGATCCGTCTCTGGAATGATAAAATTTGAGCTAGAAAAGTCTGCAGCCTCAGCAGACAATGTGTTCTGTATTAGCTCATTCAGCGCTCTCCGTCAGGCCAGAAAGTGGTTTTTAGACTTCCCGTGGGGGAAAGAGGGCTGTGTCATTCAATAAAACAACGGCGCTCCGGCCATGCTGATGTGATTTCGGTTTTTGGAAAGCAGTCTTGGAGGAATAATTTCTGATCGGCAGTTGCTCCTATGTATGCATTTTGCCTCCCTTTATTTATTTACGTGACAGTTCCTTTCCAAAGAAGGAGTTGGGAGCAAGCAACCAAGCGGGGCCTGTGGAACGGCTAACCATCTGTAGGGCTTTGTCAAGATCCACCGGGGCCGGGGAAACTGTTCCGATCGGATCAGACCTTTGGCACCCACCTCTGGTGATGCCGGGAGCCATCGAGGGGTCCCCCTGCTTGGCTGGACCCTCCTAATGGATCTCACTGATGTCAAGGAGAGAGAGCTCAAAGTCACACACCCTGGCACAGATCTCTGGGAAAATCTACTTCCCGAGTGTGACCTTTTGGGGGAATGAAAAGTAGATCTAGGATTCCTGTAGGTACAAGGCCTCTGTCACCCTGGAGTATGTTTGTCAAGCAGAGCGCAAAAGTAGCCCAGCCCCGGTCACCCAGAGGAACAGGACTCTGGCTTAGTTAGGCATCTGAACAAAGAAAAATATCCCAGAGCGGGATTTCTTAGAGAAAACCAAACCTTTTCTCATTCTCAATTTTCATAAATATAGCTTGTCTTGGGAAGGGAAGACTTAAGAAACCCAAGTCACCCAAGAAAACTGCCGGGCTCCTCCCCCTGCCGGCACACCTGAGGGCTGATGAGCCTTCCAGAGGGAGAGGCAGCCACAATCACACTCCACAATTCCCAACATGTTTGGCATTTTTCTAAAGGTTAGATAAAGCCGCAGATAACATTTTTAAGAAAGCACAGTTATCCTTGGTGAGCCCTAATTTATGGGGGGGCTCACCCAAGTTGACAGACTTGGGTATTTTATATTGTCACTGACTAAGAAGTAGAGAGGCCAGGAGGCATTACACAATCCCTTTCATTTCACTAGGATCCAAAGATTAGTTAGACTATTTTAACTTACTCTCTGGGCAGCTGAGTCTTAAAGAAAGAGGGAAAGAGAAAGAAAAAATAGAAATAGATAAAGAGAAAAAGACTGACAGAATGAAAGAAAAGAAAGGAAAAATAGAAGGAAAGAAGAAAAAGAAAGAAAAAAAGAGGAAAAATTTAAAAAAGGAAAGGGAAAGCGGAAAGAAAAAAAAAGCAGTTGTAAAGTCAAAAGCATTTCCTGCTTAGCCCCAGGGGGAATCTGGAGCTTGGAACTCAGGGTCCCTGGAGGGAAGGAGCAATTTCAGCTAATTAGGGTGAATAGCAAAGTGTCATTTGGTCAAAACATTCTGTTGGCCTCCATTTTTGTTGGCACCAAAATAAGTCGGTCTGGAGTGTGTGTGTGTGTGTGTGTGTGTGTGTGTGTGTCCCCGTGAATCCACTGCCCCAGTGCAAGACACACACAGCTCACATACATTAGACAGTCAAAGGAAACACAAAAGTTCACCCAAAGTACAAGTAATTAGAACCAGATTTTCTGCCGCAAGTGTGTGTGTGAGTGTGTGTGTGCACATTTCACCAGGAGAAGTTATTTATACGCCTCCAAACATTTGAAAAACTGAGCTGATCCTGCAGATCCCTTCATTCTGACTGGTCCGAATGTGAGAGGTCTGCTTTTAATCAGCCTTCAGGAAAAGGACTCTTGTTTCGATTCGCGGCTCGTTCTTTTGTGAGCGAGCTCGAAAGGAGCCCAAGGAAATGAATTCCAAAATTAGATGAATTCTCCATCTGACTTTTTTTGCGCGGGGACGTTTTATTGCCTAAATTAATGACTCGCTTTGTTGTGATTGGGAGGCCGGACAATCCTGATCTTGGGGAGAGTGAAGGAAGGGGAACACGAGGAAAGGCAAACATTCTTGGGGACCTCCGTGGCCTTGACTCAGTAACCTGCCCGTGACCCGCCTTCGTGTGTGTATGTGACCCGGTCACCCGGGATCCGGGCCCAGCGGACCGCCGAGTGATGAGAATTCCTGCCACTGTCCATGCAGCCGACAGGTGCAGATCCTGGACGCCGGGGAGACAAAGAGTGAGGGTTGGAGAAAGCTGCTGGCCACAGGCAGAACGCCTTCAGTCGTTCCCCTGCACGCTCACTAGTCCGCAGGGGGCTCTGAAGGCCGGCTGAAGCTGGCAAGGAGGTGAGAGACCCTCCTTAGATGAAGGGGCTCTGTGAGACGTCACCCCCACACTGTAGTTCCTCCCTTTTTTACGGGGTGGACATGTCCACATGTGCACATACACCGGCTCTCCCTCCCTAGACCAATCAGAAACCAAAGCCGGAGCCACTCATTTTTGTCACCTGAAGCAAAAACACTGGAGAAAGAGAAGTTCCAGAAACCAAGTTGTTACTTGTGTGGGGAATGAGGGAGATCTAGGTTTGAGGGCCAAAGCAGACCCTTGGAAGCAGCCACAGGACACCCTGAGAACCAGAGCAGCAGGGGGAGGACGGTAGACTAGTGCCTAGACCTGGGGATGGGGGTCCCCCTTTCCCATCCACGCAGGCACTCTAGGGCAAAGCCATGTTTGACTTGTCCTAGTTCCAGATCCAGGAATAAATAGCTAGTGCACCTAGGAATTTAGAAATGAAGTGGGAATTGGAATTAGCCTTTAATCCTATGAAAAGAGAGACTTAATATGAAGGTTAATTATTTTTTTCCTGAAGAAAGCATGAGTTTCTTTTCCTCTTGCCTTCCCTGGCCCTCTCATCCATTATCTCAGTGAGAAAGGTCACTGTGTCCATTCCATATTATCATTTGAGTTCTAAGATATTATGTAACCCACTCTGTTTTAATTCATGGTCATAATTCTCCAAACATCGATTTTTATTCAAGATATCGTCTAACTCTACAAGGCAGCTTAAGTCTCCAAAAGAAAATATTCAAACCATCTAATCACTCCATGTCATAGCTTCATGGACCTGGGCTATGGGCCAGAAAAAGAAATTATTCCTGAGGACTGACTTTTACTGTGAGAAGGGGAGTCGTATTTTCCTAAGGGACCGTGGCAGGTTCAATACCCACATTTCATTTTTATAAAGCATATAGATTTCTTTGCTTTTTTGTTTGCTTCAGGGACCAAGCTCCAAAATTATCTCATGGTTTCTATTTCAGGTGATTAATACATTGATATATAGATAGATAGATACACACACATACATATATATCATACACACAAATACACATATATAATACATATATATATACACATGTACATTTGAATATATGTGTGTTATATATGCATGTGTATGTATAATGTACATATGTGTATATTATATACATTGCATATGCGTATATTGTATATTATATACATTATATATAAGTATGTAATACACACATGTATATTTATATACAATGTATGTATGTGTGTATTATATACATTGCATATGCATATGTGTTATATACATTGTATATGCATATATATGTAGGTATTATATACATTGTATATAAATATGTGTATTATGTGCATTGTATATAAGTAAATGCATATATGTATGTATTGTATACATTGTATATAACTGTATATATATGTGTGTGTATGTATATATGTGCATATTATATACATTGTATTATGTATATGTATATATGTGTGTATTATATACATTGCATATAAGTATATATATGTATATGCATATGTGTATATTATAGACGTATATAAGTATATGTGTGTATATGCATATATGTGTATTATATACATTGTATATATGTGTCTTTTACATACATTGTATATGCATATATGTGTCTTTTACATACATTGTATATGCATATATGTGTGTGTATGTATATATGTGTATTATATACATTGTATATAAGTATATATGTGTGTATTATATACATTGTATATAAGTATATATGTGTGTATATGCAGTGTGTTTTATATGCATTGTATATAAGTATGTGTGTATTATATACATTGTATATAAGTATATGTGTATATTATATATATGTGTATATACATATGTATATATTTCCCTTTAAAAGATACCCTATTTAAGGCAGCTGATTTCAGAGCTCAGATAAATTCTCTTTCATAATCTTTTAATATCCCAACCCATCTAACTACTTATTAATGATGTGGAGCGGGAAACTTCAAAGACAGCAAGACTCTGAGCGAGCACATGCTGGAATGGGGCTCGGCTTGCAGATGGCGCTAATTGGGTTACAGGACTAAGGAGCCTTTGGAGCGGGTGATCTCAACTCAACAGGCATTCTGGCCTAGCCCATGCACGCTAAGAGCAGCTAGCTGCTCGGTAGATGCTTGGTCAATGAATAAATGTTCCCTCTATGCTGTGGCCCAGTTTTAAGAGAGTGGTGGCCTCCTATATAAAATGCAGTCGTTCATTCCAATTTACAGCATGCTAATTGTATGAGATTAGTTTCACCGAATATATATTTTCTTAGGTGCTTAATTCCTTTTATATATACTATAAAAACACTTTAAAACTGCTCTCGTCAGTAGCAGCCACAGATTTAAGGAGTAACATTTTTTTTTTTAAGAGTTGAAGGAATGATTCAAATTGGGAGCTATGAAACCTGAGCTTTTAATCAGATTGTTTGTTTTCTCAGAGGACCGATGACATCATGGGGGGGGGGGTATTCTGACTTCTGGGTGAATTGGATTTTTAAAAAAATTAATAATAGCTTTTTATTTTCAAAATACACACAAAGATAGTTTTCAGCATTCACCTTTGTAAAACCTTATGTTCCAAATTTTTCTCCCTCTCTTCCCCCCCCTCCCCCCCCCCCTGGCGCCTTGTCCCTAGATGGCGAGTAATCCAATATAGGCTAAACACGGTCAATTCTTCCAAACATATTTCTGGTGAATTGGATTTAAGGGCGGCAGAGTTACTAGCACACAGTCACCAGCCTTATTCTTCCCTTCCAGTCACCAAAGTCCAATGGCAGGACAAGATTGAAAAGTCAACCCAGTTATGTTCCAGTTAACGTGTGGCCTTCGAGCAGTAATGATGTAGCAGAGAGAGTAGGGGAATTAACCTGGAGCAGCCTGCTTCAAGTCCGGATAGTTCTGTACCTCCATATCCTGTCTGTCCATCCCCACTGCCTGGTCCACAGGGGCCTAGGCAGTGGACAGAGGCCGGGCTTGAAGCCAGAAAGACTCGGACTAAAATCTCTGGGCCCCACTAGGTGAGTGATGCTGGGAAAGTCCTCGAATCTCCGTGGATCTTGGGTAGTTCCCAGCTCATTCACAGAGGAGGAGGCAGTTCTCACCCCCACTTTATTTCAGGCCCCGGCCCAAAGGAGCAGGCCTGGCCCAAGTCCCGAGGACGCCAAGGCCGGCCTCTGTAGCCCCTCCAGCCCTGCCCTTTGGGAGGTGACAGAGAGATTCCAAAGCTTGTTGCCAGAGTTAAAAACAAACACACACGCACTCAGGCAGAGGTAGTAGCCCTCGGAATAGGGGCCAAAGAGAGACTTGGAGGGTTTTCAAGGAAAAACTCCAAGACTTCGGGGGACATAGAGGAAAAAAAAAAAAAAGGCCTGTCTTCTTTCCAGCTGATAGGGCAGCAAACCAGGAAAGTCCCGATAAAGGAAGCACGGGAATCAAAAATAAAACACAGGCCGCTCCCCAGCGGCTCCATCCTCTCCCTGCCCCGTGCCCCCCAAAGAACAGCTCAGGCCCAGGGAGAAGGGATGGGGAGAGGCCTTTAAGGCCTCTAGTCGCCTGGCTGTGGACCAACGGCTTGTGACTTCAGCCTGTCAGGGGTGATATCTGTCAGATCCAACATTGCACGCACAGACTCCCTGCTTTGGGAACTCACTGGGGGAGGATGGGGCGTCTGGGCCCCCCACCCTCTGAACTTGGACTTCCTCCTCTGCTAATAGCCCCCATACTGGCCCTCCAAAGAAACAAGACTTGGAAGGAGAAGAATAGGGAGGTCCCAGATGAACAACATTCTCCAGCATTCTCCATTGAATGGGACTTTCCCAGTTGGGGAGGGGGATTTCCTCCCTCCCCAAGAGAATTAGGCCTGCTTGCATCAGCTTCTGTTGGAACCGATAAGGCTTTTCTGCAAAGCAGGGGTAGCTGAGCCATAAGACACAGGGAAACTTCCCCCCCCCTCCTCCCGCCTCCCTTGACTAATAAAACTTAATTTTTTTTAAAAGTCTGAACATAACAAACATAAATCAAATGCACATTTCTAGGATCCTTCCTTACATTTCTATCTATCTTCTGTAGCAAAATGAAACAGAAAATGTTAGTTTAAAAAATGATACAAATGATTCCTGCCTTAACAAAAATATCATGATTTGGGGGAAAGCAGAAACTAAGGGTCTTTGAAAACAGCTGAAATTCTACAAGGTCATGAAATTGTTGGATACTTTTTTCTCCCCCTACGCTAAAAAAGGAGTATAAATAATAATAATAATAATACTCTCATTTATATAGAAATATAAGGTTTGCAAAGTGCTTTTACAAATACATCATTTGCTCTTTACAACAATTCTGGGAGGTAAATGATGTAATTATACCTATTTTGCAGATGAGAAAATTGAGGTATATAAAAGTTAAATGCCTTGCTGTAGGTTACACAGCTAGTAAGTGTTGGGATTTGAACTCAGGTCCAGGAAACCTTCTCACAGTGTCTTTGTGGTTTAGTAAGACTTTGTGAATCCTACACTTCTGGGCTTGGGGCTGAAGGAAGGAAGCCTCAGAGGAAGGGAGAGTCTGGAAGCAAGAAGGAGAACATAGGAGCTCCTGAACATCGACTTGTAGTAATGCTCTAACAAGTCAGTCTCATCCTCTTGAGATGTCATCTAAGACTCATGGTCTAAAGTAACAGTAAAAGGGGAAGGTAACTGGTACAGGTTTGGAGCTAGGAGGACCCAAGTTCAAATCCAGCCTCACACACTTGACACCTTCTACTTGCGTGACCCTGGTTACCCCTGACTGCCTCACAATAAAATAAAATACAGGGAAAAAAAAGGCAACACACCAGTAAGGAACCCCAAAGCCCTGGAAGTAGAGAAAGAAAAGGCTCACAGGAAAAATTTCCATCTGGGGTAAGATAAGTGAACAATATATAGTGATAAAAACAAGGAGGACCTGAGGATGAGGAGGAATAAATAAATAAATAACTTGGGGGGGGGGAGGAATCTTACTGATTAAGTATTTTGTAACAAAGGAAACTGAGAGCAATCCCCAGAGGCAAATGAAGACATTATAAGAATTTCTGCAAGACCTCCTGAACCAACCTTGGAACAACTCCAAGAACCAGTAGAATAATAAAAGAATGAAGTGAAAACATCAAAGAAATAAGGGCAGAAATTAGAGCTGGTAATGAGAAAATCATTTAGACATAAGATTTAAACAGCATTTAGATCCCTGGTATTTGGCATATAGTAGGTGCTTAATAAATGCTAGCTGACTGACAAGAAAGTAAATAATTTGGAATTCAAGACAGAGATAGCTTCCCAATAGTAGTATCCCTTTGGGAGGGGGGAGAGAAGATGGTAAAATTAAGAAGCAAAAATGTAGAGGTAGAAAATAGTTAACAAAATCAAAGTATAAAGTTGTAGTATTCATACTTGTGAGATCTACTAATATTGAAAGAAGGACTGCAAGAGATCACAAAGGATTAGAGTCGCCATCCAAACATTACAAAAAAGAAATACCTTATTTTAAGAAATCACATAGAAACAGGGATGCACACAGCAGAGTTCAGACCAGGATAATCAACCAAATAGAAAGAAAGAAACCCCAAACTTAGTCCCCCCAACCAGAAGCAATCTAGTTAAGGATTACAAAATCAAACACATTTTGGAGATGATAAGAACAAAATATCTCCCATTCAAAGGAGAATTAATCATAATAGCATAGGATGTCTATGTGTTTATAAAGAATTGAATAATAAGTAGAATATTACATGTTGAAAAGCAAAGAAGATTAAGAAGCATCCCCAAGTGTTATAATCTATAAAACCAAACATCAAAGAGTAAATCAAGTTTGGGCAAAAGAGAAGAATTTATCATTCCTTCAAAAGAAGTTTAAGTTGATGCAAACTGTGTTCCTGGAAAAAAGTCAAACACTTTCAGATGGTGAAAAAAAATCTAAAATGAGATATGTTTTTATTTTCTGTTTAATTTTCTATTTTAAAAAACCCTTAAAGCATCAGCTAGAATAGCACAGTGTATAAAACACAGGCCCTAGAGTTAGGAGGATCTGGCCTCAGACACTTACTAGTTATGTTACCCTGTGTAGGGTCTGCATCAAAAACAAAACAAAACAAAAATTTCACACGTCATGTCAGAGCCAATGAGAAGGCAAACACAGAATGGAAAGACTAAAGAATCTAAGGAAAAAAGATAAAATGGGAAAGATCTTGAGTTGGAAGAAATGAATTCTTTTTTAGAAATCTTATTTCCTCAGTAAATCAGTATCCTCAAAAGTGAAAGATAATAGGAGAAACTTTTAGTGGGTGAAAGGGGGGGGGGGTGGAAAGGGACCCAGGAAAACCCAGGAAAGGACACAAGAGGATGTTTAAAATGATAAATTTGTGCTACCTTAACAAAAATGGCATGATGTAGGGAGAAAGTAGAATGTATGGATCTTTGGAAACAGCCAAAGTCACAGCTTTTAATTTCTGGAACTGGTGGGAGAGTAAGGAAAAACATTTTAGGGGTGGAAAACAAAGCAATCAGCAGAAGATGACATGCCTTCCCCAGTAGAAATAGCCCTCTAGCCACACTGTAAAGTGATCCCAGAGGCAAGAGGGATGAAATGGGGTCTTGCCACTACCTCTGCCAGAGTTGGTCATTTCAGGAGATCAGCTTTTCCAAGATGGTATCCTGTGTCATGGTATTAGATCTCATTAGAGAGAGGAAGTGATGGGAGAGATCAGGGGGAATGGTACAGAAAGGAGCCAGAGCTTCAAAGGGAAAATGGTAGATCATCAAGTCAAATGATGAGGGGAAAGGCAAAGAACAGGATCGGTCACTCCAGGCTGAGCTTATAGGCCATTTCCCACTGCCTTTGTCAAGAACTAATGTCAAGAATTTAAAAAGAATTAAATTTCTAGAGAATCTGAGAAAGAAAAAGGAGTAAAGGGAGGTAGGGGTGAAAATCAAGACACTTCTTTAAAATGCCACTGAAATAGAAAAATGGCTCAAGTGGAGAGAAGTAGAATAGAGAGGATTAAGTCTGCTACTCTCATGTGAAGAAGATAGATTCACACCAGAAATGCAAATATGGTTTGACATTAGGGAAATAATTATGATGATTAATTCCTAAAACAAACAAAATAACGAAAACTACTTTGACAAAATACAGTGCTCATTTATGATAAAAACCCTAAAAGGAATAAGTATAATAGGACTTTCTTGAAAGTAGTGAAAGCATACTCTCAGAGATAACAGAATTTGCAAAAGGAAAACACTAAAAAGGGATAAGGCAATGATGTCTAATCTCTCCATTATTATTTGGCATAGTTTTAGCAATGACAGGATGAGAGGACAGTATTTAAAATATGGATGGGGCAGAGAGCAGTCAAATTCACCTTTATTTGAGGATGACAAGGGCTTGCCTATTAAAATACTCTACAGAATTATCAGTGAACTAGAAATGATTAGTTGTTTAGTGAAGTAGCAAGATATAAAATAAATCCATAAAATAATTAGCATTTTGTTTTACTATAAGAACTAAAAGAGAGATGCCATCAGTTAAGGAATAAAGAGTTTGCCTTGAAATCGCACAAAATTCTAATTGTGACCCATTTTGGCTGTGTGACCCAAGGCAAGTCACAGCCTCTCAGTGTTCAAGACGACTTTCTAAAACTACTAAATTGCAGCAAGGGGCCTAATTTGCATTGGTAGAGAGAGTTTCTTCAGGAGTTTCCTAAACGAAGAAATCATAGATCTAGTTCCCCTCCACCAATAATAATTTTTTTTTTTTAAAAAGGAAAACCCTATTCAAAATAACTTTGCTGTTTAGTTGTTTATATCATCTTCATGACTCCATTTGGGGTTTTTTCGGTAAAGATACTTTGATACCGGCAAAGTGATTTGATATTTCCTTCTCCAGTTCATTTTATAGGTGAGAAAACTGAAGCAAACAGAGTTAAGTGAGTTGCCCAAGATCACACAACTAGTAAGTTTCTGAGGTCAACAGGTCTACCTGACTCCAAGCCTAAAGTTTTATTCACTGTTCCATCTAGCTGCTGTCAAATTGACTCAAGATATACCAAATATCTGAAAGTTAATTAAGACATAAGATTTATGTAAAAACAACTACAAAATACTCTACAAAGATAATGAATGCTTCTAATTGAAGATATAATCATGATTAACTCATGCCAATATAATATAAATGATTATACTACCTAAATTAATTTTTGGATTTAATGCTACATCAATCAAATTACAAAGGAAGTCATTTTATATAACTAGTGACAAGGGTATCCAATTGTTACTTTTCAGTGTGTGAATTTACACCTTGGAAATCTAGCAAACATTATAAACTAGGGATTGGTTGATTGTTTTGTTGATTTACAGACTAAAGAGAGTGATGGCAAAATTACTAATAATATAGGCTAAACTGAAAAGTGTGTCCTGGGTACATTCTTGTTCCTACCCAGAAAGTCCATTGTTAAACATTTACCACCACTCCTGAATCTATACAATCTTCCCTGTCAAAAAAAATTCACCAATTCATTTGGAAGAACAAAGGATCTAGAATCTTGAGAGAATTAAGTAAACATTTTTGAAATATAGAAGCCTAGTCCTGTGACGCTTCAAATTATGTTGTAAAACAGAGTCAACAAAACTATTTGGAACAAGCTAAAAGAGAGAGGGGAAGAGAGGAAGATCAATGGGAAAACTAGATAACTAACCAACACTATAAAAACAACTGCTGGAAACAGTAGCCCAGTGTTTGAGAAACCCAAGAACATAAATTACTGGAAGACAGTAAGAACCCTTTTTGAATAGAATTGCTGGGAGAACTGAAAAGCACTTTGGTAGAAGTCAGGGTTAGATGAACATTTTATACCAGTGGTGTCAAACTCAAAGAAAAATGGGGCTACTAAATGGCACATAAGTATCTCTGGGACTTCATATTGACTATAAAAGCCATAAATTAACATTATCTACGTTATATTGTATTTTATAATTTTGTTAAATATTTCCCGATTACATTTTAATCCAGTTCAGGGCACACTCCAGAGTGCTGTGTTTGACATTTCTGCTCTATACTATGTATGGTAATAAACTCGAAATGATATGCAACCTGAATATAAAAGGTCACATCATAAAAAATTAAGAGAGAACAAGAGAAAAGAGCTACAATTCACAATGATAGCCAGGAGGAGAATTCTTAACCAAACACTGTATAGAACAATTGATCAGTCACTCGATAAACATTTATTAAGTGCCTGCTATGGGAAATAGACATTTTCAATTACACAAAATTTAAAAGCTTTTTCACTAATAAAAATCAATAGGAATAAAATAGAAAGGGGAAATATTTGCATCCAATATCACTGATAAAAAAAAAATCTAATATCCAAGACTGATCGGGAAATGACACATATAATGCTAAATGCGACTCCCCGTTGAGTAACAAGTAATGGATATAAATGAACTATTTTCAAAAGGACTGCAAACTACAAATGACTACTTGAAAAGACGTTTTAACTCATACTATGCAAAATGGTAAAGATGACATGTGCTAGGGATAATCACAGTTGGACACTGAGGCACCGCTAGTGGAATGAAAGGGTCCAATCATTCTGGACATCATCCTGGAACCATGCAACGAAAGTAACTGATTCTGAGATAACACTGGAAAGAGAGCAGGGGACAGACCACTGAACACACAACTAATAAGGTGTTGGAGCTCATACATGAGAAAAACCAAAATAAGGAAAAGTCATTCCCACCATCATTGGAAGACACCCTATGAAAGCTCCAGAGTCAGACAAGAAGCCACATCTCCTTCCTTTCCTCCCAGCAAAATTATACACTGCCTTATACTTTTGTCAGTCATGTGGTCACCGTATCCAGCGTTGGCTTGTTTTGCTTTGTTTCAAGGGACAAGCCAATGAGTGGGTGAAAAGGGAAGAGGGTCCAAGAATAACTTTAGCAGACAGAAAAAAGTCATTATTAATAAAATGTTAATTAATATAATAAAATATTTATAAAATTAATAAAATAAAATGCTTCTTTTGAACATGGCGGCTCTTAAGACTTTCCTATCGCAATGTCTGAAAAAGTAAGGCAGCCAGGAGAACTGAAGCAAACTTGAGCTACATACATATTTTTATTTTTATGTTATTTATAGTTTTAGGTGAGTTTCAAATCTTTCTTTTATAAATATAACTGAATATTATCAATGTCTATTATGGCAATAATTTAGTACAATTTCTATGTATATAAATGGATTCATAGAGATACCATCAAGACCAGTTAGTCTAACACTTATTTTATAAATGAGGAAATTGAGATTTAAAAGAATCTCAGTGATTTCAGCAAATTCACAAAGCAAGTAAATTGTAGTGCTGAGATTTGAACCCAGGTCATCTTAATCCAAATTATTTTTTTTAATCTTGTAAGAAAAGGAATAATGGGAGCTACATTTTATTTTATTTTTAAGCTCTTTTTAATAGTTTATCAGGGGACAATTAGGGGGCACAATGGATGTAGTTTTCTTGAGACTCATCTTCATGAGTTCAAATCCAGCCTTGGACATTAGTTGTGTGATTCTGGGCAAATGGCTTAACCCTGCTTATCTCGGTTTAATTCATCTATAAAATGAGCTGGAGAGGAAAAAGGCAAACCACTATAGTATCTTTGCTTAAAAAATATCCAAAATGGGACCACAAAGAGTGAGACAGGACTAAGATCATTGAACAATGGTAATCACAAATTTATAAAGTTAGATTTTTTTTCTCCCCCCATCCCAAGCCCTTTCAGTAGTACATGGTATTATGCCCATCTATCACTGGGGATACGTGGGGGAGAAAGAGCAAGGTATGATGGAGAGTGGTCTTGCTTTGAGTCAGGAAGCCTCTGCCTTGAATCCTAACTGCAATACTGAATCTCTCAGTAGCTCCATTCAACTCTCTTAAGACTCAGAACAGTTGCTGATTTAGATAAGGAAGGGGAAGAGTTTTACAGAGGGGGCTCCCCACACTATAATACCACAGGTGCAGGTCACAAAAAGAAGAAATTAAGGAGGTTAGCAGAATATTTGAAAGACCGCTATGTCTTTTAAAGACTAATGTCTTAAGATACAGTTATATTAGTTTGGGAAGTTAATATGTCTGCCATAAATTCTTTTAAAACTCATTTCTAGATATTGCATCTACAAAGTTATTTATTATTTCTCTTGATCTGGCCGAGAGCCAGGCAGAACATGGGAGTTTTAATACCCTTAATCCATTACATAGTTTCCCCCCCAAAACCCCACAGATGAAATAAAATGTACTCTCATAATCATATATGTAAGAAGCCTAAAGTGTCTCTTAATATTTCATGTTCCATTTTATATTTCCATTTAGAATGCTTCATGTTTCCAGGCTGGTTCTTGCTAAGAAACACAATTTTCTTTGTCTTAATGAGGAAATTTGCACCTGTACCTATGTGAGCCATTTAAGTAGAGAGATTCTCTCTATAGCCCCGGTGGATCAGAGGTGATTGCCCCCCAAATTTTCAGATGGTGAGTGATATGGTGGAATGCTCAGTTTAAATTACATTTTAGGGTATATTTTAATTCATGATTTAATGCAACCTCAATAACAGCCTTGAGCAGTCGGAAGCATCAGCACCAGCATGCCCCTTTAACAGATGCAAAAACTGAGACTCCAGGGGCCGAATTGCCGCGCTCGGGGTCACCAGGGCAGTGGAGAGCAAAGGTAGGATGCGGTCGTCCCGCGATCGCCACTATGGCTTCTCCCGCTGGTGTCTGCTTGCACCGGGAGCACCCCCCTTCCTCCGCCAGCCAATTTGCCGTAACCACCGATCACCGGCGGCCTCATTTTCTACCCTGAGATGCCGCAGACGTGTTTTCGCATCATTTCCTTGTTTCCTTCTGCTTCCTCCAGGGAAGACTTTGGGTTTGCCTTCCAATGCCAGACTCCACAATTCAAAAATAATAACATAGACTTGCAGATAATGGACCATCACACACACTTGGTACCCGCCCAAGGGGACTCGGCTCGCTCTCGGTTACCTTTGGTAGAACATCTGTTTGGTATAAACAAGTTAAAAGCGCACACATCTGTAAATAATAAGGCTGCACGCGCACATCCCTTAATGAATGAGGACATAAAAAAGGGACTGAACGGTAGGGGTGCTGCAATTAGAGTAACTGCCCATTTTATTAAAAATGCATCATTTCCAGCTTTCTCTTGGAAAGCGGAAGATTCACCCAGGGGCCTCCGCTGCTTCTGGCCTCGCTTTACTCAGAGCCTCCCTGGCTCTGCGTCCAGCTTCCAGGGAAAGCCTGTTGTCATCGGGTGCTTTTCTAGGGGAAGCTCGTCCTTTGTGGGAATTCATTGCTTGGGTTCAAGTTTCCTGGCTTTAGATATCATTGATGAGGAAGGTGAAGACATAAATGTGTCATTGGCTTTAAGATTCCCATTATTGGGCTTCATTGATACGTCAGGCACTCGACAGAAACTAACCCTTAATGCAAAACTTTCTGCTGTTTTTTTTTGGGGGGGGGTGTAGGGATAAGGGGATTTGGCTACAGATGGACGGGGGATGGGTTGGGCCCACAATTAAGTCGGAGGAAGGAACTAGAACCTGGCCGATATTAGGAAAATAGGGTGGTACCTTTTGATACCCCACCAAACAATGTCTTAAAATAAAAACCTGTATTTTTAAACACCAATATTCTTCCTGGAATACAATGTTACTTTGCTGGGATTCATTTCTTCCTTATCTCTGCAACCCCAAATTGCCTCTTTCTTCAAAGCTCACCTTTGGTGATCTGACCCAATGTCTCCTATCATTATTTTGAATATGCTTTGTATATTTTAAATTTCTTATATATGTCTGTGTGTGTATCTATATTTATATCTATATGTATACATATATATATATATATGTGTGTGTATATCTATATCTATCTATATCTATACATACATGTTGCTTGCCCCAGGAGAATAGAAGCCCCTTGAGGACAAGGACTAGTTCATTTCATTTTCCCACTGGATCCCCAGTGCTTGGCACATGGCAAATGCTTAATAAGGGCTAGTTGAGTGAATGAATGGATGGATATCACAATCTCCGAAGAATAAAATAGATGGGTGGCTTAGAATATCACATGGGGAGGGATGGCACAGGCATAATAAACAGACTGTAAAATATTACCCAGGGATGGTTCTTTCAATAAAGGAATTAAAACCCTGTCTGCTCATGAATGAGACTGAAAAATAACAGTCCTGTTGCTGTTCCTGTATAGGTACAATATCAAGAGTTATTTGTTTTTTTTTAATAGAAAAACTGCAAATTAATAATTATATACTGCTGATTTTTATTTGTATTTATTTCTTTTAGAATTAAATTAAATATTTGCTCAATTTTCCCCACTTACATTTTAATCTGGTTCCCTATGTTTGCCATCTCTGGTCAAGAAGATTAGAGGAAGGCCCCTAACTTAGTAATGGAGAGGGGTTTCCATTATTGATCTGCTAGGTGGTGCCATAATCATACAGTGTTGTGAGCTGGAGTCGGGGAAAACTGAGTTCAAATTCAACCTCAGACATTTATTAGCTGAGTGATTCCCACATTACTTCTACTCAGTCTTCCATTTTCTAGGCTACAGGTTTCCTAGTTCTTTCAACTAATCTTATGGCATAAAGATAACTAAAGAAGAAAGGATAAGGAAAGGGAGAGGAAGGAAGGGTAGGGAGAGAATGGAATCAGTCCAGAAAAGAAAGAAAAACTGTCCACAATTCAGAGACTATCCCAACATATAGCATGTAAAAGTGGTATAATCAGACATAAAAAGCAGCACGATGGGGTGGAAAACCACGTCCAACAGTTTTTCTCTTCCATGACATTTACTAGCTATGAGACCAAGATCAAGTAATTCCATTACCTCAATCTCCTTATCTGTAAAATGGGGATAAGACTTCTTCGGTGATCAAATTTCAGAATGCTAAAATTATTCTGAGTTTTACTTTGAGTACATCTGGCTTAGTATCAGGGAATCTGGGATTTAGATCTGGCAGTAAAATGGGGTCCATCTATGGTGTCAGATGATTCCTTTATTTTTTTTAACATTTTATTTGTTTATTTATTTTCTGGTTATACATGTATATTAACTTTTTAAATAAAAAGTTTCTTTATATGTTTCATTTAGTATTTCTTTGCCACCATTTTTGAGTCAGTACTCGAGATTATTCTATGATATGTCTACCTACATATCATCCTAGTAGGCTTTGAGAATCAAATTGATCTTCAAATAGAAATAACTGAGAAGCAGTGAGCAGTAATGTGGAAGGAAGAGGACACTGGTATGAGCCACAGGCTCAGATTTAATTCTAGGCCTGGCCTGGCTTGGCCATTCACCAATGATGTGTTAGTCAGTCTGTCATAAATATGCACTGAGCACATACTATGTGCAAACATTGGGCTAAGCGCTGGGAGAGCTCAGAGGAATGGCGTGAGGTAGAAAGTGCCCTAGATAGGGAGTCTTAGTATGCTCCACTTACAGTGCGATGGGGGGCACATGCCAGCCTCTCTATGCCTCAGTTTCCCAATCCACAAAGTGAAAATGTAGAACTAAATTATCTTTAACTTCTCTTTTAGGATTTTACTCTTGAATGGGAAAATAACTCCAAAAAAATAAAACATAATGATGACAATAGGTATGTGGGAGTCCAGATCTATTATTTGAACAGAATACGGAGCTCATCTGTAAGGACCTAAGCCAGTCAATATAATCTGCAAACATTCTGTGATATCAAGTCTTAAAGAACTGCCTGCTGCCCTGAAGTGAGTCCTGACTTCAAGGCTGGCTCCCTACACATTATGCCAGACTGTCTAATCTACTAATCAATCAATAGCTATTTATTAAGTGGTTAATATGTGTGACCCATGATCCTAAGCAAACACAAACTGCAGCAGCTACCCACAGGGGGCTTACATCCTTATCATCCTACATGTATATTAGATCCTAATGTATATTCATTACTAAGTACCTACAAAAGATAAATTAATCCCAGATAGGAGGATTCCAGCATGGGGGAGATAGGATTCTCCCAGATAAGGGGGCATTGGAAGGGAGACTTGGGTCAACATGACTGTCCATTATCTCTGCTTCACAGAATGCATGAAAGGGACTCGAGTGTAAGATTTCTGATGTTAGGAAGAGGCCAGGATTTAAAGAGTGCAACTCCCAAAGTTCAAATCCGACCTCAGACACATATACTAGCTACCCGAGCTTGAGCAAGTCCCTTAACACCGTTTGCCTCAGTTTTTTATCTGGGAAATCAACCAGAGAAGGAAATAGCGAACCACTCCAGCATCTCTGCCAAGAAAATGGGGAAACAAAGAATTGGAAATGACCGAAACAAATGAACATAATAAACACCAAACAAAATACTTTCTATTTGATCCTGGAGGTAATAGGAAGCCACTAGAGTTCACTAAACTGGGGGAAGATGAGGTCAGAACCACACGTTAGAAAGCCGTTTTAATGGCTGTGTACAGTGTAGACTAGAGTGGGGAAAAGCTTGAGGCACGGAGATCAATTAGGAGATAATCACAAGAGTCCAGGTACGATGAGAGCCAGAACCATGGAGGGGAACCATGAGAGTGTGCAGTATAAATGAGAGATATTATTGAGGGGCATACAACAAGGTTAGGAAGGAGATAGGTTACATGTGATGAATGAGAGGACAGAATGTTTTTAGGGGGGAGGAGATACTTCGATATGTTGAGTTTGAGATACTCATTTGAAATGGTCATGGTCATGCCCATGATCATGAAGAACTGTCATTCAGAAAAGAAACCAGATTAGATATCTGGGAATTATCTCTATAGAGATGATAACTGAACTCTCAAAGCCCATTAGAACTGATGAAATCAAATAAGGGAGAATGGAGGGAAATGAGAAGGACCAGGAAAGGGTCTTGAGGAGACATCCACTCTTAGTGGACACAATCCCAATAAAGATCCAGCAAAGGACACTAAAAAGTGGTCAGATGGGTAGAAAGAACACAAAAGCCTAGAAAAGAGACAACATGCTAGAAAGAGAATGACCAAGAGTGGCAAAGGCTGCCGGGAAGGATGGAGAAAAAGGCTTTAAATGTTGTCAATAAAAGATCACTACTAGCTTTGGGGAGAACACTTCCAGTTGAATGATGAGGTCAGAAGCCAGACTGCAGAAGGTTGGGGAGAGAAAGGGAGGAGAAGAAGTCAAGGCACTGAGTGTAAATGGCTTTTTCATGGAGTTTAGCTGAGAATGGGAAGAAAGATACAGAATAATAATTAGCAGGAAAGCTAGAATTAAATGAGGATGGGACAAGAGTTATAGATATTGCAGATAGCAGAGAAGGAGCCAGTATAAACAGAGATTGAAAGAGAGACAAGGGAGTTACTAATACTAGATGACATTATATTATATTTAAAATCTGCTAACTATTGGGCATATTTTATCTTATTTGATCCTCAAGAGTTAATATGAGCCCATTTTACAGGTACATCAATTGAGGCTAAGAAGGATTAGGTGCCCTGAGAACATGGCCATCAAAGGGTCACTGGAGATCTTTGGGGGAAGTGAGTGGGCAGAGATAGAATTTTAAATCACAAGTTTCTCTGATGAAGTTATTTCCCGAGTGGAGATTTTCACCTCAAGGATTTTGAAGGAAACTCTGCCCACAAGCATGTGGCCATTTCAGTCTTTTGCCCTTTTGTTTTAACATCCTGTTTGTCACCGAAGCCTTGCCGGGCCTGGATCACGGGTGATAAGTCAAATTCTGTGGCTGGCTCAGTGTCACCACTGCTGAGAAGTCTCAGAAGAGTAAGAGAAGGCAGTTAATAGATATCCTTTTGATTTCTAATCTAGTCTGATGGGGATGCATTGATTGAGGGAGCTCAATCCCTAAAGTGCATGTGGGACCATATCCCTTCCTGCTAATGGGCTCAGCTGCCTTCTTCTGACCCCTAGCACTAAATGCAAACTCCATAATTTGGCATTTAAGGCCTTTCACCATCCAGTCCCAACCTACCTTTCCCCAGGCTTACTATATATATTGTACATAACTCCCCTTCCCCCAGTTAGTCCCAGCAGAATAACTTCCTTGATGTTCCTCACAGAGGATGCTATATCATCTCCCACCTCCAGGGCTTTGCACAGGCTCTCCCTAACCTAGCCTAGAACCCATTTCTTCCTCAATTCTGCTAGGAATCCTTAGCTTTCTTCCAGCCTTACCTAAAATGCCATCTCTTACACGAGGACTTTTCTAACGGTCCCCTTCCTTTTCTCCAAATTACCCTGTATTTAATTTGTGTGACTACAGATCCATAATATACCCACGTGTACACATGTATACTCACATGTGTGGTATACACATATATAACACTGACATACATATACATATATACACAGAGAGAGCTAACATGGCGAAATGAATAGAAAACTGGCCTTGGAGCTGGGAATATTGGAGTCACCTTGAAGGCTAAGACCTTATTCCCAAAGATGACACTTGCTTAAAAGTTGGGGGAGGACACCGGACCAGCTCGTAAGCCACAAGGGAAAGACCCCGTAGCCCGTTTGCTTCCACACCCGTGAGACTAGGAAGCTCCCAAAGCTACCAAATGGAGCTACCATTTGCTCCAGGATGCTACTACTTGAGGGCAAAAGGATCCAGCTGAAACAATGTTTCTGAGTTTCCTCTGAAAAACCAACATCATCATCCTTTCCCTCTTCTCTCTTGACTTTCTCATTGGGACCAAAGATGGACTCGACTTAGGATAGTAAGTCATCATGAAAGATATCTTGCATTCATGGCAATTATAAGATGGAGACATAGTAGCCATCTGGTCCTCCCAGGGAGGGAGGAAAGAAGAGAAGGGATTGGGGGGAGACCCAGCCCAAGATCTTCCTCTGTCTGGCTACTCCTGAAGGGCGAATGCAAATCAGTAACCATACTCAGTAGGATCCCAAGAAAGAAGAGGGAAAGAAAAGGAAGAGACAGTTTGATGTAACTGGGATCTTTAGATTCAAGCTCTGCTACTTACCACCTATGGCCACTAGCAAATCACCCTCCCCCTTCAGTTTTCTTAGCTACAAAATGGGGACAATAATACTTGTCCTAGTAGCTTGCTGGGCTATTGTTCATTTTAAAAAATTGAATCCTGGGTAAACAGAGTTGGAGATGGAAAGGGTCTAAGAAACCAGTTGCTCCAAATTCTGCATTTTACAGACAAAGAAGCTGAGATTCAGAAGGTATAAATTGACTTGAATAAGATAACAAAGGTGGCAAGAACTGTGACTTAGATCTAAGATTTCTGACTTTGATAAATCCAGCTCTCTTTATATCTACGAAGCAGGCAGGGCAGCTACTCAGAGGGAATAGAGCAATGACAGCAATAACAATAATAAGGATCGTAAGAATTTTACATACACACAGATCTCACTTGGAACTTACTGTAACCAGATAGGGTCAGGGATTATTATTTCTATTTTAAAGGTGGATAATTGAGGCTTAGAAGTCAGGTGAGCTGTCCATGGTCAAACACATATACTATCAACCTAGGACTTCTTGGCTCTAAATCCAGAAATCTGGCCATTAAAGCAAGATACTTTTTTTTTTTTTTTTTTTTGCTGCTGCTGCTGCTGCTGGTGGTGGACAATGGAAAAAAGACAGAACTACTAATTCTTCTATTTACTCTTCCAAGAAGAATAGAAAGGATAGAACAAAAAAGAAAATGTGGGTAACGGAGGTGATGCTCTAGAAAAGGAGGAGAGCCCTTCGCTGAGGTCACATCAACAGATCCAGATGGACGGGCCCATATAATGGTTGAAATACACATGGTCATCCTTCAAAGAGCATGGAAAATGAAAAAAGGACCACAGTACTGAAGATTCTCCAAAGTGAGAATTCAATCAGCTTGATTCGAACCCTTGACACAATTAGAAATGGATCAATGATCAAGCAATGTCAAGAAGTATGTGGCAAGCAGTTACTACATGCTAGATGCAAGAGATATAAATGCAAAGAAGAAGCCATTCCTAATCACAAGGAGTTTATATTCTAAAACGGAAGCATAATTGCATTCTATACAGCATACAGCATAAATGTAAAGTTAATAAATGCTTATAACATACATATACATGTAAATATATATGATATATAGATATATGTGTGTATATATAGAATACACACACACACACAGAGTAGACAATATAAGGAGGAAGATTGCTAGTGGCTGGGTGGATCAGAAAAGTCTTCACACAGAAGACTTCCGACTTGCATCTCAAAGAAAACAGGGACTCTGATGGGGAGGAAAGGAAGCAGTGCATTCCAAGAATGGAGGAGGTCCCTTGCCAAGGTGTGGAAATGGAGATGAGTTGTTCTGAGTAAAGTACAGCAAGAAACAGGTAGTCACCTGTTAAGCAAAGGTCAAGTGGGAATACAGTAATGTCCAGTGAGACCAGAAAAGTAAACTGACGTCAGAGTCAACATGGCTTCATCAAGAACAGCTCATGGCAGACTAGTCTGTCTTACCTTTTTTTCGGGCAGTTTCCAAATGGGCAACTCATACTCATGTTAAGAATAAACTTACCTAGATTTTTAGTAAACTAAGTCGCTAGTGGAGTCTCTCAGAAAGAAGTATTTTAATAAAATGCAGAGTTTCAGCCTGGTGAAAAGTATGGTTAAGAGAGCTCAGTGTTGGTTGAAAAGTTGACCCAAAGGTTAAGTTTTTGAAGCTTAAAGTCAGGTTCTTATGAGTGCAGGACTCTGGACTTGAACTTGACCTGTTCGATATTTTTATCAAGAGTTTGGATAAAGACCCATTCAATCAGTGAATAAACTTTTATTAAGTGCCTACTATGTACCAAGCCAAGGTAGCTAGATGGCTCAGTGGACAGAGAACTGGATCCACAGTCAGAAAGACCTGAATTCAAATCCAGACTCAGATACCTACTAGCTGTATGGCCCTAGCCAAGTCTCTTAGCATATTTTCCATAATCCACTGAGAAGAAAATAACAAACCACTGCAGTATCTTTGCCAAGAAAAGCCCATGGACAGTATTGATGTGTCATGGATCATGGGGTCAGAGACAACTGAACTGAACAACAATAGCAATGCTCCAAGCACTGTGGTGTTATCATTATCTGTAATGACACAAGGGAGGAAAGTCTAAGGACTCCACCATATCAGATGACAAAGTCAGTATCAGAAAAAAAATCTCAATAGGAAAGAAATTAAACTGAACAAGAGAAATATAATATGGAAAAAGATTAAGCCTTACACTTAAATAACCAATTTTACAAATATAAAATTGGGTGCCTATCCTTTGACCTAACAATACCTTCACCAGCACGTATCCCAAAATATATTTTAAAAAGGAAAAGGATCTATGTGTACAAAAATATTAACAGCAGTTCTTTCCTCAAGGCGAAGAGTTGGAGATTAGGTAAAGCCCATCAGCTGGGGAATGGATGGATAAATTATGGCATGTGATTATGATGGAGCATTATTATTCTATAAGAAAGAATGGGCAAGATGCTATCAGAAAAACCTGGAAAATTTTCCATGAGCTCAAAGTGAAATGTACTGTGTGTAAGCTAACAGCAATGGTATAGGATGATCAGCTGTGAATGACTTTACTATTCTCAGCAATACAATGAGTCAAGACTATTCTGAAGGACTTATGATAAAAAATGCTATCAATACCCAGAGAAAGAACTAGTGATATCTGAATACAGATTGAAGCCTACTTTTTTAAACTTTATTTTTCTTGAGGGTCTTTTTTGGGGGAGGGAGGAGATCTGTTTTCTTCTGCAACTTGATTTTTATGGAAATGTTTTGCATAATTTCACATGTGGCTTCTCAATGCTGGGAGGGAGGGAGAGAAAGATTCTGGAACTCAAAGTTTTTTAAAAACAAATGGGAAAAATAAAATATTAAATAAATGTAAGAAAAAAACAAATAAATGGAAAATGGAGGGTGGCTAGCTAGAAGTTGGTGAAATATCTAAGGATTTCAGTAGATTTCAAGCTTGCTGTGAGTCAGTGGAATGATACATTAGCCAAAAATGCAAATAAAATATTGGGCTTTGGTAAGAAAGGCATAGTTGTCCTGGAAAAGGGAGGTATTGATGGTGTTATGTTTTGTCCTAGTAAGAATACCTCACATGGGTAACCTGGGAATAATGCAAAGTAGTGCAAAAATAGTGTAAAGAAGGCAATAATGTGTGTTTTACACATTATTATTTTATAATAATTCTACATATATTTACACATACATATTTTATAAACCAGCTGCAGGTACCTTCTACTCCCAAACTAAGCTCATACACATGTGTACATATATGTATATACATATACATGGAGCATGTATATCTCATACATATGATATGTATTCATATTTGCATGTGTTGTTTCCCTTGGTAACCTTGAGGGCAGAAATTATTTTAATTTTTAAAAAATCCTTTGTTATACTAGTGCTTAGAATGGAGTAAATATTTAATAAAAATTTGGTTGACTAGCTGAAGATCTAGGTAAATGTTAGGTATTGTTGCTTTTATTCTTTGATGGATTGATAATTTTATTTATATGGACAGTGTCTCTGCTAGCATTCATGGGAAATTTTTCATTCATTCTTTAGCCTATGCAACACTAGTCATCTCTTTATAAATTCTTCATTTATGTTCCATCCAATCCTGGACCTTCTGCTTCTCTAAATGCTAAAAATCACTACCTATCCATCTATCTCTCTATCTCTCTATCATCTATCAGTTCCTGGTACACATTAGGTACTTTAAAAATGTTTATTGACTGACCAACAGTAGACATATCACAATGGTAATTCATATTAAGCTGGAGAGAAACTAAAACCTCCATCTGGGGGGAAAGGGGGAGGAAGAGGGATGAATTGTTATCTAGCTATACCTTCCTCTGAACTAACCATCATCCTGAGAGCATTTGTAAGGAAAATCACAAGGACAACAAACATATTTGAAATGGAACAGATCTGCTAGAGTTATCACTGGGTCATATTTGCACAGTGGGATTGCCTCATTTTTAGTCAGCTATCTCAGGGAAAATGTGAGGAACAAGATAGGCCATTTTCTCACAGAAATGAACATCTGGAAGACTGGGAAACCCTGTTAAATACATATAACAGGAGAAATATGTTCTAGAGGTGACAATTCTCAAGGATCCCAGGGATTGATTTTCCTTCGTTCTTCAGGAGCCAAGGTATTCAATTAAGACATGAAATAATGCAAAAGATTGGGAAGTGAATCAAGTAGAAAAAACATCCTACAAAGGTGTGCGATCTCTTCGACCCCTGAAGGGTTTATAATCTAATTGCCCTTTAATCTCAGCAATTGATTTTGAAGCTATCTCAAAGAAGGGAATATTGCACGGGAATAGAAACCATAATGGATGGTGCTTTGGGGAAAAAATGGCCAAGAAGAGAAGAGAAGTTATTAATCCACATGCCTGTTTTCCTTCTCTTTAAGTCTTTATGAGAATTTTCTAGGCATGCTTTTATTGAAAGTACTCCTTTGATGAAAACATGAAAAGGGCAAAGCAGTTTCTCAGAGATGATTTTCGATAGGAGACCATATCTTTATGATCACACAAGCGATCGAGAGGCATAAAAACAGATAAGTTCCCGTTGTGCCTTATTTTCTTGGATTAAAACTAGCATCTGACTTCATATAACAAAATGTAGCCTTGAAACATGTATATGTCTTATGTTGTATGTATAAATTAATGAATGCTTAATTAACTTGATTAATAAATTATTTTTCAACAGATCCATGAGATTTGTGTAGACACACAGATTCACTGGCTCAGTCTTCAAGTATTTCTTAAGCATCTCATTCATTCCAGGCAAAGTATTAGTGATAAAAAAAAAAGGCAAAAAACAGTCCTTTCCAGTAAGAACCTCGGTCTAATGGGGCAGACAGCATGCAAATAATTAGGCATGAACAAGATATGATCAGGATAAATTGGGAGATGATCAACAGAGGGAAAGCATGAGCATTGGGGGATTGGAAAGGAGTTCTTATAGAAGGGGGGATTTTGGCTGAGACATGAAGGAAGCCAGGAGGTGGACATGAGCACAGAAAGCATTCCAAACCTTGGGAACAGTCGATGAAAATGCCCCGAGCCAGGAGATGGTATAGATCTAATTCAAGGAACAGTATCATCCCATGAGACTCTTGTTCATGTACTGCCATAAATCCTCCAAAAAGAACTTGCTCAGATTTTGGAAGGCTTTCCTCTCATTTAAAAATGAAAAAGAAACAAAACATTTTCCTTAAACTACAAATCTGCCATCCTTTATTCTTGCTATGTGACCTGCCCGTCTCTTTTTTTGAGATACACATATCTTGGACAGGTAGTAAAGATGAGTAGTTGATCAAATCACAAAATTAGTTAGGAAAATACCGGGCTTAATGGCATTTGGGGAATTACGCTGTATTTTCAATGATCTCATTGCTACAAAATCTCATGCTTTCAACACCAACATTTTCCCCTTGATCTCGTGTGACTATGAAGCATCTAACATCATCTCAGTTGAATTAATTACAAGTAGACCACAAGGCAATAGATGGAAGGATTAGACATGCCCAACCCCTTACCAGAAATAATCTGTTTATGAGAAGTGACTTAAAACAGAATATTAGACAAATAAAAAATTTCCAGAAAGGGTCAAAATTGTTCTGCTTAGCTCTAAGAGGAAAAAAAAAACTTGGGAAGTTACAATCAGACAAATTTTGTTTGAGAAAAAGTAGCAGTGGAAAGGATTATTTCACTAGTGGTCTCCAACTAAGGATTAGCTAACCACCTGGCTCTCCTATAAAGGAGATGTCCATTTCTTTAAGGATTAGATAGTTTCTATGATCCCTTTCAACTCGGAGATTTTACGATCTACATCAAGCTCTCCTCCCCAGCTAATTTTTTTCTGTTTTAAGAGGCCACAAAAATGTGATGTCCATTTTCTTTTTAAAAAGATTTTCTGAATGAGCTTAACATTAGTCTCGACTTCTATGAAAATGGCAAGGAGATAACTGATCTGTTGGCAGATGTTTCTGAGCATTTTTGCCCTTCTTGTTGTGGTGACCTTTTCTATCACTCATATTTATTCAAGAAATAAATATAGTCAGAATCAATACAATTACCTTTTTTTCTGTTTCCTTTTTTCCCAGAATTAACAGATAGCTTTAGTCAGATCTGATGTGATCACATTCAGTTGCCTTCTAATTTATTATTTACTTTAAACTCTTGCTCTAACCAAAGATCTGGCTATACACGACTGTTTGTTAAATGACTAATGCTTATAACCAGTCAACTGCTATCCATTAAGGTGGAATAAATTTCATTTGTTAATGATAACGTTCAATGCTCACCATATCTGACTCTTTTCTGGAAGATAATAAAGCTAGTAGACAAGCATGAGATTTCTAAACAGTCTGCAAACTATGTACATAACTTGAACTTTGAACTTTTTAATATAATTAAAACTTTGAACTATAATTTTCCTCATAGCTTTCTGTCTTCTACTGGGGCCCTCTTTTCAGGGAAGTCACCAATTATCAAAATATACACATACATATACACATGTGTATGTATATTTTTTTCCAAAAAAGAATGAGATTGAACAAGAATAGAAACTATAATAAGTGGTACTTTTGGGGGGAAATCTGGCAAAAAAATAAGGGCAGTTATTAATCCACACGCCTGTTTTCTTTTCTCTTTAAATCCTTTTGAGGATTTTCTAAATATGTTTTTATCAAGGGTATTCCTTTGATGAAAACATGAAAAGGGCAAAGCTGTTTCTTCAGAGATGATTCTCCATGGGAGCCCGTATCTTTTTAGTCACAGATATAATATGTGATGCATATGTACATATGAATATCTTGATGCATGCATATATATGTATCATGATCAAGTCCAGAAGATCTCAGATTGTTCATAGATTTTTTTTTTTTTTGCTTCATCCTCTGTAGATAGTGATATATAATTGAGAGTGATTTTCATAGTGACCTGGGTAGAGTTGGGAACCAGAGTTCAAATCCTTTCTTCCACATTTGCCAGCTGTTTGGAAAAGACATTCTCACCTCCTCATCTCAGTCTCCATTTTCTCATCAGCAGAACAGATAAAATAGCACCTATATCTCATAGAGCTGTTGTAAAGTTAACTCAGAGAGCACTTTGCAAACCTTACTGATCTATATAAATGATGACCACATCTCAGAAAACAAAATCTCTTATAAATTTGGGGCATGGGAAGAGAGTAGTTCCAACTTCTTTAATCATATATCTACAGAGAACTTGGGGGCATTCTTCAATCTAGCTACCTTTTGTCATGTCTTCTGGGTTTGTTTATAGTTTTAAAAAATTAATTAAAAGTCTGGCTGTAATTAATTTCTTCCAGTAATTTGTCAATGGGATGTTGTATAATGGACAACACAAATTATGCTTGAAGCAGTTTAACTATTTAACTAAATTTAACTATTAAAAGTATCTTCTCGTCCCCTTTCCTATAGTCAAACTCCATCACCAGTGAGGTGGGAAGATGACGAGCCTGGGAGACACCTTATATTTTTGTCACAGTTACTCCAAATATTTATCACCTGGAAACACTTTTGCGTTTAACCATGTCCTCCCTAATGCCATACCAGCTCAAGAAACCCCTGTGGCTCCCTACTACTCCTAGAATCAAATAGGAAACTTTCTCCTCTTCTTTCACTTAACATTCCCATCATCCTACATGCACTTTTCAATCCAGTGATACCGAATTCTTTGCTGTTCTTCAAACCAAACACTCCATCCCTTAGTTCTGGGCATTTTCTTTATAATTGTTCCTCAAGTCTGGAATGATCTCCCTCTTAATTTCCATAATCCTTCAAATCCCAGCTAAAAACTCATCTTCAAGAGGAAGCCAGTTCTGGAACCCTCTTAATGCTAATGCCCTCTCCCTGGGATTACGTGCAACACATCCTGCTGATTTTGTCTTTGCTGTTTGCACACTGTTTCCCCTATTAGAGCGTAAGTTCCTTGAGGGGAGGGAATGATTTTTCATCTTTGTTTATATCCCAGTGTCTAATATACAGCAGATAATAATAATAATGTTTATGGATATGATATGGGTTATGTTTATAATAGCAACAGCTAACATTTATAGAGAGCTTTAAGGTTTAGAAAGCACCTTAAAATATTTGATCCTCATAACAATCCTATTATTCCTGTTTTACAGATGAGGAAGGTGAGACAAAGAAGTTGATTTGTCCAAGATCAAGTATTTTTTGATGTACATAAGTGATGCGTTGATAATCTGCTCTTAGTTTGGGGAATGGCTGAATAAGTTATGGTATATGAAGGTAATAGAATATTATTGTTCTATAAAAAGTAATGAACAAGCTGATTTTAGAAAGAGAAATACCATTTAAAATTACTGTAAACAAAATAAAATACTCTACAACTGCTAAGACAAACCCAAGAACGATATGAACCCAATAACCAAACATTTCTCACACAAATAAAGGCAGATTTAAACAACTGAAAAATATCAAATATCAATAGGCTGAACCAATATAATAAAAACACAAAGGTAATGGAATATTATTGTTCTTTTTAAAAAGGCTGAACAAGCTGATTATAGAAAGGCCTAGAAAGGTTTACCATGAACTGATGCTGAGCAAAACGAGCAGAACCAGGAATACAATGTATTGCTGTATTCCCCAAAAAACAGTCAGAATGTGTAATGATCAAGTATGAAAGGCTTGGTTCTTCTCATTGGTTCAGTGATCCAGAGCAATCCCAATAGACTTTGGACAGAAAATGCACCTACATCCAGAAAAAGAACTAAGGAGACCGAATGTAAATCAACACATTTATTCACTTCTTTTTTCTGTTTTTTTTTTTTTTTTTCCCCCTCTCTCCCATGGTTTTTCTCTTTTCTGCTTTTTTCTCTCCCAACATGATTCATAAAGCAATGTGTATTAAGAGAAATAAAAAACAATCTGTTCTTAGTTAACTAGGCTAACGGACACTCACTTTGTGACCAGGCTCACATTAAAGATCTTTCCTGATTAACTGTACCCGAGAGAACATATTCTCTGCCTGCATAGAGGATTCTAGCTTTCCAGAACTCATGATCATCTCCAAACAACGACAAGGCGCTAACTGCAATAACAAACCAACTTTTTTAGAGTTGGCTGTTATTATTATTATGAAAATATAAGCTATGATAACAACAAAAATTAAATATTGGACATCAAAGTGCTACAAAAACAAAAGTCAGTAAAGATTTTTTTTAAAAAGAACAGTGAACAGGAAGGATTCTAAGAAAAATAGGAAGTTTCATGATGTGATAAAGAATAAAGTCGGGAGAACTAAGACTACCCCATTAAGGAAAATTAAAGGAACTCTAGAATCCTAATGACTCCATCTTTATCCTTTAGAAAAGATGATGGAGCCCCCTCCCTCTTTTCAACAGAGAAGTGAGAGAGACTACAGGTTTGAAAGGTTGCCTCTCCTGTCAGAATCCCGTTATGGCTGGCCGGTTTTGCTTAAGTGTTTTTCTTTGTTACAAGGGAGGGATCATTTGATGTGGGAAATGGGATATATCTAGAAATGACTGTGATAAAAATCTGTTGTGATCTATAAAACTGAAGCCCTAGTGAGTGATCACAGAGTTCCGATACTTCACTCCACTCCCCAATACAGTAATTATTATTATTGCCCATTTGAGAAATGATGGCATAGATCAATAAATAGCTGGTGAGCATGGCCGAGGAGTAGCAGAAGAAATTGGCACCGATAATGTGGGCTCATGTCTGAGCATAAAGAAATAATTCCTTCCTGGTGATCCACCCCGCTCTGTACAGCTTCCCATCCCTTGACTGGGATATATTACACTTAGGAAGGATCTCTGCCATTTTTTTTTGCCACACTCTAAAAATAACATTGTGATTCAATATGTTTCTGTTTCCTCCAGCTGAGATCTCTCTCAATTCCCTGCCCAACCATCTCCACATGTTTAAATCTAGTTATTCTTAAAGTCCTGAACTAATGGCACTTCTTCCATGATGTCTTCCCTGCTCTTCTCATTCAAAACCAGAAGGGATTTCTCCTTCTATAGCTCCCAAAGATTCAACTTGAATCTCTCCTACAACCTTTATCCCATTCTGCCTTTCAGCATCTTTCTTCCTGTATCTGCCCCACATTTCCTACTAGATCGTAAGCTCCCTGAAGGCAGGAACAATGTCTGATCCCTCTCTGTCAACTTTTCAGCACACAGTAGGTAGCTAATATATGTGTCTTGAATTGACTGGAGCCTTTCTTCCCACTCTGAGGCACTTAAGTATCACTGCCACAGGAACCAAAGGGGTGCGGTAGGGTCCTTCGGACTCCATCTTCCAGTTTTCTTGCAAATTCAAATTGGGTCATCTCATCTCCACTTTTCCATGATTTCCTCTGATAAGCAGGGCCCCAGTGAACAATTAAAGCTCTCAATAAATAACCTGTAAGCACATTCATTTGATTTACTGTTATTTGATACAGCAGTTAGTTTCAATGGGGCAGTTAATATTGATTACATAAAGTACTACAGACAAACACGAAACAGTTCCAGAACTCCATGGGTTATTACTCTTTATCTGCCAGTCATCTGGGTTACTTGTAATGGTGGTGAAATTTAAAATCAATAATAACAATTAGTGTTCCGTACACCATGAGGGGTGAATCATGTGAATTATGTTTTCTTATAAAATCAAAGATAAAGAGGCCCATAAATGGAAGAAAAGGGTGCTGCTGAATTTTCCCATTCTCCCTGGCAAAGCTGTTCCTTTAGAAACCCTTAGAAAAAGCAGAAGGGAGACAGAAAAGGGACAGAAGAAGCTGCGATAATAGTAAAACAGGTGTGGAAATACAGCTGGTTTTCATGAGGGAACAGGGAAGAAACCTACAAAGACTCAAAGTGATCTAAACATGTGTTCACAAACTTATTAAAATTAACGGCACTGACAATTGACTTTGTGGGAAATAGACTTCAAGCCACCTTTTTTTTTTGGCTTCAAATTCTTATGCATTACTTGTGACTGTAATGAATTGGAAACGGCGGTTTTTCAGCTCGATGGCACCACTACCGTAATGTCTAGATAATTAAAATGCAAAGCAATAAGAGAAATGTTTCATCATTAAACTGTAACCAGCGCTCTCTGTGAAATCAGCCATTCCAAAGACTTGTTTTTCATCAATTATTTGTTATTTATCTGATGTAAATATAAGGAGGACTAATTAAAATGTATGGCTTCTTCGGCAGCTTCTTGTCATTAAAGCCAATGAAGGCATTCTGAAGACCATAATGAAATAATTATGTTTGCCTTTAAGAATTCTCTTCCATAACACATGGCGGGACTGCACTAAATTAAAACATCAGGAACAAAATTTCACTTGCATCTACTTCCATTTTGGTTAATTACGCCCCCAAGCTTTCCAATAGACCAGGCCCTAAAAATCTTTTGAACCGATCTCCACCACAGCAGCCTTTTATAATTATGGTCTTTGATGATGAGACAAAGGTACTGTAGCCTGAAAGCTTTAATATTTCTGCAAGGTTTTTTCCCTTTTTATTCTTAACAGCACCAAGTCCCTGTTTACTGTTGAAAGCTCAGTAAATTGGGATAGATGGAGTCGAAATTTTCATTTCTACTCAGCTGACATAATCATCTAATCTAAATAGGTCTTATCTACATCATTTCCACCAAAGTGGTTTCATAGATTATATTTCTGATTGGATAAAATTTGACTCTGCAGAGAGCAAGAGTAAAGTCGACAATAGACATCCAAGTAGGCCTGAGGAATATTAGAAAAATAACTCCCATCCTGACACCCAAAGGGAAAAAAGGAAATGTCTTTGGCCTTGACAATATAGCTTTCTGATCTATATGATGCACAGGATTTCTATGGATTCCCTGCCTTCCCATCCCCACCGTGCACCATGCTCCCTGTGAGGGGACCTTCAGGGGACAAGGAATCCGGCACACGAGAGCCATGGCTCAGAAAGGAAGGACTGGGCAAGGGCGGCCGGTAGAGGCTCTAATACTTGTGAAAAGGGCAAAGAAAAGCTTTGAAGTTGCTACCAGGGAGCCAGAAGAGGAGAACTGTGTCCATATAAAACTAAGAATTGTTTTACTTTCCCCACTCCACGTTTAGGTCCACATAGAAAATATATAGTCAATACCGGGCTGTCTTGTCAGAAATCCCCTGGAAGTGGATGACAGCTGAGGATTAGGAAATGAACAAGATGCTTGTTATTATGCTTTCTGAATTTACTGTGATTCACCTCACTCTCCTCTTCCTCCTCCCCCAACCCCTAAGTTCTATTGGACAATCCTCTTGAAATGATGATGTATCCCACCTGCCACTAAATGCACTTAGATTTATTTTCTCTAGACCATCTCCCCTATCAGCCACTCTAGAAAGCATATCCTCCAACAAGAAAAAACATTCAAGTAAGTCACTGATATCTGGAAAGACACTGACTCTTCTTATCCAGACAGGGCAAAGCAGTCTATTCTTTCTGGATAATGCTCTGGCAGCATCCCACCCACCATCCACGGCCACGGAATTCTGCAAAGCCACGGCCTGGCCGAGCTCTGAATCCTGGATCATTAACAGCTATAGACAATGATTGTGTCTGCTCCCTGCTCCCAGCCTTCCTCTTCTCAAGCAGGAGGAAATGTGGGCAACTTTGTTTTCCAGTCCTTAATAAAGGAGTCACACACACACACACACACCAGTTTATGCTTTTAGAGATAAGATAATGATGCCCCAGGAATGAGGCCAGAATGCAGAGGAATATCTTGATTGATACAGCATATTATTAGACCCTGCAGATGGCACATGGTATCTCATCTGCTCTTTGATAAGTTAGTTTGGTGAAAATTACCTACATATCACTATAGTAAGAGGACGTTGATTAACCTGTAATCCTCAATTAACCTTTTTTTTTCCTCCTCCTAAACCTTATCCTTTTAAGAAAAGAGATAAATAACAACAATGCAAACATTTTGTATCTGACTTTCTTTTTCCTTCTTTTCCTTCCTTCCTCTATCCTTTTTTCCTTTCTTTTTTTCTTCCCTTCTTTCTTTCTTTCCTTCTTTTCTTTTCTCTTTCTTTCCTTCTTCCTTCCTTCCTTTTTTTCCTTCTCTCTCTGTATCTCTGTCTGGTTCTCCTTAAAGCAGATTATTTTAATGCCAAGTCCTTTGGAGTTGAGAGTCATGGGGTCTGTGTTGGAATTTCCAGTTCTTACTCCCTCATATAACCCGGTAAATCACTCAGCTTCCCTGAGTCTCAGTTTCTTCATCTATAAAGTTAAGCCCTGTGCTCCCACAACTTCTCATGGAGAGTCAGCAAATACTGAGGATAATCTCTTATACCAACTATGGGCTATTAGGCAGAGAGGAAATGTCGTACAGTAGGCAGAAGGCCTGCACTGGGCCTTCGTTCAATTCCACCACAAACCCTTACTGCTTGTGAGATGATGGGTACTTCATTTAACCTTCTGAACCTCAGTCTCTTCACCTCTAAAATGGGGATAACAACATCTCCCATCGGGCTGTTGTGCTGCTCAAATAAGAGAATGTATGAAACAGACTTGCAAACTTTATAGTGATAATCTAAAGGTGTGCTAATATGACTCTAAGAATTCATTTTTGAAACGAAGACTTAAGTGGAAAAACATTCACACTTGGAAAAAAAAAAGGTAAAATTATACTCAAATATCTCACACACTGAATTGGAAAAATGAACTGACAAATTAAGAATTCTTCTCACCAAGGGTTACTTCAAAAGGGTTTTCTGATTAGCCCACATCCAGTTAACCAGAATGTTCAATCACTTGGAAAATCCATTCTATAAGCATCTCAGCTAACTGAGTCTAGTCTAATGAATTTATAGTAAAACATTTAAAGTATAATACTTAATCATCAGTATTATACTGATTGTATTAGAGTGAATTAGCACGAACATAAAATTCATCAAGAAACCCTCCAGAAACACACACACACACACACACACACACACACGGTGAAGAAGGTTTTAATAAACTTGAATCAGTCTCCATTTTGAAACTAGGTATTATAGATATTTTTTTAATAAATTCAACTTGCTTGAAAATAATTTCCCAACTAGGAATTTAGATTCTCTATCCAAAATTTCATTTTTCCTTCCTTCATTTCTTCTGAATTTAAACCTGATTAAAAAAAAAAAAAACAAATTCCAGGAGATCAGGCAGGAATGCTGTATTAGACATCTGTACTGTGGGCTCTTCCCAGAGGGCCTTGGATCCCGTGTGCATTCTTTAAATGCTGAAAGGAGACGGGAATGGGAAAATGGGATCATGGATCCAGAACTATAAGGGACAATTAGAAATCAGAGATTATTGTTTGGGAGCTGGAGACCACTTTTTTCCCCAAGATCAGATGGCAAATTTATAACATCACAGATCTGGAATCTGAAAAGGATCTTACAGGCTATTTAGTCCATATTTCTCCCTTTTTTTTAATATATAAAGAAACCTTGACTCAGAGAGATTGACTGAATCCCCCGTGGTCACACAGTAAGCACCAGGGGCACATCATCAGGTCTAGCAGGCTTGCTTTTCCAGATGAGGAACTTAAAACCCAGACTTCTCTTGCCCAAGGTCATATAGATAATAAATAGCAGAATCAGAATTTGAACTCAGGTCCCATCTCCAAATCCCATAGTATCTCAACTTTATCATTCTCTTTCAACGGCACAGGAAAGTGAGAAAGACAAATGAAGAAAGAAGGGCAATACACTTATTTCTCTTTCCTCAATATCCCCAGGAATTGAATAAAAAATATTCTAGTTACCCAAAAGGCGGCTATATTGTATAAAATCAAATCTCCTCTCTTAAACCTCCTTCTTCATTAGGGAAAGTAAATGGAGATATTTCTCAACTAGATCTTAGAAGAAAATGTCTCAATTAAGAAAATGGGATGGTCCATTTCTGGAGAGAAATGGAAACCCCAAGTTTTGACATATTCCAGGCAGTTTATCAGAAGTCTCCTATCATTATTAACAAGCCAGGAGACCTACGTCCCACAAAGCTGGTTCTGCAAGCATCAGATCTTGGAGTTCTAAATTAGCCTAGAAGTCCTACACCAAGGGAAATCTGAATCTCATTGGAAATCTCCATTTCTCCTATTTCCCCCCCCCCAAAAAAAAAAAAAAAATCCTACATTTCTATCTGCTTCATGCAAAACAATAAAGTTAGGAACGATTTTTGTACCCAAACTCCAGATCAATAAAACCTGTCAACTGATCAATTTATGCAACTGTTTGCATTACTAAAGCCGTTTTGTTTTGTTTTTTTTAATCCCCAATAGGGAAGGAAAACTTCACTACTTTACACAGCTGAACTTCTCTCTTTAAACACTTCCTTGCCTGGGCTGTCTTTCAGGTTTCAGCTAAAGTCCCTTTTCATCATCTCCTATTTCTGATGGTATGAGTTACTACACTCATGTTGCTGAGAAGCAGAAAATTATGTCCCACTTTAAAATAACAGTGGGGCCTTTTCTAAGAAGCGTTCTATTCAAAAATGCAGTTGGGAGGGGAAGCTAGCTGTCAGTCTGGGCACTGTCCAATTTGGGCGCTTTGACCCCATTTTTCTATCTCCTAGTGACAACGTTTAGATATTTTTAATCCTTAGAATTTAGGTCACAATTATAAGAGGAAAGGTCTTTTCTCATCCTATGACTCACCCCTAATATGTCTTAAATAGTCTTTCTCTTTAAATCGGAAAATGATCATGTTGAGCCAAAAAAAAAAAAAAAAATCTATTAATGCTTTTTAGCAGGTTAAAAAAATAATCCTAATATTTGATGGTTGTGAAAGTTACAAGGAAAACGTCCCAAGAAGTTATTCTAGTTGGGATTCCACTGAAACTAACCAGAGTGAAATCTACACGGATATTGAACAATAGAATTAAGGTAATAAACATCTGGAGCCGTCAGACCCCTTCCCACTGGACAAGGGGAGAGAAATCTAGCGACTTTGCCCTGAGGCAGGATGGTCTCATCCTTCCAGGGCTTTTTAGAAGGCAAGGTCTGCCGGGAGGAGCTCGCTTTTCCTCAGTATCCACCCAAGCCCGACTCTGCATTTTTCCACGGGGGCAATTCAGAGGCCCTGAGCAAACAGCTGTCCCGAATATCATTTTTCTGCCTGAACCAAAATAAAGGAGTAGAGGGTGGGGGAAGGAGGGAAGGAAACATCTAACCCAGTTAACTTCTGGTCTGGACTAACCTTGGAAGTTTTACTTGAGAAAGAAAAAAAAAAAATCCAGCACCCTACAAAGGAATCTCCCGAGCCTGAGCCTCAGCTTGCTTTCAGAATTTTAGCCTTGTTGTCCCCAGAATTTATAAGAGTAAAAACTCCACTCGGCGTTTCCTTTGTCGGAAAAAAACCAAACTTCATTTTAAATAAATATATTTCTAAACGGTCGGGGCATTCGTAAAACAAAAGGGAAAAGGAAGGGAGAAGAGACTGCAGTTATTCAGCCAAGCTCCCTTCACACTGACATTTGGATAAGCCTTGCGATCCGAGGATTGGTACTGCGGTTACAAAAGGGACCATACTCACTAGAATACTATCTTCAACCTTTTTTAAGGCTCTCACGGCCCTATCAACTTTGTAAACAGTTAAGACGGAGCGTTGGGACGATAAGAAAATTTGTAGAGCTCAGCTAGTATTTTCGAGATCCTTTAGTTTCCCTTCAGGTTAAGTTGGGGCTCAAGCGGGGAGGCTCAACCTCCCAGAGGCTGATCTGATGGTTTGCAAAAAAAAAAAAAAAAAAAAAAGGGGGGGGGGAAGGGAGGACAAGCTGAAATTCCTGAGATCCCTTTGTCCAATTTCTTTATTTACTCTTCCTAATGCAAGCGTCTTTGATTAGCTGAACTTTGCAGTAATCAACACTCCCTTCTTATCTGCTGGCCCTAGGCGAATGACACATTTACCAATAGCTCTCCCCAGATAAAGCAAATCCTATGTTTAACTTGGGCTAGAGCAAACAAAGCATTTTTCCCTCCTCTTACAACTTAATAGGCATGTTTGGGGTCAATTACAAAACAGGAAAAACTCTGTAAAACCTTTATTGGGTCTCCTAACTTCCAGAGGCTGTCTTCCAGGCAGATTTCTCCCCTTTCTGCAAATTCCCCAGCAGAGAAATTGTTTGCATCGGGCCAGTCTTATAAATTAAAAAAAAAAAAAAAAAGTTTCCAGGATTCCCAGGGCGGGCTCCTGGAATTGTTCACTGGGTCTTCGTTGCCAATGAGAGACCAATTCTAAGATGGGGAATTGGGGGGGGGGGGGGGGGGGGGGGGGGGGGGGGGGGAGAGAGCAGGGCTTAGAAAGCCACCTCCCAAACCTCCCAGTTCCCAGGGAGAGAGAATGCCCATCACAAAAGAAGATGCATTTCAGAAGTAGCTCCAGGAGGACAATCCAGCCTTGCAAAGGCTGCGGGTGGCAAAGCCTTCTTCCCAGGGCCGGGGTGGGGGGGGGGGGGAGGGGGGGGGGGGGGGGGGGAGGAGGGAAGAATACGAAAGAGCCGAGTTGCGGGCACGCAGCGGTGGCAGAGCTTTACCCGTCCTGCTCCCAGCAGTGATTCCCCGGGGCCAGATCCCCAGCTGATCACCGAGGCCAGAAAAGTTTGGGAGCAAGTTTAAACCTCGGATATTTTTCTCCCGGCCACCCGAGGGCCAACTACAAGTTCTCGCAAATAAACTGACTCCCTTGGAAAAAGCAGCTTGCAAACGTGGGGCTGGAGCTGCGGACTAAGGTTCCAAACGAATGTCAAGCAAAGGGCTAAAAACAGCCCGTGATAGATAGCTGGGTCGTTGATCTAAATCAGTGTCAGGGCGGTGAAGCATCCTACGGGCTCCCCGTGGCAGGGGCTCGGAGGTGGGAGATCCCCGTCCTCCCGGTCATTTCTCAAGCTCCAGGCCGGGCTGTTGCGCCCGCTACTGAGAGTCTCAGCCCAGCCAGCGTCAGGATCAGATAACCAAATAGTCAATACATGCATTCCCCCCCCCCCTCCCCAATCCCTTAATTTAGCTACCAGGCACAAGAGTTTCCTCCCCCTCCTTTCCATCCCCCCATGCCTGAAGCTCCAGATATGGAAATAATTGATGGCCTAACACAAGGGGTGTTCGTGGCCGGGAGTCTTCTAGCAAAACAGCGACTTCTTAGAGCAACAAAGTCAGCCAGAAAGTTGGCAGCGAGGTCAGGGCTAAGAAATATTGCCTTTTGCAAGCAAAGGCAAACAGGAGAGGGGGATCTGGCTCCGGGAGCTCGCTTTCCATGAACTCCCAGAGCAGATCCAGCCCCTGGCCAGAGAGAGGGACAAACGCTATCTGGATTGCTCTGCACTCTCTTGGGTCATCCCCAAGGCTGGAGAACTGAGCGCTCCGGCTGTCTGTCTGTCTGGGCTGTCTGTCTGTCACTCCCTCTGCTTCTGAGTTCAGAAGTGCAAGGAGAAAACATGTCAAACTCCCATCTGTAACTTTTTCCCTCCCCTGTCTCTGCAGAGATCCGCAACTCTCTTCCCCCCAGCGATGTTTGGATGGGGACGCGGGACGTGGAGGGGACTAAAAGCACTGTTCGGGATCTTTGGTGCGGAGGACAGCTCGCTCCTCCAGCCAGGATTCAATAAGCCAGCCCTTTGTCCTAGCAATTCCATCTTTATTGCATGCAAGGAGGGCCGGGGGCCGGGTGGTGGGGCCGCTTACACACGCGCGCGCACGCACACACACACACACCTGGAGGACACAGACACGCACACACACACACATACACACACACACACACAGAAAAGCATGGGACCTACATTGAGCAGTGTGCCGGCGCTGCCACTCTGATTGTGTCAATCCACTGAAGCATGCTTTGAGGGCTTTCTCCTGGAGCATGCAAGAAGACGGGCTCGCAGTATAGAAGTCCAGGATTTGCCCAGGGCTCACTGCGAGAACATCCATACAGTCAAACATGGTCTCTCCCCTCTCTCTACTGAATGTCTGCAAAAGTGCTTTCTCCTCTAGGGGTGGAGAGGCAGGAGGCACGGGAGAAGTCCACCCAACTCCATCCAACTCTGCCCCTTTCTTGGCACGCTGGGCTGCTGGTCTTTTTCCCAGAGCCGAATCATGAATTATGACAGACAACACCGCTAAAAGCCTGTAATTGATCCGAATGGTCATTTACCATTTTCCAGGCTGCTCAGCCAATCCAGCGGGACGGGGGGGATCGGGGCCAATGCCAAGGGCCGGGGCCGGGGAAACGCCCCCAGAAACCCCCCCGGATCCGCGCGGAGTCCCCAGCGGAGGCTGCCTTCGGCGCTCCGGACCAGGCGGTCCCGGTCCCCGGAGTCCCGGTCGTCCAGCGCCTCGGAAGGGGGAACCTCGGGTCCCCCCCTTCTGCAAAGAATAGATCCTTCTGCTTCTGAACAGCTCACTTCCTACTCCTTGTGTCACCCAGAATGAAAGATTGGATTGCCTAATATATGCGAGTGAACTTTCTATGAACCCTTCCCAGGCTGCTAACCTTCAAATGACCCAACTAGTCTGACATCACCAACTCCCAGGATTCTCACACAGCTTAAAATCGCCCTGCAGCCTTGCAAAAGCAGCCAGCCGGGCTGCAGGCAGCCACGGGCGGGATCTGGGGCTCCTGCCCACCCCTCACCTCCAAAAACAATGCCGCAACTACTGGCCTCTCCCCACCCCCGGCCCCCTCCCGCCCCACGAGCTTGCCTTTTTTTTTTTTTTTTTTTTTTTTTTTTAATGGAAAGGGAAAACGCAGAAAAGGCTGCCTCTGGCTAATGTTTGGGCAAAGCCGCCTCTCCCTTTTTATTTGATTTTTCTGTCTTTCAGATGTGTTTTTCCTCCCCTCTCTCTCCTCCCTCCCCCTCCCCCCTGCGTGCGCCCCTCTGTCAGTTACATTCCTTGCAACTTATGTTTTCCCCGCTCCCCGAGAGGCCGCCGCAGTCCCCGAACAACTGTAAAAGGGGGGCTCGCCACACGATCTCCCCCTTCTGGGGTCCTTCTGGGCATGACACTCTCCCCTCCCCCCCAGTCCCCCCGGGATGCCAAGGCACACTGTGCGCATGCAGCATTCATTCATTCGCTCCGAGATGCCTCCCGGGCCGGGGAGCCCGGGGATGCTGCGGATTTCTGACCCGTTCGGAGGGCCGGAGAAGGGGAGGAAGCACCCCAAACAAGCACTTATTAAGCACCTCCCCAGGCCCGGGCAGGGGGCGAAGCGCCGCAGGCGAAGAAACCCGCTCAGACTCCAGACCTCTCATTTGCATGTGAGGAAATAGAGATCGAGAGCTTTATTCGCTCCAAGTCTCGCTACTCGTTCCCCCAGCAGGACTCGAATCCGCGTCTTCTCCCTCCCATCCCAGTTTTCTTTCCACTACACTGTGCGCGCGGCTACAGCTCATTTTCTGGACGACAGGAATCTTTCGAGGTTGCAGTTTGGTGGCTTTGGCCCCAGACTCTAATCGTTTTTCTGGCATAAAGCACACATCCGATTTCTTCATTTTACAGGGAAGGAAACCGAGGCTCAAACCGGTGAAATGGGCATGTGGTTAAATCTAGCAGGGCTGAAAGCAGACATACCCCGAGTGTCCATTCCAAGGCTCCCCTCCAAATCAAAATTCACTCCATGACCCCCGGTCATGCCCCAGGGGTGTTTGTTTCCACGAGCAAACTTTTATAATTAAAGATACAAATTAGACATTTGGGGTACTGTAGCTAAGTCTGAACTCTGGTTTGCAGGCATCTGTCTGGGTGGTGGTGGTGGTTGTTATTTTCTTTCCTTTTTTTTTAGGACTCTGCTGTGAAATACCGATCATGATCTCACTTCGAAAACGAAGTAATCCGGGGCAGCTAGTTGTGCAGCGGGTAGAGCCCCAGCCCTGAAATCAGGAGAACCTGAGTTTAAATCGGCGCTCAGACACTTACTTCTGGCTGTGTGACCCTGGGCAAGTCACTTAACCCCCACTGTCTCAGCAAAAAGGACAAAAAAAAAAAACCAACTAAACAATGCTCCCCAAACCCCCACAAATCCACAACCAACTATGTGAGAGGGGTACAGCAATTTCCAAATTTCCCCGGCCGCCCCACAAAGAAGGCTACAGACAGACCTAATTCATCTGGTGGCCAGTTTCCTCAACTCGCCCTGCCACGGAATGAAATATCCAGGAGATAACTTTAAAAGATAGCCTTTTCTCCCATTTTCCCGCCTTTTGGGGATGGGGTGAACCAAAGGGTCTTGCTCGTATCATTTAGCATTCGGGCAAATGGAGCTTTAAAAAGTAAGTCTCGAGGAAAGGAAGGGGAAGATCACTGCACCCTAAGCAACAAAACCCCAAGCAGGGATCGCTTCTCAGAGTTGAGGGGAAAGCATATCATGACCTCTAGTTGTCCACGGCTGGCTTCATCCCTGTGCTCTTCATCCAGCTAGGATTTTGAGACTTGGAAGAAACTTCAAGGATGAGTTTCCTGACTGCCCGGGTAGCAAGGGGACAATGCCCAATAGCTAACTTTGTCTCAAGATAATTTAAAGGATACCAGGTGATACCATTTCTAAGTTAGGACATAGGATCCATAACCTTGAATTCCCTTTTAACAGTCCCTTCCTCACTCCTGATCAAGTTCCCCCGAAATTTAAAATAATTTAAAATAATGGCCTTCAATGGGTTATTAGGCAGGTATGAAAGGTATATAAGTAGCTATGGTCTAAAATGCAGTAGAAAGGACTTAAATATGAGGTTTCCATGGGAGAAGATTTCACAAAGAGAATGGTGGGAGCTTCCTTTCCTGGAGGAAGAGGGGCCCGGATTTCAAAATAGAGTGCAAGCACTGGTTCTGCCGCCATCGCTATAAGACATCCCCAAAGAAATCCTTAAGATTTTTTTTTCTAATCATAAAAATCTATAATTTCAAGTCAGGTGATTGAGATCTGGAAGGAACCAGGGAGACTGTCTCAATGCAACCTTTTTATTCTATAAATAAAGAAATGGAGGTTTGAATGTAAACAAAGACCCAAGGCCATTAAGTGACAGAACTGATATAGCTTCTTTTCTTTTTCTTTTTTGTTTTATTGTTCAGGCAACTGGGGCTATGTGACTTGACGAAGGCAATTAGGGTTATATGACTTGACGAAGGTCACACGCTGGTAAATGTTGAGTGTCTGAGTCTGGATTTGAATTTAAGTCTCCCTGCATCCGGGACTGGTGCTATATCCATCGCACCATCTAGCTGCCCTTAAGGTCTTACTTTTTGGAGAAGAGAACTGTGTCTTTATTCCCTAAAGTCACAAATGGTGGCCAAAAACATAACAAGCATTCCCCCAATTGCTGATAAAGACCCTGCTTCAGGATAAAAGGGGGAAAATAACCTCCCCCAATAAAGGAGGTTTTATTGTATAAGAGAATTTCTGAAAGCCTTCCTCCTGATCCCAACATCCCTGATTCTTTGAAGATTATCATCATCCATCCATCCATTCATCCACCCATTACTCATCTAGCCATCATTCCAAACTCAGCTCTTCACTTTCCCTCTTCCCCCAAACCACAGAGTGGCTAAGTCTAGTCAATTCTATCTCTACAATATTTCACAAATATTCCCTTATTTCCACTCACATTTGGACCCTCATCCCTTCTCACCCAAAACCCTGTTCTAGATTCCTACTTGATCTCCCTGGCTTCAATTTCTAATTTACTCTCCATCCCATGGCCAAATCGGGCACCCTAAAGCCCAGATGTTATGGTGCCATTCTGCCTTCTTGAGAAGGGCTAGTGGACAAGGGAGAACAGAGTTGTACATCTTTATTTTCACTAATTTTTTTATTAAAATTTAGCATTCAATTATGAATATAGTTAACAAATCACAGTAGGATTAAGGTAAGTAAGGTAAGTAAGGTAACTTTTTCAACAATAAGTATCACAAATATTTTATTTCTTTTCACAGTTGTTGCAGGTACCTCAAAATATGTATGCCTATCACTATTTCAAAACTGTGATACTGGCAATATTTATTACCCTGGCTGTTAGATTACACATGATTCCTACCTATAGACTATATTTCATTATAATTAGGTTCTACACATTGTAAGTCCTCTGAGGACAGGGAATGTCTTTTTCCGCCTTTTTTGTATCTCCAGGCAATTAGTATATATATACCTGGCACATGTAGGCACTTAAGCACAATTCCTGGCACATAGTAGGCACTTAATAAATGTCTTTATTAATTAAGAATTCATTGCACAAATAATGTTTTGGTCATGTATACTTATTGTGTATCTAAGTTATATTTTAATATATTTAACATCTACTGGTCATCCTGCCATCTAGGGGAGGGGGTGGGGGGGGTAAGAGGTGAAAAATTGGAACAAGAGGTTTGGCAATTGTTAATGCTGTAAAGTTACCCATGTATATATCCTGTAAATAAAAGGCTATTAAATAAAAAAAAAAAAAGAATTCATTGCACTTATAATCTTATTTATTTTCTTCATTTTAAAAAACACGAAAAGGGGTTCATGATACAAAAGCGTTAAAAATCTCTATTCTAGACAGATTTCACATTACTGCCCCTCAAGCATTTAGTGTTCTAGGCAAACTGGTCTCATTCCTGCCCTTTACACATGCCAGTCTATATCTTTTATCCATGCTTTCACATAGGATGTCTCCAATGACTAAAATGCCTTTCTTCTTCATCTCCATCTCTTGAAATCCTTAGTTCTTGAAGGCTTACTACAAACATCCCATCTTCCAAAAGGCCCTTTTTTGATCTGTTTCCTCCCCTCCCCAAATTCTTTTGTGTCTGTGTGTCTTTGAATGTGCTGCGTGCGCGCGCGCATGCACACACACACACATATTCATCATATTTGTGTATATATGTGTGTGTGTGTTCTCCCCTAGAAGAGTGTAAGCTCTTTGAGGGTAAGAACTCTTTTGTTTGTTTTTTATACAAAGAGAGTGTCTGGCACAGCTCCCTTTCTCTTCACCCACTCTATTATAGGTGCTAAAATAAATGCTTGTTAAATTGAACTGAATTCTTGGAGTTTCTCCAAAATATAGAAGGCTCCATGGCCACTTTGGAAATGAAATGCCAGTAATTTGCACTTAAATACTTGTGAGTAGAATAAGATAGCTTTTTCTTAATGCATCCATATTAGCTAGTCAATTCATCATTTCCATGATGAATTAATTATGCTTATAACAACTGTTACTATTATTGATTAACTCAAGTATTAATTTATTAAAACAGTCCCATGATTTTGTCATATGCTATGTAGTTCTTTTGTGAGAAGGGATTTTAGATTTTATATTCCCTCCCCCCAACCCCTTTCTCTTTCCCAAATTTATCCTCTTAAGCCAAATTAAGGGAGAGGTACCAGAATAAATCATAATTATCTAACGATTAACTAGAGATCATTTCAGGCTAAATATCTATGAGTGAAGAGCAAATAGCTGCCTTGTTCATTTGTTGAAGATGAAATCAAAACTCTTAGCCCACATTTTAAATACCCACTAAATTCTAGTGTTCAAATAAGAGAGAGGTCCATCCAAATCATCCCTTTGGGAAGTACTTGAAATAACATTCCCCGACCCCAACCGACTCATTTCTCCTTTTCCCCGTTTCATGAACGGCTCGACAAACTTTATGACAAGAGTCTTCTTGACAACAAATGCCAAAACCAAAGTTAGAGCCAGTGGGAGAAACCCATTCTGTTTCTGAGTTACAGTATTATTTGTCAGAGTGACATAGCACATTTGAAACCCATAATCATAAACCAAAAATTTATCGCCCGGGTTCGGGGCCTACATCTGTTTCTCTGGGTTTTGTACAGCCATTATCCACTGGACAGTCCGGAATGAAGGCCCGTGAATCACGCTCGGTAAGCATGTTGGAACCGGAGAGCCATGCCGAGACCTAGAGCTTTCGTGCCATGCCAGCTTTACTGACGGCCTTTCTCGAAATCGGTCGAATGCCCTGTGATGTCTAAATAGAAGGGCTTTCCACAGGCTCAGACTTATCCGTCTCGGGCCCCTTGGACAAGGCACGCAAAAACGAAGGCCGCCCGTTGGAAATAAAAGCGGGGGGAGGCTCCTAAAACCCCCTCTGCTTCTTTACATGCGTTTTACTACTAATCTCCTCTAAATCCCTCTCGGTGCAGTTTTGACAGTAGAGTAAATGGTTAGTGGTGAGTGATGGGCGTATTTAAGAAGGGAAAACAGAGAGAGCCTAGCGGTATTTCCCCTGAATCCCAGACACCGAGATTGCGGCTTCAACTCTGACAGGCCCAAATTCCTACATGTCAGTTACTGGGAGAAACACCAGTGATTAGCCAGGTACTCGTCTGCCCGGCCTTTGATTCCCAGCCCTTCATGAGGAACACCTGCTAATAAAGTCATGCTCACAACTTACCACCTGAGGGGCCATAGCTCTCGACAGCTATGATCTCTGCTCGGTGAGTCATTAGGGGAGGCTGGGTTGGCCAGCTTACATCCCCTCTCCATTTTGGGTTTCCACCACTTTGTTCCTTCCTCAAGGTTTTCCTTTTATAAGCTTTTCCTCTCTTTGATAGAGGGAGATCATAGATTCAGAGAATGGAAAGGACCCTGGAGACCATCCAGCCCAACTCCATTTTTATAGATGAGAAACTGGGCCCGAGGTCAGGCAGGTCCCGAGTCACCGAGCTACTAAACCTGCATCCTTCTACCTCCAAATCACAACTGTCTTCTTTGAGAGTACCAATGATTCCCACTCCAGGGGGTTCACAATGCCCTTTTTTGCCAGGACCTTTATGTAAGGATGAGGGTTCAATCCGAAGATGTTCCCACCTAGCCAAATGTAATGTTTTCACTTTCAAATCAATTGTAAAATTCATAATGGGGAAAGTAAGATTAATTCAGCAAATTAATGCATGATCCTGAAATAAATTAGTAGGACATTTATCTAAAAAATAAATTAACAAGGCATTAATCTAGAAAACAAATTAATAGGCCATGAATCCAGAAAATAAATTAACAAGACATTGATCCAGAAAATAAATTAATCCAGAGAATAAATTAGTGAGAGATTAATCCAAAAAATTGAGTAATTGAGAAAAAATTAATTTGGGGGGTGTCCGTCACCCTACTGGCTCATATACATACATTATTAGCAGTATAGCTTCTTATTTTGACTACTTAGTCTTGCTGGTTAAGTGGAAAAGTCAGTTGCCCTCACCCTCCAAATTTCAGCACACTGAGGCAGATCCCCAGTTGGCTCCCACTGTTTGTGATTCTATTCTTTGTTTGCTCCCTTCTTCCCCCTGATTCTCTCCAATGTAAAAACCAATCAAGTCATAAGTATTTTATTAAGTGCCTACTAAGTGCTGGGCACAGTGCAAAAGGCCGAATTTACAAAAACAAAGTCAAAACAGCCATTTCCCTAAAGCGTTTACATTTTTACAGGGGAGACAACATATACATATAGAAATCTTTAGGAAAGGATTTAAGCAAAGTAAGAACAGATTAATTTTGAGAGGTAGGGAACTAAGAGCCAGGGAAATGATATCTATGGAAATTCTACTTAGGAATTGCAAATGAGAACAGTGAAGGGGAGGCAGCATGACATGGGGGCATCTGGGCCAGAAAGAACTGAGTTCCAGTGTGGTGTTGTGTCTGGATAGTTTGGTGCCCTCAGGCAAATCTCTAAACTTGCAGCTTGCACAACAGGGGATGACCTGTAGGGGAAGAGGGACTTTTCCCACCAGGAGTGCCCTATATCAGTGAAATCCCAGGTCCAGTCCACCTCCCCCTCTAAAAGAAGTGATCCTGGAAAGAATTCCTTTACACCAACTCAGAGATTTTTCAATTACTTGCCTGGATCATTATAACTACATTATCTATCCCATTTCATATGGATGAATATTATAATGGGCTAAGCTCTTCTATGTCCTATGTTGATAGTCAGTAGAAATATTGGTACTAGGCATGATTCCAGAGGACTCATGGGGAAATAAACTATCTCCTTCCTGATGGAGAAGCGATGGACCCAGAATGCATATTGAAACATAAGGTTGTTTTTTTTTTAGATACGGCCAACATGGGAATAAATTTTCTTGGTTCCATGTGATTGTAATGGATTTTGTTTTTCTTGTTTTCTTAATGGGGAGGAAGTGAAGGGAGAGAAGGCAGATCTTTGTGAAAAAAATTAAAAAGAAATACTGGCACCAAATGATGAAATACAATTCCATTTTAAGGAGAAACTGAGGCATCTTGAAAGGTCTTTCCTTGGCCATTCTGCAAATCAGGGACAAGCAAAAGTATAACTGCGATTTCCATCTTAATTCATAGTTCAGTGCTTCATTTACGAGATTATGTGAACTAATAGTGGTTATTATGTGGCTTTAAAAGGTTATTTTAGTAATAAGAGAGGAAATGAAGAATTTAATAACATATTGCTCAATGACTCTAGGTAGCCTGTCCAGAAAATCTTTCATCAAAGCACGTTAATACACTCTACAAAGGAAAGCCGTCATCTCTGGTTTACAATTCCCAAACCAAGTGAGAAAGTCATAAGGCATTAAACAAGAATCAGTCCGGATGTCACTGTGTCTATATATCTGTTCCTTGAGCCTGCCCTGTATTTTCCTACCTCTATTTTTGTCTCATTCTTGTAATGGCCACCTTCTTCCTCATTACCAAACAAATCCCATATAGCTTTTAAAAGTTAAATCAAAGGGCATCTCCTCCGGGGACTTCTCCTTCTCTCTCCTCTCCTGTTGGTAAAGGTTTTTATCCTCCCTCTTCAAAACTATTAACTTGTCATATTTGTAGTCATACTTATTATTATTATTATTATTATTTGGTGAATTGTAGAACCAGATTGGAAGGGATTTTGAGGCCAGAGATCCAAAACTCTCATTCGAAAGATGAGCAAGCTGAGACTGGAAGAGGTTAAATGACTTTCCCAAAATGAGAGTCTGAGGCTTCCTCATCCCAATCCATTCTTCACCTTGCTATAACACTAGGCTATAAATCCCATGAAATAACATAGATTTTTGAGCTGACTCTGGTCTAACTCCCCTATTTGACAGATGAGGAAACTGAGTTCTCTGAGATGAAAAAAAGGCAGCAACTCCTTCCCTCCAAGGTCACACGGAACAGAGGTTGGACACAATCTTTAGCACTCTACTTTCATACACGGGTGGTGGTGGGACTGAGAATCATACTCATTGGATCAGAGATTTTGAACTAGAAAGAACCTTGGAGATCACCGGCTCCAATTTGCCCATTTTACAGATGAGGAAGCCAAGAACTCTGAAGTCGTGTCTAAAATTACACAGGCTATTGCCTCCTATTTATTTATTTATTTATTTTTGCCTCTTATTAGAGGCAGAAACAGAACCAAACCCAAACTCAATATTCTTTCCATGGCATCATACTGGAACTTTATGTACAGTCCTTAAATTTGTGTCTGAAATCAGTAAAGAAAACTGGATTTTCTGGCTCCTGACCTATTATTATGTGCAGTCTTGGGAAAATGAGCTCAATTACAATCCTTTTAAATGTAAGAAATATGGTTTTGTGTGCGCCATAAGGCCCTAGATCTATATCTAAAAAGGAAAACAAACAGAAAGGCAGAATAGATGTAGCATTTGACTATAATCTGAACCCCCAGGAGAAAAACAAGTCAATTTGTCATAAGTAGGTCTGTCTGCAGTCAATCTAATAAACATTTTAAAGCACTTACTATGTGCCAAGGACTGAGAGCTAGGGACACAAAGAAAGGCAAAAAATATGGTCATTACCTTCAAGGAGCTTGCATTCTATTGGTGGAGACAATTAACTAAGATATATACAGCATAAAAAGAAGAGAAGATAGTGGGTAGTGTGCTAGTTCAGGAATCCCTGAGTTCAAAACTGGAGTTATGCTTTAGAATTATAGACGGGGAGACTTTAGCTAGGATTTGAAGGAAGCCAAGGAAGATAGAACTCCTGGCAGTGGGAACAGTCAGTGGAAACTCTCAGTGTCCCGTGCCAAGGACAATATGGAGGCCGGTGTCCTTGGAACAAGGGGACACACAGCCTCCTCATGATCTAGATACAGGGGTCCTCAAATTACGCCAGCGGGCCAGATGCGGCAGCTGAGGACCTTTATCCCCCTCCCCCAGGGCTATGAAGTTTCTTTATTTAAAGGCGCACAAAACAAAGTTTTTGTTTTTACTATAGTCCGGTCCTCCAACAGGCCGGTGAACTGGCCCCCTATTTAAAAAGTTTGAGGACCCCTGACTAGAATATCCATGTAAAAATTTTGAATTTCCTTTCACATTAGAGGTCTAAATAATCCCTTTATTTTATGTGGGGTACTTATAGTAACTGACTGTAAAATTTGAGGAGATATTATACAAGACTACACTATACTACTACTATCCAATACTACACATTGTATACAATGTATATAATACTATCATATGCATTTCTGAGCTTCTCAACTAGTTTCCACAAACTTCCCCCAAGTTCCTATTTAATTTCTTATGCCAATACACAATATATCAAAACCAAGATGGGGAACTTCTGATGTGAAAGAAATAACTGTTCTAGTTGCACGACTCTGGGCAATGCACTTAAACTCTATCTGACTCAGTTTCCTCATCTATAAAATGAGGATAATAACAACATTTGCTTCCCAAGGTCTTTGGAGGATCGAATGAGGTAAAAATTGTCAAGTACCTAGCACCTGGCACATAGTAGGTACTATATAAATATTTGCTATATTATTTAGTGCTATTACTATTTATCTTAGGAGGAAGACACAACAGTGGGGTAAAGGGAAAGAGATGGATCAGGATGGTACCAAACTAGCAGAGAGGACAGTAAAAAGGCAGCTTTGGACATTTTGGAATACAAGGTAAAGAAAGAGGAAGTTTTGATGGTGAGAACAATCAGTCCGTAAATGTGTATTAAGCACCTACTGTGTGTCAGGCACTGTGCTAAGCAACAAGAATTCTTTAGTCATGTTTGGATTTTTTTTTTCATCAGGTGTCTAGAACTATTAGTAAAAGAATATCCAGAAAACTTTTTCTTGATAGACTGCTCAGGATTTTAGTTTAAATGTGTTTGATAAATCAGGTTGTGGCTTGGGAACAAGCTAGGATCTAATGGGGATCACTAGACCGCACCCCTGGATCTGAAATGCTAATGAGGACAAGTTCTCTGAACAAGACAAAAGTCTTTGAGAAAAGGGGAAAAGAAAACTCGAAGGAATTTCCATCAGCTTCTTCAGGGAAGGGAAGGCAGGAGCATATACACAACAGAGCCAGGTGGAGAGAAAATGTAGCCGAGATTAAGCAGAGAAAAAGGAAGGGAGAGACTTCATAGTCTAATAGGGAGAGCAAAAGGGGCCACATATGGCCAATTAAAAGACTCCAGAGATCATGGTAGGAGGGAGAAAAAAAAAATATATATATATATAATACATACCCATATACATAATGTATACACATATATACAAACATATACAATTTTATACTTATATACACACAAATATATATATATATATACACACACATTACATATTTAATAAATGTGTATATACACACACATGTGTTATGTTGACAATATATATTTCCTGAGAGAAGAAAATGGTTTTCCTCTCCCCTATACTCACAAAGTTCAAGTTCATACTTCTCATCTATTGGCTCAAATCAAACATAGTGCTTGGTATACAGTAATCAATTAATCAATCAACCAATAAGCATGAATTGAGCACCATCTGTGTGTTTGTTAGGAACTGGGAATACAAATGTAAGCTCTCTTGGGGTATATAATATATAGGTATATACAAAAAAGATGCAAGGAGATAGGGGAAGATAAGAGATATAGCTTGAGGGGGATCTCATGTAGGAGGTGACATTGGAACTGAGTTTTGAAGAATACAAGGCATTCTAAAACACAGGAGACAAGAGGGAATTCATCCCAGGTATTGAGAGAGACCAGACACAGAGTGTGTGGGAGGAACAACAAAAGGGGGGAAGAGAAAGAGATGGGAATAAGCATTTATATAACGTCTAGGATGTTCCAGGCACAATAAGAAAACCAGCCTGTTAGTTAATTCATAATTGCGTAATTTAAAGGCAATTGGAAACGATTCTCAGATCTATTTATCCAGCCCCAACTTCTCTCTTGACCTCTCATCTTGAATCTCCAACTGCCTATTGGGAGTCTCAGGCTGGAAACTCACCGATATCTTCAATTCATCATGTTTCAAAGTGAACTCATTACCTTCCCTCCCCCCACTCCAGCCCTCCTCCCTACCTAACTTTCCTGTTCCTGTCAAGGGCACTGAGTCCTCTCAGACCCTCAGGCTCACACTCTTCCCTTGTGACATCCTTCCATCTCCCTGATGTCCCCCTTCCCTTCTGGGACAGAGCAGGACCCCATCACCGCCTGCCTCAATTACTGCAGCAGCTGCCACGGGTCTGCCGGCCTCCAGCCTCTCCCTCTCCGTGCATCCTCCACTCAACTGTCTGAGGGATGTTCCCAAAATGCATCTGGCCTTGGCCCCTCCCATCATTCAAGAAACTAGCTCCCTAGAACCTCCAAGATCAACTAAGAAATCTTCCATTTAGTTTTTTAAATCCTTTATCCCCTGCTAGTCTAGTGTTCCTCCCCACTGTCACTTACCCTTTGGTCCACAGACCCCATCTCTTTAATGTCCTTGGCACAGGACCCAGAGTCCACTGGCGGTCCCCAGGCCAGGAATTCTCCTCATCTCTGTCTTCCCTGGCTTCCTTCAGATGCCAGCTAAAGTCTTCCTTGCTATAAGGAACCATTGCCAACCCCTCTCAATAGTCACGCCTTCCCCCTGCAGATCATCCCCACTTTATTCTGAATATAGCTATTTTTTTTCTTGGCTCTTGGCTCTCCCTCGGAGACTGTATCTGTCCCTTACCTTTCTTTGGCAACCTTAGAGCCTGGAACATAGTAGGTGCTTAATAAATGCACACAGATTTGACTTGAGAACTTAATTTCTTAGCCCCCCAACTTTCTGGGGCAATCACAAAACTTAAACAACACCAAGGAGGAGCAGTTTGACCCAGTTTTGGTAGGTGCCACTACTAGTATTACATAAGGCTTGAGAAGGTTTATGGGGAACAGGTTTGGAGGTCATTCAGACAATTTTAACAGAGCGATTGTCTAGCTTAAGGACAAGCAATTGCCCAGTTTGGCTAGATTTCTATCCTAATGGGTTCACTAACCATGAGTCCCCCAAAGCTCTGTCCTAAGCCACCTGCTCTTTTCAGTTTGAGCTTGGTGATTCAGTCTCACTCAGTGATTCTATCAACTCCTACTGGATGCAGTTCTAATATCTGTGCCAGTCAGACCACATCTGAATATCTAACCTTTTACTTCTACCTCTCAAAATCCTGGGCTTTCTGGAAGACAATAACCTATATCAATTCCTCATTGTTTTAGGGAGGGATGGAGGGAAGGATCAAATTTGGAACTCAAATTTTTTTTATAAATAAATGTCAAAAATTATCTTTACATGTAATTGGAAAAAATAAAATATTTAAAAAATTAAAAATATTTAAAAATGGGAAAAAAATACAAAAAAATTTAACTCAGACACCAACTTCTGTAGCACTTAGCATAATGACTCTCACATAGTAGGTCCTTAATAAATGTTTATTAATTCATTATTGATGGAATACAGGAGGTTTTCCCCAGTCCCACAGCAGCTAACATCTTCTCCAAGGCTACCTTATTCCAACTCTGTATGTAACTTGTGAGTAACTACTTACAAATATGTTGTCTTCCTCATTACAATCTGAGTTCCATGAGGGCCATGGTTATGCTTTTTACTTTGTGTTCTTGGCTCTTAGAACAGCATAAAATATGAATATGTGTATAATTAATTGATTTAATGCTTAGCACAGTGCCTAACATATAGTAGGTACTGAATAAATGGTTATTGATTGGTCCACACATGGAGTTTATCCGCCATTGTTTGTGTATATTTGGAAAGATACTATAAAAACAATCTGGCTCCAAAGGGGAGTAGGAGGAAGAGCACAGGCTGGATGGCCCTTGGGAAGTTGTACAGTGCTTCCAAAGACCCTCAACTTCTCCCTGAAACGAAGCTCCTTCTTTAAGCCTGATACTCATTTGGTAGCTTTGAATTATGGACCCATTCCAGTCCCAGGGTCATGTGATCCCTGGCAGAGATACCCCAGATCTACCGGCTTCGACTAGAACCACCCGGAGAGTGCCAGTCATTTCAATCTCTCCACCTACAGCAATGGACTGAAGGGAGGGGAAAAGTGACAAGTTTTAAATCAGCTCAAAAAAAAAAGTGAGCCCATGTTTCAGGCAATCAGCTGGGCCCTGCTGTGCGTACAATAAAATAAGAAAGAATTATTATAAGGCGTCATTAAAAACAATGAGTTCCATGACCGAGACCTGGTGCTCCGAATTTCATTGATGAGGACATTCTGCATGTGGCAGACTGGGAAAAGTGGATTTTTTAAATAATGATGTTGCTTCTCCTGCTTCTCACAACAACCCGATAAAGACCTCTGAAGTGCTCCAAACCAGAGCTCCTTTCAGGGGGGCCAGAGACAAGTAATGGTCTAAGTTGGCTCCAAGCGAGCATTTGTCCTTATACAATTAAAATGGCAATGTTTTTGTTTCTGGCAAGAACAATTTGTTAATCACGCTTAATAAAAAGCAGGCACTATCTCACTGATGTCTGTCTCAGGGAAAGCAGGGCCATATTCCTACTATTTCTGGTGATACTTTCAGAGGGAGTGGGACAAGGGCCTCTTCGGTGCTCCAATGAATGAGTCCCACACCGCAGAAGTTTGAGACCAAGTTTTCCGATGATCTCTGGGACCGAGAGGTCAGGGAGAACAGTATATGTCCCAGAAGATGTTGTCAAAGAAATAGCTACCTCGAACCTTAAAACCTCCAATGGCTGGTGAGAGCCTGTTTTATCACTCTCCAGGAGCATGGACAAAACAAGAGAAAGAAAAGTCAGTTTCCTCTGTTCTAGCGAGGACTCCTGTGACCCTCAGCATCTCTTCAGGACATTCCAATTCAGGAACAACAGATCGGAAGCCTAGACGTCTTTGCTTTTAAGGTTTGGTTAGTCACAGTGTGGAAGAGAGACCATAATTACCGGCTACCAGAGACCCTCCTTACTGTTCCATTGAGCAACTGGCCTGCCTTCCCCATCAAGCCAACATAATCATTTTGAAATATGGCCTGGAAAATAAAAGAAGCTCAGCCCCCAACATTCCTAGCAAAAGAACAACTAGACGCCGTAACAGCAGCGATCAGAAGTGGTCATTGCAGAGCCCACTGTCAATATTTTAAAATTCTTCGGACGTTTGTCAAAGCTAATGATGGAACGCAGTTAACATCAACATTACCCAGCTGGTCTGGATGATGTTGTAACTTAATAGAAAAAGGAATTACAGAATAATTACAATTGCAATCTTTCTAGTACATGTGGGAGTCTTGAGAGGATGGGTTCTAGAATGGAAATTAGGGTGTATCCAAGAATCCTCCCTGTGCTTTCCAGTTTCCTAAGACACCTTTCCAGTACACTTATTTTTCCAAGGAGAAATCATCTTGATCTTAAGTTTCTCACAGCATTTTGGGTCTTTCGTTCATATCAAAATCTCTCTCGTGTTACTGGCATTTGATGATGCATTTTCTACACCTTCTTGGACTATAAGGTCTGTGAAGGCAGGATGGAGTCTAATGTCACTTCGTCCTTCCATCCTTTAAGCTCCCAAGATTGAATAAAAAGAGGGTGACAAATGTTTGCTAAACGACTCTCTGTCCCTCATGAGGAATAACGATCTCTCCGTACCCCTCCGCAGAGGTTGTGCTGCCGTAAACAAGTCTGCCATGAGCTCATGGTTGGGCACTTATGGAGATGATGAATTCATTATTTATGGGGATGCTGGCTAGCCTTCATTTTCTCGCTGTAACATCTATCTGAAGAATACTGAAATAGCAAAAATAAATGAATGACATTCATTCAAACAGAAAATCTGTAGCTAGGATGAGCAAAGGGCAAGCAGGTTAAGTAGTGGCAAGTTTTAGTAGCTGTCAAGAAAGGCAAAGGAGGCAAACCTGGGTCCAGCTTGAGAAGAAAATATATAATCTGGAATGGTTTTAAGGGGAGGAAGTTAATATGTCAATGGAATTGTGGTCTTATCAATGCAAGTGTGTTCAAAAATGAAACGTCCCATCGGATGGAAGAACAGGGCCAGACTCCTCCAGGTTTATGTAGCTCCCCAGTCTTCCTCTTCACCTTTCCAGTTTTCCTGTATCTTTCCACATTCTCTTTGACCCATGGCTATTCCTTGAACAAGACAATCTACTCCTTGGCTCCAGTCAGCCATTTTCTCCTGGGCCTGGAATGCTTTCTCTCTTTGTGATGATCAAGTTCCCTTAATTATTGTAACGAGTTTTCATTTCCTCTCCCCACCACAACTCTTACCACTACCAAGGCCTACTACTCTGACCCAACTCCCAAAGAGAATCATAATGGCAGCCAGGGGGTCCCAGAATGCCTAAAGCACTGGGCTTTAAGTCAGGAGTTTCCAAGTTCATATTCAACTTCAGACAGTAGCTGTGTGACTCTGGGCAAGTCACCATGATTGCCTCAGTTTCCTCATTTAGAATACAAATAGCAAAAGAAAATGGCAAATCCCTCCAGTGTCTTTTTCAAGAAAATCCCAAATGGGGTCACAAAGAGTTGGATATAAATGAAAAACAACTGAACATAAATGAACCCAATGATAGGTAGTATTTATATAGCATTTTAAGCTCTCTCATATATATATATATATATATGTATATATAATATACATATATATATACACACACACACACACACACACATATATATATATATACACACACACATATATATATATATAACACACACACACACACACACATATATATATATAAAACCCATTTGATCCTTAACAATTCTGTGGGATAGGTATTATCATTATTGTCTCCATTTTGTGAATAAGAAAACTGATCACAAGTGACTTGCCCAGGGTTACACAGATTTCCTTGCTTCTCAATTCTAGAGGCTACCTGTCTTCCCAAAATGCTCCCAGCCAATTTGGATTTGCCAAGAACTCTGAAGTAAATTCCAGCACTGAGCTCAGGGCACTTCATAAATGTTTAGTGATGGGTTATTGAGGAAAATCTTCAGTCCAGTCCTTGACCTCTGGCTCCCTTGTGTCCAATCAGGAGTCGACCTTACCTATGGCAGTTTTGGGTGTCTCAGTCACTCCCACCCACTTCAGCTCTAAGAAACGGCGAGGTCTTTTTCATCATATAACATGGGAGATGTCATCACACAGGCAGACAATATATGGTTTCAAAGGTAGAGAAGCACCCCGATGTTCCCAGGGTTCTCCTCTGTTGGAACCTGGGCTCACAATCAAGGATGCCCCAAGGAAGCCCTAAGAAAAACTGGCCTTTAGGGAAGCAACAGTTCTCTTGTGCTTTCTGATCTTGGGGCCTCAAAGGATACTCCGAGTCATAAAGGTCTTAATGAGCTCACTTAGAAGGAATAAGTGGCCATCCATTGATGCTTAAAACTGCCTCCTGGATGCAGAACTGGCTTTGCTAATGGCTCAGAGGAGGGATGGGGAGTCTGTGGCACTACAGAGTTAATGTAAGTGATGAATAGTGTAGACTGGATGGCAAATGTGTGCCGGGTCTGCACAACATGTGAGGCAACTGTCAATCGGAGAAATGTGCAACCCAAGCAGAGAGCGGCATATGGCGCGGCAACGGAGGCGCCGAAAAAGGCCTCAGACGCCCGGTGGAGCAGATGCTCCAGGACCGGAGGAAGGTAAGTTTTCCTCCCTGGGGGAGAGAAACTTAAGCAAAACAAAGGTTAGGAATAATTTTTGTTATGTCAGGGGAAGAGACTCATTAGGTTCACACTTTTCTTCTGTACTGAGGGAAGAGACAGAAGGACACAGCCTCCAAGCTGATGGCAGGATGACCGAGGCCCCGGGGTCTGCCCGCTGCCGAGCCACCAAACAAGATTACAAGACAGCCCAGCATCCAGGAAAGAGTCCTGGACTGGGAGGCGTCTTCTGGTGAATCTGTGCCTCAGTTTCCTCATCCGCAAAATGAGAAACTCTAAGGTTCCCTCCAAATCCATGCTTTGTTTTGCAGTTAGACAAGCAGGAGCACTTAGGGACAATTCAATAGGATTGTAATTAGTTGTTGTTCAGTGTACCAATTAAGAGCAAACTGGGTGTTTACCTCGGTTCCCTCATCTATAATATGAGCTAGACAAGAAAGTAGCAAAGTCCTCCAGGATCCTTGCCAAGAAAACCCCAGATGGGATCATGAAGAGCCAGATATGATTTAAAAGATTCAAAAAGAACAAATAAAAGTCAGTTCCTCTTATTGGGTATTGTTTCTTTGATCAGCTGTCACTGAGGAATAAAATGTTTCATTGATCTAGAACTGAAGATTAGATGTCTATTGTGTGCTAGCCACTATTTTAAAATCTTTCAAAATATCTCCTTTGATCTTCACAACAATCCAGGAAGTAGGTGCTATTATTATCCCCATTTTACAGTTTGGGAAACTAAGGCACTCAGCAGATTTTCTCAGGATCACATCGCTAGTAAATGTCTGAAGTTGGATTTGAACTCAGGTCTTACTGCCCCCAGGTCTAATACTCTTTTTGCTGAACCACCTAAACTTCAGGGATGAACTTCTTTTATAGATAAGGAAGCTACATTCAATGATTTGTATGAGGTCACCAAAGTAAATGAAAGAAGCTGGATTGTGAGTCCAAGTCCTTTGACTAGACTCAGTTGTGTTTTCTCTGCATTTCCTTTGCTATGAATCCACCTGATTTTGGTCATAGAGACGCGTCTCTGTCTTTTTCCCAAGGGTAACATGAAACATGTCACCAAATGTCTCACTGAAATCCTGATAGAGAAATATAGCACGTCTGGTTTCCCGATCTAACCAGTCTAGTTGTTCTATGGAGAGAAAAATAAGATGCCCCTGGCTGGACGCGGTCTCCACCAACCCATCACCGTGGTGTCTTTGCAACTGCTGTTTTTAGCATGATGACAAGAGCACACCCTTTCAGATATAATCCAGACGCATCTTTCCTTGCCTGAGGAGCCTAAAGAAAAGCTTCTCTCACTGGGGAATTAATAAAAAATAATGCAAAAAATTCAAAATCTCTCTTTTTATGAATAATTTAAGGGTATATGTCCAAAGCCTTTTGCTCTTTGACCCTAAAAAAAACAATCAAATAACTAATAAATCCACATTTATTGAGTATCCACTATGTTATACAAGACACTAGGCTAAGTACCCTCCGATATAGAAAAAAGTGTGACACATAATCCACATCCTCATGGAGCTTGTAACCTAGTGGGCAAAGTATATAGACACATACAGGAGTTTATAATCTAGCTATGGAGACTAGGACACCTCCATATATACCTGCATGTAGATACACACAAGTAGGTATGGATCAATAAGTCTATTTGTGGTTACATATGCATATATACGCAAATTTAATTACGTATAAATATATATGCATGCATGGATTTAATGTCATACATTTAAGGCTCACAGTTGGTAAGTCTCTGAATAAAGATGTATACTTGCATACATTTAATTTCATACATTTAAGGGTCACAGCTAGTAAGTGTCTGAACAAATATACATATACATACATATACACACACACAAACATGCAAACAAACAAAGACATGTTATACCTTTAAGGGTCACAGCTAGTAAGTGTCTGAATAAATATATATTTATATATATTAATTTTATTTATATTACATAAATATTATATATATTTAAAATAAATACATATAACATTATATGCATGTATATACACACACACAAACATGCATTTAATGTTATATACCTTTAAGGATCACAGCTAGTAAGTGTCTGAATAAATATATACATATATATATACATGTACACACATTATATACATATATTTAATATCGTACATTTAGGGATCACAACAGTAAGGTTCTGAAGGGGGATTGAGCTCTCTAAGATGAGCCTATACCCTAAGCACTCTATTCACTACATCACTTAGCTGCCAACTGCTTACAAAGATACAAGATGGAAAATTGTAAATCATTTGGGGTGAATCTTGAAGGACCTAGTCTGACCCTAACAGAGGGAGATAAGGTTGAAAAGACAGGTCAGATTACTCAGGAGTTTAGACCTTCTCTCTCCTTTAGATGTAAGATGGAAAAGATTGTGGCTGCTGGGAGATATTTGTGAATTTGTTTGCAGAGCAGTGATAGGTGGATATGGGGTAATGGGTCCAACTTTTCAAATCTGAAAAATGAAATGATAAAATGAGACTCTAGATCTCCCAGATTAAGGTGCCTCTGACACAAAACCCCAGCTCCCCTGCTCTAGACTTGGCCATGTTTGCAATGATGGACAGGGCGACAATAAAGTCAAGAGAAAAATGCCCCGGTTTGAGTTTGAAATCTAGAAAATGTTTGAGAAGCCAGGCTAAGTATTTTCTTCTTTCTGTATCTTGGGAGAACAGAATTACTTCTTTCAAGAGAAATGGGGCCAGTCTCTATTAGCCATTAGACAAGGACTGATACACTCATGGCCTATTTTATGAATGTTGACCTGGCCAGACCCTTAGCAAACACATCTTAAAGGGACATAAAGAACTTTTAGTTTTGGGCCTTTGCAGGGGTTTTCACGAGACCATCACAAATCATTTCGATAAATGCTAAGACATGAGGAATCATTAGGTTTCCCAAAATACGTGGTAGGTAGTTTGTATTTTTTTGGTTGGCTCCCTGGAGAATGGAAACTTCTTGAGGGAAGGGGCTGATTCATGTTTGTTTGTTTGTCTGTTTGTTTTTATCTTTGCATCTCAGTACCTAAGAGTGTCTAGTCCTATTATAGTAGGTTCTTTGAAAAATACTTGTTAGGGGCAGATAGGTGGTACAGTGGATAGAGCACCAGCCCTGAAGTCAAGTGTCTGAGATCAAATTTAAACTCCTAACACTTCCTAGCTGTGTAATCCTGGGCAAGTCACTTAATTCCATTTGCCTCAGAAAAAACAAAAACAAAACAAAATAAAAACAAAAACAAAACAAGAAATCAAAGCCCCAAAACAAACAAACAAAAAACCCTCAAACCAAAACCAAACCAAAACAAACAAACAAAAATCCCTTATTGATTGACTGATGGATTGAAATTCAATGCAATTTGTCAAACAATTACTATTTACCTACTATGTGAGTGGCAGTATGCCAGGGGAAATAAATGCCCCCCAGGACATAGACACATGCAAAAATAAGTAAATGCAAAGCCATCCAACTGTTTCCCAGTATCCACTCTGGGGGCCAACACAGTCTCAGTGGTCGTAAGCTAGCTTTCTTGGGGAGCTCTTGCCACCACAGCCCCGGGTGGGCCAACCTACCCTCACCTACCCCCACTGGAATGTGATGGCAAAGGCAGACAGACCGAAGAGCTTTGCCAGCACGGATCATCAGCCTAAAGGTGCTGGCTGCACAAGAAAGAAGAACAAGAGATCCGAGAAGGAGTAAACCAAACTGACAGGTCAGTGACATGTTGACAAATACCACTCGGTTCTTTCCCTCCCATGAGCACCAGCTGGTTGGAGCCGAGTGATTCCTGAGCACTATTTGCACAGGCCACAACTGGCCTCCTTGTCTTATCGGGAGCCTTCAAAAGTCTCCAGATGGATCTCTTCCAGGAAGAAAAATAACTCTCAAGATATTCTATAAAAAATTATTTGGAAGGGTTTGTTCAACAGTGATTAGCCCCCCAAAACACACCTGTTCCTTTAGAAATTAAAAAAAAAGACAATTACGTGTCCTAAGCCATGGGAGGATCTTTAAAAAACATTGATTATTATATTTAAGTTGTGGAGGGAAAAAAAAAGCCAGCAACTAATAGAAAAGAATAATCATGCAGGATACCAGAGCTCCAAAGCCAAAGAAAACAGTGGTTTTCCCCAACAGGATCCCCAATCAACCATAAAACCTGAAAAAATGTAGAAGAATAAAGTGGCCTTTGATGTACCCAGTCTTCTCCCCACCCACCGACTAGAGCCAACAAGTCAAATATTTGTTTGGTGTAAAATACAATAAAAAAAAAATCCAAAGCTTAAAATTCTTTTTTTCTCTTAGCTCCCAAGTTCAGCTGAGTATAACATGTACCAGTGTGATCCTCTGCCCAGGTTTACTCTGGTTAAAAGGCAAACCAGGGTCAAACTGTACCTGAGTTCTCTGGTCCCTTTCCAGAGCCATGGGAACCGGGCTGCTTTCTCAAGGTTTTACTTCCAAATCAGGTATAAACCACGAGTGTTTCCTCATTCTGTTTGGTCCCAAAGGGAGGGGGAAAAGAAGCAAGGAATGGAAGTTGCAAGAAACAATTTGTGCTCGACACAAATTGGAAAAAGTTACTGAAAGTGGAATGTGCCTCTTAGGGGATGGTAGAGGCTGGATGGCCTTTGGTTGGGTGCAGAACATAATCCAGTGCTTTGGACGTGGGGTCAGAGGCCCCGAGTTCAAGTATCATTTCTGTCACGGCATCAATGTGACCTCAAACAAAGACTTAATCCTCTTGGTTGCAGTAAACTGTAAAAAGAAGGGGGTTCTTTGGTCAGATGGCCTTCTTCTGACTTTCAATCTTTTATGGAAGAGGGATTCTTGTTCTGGTATCAGTTGGGTTCAATGGCTTCCCACGTCCCTTCTAGTTCTGGGATTTCTGAGCTGAGTGAATTTCATTTTTATTAACAAGGTCTCAGAAAGACAAAATTCTAGATGGTTCAGAACTGGGGAAGAATAAAAAGACTGGGAATTCTATCAAACTAGGCTTCTTCCTCGTTACTAGTTAACATTCTAATAATCCTTCATCTTTCAGAAAGCCTTCCTTCCTTCGCCCCTTATTTCTCCCTTGTCTGATCCCCCAAAGCTCTTGTCTCTATCAGCCAGGGCTTATTACTGATAGAATGGATTTATAGCAGAAGCAAACTTCGAGATCATCCAATACCTCCAGCTGTTTTGACCGATGTGGTCATTTTCTCACCCAAGATCACATGCCTGAGAAGCATCAGAGCTTCTCCAAACCCAATGCTCTGCCTCCTCTTACCCCATACCAGACATTTTAAAAATTATGCTTTATTTTTTTCCCATGTAGCCCAATTCTTTTTTTTTTGTATTACCCCCATAGTGGCTGGCACTTTGTGACCCAATTTAGGGTTTTCTTGGAGAGATTTGCCCTTTCTTTCTTCAGCTCATTTTACAGATGGGGAAACTGAGGCAAACATGATGAAGTGACTTCTTCAGGGTCACACAGCCAATAACTGTCTGAGACTGGGTTTGAGTCAGCTCTCTCTGACTCCAGACCCAGTGCTCCATCCACTGAGCCACCTTGTCGTCCGACTCTTCCTCCTCCCATCAAGCCAAACACATTGAATTTTTTGGATTTACCTTTTCTTTTTCTTTTTAAAGAAAATCTATGTCAATTCCCAGATCCCCTTTTGTAAGAGTCTTGGAGGAGTTTATTTGGGAATGTAATTGAGTCTAGGATGTTCTATTTCTCTCCTCTCTCATAAGCCAGCTTCAAACTTATCCCAATTTGGGGAAAGTTACCTTGGATTCATCTGTGAATCTCCACATTAAAACTGTCATTTCTCCCACTGGAAATATGGCCACTGTGTGTTTTTCAAGATATATACCAGCAATATTTCAAAATGTGATTAACAGTGCCAATACCTTGTAAAGTTGGGCACATCTTTTCTTGTTTTGTCTTAGTGATGCCGTCCATCTTTGTGAAAGCCGATATATTAAATAGCTTTTTAAAAGCCTTATTGTGGCCTCTCTCTCCCCTCGGTGCAGGAGTGTAACTCTTATTGATACTAATGGGAGAGATGTCAGAGCACACAGGGGTATTTATGTGGCTGTACGTTTAATGGTGATGGAGCAACCTCAAAGTATTATCCAAAGTTCAGGTGCCCGGCTCAATTATTTAGAGCGCTCAAGTTGTAGGATATGGAATAAGAACTCTAATGAGGAAAAAGAAGGGGCCGGGCCGGATTTAGTGGAAGTTTTCTTTCAGACTGAGTGGAAGTTGGGTCACGGAGAGGGCGAGGGCCCAGGTGGGTGGGATGGAAGGTGGGAAGTCTGGGCTCAGATCCTGCCTCTGAGGGCCGTGGAACCACCCTCAAGTCACAGCTTCTGGAGAACTGGAGCTCTTTTTCTATAAATGATGGTTACTTCAGCTCTGACCTCCCAGGGATGATGTGAGACTCAAGCTGAAAGATCAATGAATGATACTGGGAATGTTAAGTCTGGAGGAAGGAAGACTCAGGGGTGACAGGATAGCTGTGGTCAAAGATCTGGAGGGTCACGTGGGGTAGGGTTGGGATTTGTGGGTAGTTAAGGTGCTTTTTGCCTCTTTTTGTATGGCTGGCACTCAGTACAGTGTCTGGCATACAATAAGTGCTTAATAAATGTGTTTGGACCGACTAACTGGTCTTGCTTGACCCTAAAAGCCAAACCAGGGCCAGTGGGTGGGAGCTGTGAAGAGTTTAATGTCGGGAAAGACTTTCTAGGAAATGTCTGCAAATGGGATGAAGGTAATGAGCTTCCCGAGCTCACAGGTTTTCAAGCAGAGGCTAGATGGCCAGTTCTGGGGGATGGTATACAGCGGCTGATTATTTTCACATCTGGGATGGAACAGGTAACTGGAAAAACCTCTTCCAGCTGGATTCTGCAATTCTGTGAGGCTGGGAAGTGAACTAACCTATGAAAAAGGCTCTATAGCCTCTAAAGGACTGAAGAGATATAATTTATTAAATAAACATATTTTAATGATAGCTGTGGATTTGGGCTCCAAAGAACTGAGTGAAAGCCCACTTTATCCACCTCTTCGTTGGGTAACCTTGGACAAGACAAGTCACTTCTTGGGTCATCTGTAAAATGGGGCTGGATCAGTCCATCTCCAAGATCCCTTCCAGTGACACATCTTATGACTGTCAGTGGAGATGAGTTAGAAGAAAAGGATATTTTTCAGGAAACTCAAAAGATACATTTTGGGGTTAGGCTGAGTTTGGGGATAATTGTCTGGAAAAAAATCAGACTTTAATGCTAGCAGTACTTTTCCTTTGTTGATATGACTCGCTTGCACCTAATTGTCCGCATGCTGTCTACACCATTAGATTGGGAGCTCTTTGAGAACAGGGACTGGGTATTTTGCATTTCTTTACATCCCCATCATTTAATTAGCACATTATCTGACATACAGCAGGTGCTTAATAAATGCTGGTTGATTGACAGATTTGAATCAATCATGAAACTTTTGTCTAACCATAAAAACCAAACCCCCCCCCAAAAAACAAACAAAAAACCAAAAAACCCCCCAAAACCCAAAACATTAAAAAACATGTTCTTCTGTCTCTTAATTCAATGAATCAATACTAGATTCTAGAAGAACCTCAGAGGTCAATCCTGTTGATTTACAGATGAGGAAAGGAAGGCTCAAGAAGAAGAAAAAGGCTAGCTCAGAATCTGAGAGGCAACAACAACAAAAATAATAGCAGTTCACATTTTTAAAATACCTACTATGAACCAGACACTATACTAAACTTTTTACAGATATCTATTTCTTCCTCACAACCATCCAAGGAGGGTAGGTGCTATTATTATGTCTATTTTACAGATGAGGAAATTAAGGCTATACAGGTGAATCACACAGCTAGTAAACATCTGGTGTTATATTTGAACCCATCTTCTTATTTTCATAATAGCATATTAGTTACTCTGAGCAGTCGGAGAAATTTCCTACGTAGATTACAAAATATAGAAATATTTAGCTGGAGGCCCTGAAATTTCAGATAAGTTGATTTAGTAGAAAATGGAGGCAAAGAGAACTGAAAGAAAACCATTTGCGTTGTCTAAACAGCACCAACTGATCAGAAAAAGGGGCCAGTATAACCTAGTATATTCATCTTCAGCACAGGGGGACCTAAAATGCACTGAGAGAAAGCAAGTTGAGGAGGTAGGGAGGTGACCTCAGTTAGGGCACCTGAACGCACTGGAAGGTGGACTCAGGGTCCTGAAAAGTGAGCACACAGGGACAAAGATATTAAAGTGAGATTTAACAGGATGTCTTTGACTTACGCTTGCGTTATAAAATTCACTTCACAATTGTAACAAGACAGAAACTTCCCTTTCTGAAAAAGTGGACCCTGAACTCTGAATGAGTGAAGGTATCATTTGGCACATGGAAGTATTGAGATTGGCAAAGCCTCTAGGCTGAGGGAGTGAGTCTTGTGTCCACCACAGTTTAGGTGGAATAAGCTGGAGATTCTCTGGAGTAAAGCCATCAGAATGGTGAAGGGTCTTTTAAACATGCCTTATGAGGATCAAAGGGAAGAGGGTTGTGGAGGTGGAGATGGAGAAGGAAAGATTATTTCTTCTTCCTCCTTTCCCCCCTCTTTCCTCCTCCTCTTTCCCCTCCTTTCTTCTTTCTTTTCCTCCCCTTTCCCCTCCTTTCTTCCTTTCTTCTTCCTTTTTCTCCTCTTTCCCCTCCTTTCTTCTCCTTCTCTTTCCCCTCCTTTCTTCTTCCTTTTCCTCTTCTTTCCTCCTCCTCCTTTTTTTTTTTTTTTTTTTTTTTTTTTTTAAAGCAGATCCCACTTGGTAAACATTCAACTGGTCTAACTTGATTTGGGGTGTTTTATTTTGTAAATATGTCCTGGGTATTCTTCTGGATGCTAAAACCCCAAACTCCTAGAGAATGATAATTGATAACCTGATGACCTGAAGCAATTAATCTAACTTCCACAGGACTGGGTCAACAAACAATAAGAACTTACTGAATATACTCTATGGAAACCATAGGATCTATGGTGGTTGTTATTGTTATATGTAGCCTTGTCATTTCCCTCCCTCAGAAAAAGTTAGCCTCTCAGAATAGAGCTGGTCTCCACTGATTGTATTTTTGTCCTTAGCACTTCGCACAGTGCCTGGGAGTTGGGAACCTAATAAGTACTTATTGATTGACTGATTCATACATATAAGTATACTTTTCTCCAAGAAGTATACCTTGGATAAGCTGAGCAAGTTAGCAAACCCTCACACTCATTCTAAGAGATACATGATCCCCTTGGCTCTCCTCTACTGAGTCACTGTACTCCCTCCCCTCTGCTTCCCTTTTCCTTCTCCTGCTCTTCTTCCCACCACCACCACCCTCCCCAATGACACAGACATATAATATGGCAGAACCCCAACAGATATGGGGAAGAAAAATGAAATAAAATTCCGTCTTTACCAGTGCCTCTTAGAATTCCTGGCTTTCTTTTTAAAGCACACACTCGGGGTTTACCTCCTACATGAAGCTTTTCTTGTCCTTTCCATCCCCAGTTAGAACTTTCTCCCACTAGAAATTACTTTACATTTATTTCTTTATCTAGATACTTCTATAATTACTCTCCCCAGTAAAATATAAGCTTCAGGAGGGCAAGGACTATTTTTGTTTCTGTCCCTGTTTCCCTGGGATCCAGCATTGTACTTGGTATAGAGTAGTCACTGTAAGTTCTTGTACAAATTCTTGTTGAAATTGTATGGAAAACATATTCCCAAACTATATCTTGTAAAGGAACAGGCTAAGTACAGTAAAAACAAACAAACAAACAAACAACAAAAAACAAAACAAAACAAAACAAAAACCCAACAACAACAAAAGATATTTGGATTGAAAATCTTGGCCAGAGTCTATATATTCTTATTTTAACGTGGCTGCAAAGGACATTGAAAGGTCATCTGGTCCGTCCTCTGTCCCTTTGCCTGAGCTATGTTCACAGGATCCAAGATACCTAACCCTCCAGTGAGAAAGCTTAGACAACCAACTGGTCTCTGTTATCCCTTCTGATGTTTAACAACACTTGAGATCTGCAAATGCGTCCAATTCCTCCTCCTCCTCCAGATCAAGCCCATTTAAACACATATCTCTTGACATATGGTAGGAAAAAAACATATTTCTTCCTTTTCCCTTTCCTCCCCTTCTTGGAGCCAGTGATAAGATTCTGTGCATTAGTTTATTAGGAAAGTGTATGTTTATTTCAAGAGAAACAGATCAGTAGCAATTCCTGACAATCAATTAAACCCCACTTTCTCTCCTTAAGCTAAAACAACACAGAAATTCAAAGCTCTGGATTTATTTCATATTCAAAAGAGCTATTTTTGTGGGGATTTTTCCTTTGCCTAGAAATTCACATGACAAAGGAAATAGAAAAAACGTTCCCTCCCCCCCCCCCCATTGTGAATATTTACAATGCAATCATTGTTTACATTCAATTCTATTCATTCTCACCAGCAGGCTTCCCTTGTACAGTTTAACTACTTTCTCATGCAAACATCTCTGTGATGTGTCACAACAGTTAATGGAAATCTCTGTCTCAAGGACTATTTAATTTTAAGGGATAGCTGCTATCTCCTCATTTATAGCTAACTACAAATTTAATTTCGCTCGGGGCAAAAAAATAATACGTTTGTTTCATGTTGAAAATAGTTTTTCAAATAAATTCCAATGTACACTTATCAAATCCTTTTATCTTTCATTAAACTAATGCTTCTGAGCGTAATTAAGAAGTGGCTGGAAATGTAAGTGTATTGTAATGTTCCAATATTAAGGGAGACATATCAAAATAAATTTGCAGTCATATCGTTACATCAATCTCCAGTATTACCACATCAGTTTTATAACCATAATTAACTAGCTACAGTTCAAATTACTAATAAATCTTGAGAAATTAAATGCATAATTTTTCAAAACCATATGCCTTCACAAATTGATTATTCAGAATTTAGAGGCTTTTTAATTAGGAAGAAATGTATGCATTGCCGTATGTAATAATTAGGAATCAGCTTTTCTGCAACATTTTGGAGCATCAGCAAAAATTAAAACATTGGAAAACAGTCCTGGCTAATTGCAATATTTCAGTGTCAAAATCAACATGTAGTTAAAATTTAGAGGTTAAAGTTATTGTCCCATATCCTTTACGTTCTAACTTGTTTTATGATCTCAGGATTGGAAATCATTAACCAAATAGAAAATCAATGAGAGAGAGGAGAAAGAGAAAGAGAGAGAGAGAGAGAGAGAGAGAGAGAGAGAGAGAGAGAGAGAGAGAGAGAGAGAGAGAAGAGAAAGAAAGAGAGAGCCCAACTTGCCCATTTTACAGAACAGTCACAGCATGATTTATTCTCCTAAGAAAGTTTTCATTTCATGGAATAGTTTTAGTAGAGCTCATCAATCCAGGTTAAACATTTAACACCCTCTTCTTCAAACCCCAAAGGGGAGGGCAGGGATGCTTCTGGGCATTTCCATCATTTTTGGTAAGAGAATATTTTGACAGAGGACACAAAAGGGGCTTTGTGAGAAGGCTGGAAACATCATTTGCTTGCTAACAAAGGCATTAACCAAAGTGGGACCTCATTAAGTGGATGGCAGAAAGTCTGAGTGAGATGGAAGAGAAAAGGACCTCGAAAAATGCTCCCTCCCCATTCATAGGCCAGCCTGCCGAGGGCCCTCAGTCCTCCCTGGGAAAGAGCTTCCTTGTGGTGGTGGATTAGGAGCACAAGGTTATCTTGCTGGAGCTGTAATGAAACATTGTTCACCTAACAGATTGCAAATGGTGGCGTGGTAGACAAACCAGATGTCAAGACGTGAAAAAGGGCAGTGGAGAGGCAAACAAACCATCTTCTTTCATTCTTCTCTTTCTTTCCCCTCTCTCTTCTTCCCACCTCCTCCCTTCCTTCCTCTTTTCCTTCTTAACCTTATTTCTTCTTTTTCTTGCTACTTTCCTTCCTATTGTTTTTTTCTTCCTACCTTTCTCTTTCCCTTCCTTTCTTCTTCCCTCCCCCTCCTTTCCTTTCCCTTTTCCCTTCCTCCATTCTTCCCTTCTTTCTTTCCTTCTTTTTCTTCCTACTATTTGTGCTTTCTTATCTTTCTCTTCTTCCCTTCCTACTCTCCTTTTCTTTTTACTTCTTTCCTTCCTTCCATTCCTTTCTTCCCTCCCTCCCCTTTTTCTTCATTTCATTTCTTTCCCTTTCCTTCCTTCCTTCCTTTTTTCTTTCCTTCCTTCTCTCTTTTTCTCTTCAATTTTCTGAAATTTTCAGTCAGCAGGTTTTCCAACTGAGACGAACATAGGATTCAAACTGGTTTTGTTTGCTCTCCCCAGCACTTTCCTTCTATATTTTTCTTTTGCCCCAGTTCCTCACTTCAAAAGCTTGCCTAACGTTCTCCCCTCAGTCCCAGAGCCAGCGTGCCCTTGTCCGAGCTAGCACAGGGCTGCTTCTCGTCCATGTGGCCCATAAGTAGTTAAGCAACTCCTTTCTCCTGTTGAGTTCCCATTGAAAATTACAGACCCATTTCTGCCTCAGAAGGTCTCCCGGCAAACCTATTAAGCCTCTTCAGCACCCGACACAAGAGTGACAATCCTTGAAAGATGTATTTGTACTCTCGGCAGATTTTTGCTTTAATTGTTACTAGTAGAAGAAAGGATGGGGACCGTAGAACCTCTGTTCGCTGTTGCTGGCAGATAACAAACTAGAGATGAAGCCACGTTTAAGAAAAAAAAATTGCTTACGCCCACAGAAAAAATTGCAGGCTTTGACAGCTGCTAGGTAGGTAAATGCGAATCATTTTATTCTGGGGAAATCGAACTTCTAGCACATAATATCTCAGGGTAGAAGCCAGGGACCAGGAGCTGTGCCCTGGGCGACTGTGAGTATGGAGGCATCTAGGGAAGGCATTCCCTGCAGCCCTCCTCCCAGAATCCCAGGGCCACGAGTGACTTTGGGGGTCATTTAGTCTGATCCATACTGGAAAGAAACTTCTTTCTTCATCATCCCCCAACCAAACAGAAGCTCCTTGAGGAGTGTCCCCAGAACCTCATATAATGAACAGATGAGATGACATACATGAGACACTTCAAACACTCTTTGAATGTTGTCTGTTATTATCAGTGACCGGCACATAGTAGGCAATTAAATACTTATTTTTGCCTTGATTGATCGGGTTTTTAGCCTTTGCTTCAAGAACTCCCATAAGAGAAAGCCAACTGCCTCTCTAAGATGTCTTTTCTATTTTTGGATACATCTAACTGGAAGCCCATTTTCCCTGATACCTAGGTTAAATTGGCCACTTTCCAGCTTTCACCCAGCTCACTTTGTTCTGTCCTCTGGGTTCAATCATAATCATCTAAATCCCTCCTCCTCCAGGTGGAAGTATTTCTGATACTCAGAGACACTTATGAAATCCCATCCTGCCTCCATCCAAATCTTCTACAGGAACAAAAAAATGTCCAAAGGAAGGGGGGGGGCATTGCTCTTCAGGAACGGTTTTGGTGGGATGGTTCTGGGCAGTCACCTGCTCTGTATCAGGCCATTAAGTGGCCAGGTATCAATATGTGAAGGTAAATACCAGGACATAGGGAACATGGTACTCAAGTCCAATATCTGTTATGAGAATTAGAAATTAATGAACTGTTAAAACTGGCCCCAGATCACAGGGCTTTAGAATTGGAAGGAATACTCAAGTGTGTCTGGCCCACAATCTTGGCTAAGGTTGACTTTTTCAAGGTGACATAGGTAGTAAATGGAAGAGCCAGGATTTGAATCCAAGTCTTTGGACTCAACTCTAATGTTCTCTCAATCCCAAAGGATGATTTTGTCTGCATGACTCTGTGTGTGTGTGTGTGTGTGTGTGTGTGTGTGTGTGGTGGGGATGGTAATATCTCTCTCTAAGAAGTGATAAGCAGTGCTCTGATCCAGTAGCAGAGCAATCAAAGCATTCATAGCTCCCAGCATGGGGTTAGGAACTGGTTCCCTGCATGCTCCAGTCCAGGAGAAGCTCAGAATAACCCACCTTCTAAGGCATTCATCACTACATGTCTGTGCCCCGTGGACTCCAGAATTTTTTGACATAAAATAGGTGAACTTATAAAAAGTAAATTAGAAAGAGTTCCTTGTTTCAGATCCTTCAACCTTTACCAAGTTCCCCCTTCTAGACTCGACCTGATAGGAACTCTTCCTGGGAGTACTTGTCTTAGTGGGAGTACTAAGTCAGAACTTAGAGGGACTCAGGTTTTCTAAGATTCTCTCTGGGGATTAAATCTGTGATTTCTGTATGATTCTGCCTCCCTAAAATCCTTAAAATATCCCTTTCTAGGCAGCATTTAGGCAACCAAAATGATCAAGTTTTGTTGATGTTGACACGACACACAAATCAAATTATAATGTGGTCCTCCTGGGGAAAAAAGCCCCATCTCTGGGGAGGGGGACACTGGTAAGCCGGCTCTTATTGCTCAACTAGGTGGTATAAAGTTTTTAAAACAAGCTCTCTGCTTCTTCCCCATTCTTCTTTCTCCTACCCTATCATTACCCAACAATCCCAATATTTTAAAGCTGTTGTTGTTGGGCTGTTAGTCCCTTGGGGGGGAGCATGGTTTGTAACTCCCCTAACTTGGCAGACAAGAGACCTCTTTCCTTTGAGGTGTCCCTGGGTTTATCCAGGTGCTTACCCCGCTCTTCCAGATCACAGGAAATAACAACAAAAAATAAATATTGAGTTGATTCTCAGAGGGAGATGCTGGCAGACAAGGCAAGCCTTTTTTGGATCACACCCTGGCTATCTGCCCCACACAGCCCAAGGGATGTGACACGGTTTGTCAGTGAACTTAGGAATATCTGAAATAGAAGTCGATATGCTTAGTTAGACACAGGTCAATTCTTCCCCCAGCCTTTTGGACTTCAGTTTAATTTAACAAGACTTTATTGTGTACCAGTCAGGTGCCAGCCACTGGGGACTGACTCGAAGCCAAAAATAAGAATTTGGCTAAAGCTTCATGGGAAGGCCTCTTTGATGAATCCTTTAAGAATTTAGTGGCTTTAAGAAGGGATTCTAAAGCCCAAGAAGTCCTAGAGATATTCGCTTTGATTCAACTCTATGTTTATTAACTGTTTTTTGCTTGGCAGGTAGTATGGTAAGCAATGGAGATATAAAATGAATGAATGAATGAAATCTATGTCCAGGACTGCGCTAAGCAATGAAAATCCACATACAAAATTGGAGACAATCCTTGTCCTCAAGAAGCTGATGTTCTAATGGAATAGTATCGATAAGGTGTTTATCTTAGTCCCTAAATAAATATAAATGATAGCCATGATAAGCATGAGGATGGTGGTGATGATGAATTGGGAAGGCAATCGTGTAATTATTTGGAAAGCTCTAAGAATGGTGAGTAGAGTGACTGGAGAGGAGAATGACATACCCCTTTCAATAGGAATTTAATTAATTAATGGCCAGCTCATCTCTGAGTTTTTTCAAACTGGCTGAGTTCTCAGATTTTTTGTGTAACCTAGATTGTACCAATTCAGAGAATCATTTGACTCAAGTAACTTTTCTTAAATAGAAAAATAACTCTAGGAGGGTTAAGAGCCACCGATCATTCACACATGAGTGAGTATTAATCTCCCCACTGCAAATGGGGGGACTGAAAGTTTTGGTTGATCTCATTTCCCACAGATTGAGCTGTCCGCTCTATGCTGATCATCCCAACAGGTACATTAGCCAGACCTCCGTTCTTTCCCAAGCTTCAGACTCATTTCACCAGCTGCCTGCTGGGTATCTGTATCTTAGGTATCTGGAACTCGGTGTCAGGGTCCAATCCTAGGAGTTGGGGATGTTTGCAGGCCCTGAATCGGGCCACTCCCCACCCCTTGATTTGCCACTCACACTCACTCACTCATTCCATTTAAGTGCTTAGAGCTCAGGTAGATGGAGAGCTAGACACTTGGAAGGGAAAATGGGACTAATGGTAACAGCACAAGAATGTTTGCTCTTTGGGCCCGCTCAGCCTGAGTAATTTAGTCCCTGAGACGTGTTTCTGTGTGTTTCTGTGTCCCACTTTCCCCACACACCTGAGCAAATGACAGCCTTTCTTAACCACCACCTCCAGAGGCAGGAACCTCCCTGGAGCCCGACTTAGGCTGGCTCGTTTTTCTTGCTAAAGGCCTGAGTTGACATCTGCTGGGATCTCCAGTTCTTTAATTCTTTCTTTCCTTGAATCACAAGGGATCAAGAAAGACTCAATAATCTGAGAAAAGGAAACCAGAATGAAGAAAGAGAAATAATAAACAGGAAAGAGAAAATAATAAAGCAGAAGGGAGATAGGTAAAAATAACTCTACCGAGGGGCAGAAGTAAAGACATGAACTAATGTTCTTGGAGAACTTTTTATATTTATAGAAAAGCACCTAAGGAAGCAGTCAGATGAGGACGGGAATCTGAGGTAAGGAAGGAGAAGGGAAAGAAGGGAGGGAGATGGACACATGGGGGGAAAAGACTAATTGGATTTCAGATATGATCCCCTGGGATTTCAGACACATCAGCTTTTCAAATGCACCAAAATCTTTGAAAATACAGGAAACTGCTTTGGATTTTGGCGGGGAGCTCTGACCACTCAAGTCCTGTTTTTTGTTTTGATTTGTGTCTTTCCTCTACTAGGAGCAGTTTCCCTAGAGGTTGGCATGTGGGATAAATCATCGAAAGGAAGAAGAGGAAAAACAATTCATTGGGAAGGAAGGATTCCTTCTGACAAGGACTACTTGGGTCAAGGAAGTTTTTTCAAGGCAACTACATTCCAGAAAGCAAAGGCCCAGGAAAAACCCAGCCGGGGGTTGGGGCTGTCTGCCCAGAGCCGTGCGGGAGTCCTGAGAGCATCGAGTGCCAGGGACAGAGCTGGAGCCGCTGAGAGCTCTGGTTTATATTAAGGACCGGGTTCACAGGAGGGATAGGGAACTTGGGAGGGAAATAATCAGGATGCCTTGTGCATCAGGCTCCGGGTCAGGAGCCCAGCGCTTTCTGCTTCATCCCTCTTTGTGACTCTGTTGTCCCACTGAGATGCCGTATGGAGGATGGGGACCAAGAGAATTCTTCATGGCAGAATCTGATGACTCTTAAATGGACTTTTGGGAAACAACATGATAGTCTTGGCTCCAAAAATATGGTCAGACTTTGACTGGAGCAATCTCAATTCATTTTCTCACCCTTCCCTGACCTGCAATAGCACTGGTTTTGGAGTTAGGAGACCTGGGTTCAAATCATGTCTTTGCCCGTCCAATTGGGCAAATCATTTTCTGCTCTGGATGCGTTTCTTTATCTGTAAAATAATTATCTTAAATTAACAGATGTTTAATTTTAAGTCTCTGATGTCCTGCTCTGGATCTGTTTCTTTATCAGTAAGCCAAGTTTCTTGAATTAATAGATGTTTAGTTTTAAGTCTCTGATGAGAGGGATTATGGTCATTAGGTTAATTCTTCTTTTTTCTGCTAACTTTTGACCCACTGGTTTAATTCAGTCTTGTCATGGATTTAGAGCAAGGAGAAATCTAAGAAATCAACTAGTCCAAAAAAAGTGAATTTAATAGATGAGGAAGCTGGAGACTTAAGAGGGAAAGTGATTTGTAACAGAGTGATCAGTAACAGAGACAAAAATTGCCCAGTGATATATAGAGAAATACCTATTTTTTATTTGCTAGGTGGCCTTGTATAAGTTCATAATAATGATGATAATATTAACAGTTTTTTTTAATCCTTTGAGATTTGCAAAGCAATTTACAAATGTGATCTCATTTGGTCCCAATAACAACCCTGGGAAGCAGTGTTATTATTATCCCTATATTCCAGGTGAGGAAACTGAGGCACAATGAGGTTAATGACTTGTCCAGGGTCACTCGAGAGAACTGTGTTTCTAAGTTAGGATATGGACTGAGGTCTTCAAAGGTCAGAACATGAAGTAAAGAGGTCCATTTCTCTGCGTGACTTGTGGATTTATTTTTTTTCTTCCCACTTTTTCTTTATAGTTACAGCTTCTACAATGATTAGACCCACTTATTCTTCACTTTAGCACAAGATGACCACAAACCACCTGCCATATTTTATTTAATTGGGACAACACACACACATACACACACACACACACACACACACACACACACAGACACACACACTTCACAGCAAGTGGAAAGTGAATAAAGAATGTCCCAGAAGTTCTTTTGAGGTCAGCTGGCTGATTTCCCCTAAATATCAAATTCAGAAAGTGAGTTGCTTGAAAATTGCTCATGTGATTTGTATGAAGAGGGTCAGGGATATGTTCTATGAAAATGAAGGGTCACGCAACTTTTCTCAATCTCAGTTTCCTAATCTGTTAAAAAATTGAAACAAGAAAACCCCCAACAAGAGAAGGAGTAGACTAGATGCTTTCAGAGTTTTCTTCCAGCTCCAAGTCTATGATACTATGAAGTTGCTGAGGTAACATGGAAGAGATAGAGACTGGGTTCAAATGCTAACACCAGGAAATCAATAGGGTCCCTTCTAACTCACAGCCCTTCGTACAGGTTATCTAGTATTTCATTGATGGGGGTACTCTGGTTGGCAGATGGATATGGATCACACCCTCTCATTTTGTATGATTCTGGTCCAGATCTAAATTCCAACTCTAGTTCTTTGTTGAATGTGTAAGTTTGGACAAGCCACATTTTACTGGATGACAGTTTCATCATTTACAATGAGGTGGTTGGACTTGATGGCATCTAAGGTCCCTTGAATCTCTAAATCTTTGATCCCATGATTTTTTTGTCGTGAATTTTTTTTGAGAGAGCCCTCAGAGAAGCTCTACTTTCTCCAACTTTCTATGGACAACCTTGTATTTTGGATACAATTGGGAAGGGACAGAGGCTCCAAGGTGACAAAAAACCCTTCAATCAGTTTTTAATTGTATTTGATTCAGACATGTTTCCCATTGTTTAGTTTTAGTCTTGTATTTTAAATCTGTCACATCTTTGGAGGTCTACCTCCCTATCCATTGTTCTCACAGCCAAGCTATGCTCTCAATTGCACCTTTCATTAATGGTGACGCTGTTCCATCACAAATCAAGTCTCCAAATTTCAGAGCCATCCTGTCCTTAAAACAAATTTAATTCTGAAATTCTCTGATGAGAGCCAAGTCCATCAACTGAGCCCCTTCCTCAGGGGGAGGAGAGGACTAAACTAAACAGAAATAAATACAGTGATGGAAGAGTTCATAATCAAAACATTGACAGAGCAGCAATTCTATGAATCCCGGATTGCTGTTGCTATTGGTCTTATTTCGACCACGATTAGTTTAAAGGTACCTAAGGTTTGCTCACTCTACATTGGAGCATTTATAAGAGATTCCCACTTTTCTTTGTCTTTATCAGTATCAAATCTCACAAGCATTAACTTGCTAGGGCCCCCTAAGAATAGGCTACTGTTCTGTTAGAACTAATTTTCTGAGTTGTGGTTATGTGTGAAGCTTTGTAAAGGCAGTAATGAGGGGGAAACACTTAGTCTCCTAGGGACTTTTCATATGGATAAGTGTTCAGTTGGTGGTTTGTATATTATTATTAAACCTTTTAGTCAGATTAAAGATGGATGTTTCTTTTCCATGAGGTCTAAAATCAGGCAATCATTCTCCCATTCCATTCCAACTACTTTGGTAATTACCATAGCTTTTAGGGTTCTTATGCCATAGAATATAAAGGAAAATTTTGGAGAAATATATGATTGAAAAAGAGATATTAGGTAGTAAGAAAAGAAAAAAAAAGATAAATATTCTATGTATTAACCAAATAATCAATAGGCATTTGTTAAGTACCTATTATATGGCAGGTACTGTGCTGAGTACTAGAGATATTACCAAAAAAAAAAAAAAAGAAAGAAAAGAAAAAGGAAAAAAGAAAGATAAAAGAAACAAAGATTGTCCTCAGTGAGCTTATATTCTATTAGAAGTACCTTAAAATTTAAAAAAACCAGGGGAGAACATCCAGGATTGGGTGAATTTTCTGTTGAAGACTTATTGGAAGAAACAGACTAGAATCACACAGTATACGGAACATCCACAATGATGAGATTACATTGATTACTGAACCATGCTTTAAGATACATTATATTATAGTACTTGGGTGTAGTGCTATTACAGTACAAGAGCTCTGAAGTCAGGGAATTCATTTTTGTATTCACCATAGATTTAAATTAATCCAACAAGCATTTATTAATCAATCAATAGCTATTTTAAAGCACCTAATGAGTGTCAGGCATTGTCCTAAGTGCCTGGGATACAAAAAGAGCAAAAAACAACTTCTATCCTCAAGAAGCTTATAATCTAATGGGGAAGATAAAACATATGTGTAAATGAGCTATAAATAGGAAGCATAATAGATGAATGAAGGCACTAGAACTAAAGAGAGTTGGGGAAGGCTTCTTATGGAAGGTAGGATTTTAGCTGGAGTTGAGGGAAGGCAGGGAAGTCAGTGGTTAGCACTTGTGGTCAGAGGGAGTGATCTGGAGGAGGATCCAGCCAAGAAGGAGAGGAGAGATCTGTTTTATAGGAGGAAAGCCAGAAAAGTGACTAGAGGATTGGGGAGGAGACAGTGATCAGCAGCTACACAGAAGTGGAGGAGAAGGAGGATTGGGAAAAACCATCAGAGAGAACCGTTTCAGAGGAATGATAAAGTTGGAAGCCGGATTATAAAACATTAAGAAAAGAGTGGAAAGAGAGAAAGGGAAGGCTCTTCTCCTTTTTGAGGAGTTTAGCTACAAGATAGGAGGATGAGGGAATGGAAGGATCAAGTGATTTTTTTCCAGGATGGTGGAAGCAGGGGACATGGGCCCATTTGTAGACAAAAAGGGAATGAAATAGAGACTGGATATAACTGAGAGAGTGGGGATGACAGCACCTACTATGTGCAAAGCCCACTAAGATAATCTCTGCCCTCAAGGAGTTTATATTTTGCCTATTAACTCCTTTAGTTATGGCTGATCAGGGGCTGACTGCCTTCGTACAGGGAAGGGAGGTCCCTCCTTCTTCCTCACCTATCCCAACTGTTGAAGAAAATCCAGCTTTCGATTAGAACATAACTAATGATCGCCTGTCCCTGTATGCTTTGGAGGGGGGCCTCCATATTTTATCAACATGGCAGCTACCCGTCAACGTGTGGCGCTTGGAGTAGCTCACTGGGAGTTCATATCCACCAAGACTATCTAAACAGACCATTAAGTGGTAGTAAAGTAACACATGTGAACGACAGGTCAATAAATTTCCAACAACTTATGTTCGGCTGCAAGAGGCTGGTGGTTTCGGAACATTGTCGTGTTTACATAAAATCAATTTTACAAGCGGCCTTAGGTAATTAGGGAATATGCCATCATACATAGTATATTTTACATCCACCATAATAGCTGCTGCATTAATCTAATTGATCTTCTCTCCTTTGTTTGATATTGGGTTTTTGCTTATTTATTTATTTTTTTCTAAGCTTCTGCCACTTTCCTGGCTAAGGTAGAAGGACGCTGCAGAAACACTGACTTGTGAAAAGTGACATTATTTCTGGCCCCTACATGCCCATAGATGACCCTAAGTTTCACTGATGTGTTGATTTCTGATGGGACTCTTGGATGCTCAAATGGAAACAAACAGGAGTTATAATTTCTTTTTTAATTTGTCTTTGTTGGGGGGGGTGGGGACTGCAGAGGGAGTCCCCCTCTGAAGATGTAGATCAACTTGTTGGCAACTTTTTGTCTTAGAATATTACTGGAGGCACTGAGAGGTTAAAGCTATACGCCAAGGTATTTTTAAAATATCTTTTAAAAAGGTTTTTAAAAAAGGGTTGAAGAAAAACAAGCCAAAAAAAAAAAATGATGAGTGTCCGATTTTGTGGCAAGTGCAGGGAACATTGGGATTAATGTTGGTTTATCTCTTAACCTTCTAACCCCCGTGGGTCACGCTGACCTATTCATTACAAAGACCCCAGGCAGAAGACTTGGAAAGAACCATGTGGGTGGTGGGAGCGCAGCCTGAAGAGGAGCCCAGATGTCACAGGCAGGGACAAAGGTGCGCCTCTCCTTGGGATGTGCTGCCTTGCAGGACGCTTAATTGCGATGACTTACAACCCAGATGCACCAATCCGGCCCTCTCCTCCCTCGGAGAGAAGGGGGATGCTGGCGCGTGTCTATGCACATGAGAAAGCGTGCTTACCATGGGAATTCACGGAGCCATCTGTTCTCCAAGTGCCTTCCGGAATGGAGATTCTGGAAACCATCTGCAAAGTGCCCTTGCCAGGGTGCCCAGAGTCTCCTGCCTGTGCAACGTGCCGATTCTGTGGCTCTTTTCATTGTCATTGTTCGGCTCTGAGGCTCCGCAGGAGAAAGCTATCACCATGGCCCCCACTGGGAGCCCTCAGCTTAGTTTTCTCCAATCAGATGGCCACCTCCTGGGCGTTACACATAGTAGGTGCGCTACACACAGTAGGCCCGCCACACACAGTAGGTGCACAACAAATATCTGATGAATGAATGTAAAAGTGACAGGGCAATGTCTGTGATATGGGTTGGAAAATGGTAGGACAGATGGACAAGGAGGTTGGGTGGTGAGCAAAAAGACATGTCGGCAGATAGAACGTGGAAAAACCGAGCTAGAATCCAGCCTCCGGCCTTTATTGGCTGGGCTTGCTCCGGGTTCCTGATCTGTGAAATGGGAGCAGTGAGAGTAGTATAGGACCTGTCTCCTGAGGTGGTTGTGAAAATCAAGCGAGTTAGTATTCGAAAAGCGCCTGACTCATAGTAGGTTCTGTGTAAAATGCTAGATGGAGATGAAGATGATGGGTAGAAATGGAGGAGAGGTGGTAGTAGTGGTGGTGCTGGTACTAATGGAAATAAGAGAGGAGAAGGAAGGGAGTGGTGGTGGAAATAGTAATAGTAGTAGTAGTAGTAGTAGTAGTAGTAGTAACAGTGGTAGTAGGAGGAGGAGGAAGAGGAGGAGTAATGGGCTGGTGATGGTAGCAGTAGTAATAGGAAGAGAAGGTAGTAGTGGTGATAGGGAGAGGAGGAGGAGAGGAAGGAGAGGTAGTAGTAGCAATAGTAGTGGCAGCAGGGGTGATGGTGGTGAGTAGTATAATAGCAGTGTAGAGTGGGCAGGGTCCAGTCCCTCTTCTGTCACTTACTGGAGCATCAGCATATCCCATCTATTGAGTTGAGTCATTTTTCAGTTGTGTCTGACTCCTTTTGGGGTTTTCTTGGCAAAGATACTGGAGGGTTTGCCATTTCCTTCTCCATCTCATTTTCAGATGGAGAAAGTGAGGCACACGGGGATAAATGACTTGCCTGGGTCTCACAGCAAGTAAGTGTCTAAGACTTCATATGAACCCAAGAAAGGAGTTCCCTTAACTCCTGGCCCAGCCCTTTATCCACTTCACCCATCTGGGTACTAGCAGTTCCTTAAGACTTTTACTAACAGATGCTGTCGGATTCCTTTAAGCATGAACCATTTAAAGCTGAAAGAGCCCATGGAAGCCTTCTAATCCACTTAATCCAACCCCTCATTTTCCCCACATGGAACTTGGAGCTTCAATACCTTTCCCAAGCTCCCAGAGCTAATACTTAAAGGCAGGATTGGAATCCAGTTCCCATGACAATAAAAGCCAATCCCTTTCCACCCTGGCATACATATGTCTGTTCATTTTTTTTAAAAGCTTCATCACATGAAGAAATAAATCTGCCAGTTGGCCTAAGCCTGGAGAGCTTGAGGAGGTGTTCTAACCTTCCTGAGAACAGTTGGACCCTCCTTGGCATATCAGGGAACCAACGGGAAAGTTTGTGGCACAATCAGTCTCACAATCAGACGCAGGACCAGTTTACCTCACCACAGAGGAAAGAGGAGAAGTAAGATTGGCAGAGAGAGCCCTCTGGAGAGAGTTCTGAATCCCTAGTCTGGAATCTCTGACCCTTTGTAGCAGTGCCTTTGGGCAAAGCCCCCTACTCTTTCCATCTTGGCTTTCTCATCTGTAAAATGGATATAATTCTGCCTATAATCTCCCCAAATGCAGCAATGCCCCTAAGGCTCCTTGAAACTCCTGGGCACTCCATTACACCAGTTATTACTATGAACATTTTTATTTTGCAGAGGCAGGAAGCTCATTGCTTTTTCCAAGAAGATTTATTTCTGAGTCTAACTTAATGGTGTCTGAACCTTCCTTGTGCTGTGAATCTTATTGAATTTGGAAAGTGTGTCTCTTCCCTTTTCCTCTTCCCTATAATCCAAATTAAATCCTTTGAAAGGCAGCCCTGAAGTTTTCCTTCCCATTACTTACCTATTTCAGGACACGCTAAGTGCTATAGAAGCTGAAATAATTACATCTGACAGTTTTTATCTGCTCAAAGATAAGATTTTATTTTCATTATTCCCCCTTTAAAGTAGAAATGAAAAAAAAAAGGCATTTGCATACGGCTTCTCTCTGACAAACATAATTCCACAGTGAGACAAGGAACAAGCTAATGTCCAGGCTATTTCTTAACACCTTCTAACAAAATCAACCTGGGTTGTTGTTTTTTTTTTCCCAGTACAGCCATGAGTCAAATACCTCTTGGGCTAAGTGCCAAAGATGACATTCATTGAATTGTTGATCAATGCTGTTTTTAGTATGGTTGATATTTAGGCAGAGATAGAAAGACAGTCAGAGACACGCAGAGACAAAAGAGAGAGAAAACAAAAGAAAGAGACAGAGAAAGAGAGAGAAAAGAGGGACAGAAAGAGAGGGAGGGAGACAGACAGAGAAAGAGAGAGAGACAGAAAGAGAGGGAGGGAGAGACGGAGAAAGAGAGAGAGAAAAAAGAGAGAGAGAGAGAGAGACAGAGAGAGAGAGACAGAGAGAGAGAGAGAGAGAAGGAGGAGGAGGAAAGACAGGTAAAAAGAGAAACAAGGGGGAAGAAAGAGAGATAAGAATTCATAGACAGAGATATCAGACAAAGTCTGCTTTTAGTTTTTCTCACTGCTGATAAAGCTCATTTCACTGGGCAGGCCCCAACAGTATCCATCATTCATACAATGTCCTGCTTGTCTCAATAGCTGTTGGTCACATTATTTCTCTCGAAGATAGCAAGAGGCAAAACAGAATCAAGACAGAGTATCAATTAATCACTGACCAGTATTTCCCACACGCATGAAGAATACCAATCCACATAATGGATTACAAGATGATCCAGCTGAAGAGAACCGTCTCCCTGATGAGAAAATGGGGCCCTATGGGTAGGAGAAGCATGTCTGCCTTGGGTTGGGGCCTAGGGCCACTCTACCTAATTTGGCCTGGTGGCTCTGGCTTCCTCCAAAGGGTTCACATGCCTTCTGCATTTGTTTTTGAAAAGTCTTTGTAGAGGCCGAGGGGGTCTGACCCAAGAGAAGGGGAAAAGCCGTTGGGAGATGCTGCGCTTCCTTATGTCACCAATCAAAGGCACCTTTGCAGGGAAAAATTCCAGCACTCATTTGTGCTCACCTGAGGAAAATAACTCCGACCTTTAAAGTGTCCACAACTATCAAGTCAATGGGGTGTTGTCCCAGGAGTTAGCCCATTTTGGCCAGCTGGGTGATTCCCGGAGAGTGGTTCCCAGAGCAACAAATAGATCACAAGGGAACATAAATACAATATTTCGCTGGTGGCAGATTCAAGTTCTGTACAATTGACAGTCATGGAGTGTGCACTAAGCATGAGGAAGACCCTGGGCTAGGCTCTAAAACAAAATAAGGCACAGTCCTTGTCCTCAAGGAGCTTACAATCTGAGGAGTGAGTGCTCTATCTTGTTTTATTTCATAAATTATAAATAAATAAAATATTTAAATGTTGTGAATGAATCATTTTTAAAAGAAATGTTAGGAGGGAGAAATCCACTGTGGCTGGGGAATGAAGGAAGAATTCATGGGAGAGGTAAGAGTTTTGCTTGTCCTTAATGGAACAGAAGGAAGAGAGCATCTTCCAGGAGTGACAAATGGCTTAGGGGTTTAGAACTGCAAGGGTTCTCAAAAACCCTCCATGTTGCACATGAGGAAACTGAGGCAAAGAGAGGTTAATTGTCTTGCCTAGGGACACTTAGCTAGTAAGTGTCTGAGGCTAGATTTGAACTTGTTTCTCCCCAAAGCCAAGTCTGGCACTTTATCCACCAAAGGTTTTCCTGACCTCAAACCTAAATTTCTCTCTTTGTAACTTCTACAGTGGCTTCTGGGACTACATGGAATGAGTCTAATTTGTCCTCAACAAGAACACTGAAAATAGCTAGCATTTTCCTCCTGAGTCTCCTCTGGGATCAACAGCCTTCGTGCCTATAACCACTGCTCATATGCCTGATTATGAGATGACTATCCTGGATATTCTCCATTTTATTAATGTCCTTAAACTGTGGGACACAGAACTGAACATGATAACCTAAATGAGTTTGATGAGAGCAGAAGACAGGGAGACAATAGCTTCCAAACTCACAGAAGCCATACCTCTCTTGTTGTGCCCCAAAATGGCTTTAGTTAAAAGTTAGTGTTTTTTGTTTGTTTCCCAACCGCCCTCCTCCTAACTCATCATTAGCTTGTAATCCACTAAGACACCCCCGACATTTTCTACAACAATTCCTGTCCAGCTCTTCCTTCTTCCATTTTAAATATTTATGAAGTTGATTTTTTGTACCCAAGTGTAAGACTTTACATTTACGCCTACTGAATGTTATCTGATGAGATCCAGACCAATGCTTTGGTCCGTCAATATCTCTTTGAGTCCTGCCTCTGTCATCCATTATATTAGCTCCCTCTCCTAGCTTCATATTATCTGCAAAACAGAAGCATCTTTAATCTTCATTTTCTCTCTCCCATTAAATTGTCCCATTAAGATCATGCTTTGCTTGGCCTGTATTGCTAAAAGTTAACAGTGCAATGCAATATCATTAAGCCATGGCCCAGAACTACCATAAAATGATATGGTAAATTGGTTTATAAAGTTTTTAAAAGAGCAAATGATAAATGATGAACTCTTCTTACTTATCCAAACATAAAAAATAAACATCTCGATCTAACGATTTGCTTATTTAACTGATGGCTTCTATCCTCAGAAGAGGCTCTTAACACATTAAAAGATTGTTTTTAAAAATCCCCACTGCGAGTCACCAGAACAAATGAATAATCCCAAGTGCCATTTATCACATTGCCCAGCCTAACAAACTTCTTATTAATGTACAAAAGACACATGCCTGAAAATGTATATGTGCCAGAGGAAGAAGCTCTTTTGTTTGTCATCGTCCCTATGGGAAATCTATTTCACCTATAGACGAATGTGCTGATTTGCAAGAAGGCCAATAATTCCTATCTAAATGTGGATGAGCACATAAGGCCGTAAAAATGATAAGTCTCAAAATCCTGGAATTTCAGAATTTTAAGGAACCTTCAGAATTCACCTGATCAAATCCACGTCTGAGAAAGAGTATCCTGTAAGAAATGTCTGACAAATCACCATTCAGGGTTACCTTAAGGACACCATTCAAAGGGAAACTCACTACATCCCCAATAGCCATTGTGTTTTTGCATGATCCAAATTGTTAGGACAGGGGCAGCTAGATGGCATTAGAATGGATGCAGGCTGATCAATAGTTGGGAGAGTCATTCACATCTGGCCTCAGACGCTTACTAGCTGGGGCAGTTACTTAACCAGGTTTGCCTCAGTTTTCTCATCTGTAAAATGAGTTGGAGAAGGAAATGACAAGTCTCTCTGCCAATCCTAATAAGGTCATGATGAGTGGGTTTTAACTAAAATGACTGAAATACCAATTGTTAGGATGTTTTTCCTCATACCAAGGATTAATTGATCTTTCTATATCTTCTACTCCCTTTTCTACATTAAAAAAACATACATCAGTGGTTCTCAAAATTTTGTTTTCAGTATCTTTATCCTATTAAAAATGATTGAGGATCTCTCCAAAGCCTTTTTGTTTACCTGGGCTATATTTATAGACATTTACCATATTGGAAATAAAAACTATTTTTGAATTTGTAGACCCTCTAAAAGGGTTTCAGAGATTCCCAGGATTCTCTAGACCATACTTTGAGAACCACTGACATACATAAAGACACATCCCATGAGTCTTCTCTTCATTCTAACCATTCCAATTCCTTTTAAAAAACTTCCTGTTTACTAGGTCCTTGCCCATCTTAATCACCATTATCTGGACACCCTCCTCTGGATGTTTTCTAGTTTATTAACATCTGTGCTAAAATGCTCTTCCTGAACCTCAGATATAAACTGACTATGATGCAATGCAATTATCCCATTTTCATCCCTGGGTACCATCTTTTTTGTTGTTGTTGGGACAGCTAGGGGATGCTGCAGTGGATAGAACTCTGGGTCTCTGGTCATGAAAACTCATCTTCTGGAGTTCCAATCTGACTCCAGTGTGGATGACCCTAGGCAAGTCAAGAACAGCATTAAAATCGAGCTCTTTAAATTCAGCTCAATGTCTCAATAGCTTTTTTTGGCAGCTATATTACACAGTTGACTTTCATTGAGCCCGGTTTCTTCAAACTTCCAGATTTTTTAAAGAGAATTTAAAAGAATTTTAAAAAGAATTATCGACTTTATTATCTTATATTGGTGAAGGTGTCTCTATCCAAATTATTGATTGTGTGTGTCACACACTTGCATGCACACACACACACACACACACAAACACATACAGAGGATCACTGAAGGCAAGATGTTGCAGAGGAACAGGTTTGACTTGGAATTCAAAGGATGTCTTTTGGAGTCCCCATTCTAAGCTAAGTGACCTTGAATAAATGAAAGGATCACAGGTCTGCAGTGGTGACTTTAAGGAGAGCTAGTCTAATGACCTCATTTTATGGATAAGGAAAATGAGGTTCAAAAAGGTCACAGGGGATTATTCCGAGGATAACAAAAAGTAAATAGTAGAGAAAAGATTTGAATCCAGATTCTCTAACTCCAAATATATTGTACCAAAACCTTGCCATCTTTTAACCTCATTTTCCTCATCTATAAACTCTAATAATCTACTGAATAGAATGTAAGGGTATATTATATATGTATGTATTTTGGCAACTTCCTGAAGAGGAAAAAAGCCCTGGATTTAGCCAGAACTTGGGTTCAGATCCCAGGTCGGCTTCTATCTATCTCACCATTAGAAAGACACTGAATCCCCCTAGACCTCGATGTCTTGCTCTGGAAAATGAGGGGTCTAGAACTAGTTGCCCTGGGGTGTCTTCCAGCCCTAACTCTTAACGTTTTGGAAGAGTCATGTCTACAAGGCCTAGTAAGGTTTTTTCTTCAGCACCGGGGGCTGCTGGTATCAGTCAATAATACAGTGGACAATTGCTCAGGCAGCCTTCAGGTCATCTGTTAAAGCTATAGCAAAGTAATATACTCTAATCACAGAAGAGGAGCAATAGATCCCTGATGGCTGACCCTTGGGCCGGCAGTGTGCAATATCAGGCAGGTTTCATTTAAAATGTAATGAACACACCTGGAAATCTGCTTGTAATTAGGAAGGGATAATGAATCCATCTATCAAGTGGAGGCCTGTTTGTCAGTAGCTCAGTATGCAAAAGAGAAACAGGAATTCATCGTCAACCTTTTGCTTTGCCTTTTGCTGAATTATTAGCTCTCCTCGAGCTGGATGGAGTCCAGATAGACAAATCTTCGGGGGTAGGCAGGTATAGTTGAACCCCAAAGTACTTGGTCGACAGCAAAGACCATAAGGGGATGAATTGGGGCATCTTAACAGAGGCTCTACCATCTGATTGAAAATAGTTATCATAATAATCAACCTGGGAGAAGGTCACAGAGCCAAGACATCTTCCCAGAAATGTTAATGAAGCCAATTTAGAAAATTGAAAAGAAGAAATGCTTGGGCATAAAGAGGATTACAAAGGATTTATAGTAGGATTCTCACCGATCCCAACAACCTGGGAAAGGCTGCTAGCTTTATTCGGCAAATTGGTCAATGGAAACAGGCCGAATTCCTTGCCAAAATTAGTTTAAAACATTAACTTGGTAGTAGAAAAAATTGTGGCAAGAACCCAACAAATCCTCAATCTTAGAATCCTGTCCCATGCTCTCTCTACTAGACTTCCATGGGATCAGTGGTAGATGGACATTCATTGCTTAAAAACAAAGATTATATTTCCTAACAAACAATATATATTGCCAACCGAACAGCATTCAATTCAACATATAGTCTATTTATGTTCATTTTCCCATTCACAAAATGAAGACAGTTGTTCTAAGATCATATAGATTTGGGGTAAAGACATAGATGAATCAACCGACCAATCAACAAACGTTTACTAAAGCATTTACAATGTCCCAGACACTATGGACTGAAATAAATGTGAAAATGAAGCTCCTTTTCTCTCAGGACGCTTATATCCAAATGAGAATTTTCTTCGTCTCTACATGAAAAGTCCGTCCTTGAGTAAGCATTTATTAAGTGCTTCCTCACTGCTAATAAATGTCTGAACCTGGATTTGAGCTCAGGCCTTCCTGTCCTCAGTACTAGCACTCTATCCACTGTGCCAGCAGCTGCCCCCTCCACATCCTTAGAGAAGAACAAGTTCTAGATGTCTAAGAGGAGGATGCCGAGGCGGGACTGAAGCTCAACAAGGAAAATGAATTTCAAAATCTGAGAGAAGATATTGTAGTCCAGAGGAAAGGATGAGATGATCCCCAAAACTGTTGTGAAGTAGAAGAGAAGGCTCAAACCAGAGATTGAGAGCCTCTGTATGGATAGTAGACACCACATGTATGAAGAACCAACAAAGAAGAAAAGGAAGGAGTTTTTCCACAAATGGGAGGAGAAGCAGGAGAAAGGAGAGAATATTCAAGAGTAGCAAGTGCCATAGAGAGGTCACGGATGACCAGGATTGAGAAAAAGCTGCTAAGAGGTCTCTGGTAACCTTGGAGTTGAATGATACCAGGAGCAGATTGCAAAGAGTGGAAGAGGAAGGGATAGGATAGAAATATGGCAGCCCTTCTACCTACCATGTTATGGCAACTTGTCACATCCCTGACACCGTTCACCCAGATCAGGTTGAATATGTCATGATCCAAATTAATCGTTGAAAGCCGGACAGGGCTGTGGGCTCATAATGTCACAGTGCTGGGTTTGATATCAGAAGACTTAGATTTAAATTTTAGCTTTGCTCTTATTGTCTTTGGGACTTCGGGTGAGTTCCTTCAACTCAATGAGCCTTAGTGTCCTCATCTGAAGAATGAGTAGAATTGGACTAGATGTCTTCTGGGTCCCTTTCAACTCTCAACAAATGATCCCCGCAGAATATTCAGGATATTTCCGACCTGAATCAAATCATTGTCAATCAACTGAGCAATCAGATCAAAGCAAAATCATTAGAGACAAAAACAGAGAACCTTTGTTTCAGAACTGGAAGGAAACTTAGAACCATCTCATTCACACAACCCTTTTCTTTCACAGATGGCAAAATTCATGCCCAGGGAAGGGAAGTTGAGTCCTTTCCAATCCATGCAATCCAACAGGGAGATATCATGTGCCAAGCTCTTCCTCGGTGCTGGGAAGATGAAGACAAAAATATAATACTCCCAGGTCTCTAGGAGCTACATTATAATGGAAAGGGAGGGGGGTGATTTGCCCAAAGTCAGGTTTCCCAATGCCAAGTCTAATATTCTGTGCCATGACCTCACATTTTCCATCTTCAGTTTCAGCCAAAATCAAGAGAAGACTTGGAGGAGGGTATCCACAATATTTATGAAAGTAGCCTGGTTACCTATTGCTATTCAAATTGGCAGGGATGTTTTTACCCTTTGCTCTCAGCACCCCTCTGACGGAAGGGACAGAAATTCCTTGGCCAGGGCCATTCTGCATTTTCCCTATCCCAAAATAGAATCTTTTAATGACAATATACACTTAGTCTCTCCTTGACACTAGAACTCGAGATCTTTTTTTTTTCCCCTAAGCTATATTCAGTTCACTGCCCCTCCTTAAATGCTGAGCCCAATCAGGCTTAATTTTTGTTTATTTTATCTTCAATGTCCTTGAATTTGTTTGGAGATGGGTGCTTTATAAATGATGATAATGTTCATAATCAAATATAACCTGTGGTAATTGGATTTGAAGGAAATGGAAAGGAAAACACTGCAAATGGAATCCTTTTCAATAGCTCATAATTAGCTAAGAGCTTGAATGTTTTAATCTCTAGATTCACTTTCAGTATGCAAGACAGGATATAAGGCTGTCAGGGTCTCATTTGGATCAGAATGGGGAATATAATAGTGTCAGGATCTCCCATGGACCAGGATGGAGAACGTAAGAATGTTAGGGTCTTCTGTGGACCAGGGTAGAGAATATAAGCAAGTCGGGATCCCATGTGACCCAGGATTGAGATCCATTTCTTCAGATCTGTGAGCTCTATCACACCTCCCTTATGTGATTAGGTCTCATGACAATATAATCCTGGACTCTTTGACAAGTGCTCTTTGAGAATTTGTTCGTATGGGCATCAGTCAGATTGGTTCGTTTAACAATCTTGGTAGACAAACCCATAAATTAGGCTCTGGTCTTGGTTGCAGATCATTAGAGGTAGATTACTAAGGTAGAATATGAACCCCAAACCAAAACATTTTGTTCTAGTATAGAAATCAATGAAAAGTCTCCAGATCCACCTGCATGGTAATAAATCAAGGTCATGTGTCAGTGAGCACTTGTTAAGAGTTCATCACTTCCAAGGCAAGATAGTGAGTGCTGGAGATACAAAGAAAGTCAAAAATAGCTCTTGCCCTCAAGGAGCTCCCATTCCAAAGGGTAGAACAGTCTGCCAATTTTTATGCTCATCTTGGCTAAATGAGAGGTAACAGTAGAATAGCATGTGCAAGTGAGGGCTAGAATTTGTGGTGAACTCTTGGCAGATTCAGGGCTCTGCTACTTACGATTTGTGTCAGATAGCAGGTGAGTTGGTTTCTCTAGGCTTCTTTTTTCATCCATAAAATGTTGAAAACAAGGTTATCTCTAAGGTCCCTTATAGACTTATGTCCCTTGGTGCTATAATTGTTCTATGAATGGGATGGACTGCCACAGGTTTGACCCAAGAAATATCACATGCAAGTGACTGAGAGCTCTTTACCAATGAAGAGCAGATTTGGTGTTGTGGCCAAAGGGCCAGATTTGGAGAATGTTTGCCTGGGTTCAGATTTTGACTTGACTATTTACTATCTATAGATCCCTGGAGAGATCATTCAGCTTTATGGGTTTTCCACTGTCTCCTGTAACATGGGAAATTAGACTGAATGACTTCGAAGGTCTCATATAATTCTACTGATCCATGAATTCATCCTGAAAAAGAGAAGCGAGTACTTGGAGAATTTTCCTACAAATAAGCATCCTTTATGTACTTTTGAAAGGTGGTCTTTTTTTACTCCCATCTCTTAGAAGCCTTGATTTTCTCAAGGTGTCTCAGTTTAGGATGCCTTTCTTGGTTCCCACACTTGAGAAGTCAGTGATCTCTCACTCCTAAAATTATTTTCTATTTACTTATTGTAATAAGTATTTAATTTAATATTTAATAACTATCCTAAATTATTTATTTATTGTAAAATAAGTAAAAACATAAATCTACCTTCTGTAGAATATAAACTTCTTGAGGGCAGGCCTTATTTTATTTTGGTCTTTATATGATTAATACAGTAAACATTTGAACACTCATTTGATCAAATTGGATGACAGAAGGAACAATACTGTAAGGAAATTTACACATTTTGCTTCTTAGCCTTTGACCTATCATGGTGATAAGAATGAATAACTCTGTATGTATCTTAGGGATTTCTTATTTTAGTGTAAGAAGATTCTCTCTCCTTTCCAGCAGCTTTTTTATTTTTTAAGCAAGTCGCTTACACATTCAAGTAAATGCTCCCAGTCTGAGAGGATATTGCCGAAAGGTTTAGGTACCACAAGAACAGACCACCCCCAAGAGGAAATTCCAGAGAGGAAAAACCCGGCTTTGTGGTTGCATGCAATCTTAACAAGATACACTATATTCTTTAGAACAATGGGCTCCACTAGGATTTTCTTGATTACTCAATTCAGAAGCATGACAAAATTTGATGAGCCAAACCAATGCAGTGGAATTTAATATGCCATTGGCCACTAAGCAATTTGCAAGTTAAAATGTTCATACTAGCACACTGAGGCTCTGGGGAGAAGAACATGTGTTAGTCCCAGATCCAGCCAGATAACTAGAAGGGTCTCACATCCTTATATGGGAGTACTTGATGGTAACACCCACGTCCATAGGATCATAAGTCTCTTTGTGAATCCCTCCAGTACAAGAGTAAAATGCGAGAGGGATAGTGTCTCTTTCTTCTTTTCTTTTTGTCTTTGTATTTACAGTTCCCAGCATGATACCTTGCACATAGTAGGTATTCAATAAATGTTTGCCACACTTTTCAAAAGAACATGAGATGAAGAGTCAGAGATCAAGGAGACAGTAGTCACAGTATCACTGGAATTGTGTCAGTTGTGCCCCAGTGTTATAAACCACTTCCCAAGATCATACAGCTACTATGGTATAATGGGGCTGAGTTAAAATCCTGCCTTAAATACGGGCCATGTGATCCTAAGCAGGCCACAAACTCTTTGTATCTTATTTTCTTCATCGATAACATTAAGGGTTTATAATTGATGGCCTCCAAGGTCAACTCTCATCTATGATCCTCTGAATTTTGAGTGACCTTAAAGGTTCGTGTCCAATTCCTTAATTTTATAGATTAGGAAACTGAGGATCAGAGAAACTAAATGTCTTGTCAAGATTGTATAGACTGGATAAGCCAGGCTCCAAACCAAGCTTCCCTGCCTCTAAACCCATGGCTCTTTTCACTATACCTCACCCCCCCCCCTTTAAAATAAATCTTGGTAGTCGAGGTTTTCATGATATTGCAATGACCTCCCTATGGACCCTTGACATTCTTTTTTTTTCCCTTGCTGATATAAAAATGAGACTGTTTGAGCCTTGACAGTAATGAACAAAATCTTTCATAGACTGGCCAAGTGCCCTCACATGTCAGCCACGAGGTTGGACAAAAGGAAAAAAAAAAACACAATGGGGCAGTGCTATGGTTCAGAGACATTAACAGTTAATTGAACCAGTGGGAGAAAACAGCAGGACCAAAGAGACTCTGTCAGGAACTGAGCAGCCCAAGGGGTGAAGAAATAGGTATGGACAGAGAAACTACAGTCGCATTAAGAAGCTGATATTGTTGGAAGAAAGTCTTCATTTGAGTTTTCACCCTTATTGACTCAGGACAAAGAGAATTAAAAGGGTTTTATAAGTAAGTCAAGGTAGCAACATATTGATGGGTGAATGCTGGGGATCAACATCGGCTTTAAGGTGCAGAAGGCTTTTATAGGTAACTATAAGATAATTCAGAGAGGTCCATCTCCCTAAAAGAGGTTGGGTGCATCTCAGTTCCTTCTTCCCCGGGTAGCCAAAACGCGACAATTTGCAAGCAGGGAGAGTAACAAAGAATAGGTGATAGAAAAAGCTATCGACAGGATATCTCTTTCCCCTCCACCCCAGAGTCTCCCCAAACACTTTTTGATAAGTTACTGAGTCAACATAACTTCAACGGTATCATAGGGAAACTGGGTGGCTCAGTGGATAGAGCAGTGGACCTGGAGTCAGCAGGATGAATTCAAATCCAAACTCAGACACTTACTAGCTGTGGGATCCTGGGCAAGTCATGCAATCCTATTTACCTCAGTTTCCTCATTTGTGAAAAGAACTAAAGAAGGAAATGGCAAACCACTCTAGTATCTGTCAAGAAAATCCAAAAAAGGTCACACAGAGTTGGACATGACTGATATGACCTAAGAGCTTCAGTCATAGAAATAATACAGATAGGAAGAGGGTAGCAGTGATTCTGGCATATTCCAGCCTTCTGAGGAGTAGAGAGGCAAGGCTGTTAGTAAGGATCATAGGATCACAAATTCAGGACTGGATTGGGCCTGGGGGGGTGGGCATCAAATCTAAGCCCCCTCGTTTTAGATATGAAAGAATTGAAATCCAGAAAGATAAAGTCACTTGTCCAAAATTACATTGGCACTAAATAATAGAGCTGCAGTTTGAACCCAAGTTCCCTGCTTACAAACCTATTCTGGTTTTTATTATGTTATTCCTAGGGACAAAGAAAGTCAGTGTGTTGGGAAAGGGGCTCACATTAACATAGCATTTGGTGCTTTAAAAGTGCTTTTTTCACAAGAACCCTGTAAGATTGGTGGTTCCCACATTGTTGTCATCCCTATTCTTACAAGGGAAGAAACTGAGGATCAGAGAAGCTTATTGATTTGATCACAGCAAAATACTAGCTAGTATGATAGAAGGAAGAGTGTCCAGTAGTAGAACACTCTGCCTTCTGTCAGACAATATCAATACTCTCTTGCCCAGTTCTGAGTTCTGTGATTTAGGAAGGAAATTGCTGAGCTAGAGCACCTCTCGAGGAAGACAGACAGGATTATGAAAGGCCCAGAGGGAATTTCCAAATGCCAACAGATCTGCCATATTTAACTAGGACATGGGAAGACTTAGAGGAATACGTTTTAATAGATTTAGATCAGAGAAAAATAGGATTTCTAGTCAAGCTTCTTTCCTTCCAGTTTAAAATACTTCCACATCTTCTTTAAGGTTAAAGGTAGGTACCAATCCCTCCATGAAGCTTCCCAGGGTCACACTAAGCTGAAATCATCTCTTTCCTCAAAATTTTCCCAGCACTTTGTCTACACCTGTTCTTTACCTTTATCACAACTCACTTCATAGTCTCTATTTTTGTACTCACCTTCTTCTCCTTTCTTAAACCAGGTTCTGAAGGACATTTTTGTTTCCCTGGTCCTAAGCACAATGATCTCCACATAATTGGTGTTTAATAAATGGTCCAAAATTGAATCGAACATATTGCATATCAAAAACAAAAATGCTTTCTTAGCTTGCTTTCTAATTGTGTTTGAAAATACTGCCTCACACTTGGAGCCTAAATTAATGTATTATAAAGGAAGCCTCATTAAAGACTAAATAATAGACTCAGCATTCAAATGAAATCTCTGACAAGGAACAGTATAGGTGACCTGTAACCAAATCAGATGCAAGTGTATAAAATTCATTAAGAAAATCTGATTTGTTTTCCTGTGATCGATAAACAATCAAAAGCGTAAGTGAACAGAAGGATGAGCATGAAAGGATAAGGAGCTCAGAAACTAACAACATGGAAGGGCTTCTATCTGCATGAAATAGACAAAGGGAAGAAAGGAAAAAGAAATAAAAAGACAAGGAAACAAAATGGAGAAAGAAGGAAAAAGAGAAAAGAGAGAAAGGAAGAAAGAGGGGGGAAAGAAAGGAAAGAAAAGGAAAAAAGAGATAGAGGGAGAGAGCCAGAGAACAAAAAATGGAAAAGAAAGGAAGAATTAGGAAAAGAGGGTGAGAATTAGAGAAAAAGAATGAATAGAAAAAAGAGAAAGAAAAGAATAAAAGATGAAGAGAAAGAATGAGAAAAAGAAACAGGGGTGAAAGAAAGGAAAGGAAAGGAAAAAAGAGATAGAGGGAGAAAGCCAGGGAACAAAAAATGGAAGAGAAAGGAAGAATTAGGAAAAGAGGGTGAGAAATAGAGAAAAAGAATGAGTAGAAAAAAAGAGAAAGAAAAGAACAAAAGATGAAGAGAAAGAATGACAAAAAGAAACGCGGGGGGGGGGGGGGGGGAGCTGGTTAGTTTTCCTTCGGGGGGGGAGAGGAAAAAGAGTGACAATGATAAACAGACAGAAAAAAAAACTCAGAAGAGAATGAAAGGAAAAGAAAGAATCAAAGAAGGAAAACTAACCAGCTCCTCCCCAAATATCCAAATGAAAGATAGAATGCCATGAAAAACTATCTGGTTAAATCTCCTTTCAGGAATGAATATCTAATGCCCTCCAGCCAGGCTTTAGCAACAATGAGGATATCCAGGTTTTAATTGGAAATAATATCTTGCTCCGCTGGAGGTTTACTCCTTAAAGACCAATTCGTTAAATAAAGCCAGGTTCAGATTTCTTCTACCTCTGTGTTTGGAAACAGGAGCACCAAGCTTAAGCGCCCAAAGAAAGAGGCCGAGGGCTGTGCTGAGAAAGCCTCCAGTTTGTGATTGATGCCCATTGACACCTCTGAACAATGACACCATGGGAACCAGGCCGAAGGGACCCACTGTTTGCAGCTAATGCTGGCAGCCCAGACCATTGTGAAGGAGGACACAAAAAGCCCGGGGATGGCCTTCTCCATAATAGCACCTTGTTTGGGATACACCATTGTCTTTCTTATATGTATTCTCTCAACAAACACTTTATGGAAATAAAAAATACATATACAGGATGACAGGGGTAGTGGAGAAATGACAGAAAACCATGAGACGTGGAGCTAGCAGGAAATTAAGGGCCCAAGCAAAAAGCTACTTTAAAAAAACTTTTCATCAGGCCTTTTTCCTTTTGTGTTTCATTTGCTGTATGCCAGTCCACTATTTAATTTGAGAGTTAGAGCAGAGATGCTGAAGGGTGGGGGTGGGCCTTGAAATCTTGTGAAATTCCAAGAAAACAGAACACAACCTAGAAACCCAATGGATTTCACTGGAAAAGATTTCCCAGAATTTAGAGATCTTAGAGGCTGGCTTACTCCAGTATGAGTTGAAATGTCAAGGCAAAGGAGATTCAATTTAATTTAAGAAATATTCATTAAGTATCTACTGTGTGCAAGGTGTGCCATTCATTAGGCTTGGGGAAACAACCAAACAAGAAGGAAAAGGCGTTTCTACTCAAGAATCAGAGTTCTATTATGGACTACAATATGTGTGCAAAAACAAATACCATGTGTATATAAAGAGATATAAAACGATTTCAAAAGTGAGAATGATTATGTTATTAACTAGTCTCATGTAGGAGATAGCCCTTGAGCATATTAGGAAGAAGGCTCCGGGTTCTAGCAAGGTAGAGAAGAAGAAGAAGTAACTTCCAATGAGGTTTCAGATCCTTTGGTAAACGCTTCTTGTTGCTTGATACTTTCTGGTGTATAGGAAATATTTAAACTACAGAAAGGTCATGGGTACTCAAAGCAGGTGACCTACCTAGGTAGAGTTGGCCAATGAAGAGACTTCCATTAAAGATATCTCTTTCTCCACCCCAAGACCTAGAATTCTGCTTGTCTTCAGCTAAGGCAATAAAGTCCCAAATTTTTTAAAAAATGTTGTATTAGGAGGGATTTACACCAATTTCTTTTCCTGGGCTGGGGATGAGGAGGCAGAAAAACGGGGTTAACTGTGGGTGTGGAACACTGAAATCTAACACTGGATATAGTTGCGTGTTGGTTAGTTTTACTGAACTGGCTTATTTTCCTTTTTTTTTTTCTCATTTAAAAAAATATGGCATAGTTCTCTAAGAGAGGGAGGGAGGAGAAAATACCTAGAAATAAAAGCAATGTTAAAACAAAAGATATTATGGTATATTTTTAATTTGGGTAACTTTTGTCTCTGCCACTTGGGAGCTGCATAGCGAGTCACCTAATGTCCTTGAGTCTCAGTTTTTTCTGTAAAATGGGATAATAATGTTTGTGAAAGACACCTTGCAGGTTATGATAAAATAAGTCTCACTTCTATGCCATTCTTTTTAAAGTTTAGCTTGTTAGCTTTCCTCCTAACAACACATGAGCCTGTTAACACTATGAGAGTACATAGATTATTATTACCATTTTTCAGATGGGGAAAATGAAGACTTAGCATGAGTAGGTGATGAAAGTACCACAAAGATTTACAGAAATGAATAATTCCTTACGCTGAGAGGGAATGGAACATAAGAAAGGTAGATTTTGCTAGGGGAAGGGACCAGGAAATGTGTGAAAGATGTGGAGGAGGTGTTGGGATGGGATTCTCCATTAGTCATGAGTATGATATGGAAATGGTACAGGGTCATTACAATAGATCTGGGAATGAAGATAAGGATTAAAAAAAATCCAGTGTCACCACCAGTGTCACCAGAGGGAGCGGTGCTTTATTTGGCATTTTTCTCAATTTCTTTGTCTTTTGTTTTTAATTTCCAGTTTGGGGAAATGAATTCTTGTAGTCCTAATGAAAACAAACAGGTTCTTGGACTTGAAACTTAAAAATAGAGTTGGCAGCCACTTGGAAGACAAGAATATATTTCTGCTGATCTATCCATCTCTTGCATACTGCTTGCATCCTGCCATAATTCTGTAGGTAGGAAACTGAACTATAATTGACCTCTGTTAGCATTTCCCAACTAGAGTGACAATGAACTGCCCTGGAGAACCCTTACAGCATTATCACAGTCAAGTCCAGCAGCCACCCAGCTGGTCATACTTGCAAAGAGGTCTTGTCCAAACATGAGTGGATAAATCTCCCTGGCTTTATGCAAAGGAAAAGGCAAGGCCAGGCAATTAATTCACCCTGTGGAAACATGCTGAATACTCAGAATCACAAGGTAGTGCAAATTATCAGCTGTCCTCACAAATAAGATTCCTCAGCCTCCCCCTCCATCCTTTCCTCTGTCCCATTTCCTCATTTTCCATTTTATTTCATTTGTTTGTTTTGATGGGTATGTGGGGGCAAAGGGGTAACTAATTTTGCTCCTGGGGCAAATTGCTCCAAGAGATGCTTTGGGAGAAGAGTTATGTCATGAACCTTTAGTTTGGTTGAACTGGATTGAACTACCCACTTCCATTTTGATTCTGTTGTAGTGTGCGCAAGCTATTCTTTTCAGGTTGACTTGGATGTCTTCATCCAGGTGGCTGCTCCCTGTGAGTTAACAATCCAGATCCCTCACTCATCATTCTATTCCTTTGCCATTCAGGAAGCTAACCTGATCTTAAACCATCCTTCCTTGTGCTCAAGAGGACAGGACTTTATAGGTGGGACCAATTATTTGACGATAATTTGTCTCACTTAAATAAAGACCTGGCTGAATAATAAGGGGAAGAAAAATTGGTAACAAAGGGAAGAGAGCAAGTTCCTTTCACTATGACCTTCTAATAGAGTAAAAGCAACACCAAAACTAAATAGCAAAGGAAGGAAGAAATTCTTATTTTGTCTTTAATGACTAACCCACCCTTGCTTGGTAGAGAGCACTGACACTTCAATGGATCCATGATCTCACTGATAGGGGGAATCCTTCCACTAGTACAAATGGACCAACTTACTCCTTCTTGTCCTGTGCCATTCTATTCCATGTATTCTTATAATTCTCTCTTCTAACTCTTATGCCCTTAAGGTCCATTTTGGTCATAATCAAAATAAGGGTCCAATCCATCTAATGTAATACAGTACGGGCATTGTGTTAGGTGCTAGAAATACAAGGACAAAGTTGGAAAACTTCTCTTTTCTTGTAGTCTACTTGGGATGGGGTGATTGGAATACAACTTGGAAATACTATATACATACTCCCTGGAGGAAGAAATAGAGAGATTAGAAAAGACTTTTTGTGGGAGGAATCCCTTAAAGGAAACCTTGAAAGAAGCTAGGGAGTCTACAGAAAGAGAAGTGAGGAAGGACTGTATTTTAGGCCTTTTCAATGACACTTAGGCAGGAGATGGAATACTGAAATCAGGAAACCATAATTAGACCCATTTAGTGGAAATCTGTAGTATGGGAAGGAAAATAATATGAAATAAATATGGGAAGGCTGACTAGAGGCAGACTATTAAGGGCCTCAACTGCCTGTCTGAGGAGTTTCAACTTTACTAGAGTCAATAGGAAATCTGATATCTTGCATATTGATCACAGATTGAGAGCTGAGGTCTTAGAGACCATCTAGTCCAACACCACTGTTTTAAAAATGAGGAATAGATAGGATAAGAAGACTAGATTGAGGTCTCACAGGATTCTATTGCAGAATTTGAACCCAAACTCTCTGAATCTACACTCAGCACTTTTCTGATTACACCACGGATCTTCCACTTAATCCAATCTCTTCCAAAAAATATCATTAACTGACTACATGGCGCTTAATCACTTTCACCATGATAGGCTGGTTCTCATTTTCTGTAAATGTCCAGTTCTGCCGTTGGAGTATTCTTTCGAGATGAAAAATCTCTAATCAATACAGCTTAAAATTAGCTTTTTATTAGTTCACTTAATAGTCTCCCTTTAGCTCTGTTCATTGTGATTCAACCTAATCTGCTAATATTGGAGCTGCCAAAATTAAATCCTTTTTGGCAGAATATCAAAAGTGAGGGAAAATGTGGTAATGTCTACCTGGCATCCTCTGGTACTCCTTATTCAATACTATAAAAACACACCAGGGTGAAATTTGATTCCTGCAGCACTGGTCCGACAGCTCTGGCCAGGCTGGTTGGCTAGGTCTCTTTATGCTATAAGGAGTTTTAATCTGGTCGGGTTGGCGTTCAAGCATAGATTTTTCTGGGTTGAGGTTGGAATCAGCATCCAGACTGGCAAGCCCATGCCCACACCCACATATGTTCTGCCCATTCTAGAGGGATGGTATAGATCGAATTGTAACCCACCAACTTTCCTGTTCTCAAATGTCCCTAGTAAGTATTTAAGGGGGAAAATTAGAAAGAAAGCATTTAATTTCCTGAATAGATTTTTTTCTCAATATTACCATCAAGTCAATTAAACTCAAATAAATTATTTTCACCAAGATCCAATATTAGAATGAAGACAAAACTTTTTTTAGTGGATGCTCTGAGACTTTTCTTTCCATGTAAAGAACGGTGTGAATGAGTAAGCAAAACATGTCGGGATTAAACTTTATTCCAAAAAGATCATATAGAATGACTAAGAATTCCACTGCTTTCACAAGACCTACAAAAGGAGAACAGCTTTTATCTAAGATCATAATCTTATTTACACTGGGGTTGTTTTCAAAAGCATTTACATAAGGAGTTACCTGGAAGCCTGGTCAACCTTTCTGGTTGGGAGACTCTCCTCTGAAGAACTTGCAAATTCAGTCACAAGGAAAACCACTTTTTATGTCTCCAAAAGAAATGAAGCTCATAGACATTCTGCAGCAGAAATGGGGGCCTCCATCTCAGCTCAGGTACTTGTTTACTGGCAAGCACTCTCCACCAGGGCTAAGGGGAAATTCTGATACTGTATTTCTTTATTCTGTCTAATTAGGGGCAACTAAGTAGCACAGTGGAGAGAGGGCCAGGCCTGGAGGGAGGAAGACTTGAGTAGCTGGGCCACTCCACCTCTATTTGTCTTGGTTTCCTCATCTGCAAAATGGGGATAATTACAGGACCCACCTCCTCGGGTTATTGTGAAGATCAAATGAAATAATAATTGTAAATGTTAGCACAATCCCTGCTACAGAATGTTAGGTATTAATAATTAGTTCAGCCACTTGGGAAGTGTTCTCACACTCCAATGAGGTTTGACCCATCAGCTTGGGTTTATCCACTTTCTACACTAAAGCAAATCATCTTTTGTTCAGTCACTTCACTATCACATATGTCTTATTCCGTAGGATGACCTTTCAAGTGCCAGATCTCTCTTTTTTTTGCTTCTTAGGTTTCTTTGCTTTCCTTTGCTCTGACCTTTATGAAGTCTTCATTTCGGTTTTTTCCCAGACAATTTATATTTATTTATTTATATAGCACCAAAGTCTTTACATCAAACCCATGTACAGAAACGACACTTTAAAACTTGATCAACTAACATGAACAGGAAGCAAGACCAACCAACAAAGAAAAGCCTCCTGGACCAAATTGGAGGTTATCCAGAGCTACACAGCAGCCATATGGTAGGAAAAAAAGGGAGTGGTTGGGAACCTTCCTATGGAAGCCTTTATTTGAAGACCTAATTTCAACTGCAATTGGCAGTGACTGGTCTGCATTTGTCTGGAGGTTCTCTGTCCCTCCCACAACCTCAAGTGAGTAGATAGCTTTTTAAGCACAGAATAAAGTGGTAAAACAGGAGAAAGCAGCATCCATTAGGATTTTCTATTCCATTTGTTAAGACTGAATCTGGAGCATGCATCTGTTAAATTTTTTATTTGTTTTTAGCTGGATTGAATTAAGCTGAATTTGAGTTCTGGCTCAACCCACCGTGTCTAGCACAAACAAAATCTTATGGACTTGGATTGAAATTTCAAAAGTGCTGAAACATTTTCCCAATTGGCTCACCTCAAAATTCATGTTGGTGATTTTCCGAAATAAGCACGCAAGGTCCATCAGATCCTTTAATCCCATTTCTACCACACCACATAAAACCATTAGGTCCTGAATCAATCTGATTACTTGCCTTCTCTGCTAGAGAACTGATCCTATTCCATAATTACACAGAGATGCTAGTCCCCAAAGTGACTTCTACCATTTCAAACATCTGTTTACCTTTGTCAGATCAATTTAGCATCAGAAAACGTGGGTTCAAATCCACTTAACCTTGGTTAAATCACCACTACCCTTTTCAAAAGAAGATGTTGGCTTAAATGAAATTTTAGGTCTTTGAAAGCTCTAAGTCAATGACTAACCCTTTTTCAATTCAGAGATGGAAGGGGCAAAGCTCATGCTGGAAGTTCTAGCTTGGGTACCTACTGTGTGAACAACAACAGACAAATTCCTTGCTTCTTGTATTCATCCTCTGTAAAAAGAGGTCCAAAAGAGGTCCAAAAGAGGCAGCATGAGACAATGACTAGAGAACTTTGACCTCAAAATCAGGGAGGCTTGGATTTGACTCCTGCTTTGGACACATCCTGATTATGTGACTCTGGGTAAGTCACTGAAATGCTTAGTGTCTTAGACATCTCTCATATGTTCATATGCTTCAAGGAAGGTGTTAACCTGCATAGGTGGAGGGAATTTTTTCATTTGGGACTTCTCTCAATCAATTAAATCTCAGATCTAGCCCCTATACCTATTCTAAATTCCTTATTTGCTTTATAAACTATACAATGTCACATTTATGTGAGCTGTAAGATTTATCTTTTATATCTAAGCCCCAAATTCTCCATCTTCTACCATGGATGGCTCCCTCACTTTTTCAAAGGAGAATATTAATGAAATTTGATAAGACCTCATGACTTCACCATCAGTTTTTTACAGCTATTAGACTATCCAGCCAGACCACCTGAGTTCACCGACCAGAAGGTCCCTATATACCTATTTTTTATAATAGGGATGGGGAACATCCAGCCCAGGAGCTTTATCATTTAATCAGGCCCTGCCAAGGTAACTGCAGGTGGTGATGAGCTCAAAGCTAGGTAGAACAACCTCAAAAATAAGTTCTATAAATTGATAATTTTGAATGGACTGCAAATGACGTTATAAATATCCAAATGACCCTTGGCAGAAAAAAAAGTCCCCAGCTCCTGGTTTATAGCAACTTTACTCCTGTTATTGAATCCAAATGAACTCTTCCTCTTCATTCAAATAAAGCAAGCCATCTTCAGAGCTCTCCTAAGACAGAAGCATGAGAAGTCATCAAAGAGTTTAGTGCTTCAATATCATTCTCCCTTGACATGTGAATAGAGAAATCTTTTAATTTAAAATCAGCCAATTAAAAAAGAGGGAAAGAAAAAGGCAGGGGAGCAACCAAAGGACCTTTTGAACAAAGATAAAGAAATAAGGCAATCAGAAATGAAATTCTAACATGATAAGGGATCTGATCATCAAAGTCATGATAAATAGATACGATGGGAGAAAAGATCCCAAAGAAAATTCACCAGAAAAAAAGTAGCAAATTAACAGCAACAACGACCTCAGCAATGAATCTGGATCTGTCAAGAGACACATCGAAGAATTTCAAGGTTCCATCTTCTTCAGGAAACCTCCTCGCTAATTAGGAAAGAGGAAGCAAATTGTCCCCAATCCCACATCTTTTAGTTGTATAGCTCTCAAATCATCCTCACTCCCCACAATATACTGGCACTTCCTGTGTTGCTTGTGTATAATGGCTAATGAGTTCGTTATGATGCTATGATCCATTTAATATATTCATTGCTTTTTAGATTTTCAAACCCAGTTGTCTGCACATCCTTTTTGTCTGCCGTGGAGAGTACCATTTGTCTTAAAATAGAAGCAGCCCAGTTCAGTGGAAAAAGCACTGGACTTATTATCACCAGAGCAGAGTTTGAATCCCAGTCTTGACACTTATTAGCTGGTAGCCCAGTGGCTCCCACTCTGTGAACCTCAGTTCTTTTTTTTTTTTCATTTATAAAATGAAATTAAGTATGGCACAGCAACCTCACAGGGTGTGTGGGGTAATTCTTTGTGAACCTTACAATGCCTTGAAGAAGGGAGCTCTTAGTATAATCAGAATGCAAGGACTGCCTTGTCCAACTCACCTACAAGTATCAGATTTAGCCCAGTGCAGAGGGGACCAGCTATCTGATGCTTGTTAAGGATGCTAATATTGATGTTGAATAAATGGAAATGAGTAATAGGAGGATGCTGAGTTTTTACCCTCTTTTGAGTGATCTATATTTAAAAGGGACAATTTCTTTGGATTTCATTCATTGAATTAATTTCAGAAATGAACTGAGGCCTGATCTTTACCCCTTCTCTCACCTCTCTCCCTTTTCTTCTGCCCCCTTTTTATCCCCCCACCCCAATAATCTCCCTCCCTTCTGTTCCATCTAGTTATTCTTCATTCCAGAGAAAACTCTCCATGATGGGCAGGCAACGAGGCAGGAAGGCTCAGGGAAGAAGCCAAGAAGACCAGGAATGTTTTGCTATTTTTTACTTTGCATCATTGGGGTGATTTATGTTGGAACAAGTTCTTTCCTGCTTGCAGAATAATATTTCTGAAGAGACCACACAACCACACACATACATATATACACGCATGTGTTGGATCCTTCAAAATTAAATCTACACTGAGTATTGATAAAGGTTTGGAGTTCTTTTTCTTAAAGAAGTAAGCACCACACCACTTCCCTATTTCCTAACCATGACCCTAAAGGCATCCTCCTCCCTCTCTTGAATTGCCCATTATGTCATTTTCCCCCCATTAACAGCAGGGATTGAATTACTTGTTTTGATTTATATCCTTAGTGTTTAGCACAATGCCTGGCCCATAGAAAACATTTAATAATTTTAAAAAATATATTCATTCACTCACTCACTCATTTATTCATTCCTTCATAGTAGCCTAATACTTGCAAACTAAGGGATGGATTTACAAATTGGAAGTAAGTGAGATTAATGCTGGGAAATGAATGATGAGGCAAATTGTTCCCAGTTCTACATCATTTAGCTGTGAAACACCTAGAGGCAACTAAGAACTTATAAAAATAAATTTTCAGCGGCCTTTTATTTTCACAGCATTCTATTTATCTCTGAATGGGTATTCCATCCCCCCACAACCATTATTGTTTTTTCAGTGACTCAGTTTGACTCCCCTTTAATAGTAATCTTTTTTGTTTACACTGTTTAAACCATTTTCCTAGTTCTTTCCTAGTTCCATCAGTCCACACAAGTCTTTGAACGATTACCTGGACTCCTTATTGCAATGTCTAACTGCAGTTTGTTCATCTACTCATTCCCCAACCAATGATACCCAACTGCATTTCTAATTTTTTTGCTATAGCAATAAGGGTTGCTATGAAGATTTGAGCCTCTGTTTCTGTCTTGGCCACCCTTAGGGTACCTAGCCAAGTGGAAATTTGGGGTCAAAGTGTACAAACAATTCAGTCACTTTTCTTGAATTATCCCAAACTGTACTCAGAGCAGTTTTGCCAACTGCTTATTAGGCGAATGAGAAATGTAATGTTAATCACGCAGTAGTGTCTGTAAGTCATTAGTGTCTCCTAGAAAGAACCAAATTAATTCTAACTTACCAAAATGAGTTAAATACAAAAAGAAGAGGTCTTTTCGATGACTTTAACCTATCTCTTGATAACAAAGCTATATTCTCAAATATTAATTTTAGGCCCAATTCATCTGATATCAATATTTATCTCTTATGGTATAGATGCGAATCATGGACAGTTGATATCTCTGAAGAACCAAGATGGCAACTATCTTGAAGCACAAAGGAAATAAACACAATGGGCTTACACATGGGTTACTATGTCTTACCAATATCAAAATACAATATGGCAAACATTAAGCACTTACAACATGCAGGGAATTATCCTAGGTACTGAGAATGCAAAAATAAAATAAAAAAAAAAAACACAGCTGATATTGTACCAGTGACATAATACGCCAAGAGATGAGTGTAGAGATGATAATGTGAAGTGACAGGAGTGAAGGGACATGGAAACAATGATGTAAAAGGCATCACCCATAACTTGAGTTTTCGGGAAAGAAGCTGGCTTGGTTATGTAGTAAGAGGAAGAGTTTACAGAAGGAAAGACCGGTGGTATCCTGGTAGCCAGGGCGTTAAAAGACCCCAAACTTCTAGCATGTTAAGCAGGTCTTGTCTGGAGCACTTATGGGAGGAAATGAACAGGAATCATGACTAGGTTATGAGAATATGGAATCCACTCCCTAGTGGGACCCCCCAGAACTGACCCATAATCATATTACCTTGGCCCAGTTCTAATTTTGTTTAAAAAGCTAAACTTTGCTGTGGGATGGCTGGAGGAAAACGTTCACCGGGTCCCGTTCTTTAAAGGTTGTGAGATTTACGCCACACATTGTCCTGTGACTTTCATACAGCTGGATGAATGTCTCATCTTTCGTTTGCCCACACGCTGGTCTCAACTTAAACCAATTTTGTGTCTCCCACGTGCCTCGTTCTAGTGGTCCTCTCCTGAATGGCTTTCTTATTCATTTCTTTCTGAGAAATTACATAGATCACAGCCCAGAAACCAAGGCCAGAGTTATGTGAGAAATAAGCGGCATTAGGGGGGAAACTGCCGAGTGCAAACTTCTTTCTTGGAAAATGGACGGCTGGCCAAGCATCTCAATATATCTTAATTGGCCCCAGATCGCATATCTTCACTGGGACTCTGATGTTCACATAATACACAGAGACTGGAAAGCCAATACAGTTGACTGATATGTTCCAGCAATGGATCCAATATGAATAGAGAGAATATGGAGAACTGTGTGCTCGAGTGTACGTGTAAGCGAACCAGTTTCTTTCTTTGCATAGTCTTGCACATTATGAAGTAGGTAGGAGATTTCCATGGTGTGGGTAGGCAGAAAGAATTAAACCCAAGGTGCCTTCCTTCTCAGAATATTGCAGTACATTTGAGCATAAATAAAAGTATTCTAAATTATGCATCTGACTCCATGTTAATTTGCCCTTGGATAAATTATTAAATAAAGAATATGAAATGTTGGACATTAAAATGAAGAATCTTAAAGATATTATAATTTCAGAAATGAAGAAATGAAGCATAAGCATGAGCAGAATCTTTGTGGAGAGTACTAATAAAGTCCTCCCAAGGCTGGCTGTCAAGACACCCCGAATCCTACTTGAGTGAGAGCTCAGTATTTTTCTTTCATTCCTCCCTACTGTAGTTGAAAGACAGGTAGAGAATTAAGCACGTTCTCAGCTTCCTTTCGGTCCCATATTCTCCAAGCTCAGTGGTGTAAATGATTACAACTCAAGTCATCAATAATTTATGGAAAATAACACAGGCCACAGACTCTTTAGCTGCCTTTTCCTGAAGGTGTGGAAGAAAGAAAGAGTCTCACCCTCTCCTTCCCCCCTCTAGGCCATTCAATTTTCTTCCCTTTGACAGAATCTTACAATTAGGAGGTGAAAGATAAATGAAGTTCTAATACCTCAGGGGAGATAGTCAAGGACCCCACACTTTGGAGAATATCCTTCCCCTGCAAGAGGTCCTACTTCTACCCCAGCCCCTACTACCATTTTCTGGGAGAGCATCCCATGTCGTGATGAGAGCTAGCAACTGTTCCTATAAATCTTGCAGAACCTGCCTCCTCAACATCTACAACTATTGAGAACTTAGGGAAAAAAGTCTTCTCACCACTAAATCCCACAGATTCACCTTAAAAATACTGGGAATTTTCATCTGATTTGAAGTTCAAACCTTTTAAATGTGTTTTCTCCCATAGTAGAATGTGAGTTCTTTGAAAGTAGGGACTTTCTCCCTTTTTTAAAATTTATCTCTCTGGTGAGGAGCTCAGTGCTTTGCATATACTAGATAGTTAATAAATATTTTATTTCATTAATTTATTCCTTCATCTTGTATCACTTAAGGAAGATTGAGGAATAGAATTCAATGGGCAGGCAAATTTTATAGACTATTACATACCTACTTCTATGAAATCCAAATCAACAATCATTACTTCTACTTCTGGTTTTCTTCAAGACTTAGCTCAAATCTCACCTTCTGCTAGAGGTTCTTCCCTGTCCTTTCTACCACTTTCCCTTTGAGATTATCTCCAATTTATTCTCTAACCCACTCTAACCCTAAATGCCTCCCGACTCTAACCCTAACCCTAACCCTATTTTGTACATACTTAAGTGTTTGCATGTTATCTCCCCCATTAACATGTAAGCTCCTTGAGGGCAGGTGCTGATGCTTTCCTTTTTTTTTTTTTTTTTTTTTTTTTTGGTATCTCTGGAGCTCAGCACAATGATCAGCCTAGGGTAGGTGCTTAATATATTCCTGTTGAGGGACTACTAGCACATTATAAAGCTCTGGGCTGGGTCATGGGGACATAAAAAGCAGCTCTTAGGGATCTTACATTCTAGTCAAGAATACACACTGTGTGGAAATGGCTCTAAGGCTGTTGGGGTTGAAGCATGTTAGCTTAAGCAACCAAACCAACTGATCATTTAATTGTAAAATCCAAGGGAGGCAGAGATCAGGCTCTTTCTTATGATACTGGTTTGTTACTTCATTCTGTTCCAAACAGACCAGAGGTCCCCAGGTATGGCTATATGATAATAATGGTCCCTCCAAGAAACAAACAACAATAAAGAGCTCATATGAGGCGACTAGATATCATCACTTTCATTCCTCCTGATGAGATGCTCTTATTGTTTATCCTTCATTCTTTTTTTCCCTGAGGCAATTGGGCTTAAGTGACTTGCCCAGGGACACAGAGCTAAGAAGTGTTAAGTGACTGAGGCTGGATTTGAACTCAAGTCCTCCTGGCTTCAGAGCTGGTGCTCTCTCCACTGTACCACCCAGCTGCCCCCTTATCCTTATTTCTTGAAGAGGACCATGAGATCAGGGAGGACATACAAGTGAGTTGGATTTAAGTGGGGGATGTCTGGGCAAAGTCACCTGCCTCACTTTTTCTTCCAGAGAGCCATATGGGTCCAGTGGCCAGATTGAGATCAGAATGATTGGAGATGGCTCCATCCAGGGGACTGGGAGACCTTGATCTTTTAAAGCTAAGATCTTCCACAAGTCTCCATTTTGACTGATACAATTCAGGTTCAGTGCTTAAAGCCAAATAAGAAATGAGCCAAATAAAAAAATGGCTTCTTTTTACCTAGTCTGTCTGTCTGTCTGTCTATCTATCTATCTATCTATCTATCCATCCATCCATCCATCTATCTACTTACCTATCTATTTTTCAATCTGGGAGGAGAAAACCCCTGGCATTTGTGGCCAAAACAGAAACAATTGCTATTTACATTCACTTTGAGTCAATCAGGACTCAAGCAATGATTGATCAACAAAAGATTCCAGGCCAAGTCTTGAAGGGTAAGATTAAGGTGACTGCTTAAAGGATCTATGGCTTTATCGCTTACTGGAATTCCAGTTTGGTGGAACTCCTTGCACCACTCAATTGTAAAGTGTCAAAGATTTGTGAAGGAATCCTGGGAGTTGCTATAAGGCAACATGAAGGCTGAGAGGATCACAAGGCTTCAGTATCAGAGACAATATTTGAACCCATGTCTTCCTCATTTGGGCTCAGAGTTTACTTCATTCAGAAGTTGAATGTCTTGCAATGAATGAAAATATTTTGAGTTCATTCCTAGTTGGGCAAGTTACTTAACCTCTGTTTGCCTCAGTTTCCTCATCTATAAAGTAAGAATAATAATAGCACCTTCCTCCCAGGGCTGTGGTGAGGAACAAATGAAATTAAATAATATCCGTAAAAAGCACTTAGTACAATGTACAAGAGAAATGTTTATTTCTTTCTCTTTCTTTCCAAGTTGAGACTTCACCAAGACCTGGGAAGTTCTTCCAAAAACAGAAAAATATATCTTTCCTTTTCTCTCTCTTCTCATGGACAATTAGCCTTAACCATGGTCAAGAGTGGATTCTGAGTTGGGCTATTGAAAACTTGCTATCACTTCCTTTCTCAGCTCTGGAGCAGCGTAGTACTGGAGAAATCAAGTCAGACCAGCAATGAGCATTTATGAAGTGTTTATTTATTATGTGCCAGAACCTGTGCTCAGCACTGGGCATACAAATGAAAGAGAGAAAGAGAGAGGAGGAGGAGGAGGAGGAGGAGGAAGAGGAGGAGAAGAAAGAGGAGAAGGAGGAGGAGCAGCAGAAGAAGAAGAAGAGAAGAAGAAGAAGAAGAAAAGAAGAAGAAGAAGAAGAAGAAGAAGAAGAAGAAGAGAAGAAGAAAAGAAGAAAAGAAGAAGAGAAGAAGAAGAAGAAAAGAAGAAGAAGAAGAAGAAGCAGAAAGAGGAGGAGGAAGGGGGAGGGAAGGAAAAAGGGAAGGAAGAAGGAAGGGCAGAAGAAAGGAAGGAAGAAAAAGAAAGACAGAGAAGGAGGGAGGGAGGAAGGGAGGGAAGGGAAGGAGGAAGAGAGGGAGGAAAGAAAGAAAAAAAAATCTCTTTCTTTAGGAACTTACTAACTAATAGGAAACTGGATTGGGAGTCACAAAGGCCTGACTTCTAATTCTGCCTCAGATATTGTGAACCTGGCCAAGTTACTCGTGCCCCTTTCATCCTCAGTTTCCTCATCTTTAAAATGGCAATAAAAATAGCATCTACCTCCCCGAGTGGCCAAGAAGAATGTGTTTAAAGCGCCATGTGAATATTAGCAATCATTGTATTATTACAAGTGCTTCTGTTCAAAGGAATATTTTTAATCATTTTAAAATCAGGAATAACTTTTATCCTAAAGCTCTCCCATCTCTTCATTTAGGGAGGCAAAGAGCAGTACCTGGGCCTCCAAGTCAGTAGTTAAGGACTAGCAGACTTTTCACCTGAGTGGTCAGAGTCTGAATCGTCCAGGGAAGCAGAAAACAGTCTGACCTAGAAGGCGGTCTCTGTGCTGCAAGAAGGGGCAGTCTTGCCCTCCTCTTTTGGGCTGGGGGTGAGGGGCAGTGAGGGGCACTCAGAGGGCAGTGGAGGACTCCAGGTCTAAGCATGGGGATTAGTGGGCGGTCACCCTGAGGAAAAGCCCCATTGGCCCGCAGTGGTTGCAGTCTGGGCCCCACAGGCCTTCTCAGGCCTTTGTAAGCCCCCAGTGGCGGCCCCAGCCTTGGCTCCTTCCCCACGTTCCCCGCCTCTCACTCCATCAGTCCTGCAGGCTCCAAGGTGCCACAGGTGAATGGCTCTACAATGTTAATCACACACCCGATGTCTTCCTGAACATAATGGGCTGCACAGACCATTTCTTAGACAAACCCCAGTCCTCCTGCCGCCATTTGCCTACCATTAACCTTTAGGTAATTGGTGCTATAACTTAGGAACAGCTCAGTGGAGGTGAGCGCAATTAGAGAGGCATCCGTCCTCTGTGTGGGCTCCTGATCGGCTCTCATGTGCAGGGCAGCTGGGGAGGGGGACAGTCGATGGGGGCTAGGCCTGGAGTCGAGAAGTCTTATATTCCTGAGTTCAAATCTGGAATTGAACCCTCCCCTAGTGACTTCGAGAAGTCACTCCATCCACGTGCCTCAGTTTCCTCCTCGGCAAAAGGAGCTGGAGATGGAAATGGCCAACCCCTCCAGCCCCTTTGCCAGGAAAATCCCAGGCGGGATTGTGGAGAATCAGGAACAATAGGGAATAACGTGTGCTTTGTTACACTCGGACACAAGGCTCACCCCCAACAGACCCACCGTGTTAGAGACTGGGGACGCAGAGTGAGAAAGCCACGTTTCGTGTTTTGGGTGCAGTGCTGAGGGTGGGGATTAAAAGAAACACACACACAGATCACTGTCTTCACCCTCCAGAAGACTAACTTCCAATGGGAGAGACAATAAGCAAACAGCTCTGTACATAGAAGGGACATACAGCCGGAATGGAAGTGGACTCGCTGGGGTTGGGAGGGAAGGGTAGCGTCCCCTCTTTAAGTTGGGTTTGAGTTGAGTCTTGGAAGAAGCCAAAGAACCTAAGAGGGACAAACCAGAAGGACACAGAGAGGAGGACAGTGTGCAAGGAACCCATCTATCTTGGGGTTTTCCTCTCTCTCCTCATCTCCCTATTTTCAAAAGATTTAGAATCTAGTTGAGGAAACAGGAAATCCACAACGATAAACAAATGATATGGGCAATATATGGCAATCATGAAATAGCGAATTATCTTACATAAATAAGAGCAATTGGCATTTTATAGAGTCCCATAGGTTTTCAAGGCTCCTTGTATATGTTCTTGCATTTGAATTTTCTGTCCCATGGCAGCATACAATCTTGTTATGATTATTAAAAATTTTGTGTCATTGCATTTTGATACCATGATAATATTCCAATATGTTTCAACAGGTTTCTCTCTTAGAACAATGCAAGATCAACCAAGACCAGTCAACAGCACAATCGCACCTGTTGCCATCATTGGGCCTTCGTTCTTGAAGAGAACGATGACATCAGGGAGGGGATGCTGTGACATGCAACTGGATCTATTCAACATCCAAACCAGTAGTTCCCCCCCTCCTTTTCCCCTCCCCCAAGGAAGACGAAAGATTTAGTTATTAAGCTTCTGAAACAAACCTTGATCATTGTACTTAACATAAGTTTGGCTACTCTTTCTTATCACAAAACCCACTGTCACAAATGGGTGGTTGGTCCTTGGCATTCAGTGGGAGCTGCTAATAAGTGTCTAAAAGCATGTGCTACATTTTTATTTACATTATTGTGGTAATTGTATATTTATACATGTATATGGAGGGAGGGAAGGAGGATTGGGGGAGGGGGAAAGAGGGAGACAGACACAGACAGAGATAGAGAGAGACAGAGACAGAGACAGAGAGAGAGAGAGAGAGAGAGAGAGACAAAGACAGAGAGACAGAGACTGTTAATACTTCTATTTCCTCTTTCCTTACATTCCCTCCATGTCCTTGAAACTAACCTTTTTGCTCCTTACATGATATTCCATTTCTCTTTTTAGTCCTTTCTCATTTCTGCCTCTTAAAATCCTCTTTCTGTCCAAAGGCTCGGCTCAATTGCTCCCTTTCTTTAGTAGATCTTTCTTGATCCTCTGAGCTGCTGGTATTGGCTTCCCCTGCCCTTCTTCCCAATAACTCTACCTCTCTATTTTTAAATAGACTTACATAGATGCAGCTCCTCTTCCTCCCTCTTGCTCTCCTCTTCCCATCTGTGTCCCATATATACACACAAATATCCATATGCCTACAAATACATGATGCTGTTGTTCAGTCATTTCACTCATGTCTGACTCTTTATGTGACCCCATTTGGAGTTCTCTAGGCAGAGATCCAGGAGCATGTTGGCCATTTTCTTCTCTAGCTCATTTTGTATATTGAGGAAACTGAGGCAAACAGGGTTAAGTGACTTGCCCAGGCTCAGAAGCTAGTGCCTGGGGTCAGATCTAAATTCAGGAAGATGAGTTTTCCCTGTGTCACTGAGCTTTCCCCATCTCTGTCTCTCTCCCCCGTCCCCATACTTATATATCTTTAAGGTCTGCAAAGTACTTGACATCCATCTTCTTGTCTGGTTCTCATAACAACTCTGTAAAGTCCTTATCTTCCATTACTTCTGGGTTGGCTCGCCCAGTTGCCAAGTGTCACTTTTAGGATTTGACCCCCAAGTCTCTCAAGCTCCCAGTTCCGACACGTCTCCCCTATGCTGTCCACTAAATCCTACATTATATATCTTCATAGGGAGGTTCTTAATCTGGATGTCTCTGAACTTGATAATTATGCAAATTCGCTTCCTCTGTAATCCTATGCATGTTATTTGATTTTTTAAAATGATTTTCCAAGGAGGGGGTTCCTTGAGCCTCATGAAACTCTCTCTGTTTGCCACAAAACACATCACCCGCTTCAGGACCAGACCATACTCAGAAACCCTGGGCCTTAGTGACACAGGAAGACAGGTTCTGCTGCCAGAGGTAGGTGACTTAGGGCAGGAGAAAAGTTAAAAGTGAAAGGTTGGCAGGTGGAAGCAAAGGAATAAAATAATGACACCTGCTTATTAATTAACCTCCCTCTTAGCTGCTTTCTGATGACGCCATTGCCAGATCATGTTGGCAAACATCCATAGGTGTATCAGTCTATACACAGAACTCCAATTAATCAAATTAATTAAAGGAAGGAAGACATGATCAATTTGAGATGAGTTCATTTCTCTTGGCCCTTCCAATTAACAAATATTTGAATACTTGCTCTCTTAGGGATTTGGGTGAATTCCTGGAAGGTGCTTCTTGGGAAGGGCAGATTCAATGGTTCAATTGAAAATAAACAAACAAAATACTGAATTTGAAGCCAGATAACCTGGGTTTCAAATCGTGCTCTGCCACTTATTTCTTGTGTGACCTGATCTGAAAAATTCCTGGGGGGAAGGGGAGGTGGGAGGTTATGGATAAGGAAATCTGGGTCCATAGAAGTGAAGTTATTTCTCCATGTGAGCCTTTATCCTCAGTCTCTGGGTCTTTGTCTATGTGATATATAATATAGATGTATGTACATGTACACATATTCATGTATATATACATATGTGTATATGTGTGTTATATAATAGCCATATATATTGAAAATAAATACAAGGTAATTTAGAGAGAAAAAAACACTAGCAATTAAGAAGAGGGGATTAAAGTCTTTTATAGAAATGGGTATTTTCTGTTTTGTCAAGGATATAGCTAAAACAATTCTAAAATAATGTTATTTAGAGACTACCCCGTGGATCTAATTGCAGGGTTTCTTAATTAAATATGAGAATCCCTCCTTGATATCCCAGTGTTCTGCAAAAAAAAAAATTATGTAGCTGTATCAAGTGATCCCAACTAAAAACCAGTCCAAAAAGCAGGTGTTCCTCTTCTTAAAAAATGGTACAGAATATTTCTACTCTGCTCTAGGAATGGCAAGACACGGAGGACATTGCTTGCCCAAATTAAGAGTTAGGTTAACAAGTCATCTCTAGTTACATATGAAGGTTTCATGCTGTGTCACCTCCAAATAAAGGAAGAACTGGCCCCAGGGTCTATCCTGAACAAATAAACATGGGGAAATCAGTCAGCTCAGGGTCCACTGTCAAAACATTATTTTGTCTTCAGGAATGTGAAACTTCTCAATTTCATGTACATATTGTTCTCTTAAACATCAGGCTGGCTTCCTGGGCCACCCGTGCCCAGCAGAGCTGTCTGTCTTGGGCCGGGCAGTTGGGGGAATTTAGTCTTCCAAGAGGGAAAACAGACTGCCCACCCACCATTACTTTGGGCAGAAACTAGAGTGTGAAAGGAAATGGTCCTTTGTTATGGTCATCTGCTTGGGAGACGCTTGAGTTCCCTACTTATCAGGGTAGGTGGGTATGATAGTGGGTATAACTTGTTTGACACTTTTGGGCAAGTCATTGTGTCTCTTCTAAGATTAGTTTTTTTTTAATTTATAAAATGAAGGATTTATGATAATTTTACTTAACTAATCTATGTATTCAATGCCATCTCAATTAAATTACCAAAAATTATCCTACTGAGTTAGAAAAAAATAATAACAAAATTCGTCTAGAAGAACAAAAGGTCAGAAATTTCAAAGAAACCAGGAGAAAAAAATGTAAAGAAAGGAGGTTTGGCAATATCAGACCTTAAGTTATAAAGGAAAAGCATTGTTGTAGTGTAAAAATTGATCATTTCTGTTATTTTAAATTAAAATTTTCTTGTATAAATAAAACCAGTGTAACCAAGAGTAGAAGGAATGCAGGAAAATTTGAGAGAAATTTCATGGCCAATCACTAGACGGGATGTGATTGTGTAGGAATACTGCTGTGCTGTAGGAGATGATGAGTAGTTGATTTAGAAAAACAGGAGAAGACCTGGACCTTTGAAGGAAGATACTATCTACTTCCAGATGAAGAAATGATAAGTAGAAATATCCATAGTAAGGTCTTACAAATGTGTGTGTATTTATAGATATCTATGTATATGCATATGTATATTTGTATGTATATATATATATATAAATTCAGATATATATGTGTTTATGTATGTATGTATATATATGCATACATACATATATTTGCATTTCATTATTGCTTTCTTTAGGGCAGGGAAAGGTAGAGGGAGAAAAAATAAAGTAAAAAGGGCACAGCAAAAAAACAGAAGAAAGCAAAGAAAAGCTGGATAGCTTTGAAGATAATATGTAGTATTTATTATATAGGTTTCTTGAAATGAAAATTTATTGTTTTATATTAAATTCTCTTGTGTTCTGATGCATACATGGACATTTTTTTTTTCTTTTCTCATTTTGTATTCAAATTTAAAATGAATTTTAAAATTACAAAAAAGACCTTCAATGTCCCTTTCAACCCTATATCTATAAATGAATTAATATGTACTATATATCAAGTTCTATACTGGGGTTACCAATACTAAAGCAGACAGTCCTTGTCTCCAAAGGGTTTACATAAGGGAACACAACACATAAGGGAAAAAGAATGTAACTAGAGTACAAGATTGATACAACCTATCCAGGAACAATGGTGGAACCTATTCAGGATGATGGCTCCAGAACTGGATGTGTGGGTGAGTGGGGAGGAAATGGTGATTGGAAGATACATTGTGAAACACAGTTGTCTGGGTGTTAGAGGACATGATTGAAGAATAAGGATAGTAAGGGGATGGCTGAGTTTTTTTGAGATGGTGGGCAATTCACCCTGTTTGCTGTGGATGATGAGACAGTGTGACTAGAAAAAATGAACACAGAATGGGGGACTGTATGAACGTCTGATGTTTAGCTGGTATATCGGATCATTCAGGGTAAGGGGTAAAACTCCATTTCCTAATGATGAGGTTAATAATGACATTGACTATGGCAGGATTCACAATACAGCCAGGGATGTACCCTTTCCAGTCATACCTGGATAACACTTGGGCAAAGGTAGTGAGGGTTAGAATGAGAAAAATGTTCCCACTCTCCTAAGAGGATTCATCATTAATTGTCTGTCCCATCAAACACTTCCCAGAAGGGGAGCGACAGCACAGAGAGCATGAGGAAGAGAGTGAGACTCCCCTGAAGCCCCTACACTCACTCCCCGTTATTTTGGCATTGGGCAGCATCAGCAAATTAGACTTAACCAGTGATTCAAGCCCCTCATCTGTCATCGAAGGCTTTTTCTTTGGCCCCATTGCCTGAAATGTTCAATGTCTTTGCTTCCCTGAGGAGGAAATCACCTTTGTTAACCCAGTTCTTGGGAAATGAATATTAATGAGGAACCAAGAACTTCCTAACAAGACTGGCTTTTTCCCAGGCTCGGTGACATAGGAAGGAAGATTTTCAGGGGAAAGATGTGATCTGAGATCCATCATTTATACTAGGCACCAGGTGTGTTAAAAATGAAAGACCAATCAGCTGATGCAAAGGAACGTGTAGCCTAAGGGAAAGGGGAATAAATAGTGAGGTTCTAAACTCAGGAGGATCCTAAACCACACCTAACCTGTGTTCCACCCCTTTCCATCATTTTCAAGCCTGGAGATGACTCGATTCCCTGCTCAATTGTGGGAAAAATCATGGGGGCAAAGCCCCCCTCCCCAAATCAAACACCACACCTACCCAGATCGTAGTCCCTCTGACCCTTCCTTCTGAAGAAGAAGGTCCTTCTTTACTAAGAGATTTGGCCGGTCTCTGTCATTGTTCTAGATAACGGATTGCTTCCACATACATTTTCAAGTGTAATGACACGCTTGCTTATTAAAGACCTCTCAGCTGAAGGAGCAGAATATTATGAACTGGCCGATCCATTCATTTTCTTGAATACTTTATTCAGTATTTTATGCTAAACCAGCAATACGCCATCCATTTTCGTACAATGATCCTTATGTTCAATAAAATTGAAGGGCCGCATCATAAATCATTACAGTCATTTATTCTACATTAGACACATTAGCCACTATATTCCATAATCTATTACAATAAGGTGGATTTAAATGTACCCCAAGGACCTGCAATAATAACTGAAGAACCAAATATAGCAATTATGGATAAAATATGCTTAACCTAAAACTGCACTAGCTGCTCTGACGGCTGTGAACCCTGAGCAAAATTTAGTGCTGATAGCCACGGAACTCAACTGCAAATAGAAAGAGAGAAAAGAGAGAAACCATTGATGGTGCTTCTATTCATCAGGTAATTCCATTTGGGAGTGCTTATCTAATCAAAAAGGAGAAGGCCCAGAGAACTGGGGGCAAAGATAGATAGGTGCAGACAGACAGACAGTCAGGACTCCAGCCTTCCCAGAGCTCTTCAGGCAAAGGCCTGGATGATCACTCAGTGGATATATTGTAGAGAGGCGCCTCTTGTTTAGATAAGGGGTGGACCAATGGCTTCCCGTGATTCTGATTCCATAAACTGAGGCCTTGGGTATTACCAAGAAAACTTTAGTTTTTCCAGAGAAACTGAGATTCTAGGTCTTTAAAATATTTTTTTCAAATTTATTTATTTATTTACTTACTCACTTATTTCTTTCATTCATTTATTTGTTTATTTGCTTATTTGTTTGTTCATTTATTTATTTAAGGAAAAAACCCCAAAAGGTTGGGAATTCAAAACCTTCCTCTACCATTTAGTGGAAGAACTTAGTTCAAATCTAGCTTTAGACTTTAACTATGTGAAGATGGGTAAGTCACTTAAATCTCATTATTTCTTAGTTTCTTTATCTGTAAAATCAGAATAACAATAGCACCTTTCCCCCAGGGTTGTTTTGAGGATTAAATGAGATAATATTATAAAGTGCCCCATAAATGCTATCATCATCATTTTTGTTTTTGTAGCTGAATGGCTTAACTCTGTCAACCAGAACTTGCTGTTCATTACATAAGATTTCTGTAAAAGGAATTGCTATTCTCTATTGTATGGGTAATTTTATTAATGTAAACTGTTGTGGTTTGTATCCTACTCTTTGTGATCACTTTCTGGGGGTTTTCTTGGTAAAGATACTGGAGTAGTTTTGCTAATTCCTTCTCCAGGTCATTTTGCAGATCAGGAAACTGAGGCAAAAAAAATTGGGAGACTTGCAAGAGTCACACAGCTAAGGAAATATCTGAAGTAGGATTTAAACTCATGAAGATGAATCTTCCTGACTCCAGACTTACTGCTCTATGAGCTGCCCAATTCAAACTCTCCTAATTCCCAATTTGTGATAATTTGGCCAGAAGCTGGGTTGAACTTTATATTTGTCCCATGAAGAGTTTGGTCTAGACATAAACAAGATGACCGGACAGTTGTTTTAAATAAAAGAAAAATAGTGCTTGGACATCCTTGAACATGTTCAAAGCACCCTTTACTTTGGGTAATTACTTATCATTCTTGTGATAATGATTGAGAGACAGTTGACATGGAGGTAGATCCAATCCCACCTGTGTGATCTTGGGTTTCAGTTTATGAAAAAAAAAATGAGAGAGGGCTAAGCTGGATGGCTTCTGAGGTCCTTTCCAAGCCTAAATCTATCTTATAAATAAGGCAGGGGCTAGTAAGTCTAGACAGCTCTGGACTTGATGTCAGAAAATGTGGGTTTAAACCCTTCTAGTTGTATGATCCAACCAGGAAAGTCCCTTAAATTTTCTGAGCTGGAACGTCCTTCTCTACAAGATGGCAATAATGTTATCTGCAGTATCTCCCTTGCTGAACCACTTGCTAAAAAGAAAGCAATGTGCTAAATTCTAAACTATATTATATATATGCATATATATTGTATGTTACATATATGTATACACACACACATCTATATATATATATATATATATATATATATATATATATATATACCTATACACATATTATGTATATATACCTACTATATAATAGGACTCCTTAACCAGGGAACATGAACTTGGGTTTTTTGTTGGTTTGTTTTTAATGTCTTGATAGCTATATTTCAATAGAATCCATTTCCTTTATAATCCTATGCATCTTTATTTATGCATCTGAAACCTGATTCTGGCACTGGCTCCAGAGTTGCCCTGAGACTGCCAAAGGCGGCTATGACACCAAAAAGACTAAGAATTCCTACAACGTAGAAATGTGAGTTATTGTTCACCTATTTAAGCAGTTTCCCAAGAGGCCCCTACCAGCTACCACTTTGCTGGGTTTGTTTTATCAACTATATAGAAACGAAAGCCAACAATGGAGCTGTCTCTTTGAGAAGATTCCCTAGTTCAGATTTTTCACCAACTTAGCCTTCCTTACCTCTAATGAACCAAGTTTGGAGATTCTCTTTGTAATTACCCATAGGTAAACGGACATCCACATTACAGATGATCCCCTGAGCTTAGCAGGTGCTAATTGGCTCCTCTCCGGTTAACCTGAACATCACTCATGAAAATGAGACTGATTAGGTCACCAAGGAAAGCCCCCTGACTGTGCAGGATTATTCCAAGAATCCCTTGCCTAGGACTGGCTTCAATCCGGGTTTAAAAATGACTCAAGTGATGGGGCTTCCCCCAGTTCTGTCGAAAAACCACAGAACAGCTAAAAGGTATCCTCATCTGAAAAACATTACAGAGACTGAAGAGGACATCTACAGTGATGAATTTCGACCTCAGTCTCCCTCCCTGTCATGGCCACCATCCCTTTGTTTTCAGGCCATTTATAAAGATGACCCATTAATATCTCATCCCCTCATCACCAATGTCTCCATGTTTCCAAGAGGCTTCGGCAACATCCTCAAGTCAAATGCTCCCAGCCCTTAATCATTCCAAGTCCTCTTCACCAGAGTCTCTCTAACTTGTGAAAGGATGGAGGTTGAGGTGCTGAAATAGGAAGATACCCATCCAGGCTCTGTGGAGATAGATGCTTGGCTCCCTGCCTTCTTTAGGAAGCCTTCAAGCAAGCAGTCTCCCTCCCCTTCCTTTTTTTCCCTTTGCTCCTCATCCAACTCCACTGCAAATCAATCCACTTTGCTGTTTATAATCACTACTGTCTCCTTTTCCACCATTCTGATGCTACTTTTCTCCTCAGATATCTATGTTTTTTTTTTTTTTTTTTTAATCATCTCAAGCTCCTTTTCCATGCTGAATCTCATTTTGTAATTTTCTGTTCATAGCTGCAATCGTGTTTGATTTCTTTGTGGAAAGTTCCCTTATAAAATTCACACATTCATATATACACGTACACAATATGCACAAGCATATGTACATGTCTGCATGAACATATACATATGTATACACATCTGCAACACATCTATACACATACATATGTAAAATGGGTATATATATATACATGTATATATATGTGTGTGTGTGTGGATAGAGAGATAGACATAATTTAGTGGTCACAATTTGCCTTCCTTTTGATAGAAATGCAGAACCAGTGATTCTCCACACGTGGTACATTCCTTCATTTGAAATTATTCCTTTTTGTACTTCTATTTGGTGATGATGATTTATGTAAATCAAATCCAAACCAACCTTTCAATAATACATTCTAGCTATAAAGGTTTATGAAAGGAAATATATTTTTATTCATCTTATCCCTGAACTCAGAGAAATAAGATATAAAATGGTTCTGCTGTGGCTTCAATCTATATTTACCAGTAATTCACTAAGTTCATTAAATATCTCCCCTAGCACAAGGCAAAACATATCAATGACAGTGATTTTAAGTCAGAAAATTGTAGTTATTTTTCCAAATATACTCTTGCCTTTTCTTGACCACCGACTATATTAAATAAGACTTCCTTTCCTCACTCTCATTCCCATTCTCAACCTTACTTGAGAATTTTATTTAGTGGCCCAGGACTGACCAAATGTGAAAACTAAATTACATGGGAGGTCAACTCTGAGACCCGCCAAGGGGAATATGGAGATCTATCTCTACTGCTGCTCTCCCTTGTGTTCTCTGAGTGACCGTGTCAGGAGCCTAAACTGCCCATCTACTATATAAGCCCTGAGGAAAGTAAGTCTCATTGGAAAGGAAAATAAACCCATCACTTATAGGGGAAAAAACAGGAATCCTGCACCACTGGAAACAAACACACCATTTTCCAAGTCTCATTCTCTCTACTTCTTTCTCTGAAAGTCCTGCTTTTTTTCATCCAAGCTGCCTCTGAACTCTAGCCCTAAATCCCCTCCAAATGTAGAGGCCCTCCAATGACCTGTTTACATTGGCTTGGAGATCCCTGACTTCTTTGTGGAATGAATGGATGCCTGTTTTTTTTGACTGGGGCTTCAGGGATCATGAGTGAGAATGGACTCAGAGAGCTCTCTGAGTTTTTGGGGCCAAAATCTGAGTGTTTTTCCAAGAGCCATTGTTAAATAATCAAGTCCCCTATGGAGGAGATAAACAATACTTTGCATAGAGTATATGAGAGCTCAGATGGGCAAGAAGCTCTGTAGAGAGTCAAAGGCTGGCAACGTTTGAGAGAGGAGAGGGTCTACAGAGATGAGTAAGATGAAGGCAGATCTAAGTTTGCCTGGCCTTAGAGACCTGCAACCTCATTTTCATCAAGCTTCTCTGGTCCCAGCTCAAACCTCACATTCTCTAAGAAGCCCTTTTATGCTCAATTCCTTCCCTCTGAGATCATCTCCAATTTATCCAGTCTATTCTTTCTTTGTACGTAGCTATTTGCCTGTTGCTCCCTAATTAGAAGGCAAAACTCCTGTTTTCACCTTTCATTGCATATATGCTGGTACTAGTAGGTGTTTAAAAAATGTCTCTCCACCCTTGGCTAACTCAATCCTTCACACAGGAAAAGAACAGCTCGTAATAATTTCCCACCAATGGGGCTGTTCTTGTTTGACCTTCATTCTCAATGGAAGTGGCGCCATGATGTTCAAGAGAGTTGGAATTAAGTGAGGGTGGGCTGTGCAAAGTCTCACCAGTCTCACTTTGTCCTCCAGAACCATCTGGGTCCAGCTGGGGATCCACAGGGAGATCCACATTCAAATAGACTTGAACTCTGGATTACATAAATGTTTGTTGACTTGATTTGATATGGGAATCCCTTCCATGACATTCCCAGCAAAGGAAAACAACCCAGTCCATGATCTTGAGGGGGTAATTTATTGGGGATAATCCAACATATGCAAAAAACATAAAACAAGGTAGATCAGGGAAGACACAATGAAGAGATTGAATAAAGGGCTCTAGAAGCAATATTCTGGATTTCAGGTAAAGTGAAGTGAAGCACCAGGTGATTAGGGTGAGGAAAATGTTGGAACTCAAGGGAGAAATGAGTGAGCAACACAGCTTTATTAAGAGCTGACCATGTGTCAGGCATTATGCTAAGCTTTGGGATACAAAGAAAGGCAAAAGTCCATCCTGCTTCTCACAAATAGCACCAATATCTCAATGCATATAATCTGAAAGAAGAGGAAAGCACACTTGTGTTGGTGATTGGAAGCTAGGAAGGAGGAGACAGAGACCTTGATTTGCCTTTCTCCATTTTCCCAGGAAAAAATCTGTTCTCTTGGATCTTGGATGTTGAGACAAAAACCAGAGTAGGTTTAGAGGAAGAGCAGGGTGAAGGTAAGAAAATGTTAACACACACACACACACACACACACACATATATATATGTAAGTAAGCAGTTTGATATAATATATATATTATATCAAACTGCTTACTGTTTTAGGAAAAGGGGAGGCAAGGAGGAAGGGAGAAAAATTTGGAACTCAAAATTTTGTTAAAATGAGTGTTAAAAATTGTCTTTACATATAACTGGAAAAAAATTAAATACTATTTTTAAAAAGGGAGAGGATCCAACTAACCACAGAGGAGGAGGAGGAAGAGGAGGAGAAAGGGAAAGGACTTTTCATTTCTCCCTTTTTAGGGTCCCATGTTTCAGTGGGGTTCTAAGGTGAACCAATCACCCTTGTTATTCAGAGAACAGGCCGACCATATGGCCACATAAAAGGCTGTCTAACCCTTTTGATGATAGATATGACAAAGCAAATAAGTTATAAACCTTTTCCAGGCCCATCCAGAACAGTGCAGGGGTCTCATAACTCTTGGCTTAACAACACACAGAGAGCTCACCACCAAACTACTTACAATAATAGCTTGTTAATGCAGGTGACTACTGTTAAAGGAAGTTTGCTTTTAGCCAAAAGTGTTCTGATTTCTCTTCCAAAGAACTCAAGATTTACATGACTTTTTTAGAGAAACTGGTTCAGGGCACTTGAAGAGGCAGCTGACAAGGGTGGAAAATCATTAATGAACACTTGGGAGGGCACATTATATATTCTTAATCCATTGGCGCTCCACTGAATGTTTAGCATTAATGACCCAGATTACAGTAAAGCCACAAATAGGGAGAAGCGTGTTTAGAGCCAAAACTGGCAAGGGGCAGTTGGAGTTTTGTCTCAGGGCGCATGCACTAGGGTGACTGCTTCTTCCCTGAAGGGGAGAAGGACATGTTTCCTCTCTCCTGAGCATTTCTCCACGGGCCTCTGAGGGGCTGGAGGGAAGATAGAGTCTAGCAAAAGGTTATAGAGTAGGTTGAAGGGCTCTTGAAAGACAGGAGAAGAGGGAAAGGGGAGGTCAGCCCGTCCACTCTCGTACTGGAAATGCTGCTACGGCTGTGACTTTTGTCCCTCCACAGGACTGATAACTCAGGAAGAGAGGGCGAAGCTGGTGACTTTGTACAGTTCTGTCTTACTGGAATCCAGTTCAGTGGGAAGTCAAGACATCCCTGCAACATCATGGGACCTCTTCAGAAACCAAAGATCAACAGCAACCTGTTTTCACCTGACCAGGTGAAAAAATTCTCAGCTGGGGCTGTTCTGCTTATACACCGACGCAACACATTTCCTTTTTCCACAGAAAAATCTACTGGATCTCCCCAGACACACCCTCACAGTGCGGTTGGTCTGCTTCCAGAACCCAGGATCAGAAACAGCAATTAGGGCATTTCTCTCCCGCTTCAAGGTATAACCTTGCGTAAAGGGGTCCTCAAACTACGGCCTGCGGGTGAGATGCAGCAGCTGAGGAGTTTATCCCCCTCACCCAGGGCTATGAAGTTTCTTTATTTAAAGGCCCACAAAACAAAGTTTTTCTTTTTACTATAATCCGGCCCTTCAACAGTCTGAGGGACAGTGAACTGGCCCCTATTTAAAAAATTTGAGGACCCCTTAAGGTGTAACCTCAGGCAGGTGATGTTAACGTTATCCCCATTTTCCAGATGAGACCTCTCCGGCAGGATTCAGACCCCAATCTCTTCTGCTTCCAAGCCCCCCACTATTATCAGTCAACAGCGCTGTTTCTCAATTATCTAAGGGACAATGCATGTAGTCAGAGCCCCCCCAGTCAAGACTGAAAGTGGCTCTGGGACTTCAGAGACCCGGGTTCTAGTGCTACCTTTGGTCCCCAAGGGCGGGTTTACCAAAGCCTCTCCCATCTGAGTTTCCTCGTGGGTAAACCGAGGGGGCTGGCCACGCCGTCTCTCCGGCCCCTTCCGGCTTTGACATGCTATGATTCTGTGATTAAGCCTAGACAAGCGCACAATTAAAATAGATAAATGGCTTTTACTCGGAAATATTAGCGAACCCACCCGCCTGTCAGCCTCTTAGCGCATAATCAAGCCTTATTACAATAGTATGCAAATCGACGAAGCTGCCGACATTCTTCTAAACTCTTGTTTTCATTATAGATTCAGTCTTTTTTTTTTTACCCCCCAGAATAATAGTAAATGACACGCGAACTTCATATGAACTATAGGTCATGAAAGGATTTAGTATTGGCATTTTTAATCTAAAAAGTCTGGTGCCAGGAAATCAATATGTTTCAGTTGCAGCATTCGAATGCAATTTTCTTCATGTAACAGGGTTTCTTTCTTTCTTTCTTCCTTTTTTTTTCCCCCCTTAAAAAAATAATGAATAATTCCTGGTTTTTCTATGAAACAAGCAGCTGTATTATAAGGTAATGACATCAATAACACATTACATGTAAACAGAAAATGAACAAAAAAATCATTCAAGGCCCTTTTGAAACTGGTATGCTTTTCATCAGTGCTATTACAGGCCCCATTCACATTATTGGATTGAGCCATGCTGCATAGCCAAGGTGCTGACAAGCTGTGATTACCCAATAACTCCTGGATTCCTTTCAGCCAGGTTCACCGAGAGGACAAGAATGCAGGGCCTTCCTGTGGGGCACCCCGCCTTCCAGGGACACCGAGTCAGTGAAACCCAACGCCCTCCCCGTTCTGCGCGCCCCAAGCCGGGCCCGGGGACTTCCCGGCAGGCAGCTGGGACCTCGCCTCCTTTGTTCTCGGGGGTTCCAGTTCCCATTTCTCGCCAAGGGTCTCCACATCCCGAGCTCTTTTCTCCACGGGATGGAGCATAAAAGTCCGCAGCTGACTCCGTCCCTCGCTGGGGCAGTTTGGAAGCCCAGCCCGCGGAGGGGGATGCCTAGGCCCTGAGTCTCAAGCTTGCGTTCCGGTCTCAGAAGGCCGGCCTTCACTCCCTCGTCATGAAGATGCTCAGATAATTCATAAGTAGAGGATGGAGCTTGTTGGGTCTTATTCAAGTGCCTCAACAAGTCCCAATCTCCCGGACCTCGAGTCCCCGCTCTGTAAAATGAGGGAGTGGGCTCTAGGATCTTACTTAAGCTGGGACTTCGGGGGTCCAACCAAGTCTCCGCTCAGCCAGCCCGGAGCAGCACGTGGAGCTGGTGAAATCCATCCCCTGCGCTCGCTCGCTCACCAGATGTGGGGCTGCATTCCTTCCACGGGGAACGGAGCCCAGCTGGCTGGGCCTGTTACAGAGATGACAAGCTCCTCTCCACCCTAGCCCCCTCCCCTTTTCCTCCACCCCACCCCCCCTTGCAGATTTTCAGCAATAACTAGCCCACTGATCGTGGTCCTATGGAGGAAAGAGCCAAGCGAGCCTCAAACAGTCTCAGCAAGCAAACTGGAGCTGTTCCTTCTGGGTGGTCACCACCATACACTTGACATCATCCTCTCCCCGGGAGAGATCAGATTTTCAAAACAATTTTCTTGGCTTCCAATATGGCGCTGGGGAATTCGAGGTTGTGGTAGATGTGCACCCCGAGCTGGTACACACCCTCTTTTTTAAAATGAAAAATAAAACCCCAACTCTCCACAATTAGATCCATACGGTTCACTGCTCAGCCCCCGCCCCCATAAGGCTAAGTTTTATCTTGTACCTGCAAGGAAATGTTTTTCATTTAAAAGGGAAATTTGTACATTTCTTCCAAATTTCTCACGCTCCCCCCACCATATAACCCCTCCAAATGGCTGGACTATATAACCCTTCCTCATTTCCCCCTCTCAGAATCCCTGCCTTCCATCAAGGTTCACATCCCACAGGAACCTTTCCCGACATCACCTCCCCACTCTGCCCCCGGCTAGAGCCTCATCCCCAACCAAAATTTGCTTTGTCTAGATTTTCTATGTACTTCTATATTCCACGTACTTCTCTAAACAGACAGTAAATTCCTTGAAGGAAGGGATCTGTTTTTTTCTTCTTTGTATCTCCAGAACTCAGAACTCCAGCTGGAGTTCAAATCCAGCCTCAAATACTATTCTGTAAGACCACTGGCAAATCTCAGTTTTCCCAGCTGTAAAATGGGGATAATATAACACCTACCTCATAGGGTTGTTGTGAGGATCAAATCCAATAAGATTTATAAAGTATATAGTGCCAGACACATAGTAAGTATTTTAACATGTTTTTCCCTTCATTCTGTCCCTCCCCTATTACTACTGTTGTTCAGTTGTGTCTGACTCTTTGGGACCCCATCCTGGGGTCTGTTTGGCCAAGATACTATAATGTTTGCCGTTCCCTTTTCCAGCTTACTTTACAGATAAGAAAACTGAGCCAGTGTTAAGTGACTTGCCTAGGGCCACACAGCCAGTAAATGTCTGAGGCTGGATTTGAACTCAAGTAGATGATTCGAAGCCTATGGCTTTTGGTTGGTGCTGTATGATCTATCCCTAATCAATTAAAATATTGACTAAGACCATGCCCAGTGCTCCATCCACTGAGCCTCCCACACATAAGCATAATCATGATCATCTGAAGCTTACTACAAGTAACATGACAGGATAGACTTTCTTAGCAAGGTAAATATTAATCTAGTATTTTCTATTTGCGCCAACTGGATAATCAGGCATTAATCGGACACTTAGCACAGGACATAAAGACAAAGAACTCATCCTTTCCCTCAAAGAGCTTACATTCCTCTTATATCACAACACACATGCAGGGAGATAATGTCCCTTTTCTCTTATGAGCCTAGAACACAAGAGGCTCTCAAAAAATACTTGTTCAGTGAGTGAACAAATCATCTTTTAAAATGAAAACTACCAAGAATATCTCCCAGTGATACGACTCAATCAAAAAAAATATTTTATAGGTTTGAGGCCAATTTAATTCACTTTTGTTATTTCCTACTAATTTCAGCCTCATCTAAACTTGTTTTGTCACCTAGTGCCTAGCACCACATATATAGTAAGTGCTTAATAAAGGCTTGTTAAATTGTCTACTAAGAAAAATATAGAGTAAAAAGTGCTACGAAATATCCAAAAAGAAAGATTTGCCCTAAAGAATCCTAAATTTCATTCCATCAATCAAAAAGCATTAATTAAGTACCTACTGTGTACCTGGCATTTGGATGGACACTGGAGGTAGACAAAAATGAAGCAGTCTCTGCCCTCAAGGATGGAGAGATGCACATGAGGGAGTCTATATAATTCATAGTTGACAGTTAAAATAACTATAAATAAATATGGAGCTCATAGAATTTGTAGAGACCAATGGCATATACCATGGGGAGGCCGGAGCACTATAAAATGCTGAATTAGGGACTTAGATGGAAATGTTCAAGACTCAAATTCATCCTCTTGAAGTTGGTGTCCAGCAGGAAAACTGGCATAGCAACCATGTAGCCTAACCCTTTCACTAGAGGGAAGAGGAAATGGAAGGGAGGGTTTTAAGGGTAAGAGTCTATAATGGAACCCAGGTCTAGTATTCTGTGTCCCTTTATTGGGACCATGTTGTTTTTTTAAAAATCAAGATAAGATGTGTTTTTGAAGATGAGAGAGGGAGTCTGAACCCATGCCAATAGACTGTAAACTCCTTGAGGGGAGGGATTGTGTTTTGTCTCTTTTTGTAACCCCAGCCCTTAGCATCATGCTCGGCACATAATAGCTGCTTAATAAATGTTTATTGAATGTATTTTTGAAGGAATGTTTCTTCATTATGGAGACAGTATGGAAATTTCCTTTGAAATTTGCATTTAGAGCATTGTCTGGGAGCCATTGGACGTTAAGTGACTTGCCCAAGATCACACGCTCGGTCAGGACTTGAAGCAGGTCTCATTCATCCCAAGGCCAGCCTACTATTTACCACGCTCCCTTTTCCCCCATACACTGGCATTGGACAGAAAACTACAGTAGACAACATATGAACGCCAAAAACAACTAAATAGATGGGAAGGATTCCTGGAAGAATGGGACTTAATGATGGGCTCTGAAGGACAACAGATCTGGGAAGGAGGGAGAAGGGGATTACCGGTCAGAGTGAGCAGCAGAGCAGAATGAACTTGAGTTTGGGAACCCTAAGGAGGCAGGAAGAGGAGGAAAACTGAAGCAAGAAACCTGAATCTGATGGTCATGAGGAGGCCAGGCCCGAGCCCCACGGCCATTTCTGCTGCTTCCACGTTGAGTGGGACTCCCTTGGGCATTTACTTGGCAGCACCCTGAGCTGGTTTCTCCATTTGTATCATGGCAATAATAGCCATTACTTGCCAGGAAAACCACATGTATGTTATGAAAATACAGACAAAAGCTTGGAGCTCTTGGAAGAGGGAAAACATGGGACTCATCCAAGTCTTCATTATGTTATTCTTGTATTCATATTGTTATGGGTTGAGTGCTGGGCTTGTGGTCAGGGGGAGCCTATTTCCAACAACTCGGCGGTAGCAGGGAAGTCATGGAGTCTCAGTTTCTGCTCCCTTCACAGTATCTCTCCAATTCAGACAAACTCCAATTCAGACCTAGTGTGGTTCCTTGCATAGACTTTGTTCCAGACCTACAACATTTCCCCACCTCACCTCTGCCTCTTGGCTCCCAGCTTCCACCAAGCTTTAGGTCAGGTGCCACTTTCTCTGGGAAGCCTTCTCTATCTCCCCAGTTGTTCCCTCTCAAACTTCCCCAAATTACCACGTATTTGTTGGGCACATATTTTATACAAAATGGAAGAGAGAGAGAGTGAGAGAGGGGGGAGGAAGGGAAGGAAGGAGGGAGGAAAAGAGAGAGAGAGAGAAGAAGAAGAAGGAGGAGGAGGAGGAGGAGGAACCTAAAACCTCCAGCCTCCCAGCCCCGAGTCATGCTCCCCAAAAAAGCTGAGATTCTGTAGAGCCTGCTGAGAGGCCACAGATCATGTGTGGCTGGTGATGGAGGAAGATGGCCCAACTGGAACCATACAAATGGCAAAAGTAAATTGTGACTATTTTTAATACTCACAGAAAGCAGTCTCCACTTCTAAATAAGGAACCCATTTTCTGATGGAAAAATGCTAATAAACATAATGATGTGCGGAGAAATCATCTTTCTCCTTGTGCTAGAAAGACACGTGGTAGATGTCTAGTGAAAAAGTGGAGCTTCCGGCCCACAAGTCTCCATTCTGGGGGTAGTTCTGTTATGGACTTCTCTCTAACTTACTCTCCTGGTCTAGCTGAAGACAATTAATTGAAGCTGAGCCTTCACTGTCAAATATCCCACTCTTATTTCATTGTAATCACTATTGAAAAGAAATCCCAGTGACACATTTACTCAACAGCCATTCATAGGTAAAGCCATTTGGAAAATCAGATACAAATTATGTAGATATCTGAGCATGAGATCAGGAGATTCCTCTCAAAGAGCCACTGTTTCATTTGTGTATTGGGCTCAGGTCAACAAAAAAGAAAGAAAGAAGAAAAAAATCGTGAGCTATAGAAGGAGACTAGAGACCCAGCTTAACATTCAGGCTGTTTTCCATTAGCCGTTCAACCTTGGATGAGTCACTTACTACAACTGAGTTCCAATTTCCTCATCTATAAAATGAAGAGAGTTCTAAGATGCTTTCTCCTATTAAATCTGTGCGCCTGGGATCTGCGCAATATATTGGGGCTGGACAAAATGATCTCTAATGTCTTTTCCAGGCCTGAAACTCTATGGTTCTGGAACTGGCTACACTGGATGAGACATATGTTTTATTCAGCCCAGTGTTTTAAGGATGACAGAGGTATCTTGCCATATCCTCTCCGATGTCTGCCTACAATGGTTTGGTTATAGAGCTTAAAAACATTTTTGCTTCCCATACATATTTTTTGGTGGATCCACGAATCAAAACTCTCTTGGTGGTTATTTATTCAAATTTCAATCAATTAATCCTATGAATTCATGATCCATTCAGTTCCCTTTTTTGGGGAGTGATGGATGTAGGAACTTTGAACTTCTGATTTCACTGGTGTGAGGAAATCCTGGTGTGGAAGCTCTGTTTATCAACCAAAAATCAGGGGCTGATCACATATTTTTCTATCAGTGCCTGGAGCATTGAATAGTCAAGTGACTTGTATGAAATCACATGGCCAGTATGTGTTAGAAGCAGCACCTAAAACCAGGTGTTTCCGACTCAAAGACTCCCTTCCATTCATCAATTAATGAATTCAAAGAGGACTTGTCATATGCCAGGTACTATGAAAGTCTCTGAGGATCCAAAAAAAAAGTAAAATAGTCTTTGCTTTCAAGGAACTTAGATTCTATAGAAGGAAAACAAGTTGCACATAAAAATTAAATACAGAATTGTTCTAGTTATTGTTTGTTCTTTGTTCTTGAAGAGGTCATGACATGCAAGTGAGTTAGATTTCAGTGAGAGAGGGCCTGGCAAGGTCTCCTGCCTCACTGTCCCCTCCAGAGCCATCGGGGTCCAGTGGACAGATACAGATTTGGACACTGGAGATGGCCCTGGATGCAGTGGGAGACCTTGACCTTTTAAAATTAAGGTCTTTCCCAGGCCTCAGTTTGACTGAGACAAGATCCAATCCATGGTTAAGACTAGGTAAGAAATGAGGCAGAGAATGGCCCCTTTTACCTAATCAAAAAATAATCTGGTAGGGGAAGACCCTTAGAATTCAGTCAAAACAGAAACAATTGCTATTTGCATTTATACTGAGTCGATCAGAGTCCAGATAATGAACAAGGTGGAGGACTTGGCCTGGGACCTGTTGTTGACCAACTAATGAGAGCCAGTGATTGGGTTGAAGGTATCATTCTTTAGAAAGAAAACCAGCAGATAAACCCCAAGATATTTTGAGAAGTTTCAAAGATTAAAACTTACATTCCTTTGGGTAGAGCACCTGCAGGAAGAACATTTTATCTGGAAGTTCCTTGAAATCCCCTGTGTTTGATCCCTTGTGTCTGAGTATTTGAAATCTGAGTAAAAAACCTTGACTTATGCTAAAGTTTCTGCCTTTTAAGCCTGAGCTCATTCTTATGTTGTTCTTCTATGTTGTCATTTTTGAGTTGATCTTTTTAATACTGGTTTTTTTTTTTTGGAATTTAAGTTTCTGAGACAATCCTAGTTCCTATCTCTAACCATATCTTTGTTTGTACCTAAAAGGCCAAGGTCTGCCCCTTTATCAGGGCCATCTCCAGCAGTTCTGATCTATATTTGGCCACTGGACCCAGATGGCTCTGGAGGGAAAAGTGAGGCAGGTGATCCTGCACAGTCTTTCCTCACTGCAATTCAACTTGCTTCTATGTCATGGTGTCACCTCCCTGAGGTTATGGTCCTTTTCAAGAATGAAGTCTGATAAACAGCATTGTGAGTAGTAGTAAGACTGGGTTAGTTGGCCAACAGAACTCCCTTCTTTCCTCTCTTCCTTCCTCCCTCCCTCTCTCCTCCTTCCCTTTCTCTTTCCTTCCTTCCTTCCCTCCTCCTTTCTCTCCCTTCTTCCTTCTCTTCCTTCCTTCCTTCCTTTTTTCCTTCCTTCCTTCCTTCCTTCCTTCCTTCCTTCCTTCCTTCCTTCCTTCCTCCCTTCCTTCTTTCCTTCCTTCTATACCCTTTCTTATGGATACTCTGCCCAAATACAGAATACAGAGATGTACTGGATTTATAATTTAATTAATAAAGGAAATATCCAAGGAGGAAACTCGCTTTACCAATATAGACTGGCATCTTTTCTACCACTTAACAGTCTCAGAGTAGGCTTTTGTTTAACTTTTTTGTCATGGTTTCCTTTGACAGTATGGTAAAGTCAAAGTACCCTTTCTCTGAATTATGTTTTTAGGTTCGTGAAATAAAATCTAAAGGATTGTTTGCAAAAGAAACCATTTCCATTGAAATATATTGATCAAGACATTAAAACAATTCAGGGACCGAGAGTAAGAATCCCTGTCTTAGAGAGTTGTCTAGATCTCTGAGAGGCTGTGATGTACCAGTGGGTACCAGTTGTACCTGAATCCGAGTCTTAACTCTGTAGCCAGTTCTCTCTCCACTGGGTTGTCCTGCCTCTCTCCATAGAATATATAGAAAATAATTTCTTGGGAGGTAACACTGGAAACTGGAGGGGACCAGAATGGGACTCTCATGTTCTCTTCCCTTTGTCCGTTCTAAATGAACTTCCTTTACATGACACATTGTGCCCTTGTGTTTGAGTAGTTGAAGTCTGAGTAAAAAGCCTGAACCCATGAGCCTGAGCTCATTCTCATGGTTGTTTTAGTGGTTTTGCTCCTTCTATGTTGTCATCTTGGGATTGATCTTAATGCTAGTGTTTTTCTAATTTAAGATTCTGAGTCACTATAATCTCCAAAGAATTGAAGTTGAAAATCACTCAGGGGTCAGGAGAGAAAGACTGAGAACACACTGAAAACAAAACAGAGGATTACAAAGGAAGAGTGGTGTAAATGATAGTATCAAGGAAATGTATGCATAAGCAAAAGTGTAGATGAGCGGGTCCCATAGCAAAATTAAAGGATAATGAACAGAGTTTCTGTGCACTGGTAATATTTTTTCAATGTCAAAAGACAATGAGAAGATGCCCAGAAGGTTGGGTAGGTTTCTTACAGGTAAGGATTCTGGGATTAGAAGATCATAAATCTAGAATTATAAGAAGGAACATCAGAACTCAGCTACTAATCCATCTTTAATGGATAGATTCTTTATTTTTTCTTTTAAAAGGTTTTATGACTTGATATGAGGATATCTGGCAATCAGTTCAAAGATATAATGCATATTTTTCTTCTGAGGCTATTCAGAACTTGATAACTGAGGAAGAAAGTTGACTTTATGCAACTCTAACTCATTTAATTTATAGTCAAGACATCACCCAGGTGTCATTGGTCCTCTTGGAAAACCAAAGGCAAACAAACAAACAAATGGCATAAAACAATCCAAAATCAACTTTTTAGTTGCTTGTAACTGCTACCTAGTAGGTGCTTAGTAAATGCTTATTCACCGATTGACCGTTTTCTAACCCAGGACTGATTTTGCTGTTCCTTATTAGCTTTTCCACTTATCTCACGCTTCAGGATATTCATGTTCAAAAGAAACTCCAGTAATGATATGACCAGTCCTAAGTCTCCCCCATTGCTGGAGAAGGGCTCATATACCACATTCTTCTTTCCTCCCACTTTTTCCAGGATCTTGACTCCTTCTAGCTGACCTTGGAAAGTCTAAGTGCACCCCTGGAAATTCTAATTGTGTTCACTTTATGTAACCTACTCGCCATGCTCTCTAAAATGTCATTAAACCCATATATGCTATGAATGCTGATTGAATTTAGTACCTATTTTATTGCATTTAAATATTAAATTTGGTCCCTACATGTTCATGCTTCTTGGTTGTTGCACGATCTTGTGCTTAAAAGAAGAACTGTGACTAGATGAATGAAAAACACATTTATTAAGCACTTAATGTCAACTAAATACTGGGGATATAAATAGAAAAATAAGACAGTCCCTGCCCTAAAGGAGCTCACAATTTAATGGAGTAGACAACACAGATAGTTTCTTCTGTGAGTCAGACAGAAAGGTTCTGGGATCTTTAGGGTCCAAACTAGATGGCAATGCATCTTCTTTAGTGCCATTTTCATGGATAAAACCATCTCTTATAAAAGAACTAATAGCAACTCTTTTTTTTTTTTTTTTGTGAGAGCCAGAAATTGGAATCTAAGAGGCTGTCCTCCTAGTATGGAATGGCTAAACAAATTGTTTTATGTGTAATGGATTATTATTTTGTGGTAAGAAAGAAGGAAATTGATGTTTTCAGAGGAAAGTGGGAAAATCTTTATAAACTGATGCAGAGAAAAGTGAGCAGAATGAAGATTTTTTTTAATGACTTGAACAGCATTCATTGAAGAAAGCAACTTTAGACTCTGTTCAACACCGTGACCAACCAGCTGTCCAAAAGAAGTAAGATAAAACATTTCACTCTCAAAGGGATGATGAACTTGGAAAGGAGATGCACAGTTTTTCAGACATGGTTAATGGGCATTTATTTGGCCAGTCTCTGTGTCCAAAGCAGCTGATGGGGAGCGCCGCAGCTCCTCCAACACAGCAGAGAACAAGACTTGGGCTTTCTTTGGTCCATATGTGAAGTGCCTAGGATGGTGGTCCAGTGAGTGCATGAGAGAGGGCTAAGTGGAAAGGATGAGTGTGACCCCAGGCGCACAAACAAGTAGTAATGGAGGCAGCCCAGAGAACAGAGGGATCCATCTGGCACGATGACTTTAGGTCCTTAGGACCTTCATTGGATGGTAGTAAGAGCCTCAGGTTTACCATTAGAAAATCTTGAGCCTCAGTTATATCATCTGTAAAATGGATTTGATGGCTTTTAACATCCCTCCCAGCTCTAAGTCTAGGAGCCAAAGACAGTGCGTCCTTAATGGATGTTTGTTAAATTGTTAACATCGCAATCCAAGTCTGTGGTTTTCCTCCCCAGCAACATTACAGAAAAAAAGCTTTGGTAAATACTCTTCATAAAATGAGATGAGTGTTTATATAGAACAAACAGTCCTCTCACAGCTCCCCAAATGAGTGATATCCCACTTACTTTGAAGAAAGGGATTTTGCTGAGTAGTCCTTTGTCCTGGATTGTGCTCACATGCATGATCGCACCCCCTGCCCCCAACGCCCACAACTCTTTTCTGTGGAATATCTGAATCCTTTCTGGCAAGATTTCAAGGTAAATAGATGAAATTAAAAATTAATGTCTATCATATGCCCACTCACACAATGCTGGGCAGTATTTCCCTTATCAGGCATTAAAGCTAGTTGAGGGGATCAGTCATTCCAAGCAAAAGAAAAGTGGAAATACTGAAAGGACAATATGAGAAAATTCAGAAAACAATGTTCTCCAGAACAGATAAATGCCAATGCAGCCATTGGGCTCCTCTAATTACTCCCATATGTAAGACTCATCTGGAGAATTAGGGGGAATTTGTGTGGCCTCTCGTGTTCAATAGGGCAGAAATAAAAAGGGAAAAACAAAGTCATGTACGGTTGAAACCTCAAAAAAAAACCCCAATTCACCCAGGACCTTTTAAAGAAAAATAAATGTATTTCATCTTTTGCAAGGGAGGGAAGATTTTGATAAATGATGTTTCAGATGACAAGGAAAGTAAACTGGGATTTTGGGGAGTTTTGATTCCATTTCATCCTCGTTCAGAAGACAAGAAAGTCTTTGACTGTTTTTGAAATTAACTGAGCAAGTTTAAAAAAACAAAACTTTCTGGGAAACTTTGGGCAAGGCGCTGAATCTCTCTGACCTCAGTTTCCTCACCTGCAAAATCTCTGAGTTGACCTAGGGTGATCTCTGCCTAAATTTCAGATCTAAAATTCTATTTGTCTATCACAGAGGTGATTATCCAATTAGTGAACTGTCTAGGCCTTTAATTTTTCCTAATGTCCCTAAACCATCAGCCATTTCACAGTCCATTGAACTCTCCCAGGAGAGGGCAATCACTGAAGGGAGATCAGTTGCTCCATTTGCCTCTGGGACATCCCTACCTATTTGCTTTTCTGTCCCTCAGACTCACCTGGTCTAAGATTAAACTTATCTTCACCTCAAACCCTGCTTCCTCTTTTGCTTTCATCATATTATTGGCGGAGCCACAATTCACCCAATTACCAATGTTCATTTAAAAAAATTGGGGTCAACTTTGATACTTCTAAAATATCTCCAAGCTTTCACCCTAGCTTGAAGCCTTCGTGACTTTCTTGGTCTTTTACAACATGTCCAGAGAACGGTCATCCAACTTCTTCTTGAACCTCTTGAAACAGATCGTTACACTCCTGAATTCCCTAATTCATGGAAACAAAGACTTGCGGAGTTGGAAGAGACATTAGTGGCCACTGAGCCCAACCCATATTGGGAAGAGAATCTCTACAACGACTCAAGTGGATGCTTGAAGACTTCTTCTAGGAAAGAACTCAGTAACCCCTAGGTCAACCACTGCATATTTGGAACACTCCAAGGACCTTCTGCAATACTTTTCAAAACATTGTCACATGAGTTATCCGGCTTAGTATTGACAACAACCTGAAGGCAATAAGGACCAGAGGAGCTGGGTTTAAGCTCTATCTGTCTCATGAATGGTGTCACGTTAGTGCTGGGGTCTGCCATAGAACATACACAAAATTTGAATCCACTGAACCCTCTCTATCCATTTTAAGATGGCTTTAAATCAGTTGGGGAACATCAGGAAGGGTTAGCAAGTATAAACTTATTTCTTGACTGGCCATGTTTGGAAGGCACATTATAAATATGGAAACCAATATAACAATTTCAAAGGCACAACTGCTATAATTATGATAGCTAACATTTATATAATACTTATTACGTGCCCGGCATTGTGCTAAGTGTTTTACAATTAAAATGCAATGAGAAGACCTAATATATACATGACCTTTAGAATATAAAGCAATAGAAAATCCAGAAGAGCTAACACAGCACAATGTTTAAACAATTTGGTCTATGTTATGGTCACTGCTTTTTTTTCACAGAAAAATAAATTTTTAATAAAATAAAATAAATCTTTAAATAAGATTTTTACTGTTAACTTTTGTTTTTACATGACTATATTTCCCCTCTCTTTCCAAGACAGCAATCTTTTTTTAATAATTTTTAAAAAGAGAAAAAACAGGGGAAGCATTGCAAAATTAATCAATACATCAAAGAAGGCTGACGTATGCAATGTTTCATATCTGTGGATCCCCTTTTTAATAAGTATCAATTATAATAAGATTTATTATTGTAAGATAATATAATTATCTTACAATAATATAATCATAATATGCAGATTCTATAAATATAATTAAATTGCTAATTAATTTATAATTTTATATTATTTCATATTATATAATTTATAAATTAATAAATTCAATAAATTAAATTAAATATAATTTAATAATAATAAAGATATTTAATCTGTGTGCCTCAGTTTCTTTATTTCTAAAATGAGGATGTCAATCCCCATTTACTTAACTCTTAACTTACCTTTCTGGGATTTTGAAAGGATCAAATTAGAAAATATTTGTAAAGTGTTTTATACACAGTAAAGTACCATACAAATGCTAGTGGTGAAAATGGGGGTAGTGGAGGTTATTGTTATTAGGAGTTCAGCTTGGTGATTATAATTTTGCAACTGATTCATTTCTTTTGCTGTTGTCCCTTTCATTTACTTTGTTGCACCCACTGGGTATATTGTTTTCCTGGTTCTGCTTGCACCGTTTTGCATCAATCAATTCATCTCCATATTCCTTATGTTTGTTGTTGCTTACAGAAAAATAATATTCCTTTCCATTAATGTACTAGTTTGTTTAGCCTAGAGCCAGATGTTCATTTTACTTTTCTTTCTTTGCTTCCACAAAAAAAAAATGTTCCCATAAATATTTTGGTAAATATAGAAACTTTCTTTTGGTCAATAATGTCCTTGGGGTAAATGAGGAACAGTGGGATCTCTGGGCCATAGAGTATGGACATTTAATCACTTTATTTGTACAGTTACAAATTGCTTTCTAGAATAGTGATACCAATTCACAGTTTTAACAACCTTGCAGTAAAGTGCCTATCTTTCCACAGCTCCCTGGCCCCCCCAATATTGACATTTGCCTTCTTGACCACAAAGAAGCAGATTTTATTACAGCCTGACTTAGCAGTTGCCTTGCCTTAGCCATGGAGTTTCCTTCAATGGAATGTTATTGGGCAGTGTTCTCAGGACGTACAGCCGTGGACCCAAGCTCAGGGCTCCCTGCTTTTTTCTCCTCTTATTGATCCAAGCCGTAACATCAATTCCCCTGCACACAAATCCCGAGATAGTCCCTGTTTCATGAAGTCTCTATAATCATCCCCATCAGAAACAATCTCTGCTTCTTCTGACCTCAAGTCTCATATAATTACTATATTATATTCCACACTCAGCTACTTACTGTTATAGAAAATAATGGATTTGGAGGCAGGGGATGCAGGTTCAAATGCTGCCTTTCCCTACCTGTGTGACCTGGGAAAAATAACCATCAGCTTCCTCCATTTTTTCTTTCTCAGCAGATGAGAATCTGCTTTCCTATAATCCTACAACTGTCATGTGGCTTTATTTAGTTACATATGAATCTCCCATGCTGCAGGAATACCTCTCTGTCTATCCATCCTCAGCCACAGCACAGGGCTCTGAACAGATGCCCTGAATAAAAGAAATTGAATGAAGAAAAACAAGGATGCATTAAGGAAACATGGAAGGAAGGGAAAGGAGCCACTGTGGTGGGGGGGAAAGAACCCCGAGCTTGGAATCACAGGAGCTGAGTCTGAGCCCTAACTTTGGACAGATTAGTCCTAGTCAGAATGACCAGGATAAGAGCTCATGCATGAAAGAATAGGGAAGAAGTGAAAGAAGAATGGGTGGGTGAGAGTCATAGAATTTAGAGATGGCTGGGACCTTGGGGAACACTTAGTTTAGTTTTCCCATCCAGGTCCCACAAGGCATAAGTAACAGAGCCAAGCTTTGGACTGAAGCAGCCAAGTGGTACAGGGGCTAGAATGCTGGCTCTGAGTGTGAATCCTGCCTCAGTCATTTACTAGCTGTGTGACCCCAGGAAAGCCACTTAATACTCTCCCTTTGTTTCAGCATCTATTATCCTCCAAGAATAGCTCCTACCTCCCAAGATCAAATCGGATAATATCTATAAACTCTGAAAATTTTAAAGTGAGACTCCAAGTCTAGGGCTCTTTTAAATGAGGGGGATGTGCTAAATAACTCAAAGGTCCAGCTCTAGATACATGAACTAGCATAACCATCTCCAGTTGTCCTGTTTCCTATTTAAAAAATTCTTAGCATACATAATTTTATTTGCTCTGGTCTAGACTGCCCAATCTCCTAATTTTACCTATGAAGAAACTATGAAGTAAGGCGGGAGGGATATACATTCATTAATTCCCTGTTATGTATCAGAAATTATGTTAAGTGCTTTATAAATATTATCCCATTTAATTCTAACAACCCTGTATGGTGGATACTATTTTTATTCCCATTTTATAGTGGGGAAACTGAAGCAAATTCACACCAACAAGTGTCTGAACTCAGGTCTCCCTGAAAAATTAAATGGCTTGTCTCAAGTCCCACTGTAAAAATTATTGCCAGAGATCCCTGACCTGCCTCTTTCTTCAGGCAAGGGAAAAGACTTTTTCCTCCTTTTCTCTTAACAACGTAGGGCTGTCTTTTGTCCTTGTCTTCCAAAGTCACCTAAATGTTTGATTGTCTTTCAATAATGAAAGGCGGAGATCATCCTAGAGGAGGGCCAGAATTTGCCTTTTGAATTCCTCTAGGTTTGTGAAAACCAGAGCAGGAGATGCTGCTGTGAGACCGTCTTCTCTCAGTCCCGGCAGGGAGCTGGGATCTTGGATGAACAGTGAGGGGCCCCTCTTTGTTTTTGAAGTCCTTTTGCATCTGAATCTACTAAAATGCAGCGGTCCCCAAAAGGGCTTGTTTCTAAAGACTTTGTCTTCCCCTACTTCTTCTCCCGACCCAAAAGGAAGAAGGGTCTACACAAACATTTCTCTCTCTCTTTGGGAAAAAGCATACCGTTCCATTATTGATGTGACCCTGACCCTGACATCAAAGGGTCTCAGTAAGTTCCCTGACTTCCCTTTGATACTGTAGGACATTTTGGATGACTTTCTCAATGAAGTGAAGTTCTTGGTTTCATTTCTAAATTACTTTTGGGGAGGATGGATGGGATGGTTCAAATGGGATCTCGTGGAGAGGGAGGAAGGGAAGGTTGGCCATAGCATGGCCCCAGGGGCAGCGCACTCTGTGGTACTAGGAAGGGGATCACTTATGTTTTCTGTTAACGGGCCAATTCTTCTAAATGAAGAATGAGAATTCCAATCCCCCTCCTCCGAAAGACCCGGAGGAGAATGATCTAGTCCTTGGGAAATGGGGTGGTGGTGGTGGGAACCTTTAGACACCCACCGTCACCATCTTTGGCAAAATGAGCGTCTGAAGAGTGACTCTTTATCTTGTTGATGAAAAACCAAGCTTTAAACCGGTCAGCTCTTAATTAGGAGGTAAGACTACCCCCAGACCGAATAGGTGGGGGGTGGTGGGAGGGTTAAAGTCCTGAGTTAAAGATTAATATTCCCAGTTCCCGAACAAAAGGATGCTTCTTTGTGGCCCGGTGCTTATGGCCCTGAATGTAAACATTGTTCTGAGGACCATTCTTTCTTGGCCCGATCTTTAAAGGGTAATAAATTAGACCTTGGACAGCCATACAAGCTGCTACTAGATGTGAATGTGAATGTGTCTGTAGAAAAGGCTGACTTTCAATCAAAGTCTATTGAAAGAATAGCTGGGTTTTCTAAAGGAGCATGTTGTGCCTATTAACCAACTTACAAAAGGAGCCATTTTCCTGATTTATGTTCCGTTGCTATAGAGATCCTGCTGCACAGACTGGCAGGTGAGGCTCCCCTTTAACCATCTCTGAGGCTGGAGCTGAGAGGGATGAGGAGGAGGAGGATGGTGATGAAGAAGACGCAGCACTACAGTCGGGTCATGTGGGCCTGACACCGACATCATCTCAGAGCCATTTTCCTGAAATATCCATTATTCTCTAGCCCCACCCCCACCCCCCAAGCATGTTCATTTGCCTCTAAGAATCAAACCAGAAGAGAGTATTTCTTATTTTCCTGCTGATAATGATGGGTTTCCAGAGTTTGGAATACAATAGGCAGCCATTTTTTCCCAGTAGACACAAATTGTCATCTCCCAGAGACCTCAGTAACACGGCTATTAAAAACCTTACTTAGTTAAATAAACTTGGACTAGAAACGACTGACAGAATTCTAAAGCTGGAAAGAACCTCCAGGGCTACCTCATAGATTCTTTCACCCAGTTTTCTAGGTGGGAAAACTGAGGATGGGAAGAGGAAAGATCTTCATTATCACATTCACCTCAGGGCCCTTCTTGGGGCTGGAGTCTTTCTGATGGAGGGACCTGCTCTCCCTGGTGTGCCAGAGTCCCATCAGTTCCCAGCTCTCAGCTGGCTCCCCAGAAGGGGACCGAGGCCAGAATCAGCTCCCGGGAACCTTAAGTCCTTATAACCATGGGTAATGTCCAACCCACCGAGCCAATATTTGGGCATGTCACCTCAGGGTAGGGCGTCTGGTGTGAGCAGCCTCAGGCTCGGAGCTCATTCAGCCCAGCTTCGTCAGTTTATGGAGGCAGAAATTGAGTCTCGTGGATTTATCCATGATCACACAGTCTTTATATATCTGAGCCAGAATTTGAAATGTGGCCTCCTGACTCATAATTCCAAGCCAGATCTTTTACTCTACATATGGGGAAACTGAGGCTGAAGGAGATTGTCTAAAGTCACACAGTAGATATTGGAGGCAGGATTTAAATGAAATCCTGCAATGTTATCTGACAGGGCAGCTAGCGGATAGAGCTCTGGTCCTGGAGGCAGGAGGACCCATCTTCCTAAGTTCAAATTCAGTCTCAGACACTTTCTAGCTGTGTGACTCTGGGCAAATCCCTTAATTCTATTTTCCTCAGTTTCCTCATCTGTAGAATGAGCACAAACACTCCAGTTTCTTTGCAAAGAAAACCCCAAATAGGGTCACAAAGAGTTGGATTTGACTGAAAATGACTCAACAACAAGAAGTCATCTGCCTTCTTATCTCTACCACACATTGCTGCTTCTAATAGAACTATACCATTACCTAAACCCCTTTATACACATTATCAAATGCTAACCTTCACAGTAACCCTGAAAGACAGGCAGAATAAGTGGTTTTTATCCCATTAATCTCTAATTAATTAGTGCTTTGCTATTCATTCAAAAGCATAATGTTTAGCTTAATTTTAAGATCTTTCATTGGGTTATTTTATAGTTTCATGCAGCAATTAAGAATTAGAATGGAATGCCTGAAAGAAAAATCCCCCTCCTCTCACTTTCTCCTTCCTTCTACCTCTTTTTCTCCTCTCACTCTCTCCTTTACTTTTTCTTTTCTTCTTTCCTCCCTTCCTTTCTCTTTCATCTACCTACCTATTTATCCATGCATTCATTCACCTATTCACTTATTTCATTATTTATAGGCTAATAGGATAATCATATTTTGAGTTGTGAAGAAAAGAGAGGTTAAGGAAAAGTTCAATTCTTTATGTTAAAGATTTTAAATTTTAAAAGAATTAAATTTCAAAATAATATCTAGAATCACTCTAAACAGATTACCCTAACTATCCACAAAGAAAAAAAAATCAAGTAGATGGAAAATTCCTTTTGTCCAGACCATGAAATGAAGGAGGATGGAACCAGTTAATCAGTACAGAGCTCTTGGAGAGCCACCATCACGACACAATGAGTTGGGCCCAGAATTTAAAAGGAGGACAGCCTTTGGGAAAACCATGAAGTTCCTTTTAGTGACTCACAAGAGTCCCTTGCCATGGTAATAGCAAGGGATAACCCAGGGGCAGACTTTACACTACACTGGTATCTTTGGGGTGGAAAAAGAAAATGAACAGGACTTTTAGAACGCAGAGTGTAGCCTCTAAAAGGGGCTTCCAGGAGGGCAAGAAGAAGAAGAGGCACACAGGGGGAGCTGGGATGGGCTCACCTGCATCAATGAGGTGACCGACCTTTCCTGATAATTGGCAAGAGCTGCGTAAGAGAGATTTCCACTGGATTATGCCGTCTACTGCTGTAGAGTTAAGTCACACACACACACACACACACACACACACACACACACACACACACTCAAGGGCAAGGGCTCCTAACCACACACAATAAACAGTATGGAGTTAGGGCAGTAATGATGTGGAAAACAATGGTCCGGCCTCCAAGAAAGATGTATTCTTATGGGTTTATTGAAGGTCATCAACAATAATGAGAATGGGCTGTGTTTCTATCTCAAGAATCCTTCTCCTGGATGGATCCTAGAGGATTTCTCTTGTGATACACTCAGGGCAGAGTAAATCCATCCACCTTGATGACACTGAAAGATATCCCTGTGGTGAAACAGGGTGACTTTTAGCACCATGTCTCAATTGGTGAAGAGGCCACGTTTTTAAACCAAGGGCAGTTAAAAATAAGAAGAGACCTTTAGCATGGACCAGAAACTCAGAGACAACAGGATTCTGGAACTTTTCTTCCAGGGTGATGAGATTAGAATAATTGAGAAACAGGTGAAAGAGTGGAAGACAAAGGGAATGAGGAATAGTGCTTTCCTTTCCCTGAGGAGGAGTTAGAGAGTGCATTCATGACTGTTTGGGAGGAAGAAAAGAAGGCAGAGACTTCAGTAATCTCCAGAATATTTGTTTTGATTTCTAGCATAAAGAACTGTAAATCTCCCTTGATATTTGAACAGGAAAGTTCTGGGGATGAGACTCCTTGGATGTTTTTCTTATTGTGTCTATTGTGAAACTCTGCAGACAGCTGGGAATGAATACTGCTGCCCTTTGGAGGATAGAATAATATTGTACATATCCAACAATCAACCAACAATCAGCAACCCTTTCTTAAGCTATGCTAAAAGTTGGTGATATAAAATCAAATGCAGATGAGGAAACCGATGCCCAGAGAAGGGAACTTCCAAGGGTTACATAGCTAGTGAGTCAGAAGCAAGATCTGAACCCATGTCTTATTTCCAAGTCCTGTCCTCTATGTCTCATGCCATGCTGTCCCTGAAGATACAAAGATTCATTCACACTCTCCCTTTCTCTGTCTCTTTCTCTGCCTCTTTATGTCTCTCCTTCTGTCTCTGTCTATCTTCAAAGCCTCCAGTTGTCTGCATTAGGGGATCATCCCCTGAATGGTTCTGGAGTTCCAGGTTCCTGCTGCATGGGGGGGGGGAAGAGAATCTGTGTTTGAATTCCAGGAGCAACAACAGGAATAGAAAAATAACCTCTTAGTCGTTGTCTCCCTACTTTCCCCCCCCCAAATGCCTTAATAGTCATTTCCATTACCAGCCTTGACTTCTTGTGGGTCAAGATATAATAAGAGATCCACTGCCCCATGCTCAGCTGTTGAACTTATCTCTCAAGACACTCTGGATCCTTTCCTTCTGGAAGTAATTCTTCTTTTTTAAATCCCAGGAAGGTCTTGGCCAGTTCCCCCTTTTATACTCAGCTGCAGCCCTAGGGGAGTTGCCGGCTTCCTGCAAGTTGACAGCCCTTCCTGGGCTGGCATCTAGGCTCGCTCTAACTATTACCTTAACATGTTGCACAAGTTTTTGATGATGAACTTGACTTGGTCACAGAGGTTCTTAAATGTAGCAGAGCCCGGGTCATTTTAATCCTCTGATTGGTCAAAATCTCATGACAACAAGAACCACGCACCTACTATCAGTGCTGGGAAATAAGGAGTTTAATGGGAAAGTGGGCAGAACACTGGGGCCTACAGGCCTGGGTTTGAAGTTGCCATTTTTTGCTATGGCTCTCTTATGTGAGATCATATCTCTCTGAGTTTAGTGTGTGTACACACACACACATACACACACACACACACAAAATGAGAACATTGTCAATAATCGAGAAATAGAAACTCCTCAATTTGAAATACTTCTGTAGGATAGTTACTTGTCACAAGTATTTTCTGGTGCAGAGGGCTTTTTTTAAGCATCATCATTTCTTTAAGCTAAGGTGCCAATTGTACATTAATAAAGAGGAGAAAAAAAATCCTTGAAATTCTCTAGTGCAGCAAAGGGGTCATTTATGACATTTGCAAAGTAGTTGTCAAAGCCTGGGAAGGTTGCTAGCTGGGGAAGGACCCTAAGCTGAAGCCATGTGTTTCTGTGTGGGCCAGGATGGCTGGGGGTGGGCTTCCCCATCCCCTTTCCCAGGCTGCCCCATTAATGACCTCAATCCTGGCCCGGAGGGACCGCCATCCCTTGGAATGAGAGAATGCTTAACTGTGATGTAAGTGTAGCTTTGAGACTCCCCAAGAAGAAATTGCTTATTCTGTGTGTGTGTTTGTGTATGTGCTCTCTGCCTTCCCCCTTAGTTAGGGAATGCTGTGTAGTCAGAAACAGAATTCCTGACTTCCCTCTGAGCAGCCAGCTCAGGAGAAATGACAGAGGAGTATGTGGACAGCTACCACCTGGTCGAGAGAAGGCTAGAAACGGTCCATGGGGATACAAGGAAGGACAGGTCAGATGCTCTGCTTTTTTGCACTGGCTTTTGTTCAGGGGTGAAATCCAGAAGGCCTGAGTAGGCCCTTCTCTTAGGGGTGGAAGGCTGAGTATGCTCAGGGACAATTTCATTTCCAGGCTCTTTTGCTCCCATTGATGGAGAGGAAAAAGGACAAGGCATGGAAGGGAGTTCCGTGCCTCTGACCTCTTTTCCATTCATGTTAGTACCTTTTATAATGACAATGAGGATGATGATAAGTGACATTTATTCGTTACTTAGTTCAATCTCACCACAACCCCATCAACTAAATTACATAGTCAACAGGATCACAGGTTTGGAGATGCAAGTGTTCTCAGGCTCCATGACTCAAGCTCTTCATTTTACAGATGAAGAAACTGAAGCACAAAGAGGTAGATAGTGACTTGCGGCTCAGGTCACAAAGAAAGTGAGAAGCAAGCATTTTATTTGAAGCCAGAAGTCCTCTGACTCCAAACTAGCACCTTCCCCATTTCATTCTGCCTGACATTATGAGTCCTGTTCTAGTGATGAGGAGGTTGGATGGGGTACATAGATTGTGCAGGATCAAATAGTGAGAAAGGATCCGACATCCTATAGCACCAGGCTGTCTCTATAGTGAAGACAAACACTGCTCTCACTAACATTCACTAGTGGTAGACATTTCAAGGTATCTTGGGGAACCAGGAGAATCACAACATGAGATGCAGAGTGGAAAGGGTTCCTCCAGCCCAAACTCCTCTTTTTGTAAATGAGACCCCCTGGAAATTAAGTGAAGGATCCAGCATCACCTAGGCAGTAAGTTTTAAAGCAAGAATGAATCTAGTTTTTCTTGACTATAAATACAATATGGTATCTGTATTATGCCCAAAGGGTTATAAAACTGCCTACCCTTTGGTCCAGCACCCCATGGTTAAGTTTGTATCTCAAAGTGATTTTAAAAAGGGAAAAGAATCTATTTGTTTAAAAAAAGTATTCAAATGTTTTGGTCATGTATACTTATTGTGTATCTAAGTTATATTTTAATATATTTAACATCTACTGGTCATCCTGCCATTTAGGGGAGGGGGTGGGGGGGGGTAAGAGGTGAAAAATTGGAACAAGAGGTTTGGCAATTGTTAATGCTGTAAAGTTACCCATGTATATATCCTGTAAATTAAAGGCTATTAAATAAAAAAATAAAAAAATAAATAAATAAATAAATAAATAAAGTATTCATCACAGCTCTTTGTAGTGGCTTAAAATCAAAAAGGGATGCCTATCCATCGGGGCACTTATTACAGGCATTTTCTACTTTATAGAGGTTTTTTTTTTAAGTATCACAATTTCTTCAATCTAATAAGTCAATTGTACATCAATAAAGAGGGGAAAAAATTCTCGAATGCTGCAGGCTGTCGGAGCCTGAGAAGGTTACCGGCTGGGTAAAGACTATAAGCTGAAGCCATGTTTTTCTGTGTGGGCCAGGAAGGATGGGGGCAGGCCGAACGGCTTCAGGGATGTGATTATGAATACTATTATTGTGCTATAAGAAATGATGAACCAGGTGGTTTCAGAAAAAATCTGGGAATACTTATATGAACTGATGCAAAGTAAAGTGAGCAGATCCAGGAGAATATTGCCATAGTAACAGCAATACTATATGGTGATCAATTGGGAATGACTTCAGTATTTTCATATCATACAATAATTCAAGACAATTGTGAAGGATTAATGATTTAAAAAGTTATGTACCTTCAGAGAAAGAATTGATGGATTCTGAATGCAGATCAAAGTATACTATTTTCACTTTTTTGATTCTTTCATTTTTTGGGGGTGCTCCGTGTTTTCTTTCAAAACATGACTGATGTGGAAATATTTTATATGATTGCACATATATGACCTGTATCAAGTTGTTTACTGGTAAAGAGATAGAGGGAAGGAGAAAACTTGGAAGTCAAAATTTTTAAAAAATGAATGTTAAAAATTGTTTTGACATGTAATTGAGAAAAAATAATTTAAAAAAATTTCAATATGATACCCCTAGGTCATGTAGATGGGTCAGAGAGAATAAGGAAACATGGAGAATGATTTGTAAGTAGGATGTTTTTAGGACTATTTTTAATCTTCAAGCTTCCATCCTTCCCCTTCGGCTCCTGCTAGAGAAGTCAGATAATAATCATTAATTAAACAAATCCTATGTGCCAAGTACTGTGTTAGGTGCTGGGGATACAAAGAAAGGCATGTTAGTAGCATCTTTTCCCAGTTCAACTCATGTACTCAAAGTCTTCCTCCTGGGGCAGCTAGGTGGTACAATGGATAGAGCACTGGCTCTGAATTCAGGGAGATCAAAGTTCAAATCTGGCCTCAGACATTCAGTAGGTGTCACTGGACAAGCCACTTAACTCTTGATTACCTCCAAAAAAAATGTCCTCCTCCTCTGTCCATCCTCTCTGCTTCCAAATCTCATCTTAGAAAAAAGAGGTCATTTTACAAATTCACACTTAGTTGTAATGACTAAAAAAATAAGATAAACAAAGAAGTTTAGCTGCTTTAGTTAAAAAAAAAAAAAGATGGTCTTCGAGAAAGGAGAGACAGAGAGTCTAATGCTGTTTCCAAAGTTTACTCTTTGAATCACCACAGCCAAGTCACTTTTTTTCTCTAAGACTCAAGTTTCTTACCTGTAAAATGGGGCTATGAATATCTCTAGTTCTTCACTCACAGGATTACTGTGAAGGTCAAAATAGAGAGTATAGTTGAAGTGTTTTTCAAACCACCAAGTATTTTCTAAATGTCGGCTGCAATTAAAATTCCAGAGATGATTTTTCTCAGAGACGTATGGATTTTGTTAGGAAAGGATAACCCTTAATCCAAAGGAAAAATCTCCAATCGTATAACAAGGAATGAGCAAGGAAAGGATATGAAATAGGGGGCAGGGTGGGATAGAGGGCTTCCAATGACCTTCAAAATTACCCTATATAATGGCCAACTATTTAAAAAGTCAGATATGGGAGGACGGGAAATGATTTAGGGAGAGAGAGCAGAGTTAACTTTTAGAAAGAGTGAGTTGGAGAATTTAATCTTCTTCACTTTGACAAAATACAGGCTTGTGAATTAACCAATTGAAAAGTGAAAGAAATTTCTAATGTATAGCTTAAGTGAATTTTATAATGGACCTTAAAATTCCTTTCAAAGTATAATTTAAATTAAAAAATAAATAAGACCCAACTCTTTTTTTTTTTTTTTTTAAGATTCTCTCTGTCTATTTGGAACAGTAATTACTTGTTGAAACTACTTGAGAGACAGACAATAGTGTCTCTTTCTAAGAAACATGGTTTTTTCACAGTTCCAAGTCTCTCATTAGTCTATAATAGGAGTGACTGCCCTTCTTAAGTGTGTCTGGCAAGCATACATCTCCCCATGTAGTTTGGACAAGCCAAGTAAAAGAAATTACAGGGTGCTATTGTTCAGAATGCTTGGTAACAAGTCAGAGACTTCGCCCAACTTTTAGCACTCATACTGTACTTTATGTAGAGTTAGAAGGAATGGAAATTTCCAAGCCAGAAACTGCTACTTGCCGGCTAAATAGAAACACCATCTATTCCATAGCATCTAAGCAGGTAGGCATAACTGATTAAACTAATTAAAGTTAAGAGTTAGCTGCCTTAAATATAACTCCAAGAAAAGGAAAAAGTCATCTGGCCCACGGTCTTGTGGAAATCGAATCAGAAGAATTCACTTGGGGTCTTAGTCTTGCTACGACTATTACTTTGGAGAACTCTGAGTCTCAGTTTCCTCATCCTTAAGGGAGGGTGCTACAATTTGCATCCCCTTTCTTATAGGACTATTGGGAAGAACTAAAGGGATCACAGAGCTTAGTTCTTATTTACCCCCAAATAAAAGGATTTCTAGATCCTTGTCTATCCTTGTCTCTGCCAGGGCACTAGGTTGAGAATCTTGCATGTTAGTAAACATTGCAAAGATTATAGTTTTCCAAATTTTCTTCAATTTGATAAATATCATCCAAGCACCCAATATGAACAAAGCATTATGATAGGATCCTGAGAGCATTGAGATAAAAATAAAGGGACCCCTCCCGGCCTTCAAGGAGTTTATACCCTGTTGAGGAAATGTAATTTGATGACCGACAAATAAATGTCAAATATATATATATATATATATATATATATATATATATATATATATATATAAATACTAAGGCATTTTGAGAAAGAAAATTAACAAGGATGTGGCAGTCAGGAAAATGTTGATGTAGGAGAGGCAGCATCTAAGCTGAGCTTTAAAGGAAGCTAGGGCTTCCAGGGGGAGGAGGTGAAAGGATAGAACAGACATGAGACACCATGGAATAGTATGTATTAGAATGAGGTCCTTCTGATTCTCTCTCACCAGTTTTTTGGATTCTGACTGAATGGATGGGACTCTGCTGACCCTGTAGTTTTTCTGGTCCCAAGGCTGCAGCCATGCTTTCTTGTAATTCTCTCTCTTGTTTCTCGTTCTCTGTCTCTATCTCTGTCTGTCTCTTCCCTAACAAGATAGCCTCTTCCCTCTCTCCTATGTACTTTTAAATGCCCTCCAATAATCTTGGTAATGAGGCAGTTTCACACAAACCATAACCTTCAGCAACAGCAGAGAAACCTCCCCCTCTGGTGCCTTAAGATGCCCCTGTTTATTGGCAGACCTGGCAGGCAAGGGAACAGTTTGTGTGACAGAGCGCTGGGTCAGGCTTCCTCTGTTTCCATTAAATAAATATTATGAAGCCTCTAAATAGCTGCCTATAAGGTGACAGCCATGATTTTTTAATTCCCATGATTACCTGTCTGATCTATGGGCTCCCAGGTGCACTGAAAGAGTACAGCAAGCGGGTGACTTTAGGGTTCTTCCAGTGTGAGCTAATAAGATCCAAGGCCCTACCTTGGCCTTTTAGATTTGCTTTGTCTTATGGTTACAGATGCCCATCTTTTATACTTGAACATAAACCTGATTATCTTGGAAGTCATAGTATGGGGACTTTAACATGGGACTTGGTTTCATAAACTTGAATGGGATAAGAAAATTTCTTTATTTTCACTGACTTCCCACTGAAATCTAGTATTTCCCTCAATTTTTAACTAAACAAAAATAATCCTGATGAGTTCAAAGGGTTTACCTGACTGACACAGGGATGCCATCTAATCTGCTATAAGGGGATTGGGCCAGATCTAGGGAGAATGGGGTTATTTTTGTTTTATAAATATTTATAAATAAATAAATAAGTCTCAGTGAGATCTCTTCCTCACAGGTGAATGTGAGTGCTCAGCAGAGGATGGAGGAGGAAATCTTCCCTTCTGAGCTTTTGAAAAGTAATAAGTTTAGTATTCTAATGAAGTAATTATTAAAGTAAGTAATTATTGAAATAACCACCTCAACTCCCAATATAAATAAATATAAATAAAAATGTTTATAAAAATATAAATATTTTTGTTTTATAAATAAATCTACTCTTATACTCCAAGAGATCTGGAAGAGCTCCTCCTGTATCACTGAGTCCAGACTTCACATTTTACAAGGGAGGAAACTGATGCTCAAGTTTACACAGGAGGTGTTGGAGATGGGATTGGGACTAGGTCTTTGGCTCTAAATTTCCCTTTATTTTCTGCTTCACTTCCAGGAGTGGTGATGGATTTAGAATGCCCTCTCCAAACAACTCATAGGATCCTGAATCCAGGATTTGGAATGAAAGGAACTGGGTTTAAAATCTGCCAGTGACCCTTAATTACTTACACAATACTGGGTTAAAGTGATACAACATTTTTGACTAGGTGCTTAATAAATGCTTATTGGTTGGTTAATTGATAGTTGGCACTTAATAAATGCTTATGGGTTGCTTAGATCTGCTCCTTCCTCAGAAAAATAAGAGGTTTGGTCCAGAGTGTCTCTATGATCTCCCTCCGGACCTAAATTTGCATCCTATGATCATTATACAGATGAGGAAACTGAGACCCAGAAATGGAGAAATGACATGCATAAGGTCACACACATAAGTGTCAGAAACAAGGTTTGAAAAAGGTCTTTTGATTTTAAAACCCACTCTTTTCCCCACTGTCCTGTTAGTCTCCGTACTGACCATTTGTGCTCAAGTACTTGGAACAGAGCAAAGACTTATCTGGAGCCAGATATTGTGACGTGAGACCTCATTAGCCTGCCCTTGGAAGAGACTGGTCCAACTAGCAGGCTACACCACAGTTCCTTCTTTCCCAAGCTGGGGCTTCTCCCCGGGAGGCAATGATTTGGAAGGGCTCAGTGAGATTCCTTCCTCACAGGTGAATGTGAGTGCTCAGCAGGGGATGGAGGAGGCAGGGAGGAAATCTTCCCTTCTGAGCTTTTGAAAAGTAATAAGTTTAGTATTCTAATGAAGTAATTATTAAAGTAAGTAATTATTGAAATAACCACCTCAACTCCCAGCCATTAAAATCCTCCTAAAGAGAACCAGCCTGATGGCTCAGGCTATTAGAAATCTTGGCAGTCACCCAACGCCTACAATAGCTTCTAATTAATCGATCTCACCTCTAATCTGCTATTGTTAGCCCAGTACTGATCATTTGTTTGGCTTCCAGATCCTATTGCCCCCTTCATCTGATTGTATTTGTTACTGTACCCTCTCTATCTCTTTCAATTAAGCACAGGTTAAGTGGTTCAAGCGCTAGAGAATAGGAGATAATGGCCCCAATCAGAGTAATCTCTTTAATTTGCTAAATGGATTGCAGGGAAACCCCAGCCAAAGTGAAGTCATAGCTGGTGGCCTTCACTTGAACTATACACAAAGACATCTCATTATTAACCCGCCTAGAGCCAAACTTTATAGATAAGGGGAAAGTGTACTGAGTTATCAAGGTAGGAGCAATTTCCATCATCCCATTAGAAAATTGTTCCCCCATTGTAAAGCAGAACCTCCCCCTCTCATCCCAAGTCTCCCTGCCTTCTTTAACTTTCTAGTCTAACACACAACCTCACATACCAATCAAAATACTGACCCCCCTCCAGTCAAGGGTGGATTTATAATCTCTTTAAGGACATGCTCATGGGAGGATTCATTTTTCATATTTGTACTATAAATGCAAATGCATTCTCATAGTCCCAATTGCTCTGGCTTTTGCTGACTCTGGAAAAATTTAAGAGTAAACAATCTTTGTCCTTAAACTGGTGAGCATCCCCTCCCTTTCTCTTACTCCTACCAGAGCTGCTTCTTCTCCACTCCTTCCTTTCATTACCCTCTCCTAATTGTGACAACCAGAGGTGGGTAAGGTCCAGAAAGAACCCATTTCCCCTTTGTTGGATTCAATATGTCCTTGGTTCATCAGCTACGAAGGGAATTTTAAAATGGGAGCCTTCTGAAGCCAGGGAATCATTTCTGGAACTGAATAAAATCAGAGGGAAGCATGATTCATGATGGGAAGAGGGACGAATGAAAGCCAGGAGAATCTGCAGCATCCAAGGAATCAAATCCATGAACACCCTGGAATATACTTGAGTACAAACTGTTGAAAGGGCACAATGTTCAGTTATAAGTAATAATAATAAAAAAAAAAGAGTATGGGATGTAGGACATTTTAGGAAGGTCCTTGGTAAGCTGGAGGACAGCCTGGATGGGAAGGGCCTGGGGAACATAGAGGATCGGCTGAAAAAACCGAGGCTGGAACAAATTCAAGAATGTCATGGTGACTCTCCTCAAGTATTTGAAAAGCTGTCTTGGGGAAAATGGATTCGATTTGTTCTGTTTAGACCCAGAGGGGAAAATCAGGAGCAATGTCCAAGAATGGCCAAGAGACAGATTTAGACCTGAAGTCTAGAACTTCCTTTCAATTAGAGCTGTCCAAATGCTGAATGGGCTTCCTCCAAAGGGATTAGGAAGGTAGCAGTAGAAGACCTCTTGGGAGGTCTTTCCAGAAGATACACCAGTTAGAACTGTCCAAAGGCTGAACAGGCTGCCCTAAGAGGGCTTAGGAGGGAGGTGGCAGAAGACCTCAGGGAAGGTCTTTGAGCAGAAGCTTCAACATCCCTTGTTGGATCTGTCATAAAAGACATTCCTTTTCAGGAATGATTAGGGTAGATGGTTGCCAAGATCTCTTCTAACTCCAAAATCTCTAACTCTTTGTGAAGATAAGAATCAAGTTCAAATCCTCCATCTGACATTTACTATCTGCTTGACTGTAAGTGGCAAAGAAAGTAACCAACCCGCATTAGAGAAGCAATGTCCTTATCCAGGAATTCCCTGAACAAACAAGTCCACAGCCTATTTCTCACCCCTATCCCTTGACCCTAAGCAAGTCATTTTCTCCTCTGAACCACAGTTTTCTCGCCTGTAACATGGGAGAAAGAACACCCAAATATCTACCTCTCAAAGTGCTGTGAGGCCCAAATGAGATAATCTGGGTAAAAATCTGTCATCCGTGGTCATTAGAACACCAAGCCAATAAATTGCCACTCTTAAGACGCTGAGAGCAATCTCCACACAATTAACTCAGATTTAACAAATCACTCCCACTTCTCTGGGAGGATCACCCCTATTATTAAATAATAGAGAACATAACTGCTATTACAACGGAATCAGTTTCTTTTTTTCCACAGACACCTCCTTCTCCCTCTTTCTTCAAACTCTTACCCTGTCATTCTTGTAGCATAAGGGTCCTGGGGAGTAGCACACGGGGATGTGGAGAGGTGTGAAGAGGTGGGATGGTGCCCTGTGCCCCAGCTCTGTTGGGCACCTCCCAACTCCCAACAAAATGGCAAGAACCAAAGAGTTGCCCATATCAGATAGAGGGGGGATTTTATTTGTTTATTTTAGAAAAAAATAGCTTTTCTTTGGAAAGAGCAGAGGATAGCTAGTTTGGTCTAGTTTCTCAGACTGGACACCAACAAACCTACATGACGGGCTCCCCTTCATTCTTGAGACCCATGAAGGCTGTTATGTAAATCTTTCTCATCGTCTCTTATCTTTATTGTCCCTGGCTTCTGCAAATGAGAAGTTTGTCTTGGATGCTCATCTGCTGCCATTGTACACTCTCAGACTTCCCTTCCAGAGGCTGGATGAACTCCTAATGATTGAAATGTGAGGAGTGCCTGCCGCACCTGAGTCAGATAATATGGGATACTAGGCCAGGCTAGTAGTTTCTAATGGGCCTTCCCTCCATAATGGGTTGAAGTGTCCTCTGGCTGGCTCATTGTGCCATCCCTATTGCTTTTCCATAAGCTTGCTTCTCTCTTAGACCATTTGCAGCCCTCAGCCCTACAGATCAAGAAGCAGAAGAGAAGTCAGAGATCATATAATCCCTTCATTTTACAGATGAAAAAAACTGAGGCTCTGAGAAGCTAAGTGACTTCCTTGAGATCATACAGTAACAAGTGGGAGAATAAGGATTAGACCCTAGATGGGAGGATTAGATTTAAGGCTCCTTCCAACTCTAAAGCTAAATTTTGGTGCTTTCCCATTGCACCATCTTCTCTTTCCTGTTAGACTTGAACGGATCCGCCTCCTCACTGGTGATGATAGGTAGATACGCCTTCTCCTCACTTGTCCCCATGCCCTTCCATCTCTCTCCACTCGTCCCACCCTCCCCCACCCTACAGCATCCAGAAAAGATAACCAGAGCCTGCCAGATGTGGGTCATGTTTCATAATTATTAATGGCAATGTCAAAAAGGACAGGGTCAAGATAGATGGCATCAATCACTTTCCCTTGATCTACCAGGCCCATCAAGGTGTCATGAAAGGTAATTAGATTAGTGTGACAAAACCAGTTCTTTAGCAGGCCATGCAGGTTAATACCCAGAACTCTATTCTCTTCCAGGCAGCTGCTGCAAATTTACACAGACCTATTTTCTCATGTTAAGACTGGAGATCCATGATTGCCATGACCTTTAAAAAATCCTAGGAATAAAACGGATTTTTTTCCCTTTCTAGTAGTGAGCAGGACCTTTCTCTTTGTACCCCAAATGCTGGAGTTTTCAAAAACTGCAGCTGTTGGGGCTGGCAATTATTTTATCCGTATCTTAATTAATGGAAAATGATTACTAAGGCCCATCAAAGCGGGGGAGGCAGCATGTTGTAGGGGAAGGTGTCAGAAGACATCTGGATCCCTATCCAATCTGCAGGGCTTGTTCTCTATGTAAGGTTTTTAACCTCTCTGAGACCCAATTTCCTGGTCTTAAAGATGGGGTTCATAACAACAGCTAACACTTACATAGTGCTTATATGTGCCAAGCACTGTGCTAAAGCACTACTTTACATTCATTATCTCTTTTGGTCTTCACAGCAACTCTGGGAGGTAGGAGCTATTAATATTCCCATTTTACAGATGAGAAAGTTAAGGCAAACAGAGGTTTAGTGAGTTGTACACGGTCACGCATTTAAAAAGTTTCTGAGGTCAAATTTGAACTCAGTTCTTCCATATTTTAGCTCTAGCATTTCATCTCTTCATCAAGCTGCCTGTTTTTAGCATTTAGAGAGCTATGGAGTGGTAGGGAGTGACCCAAGCATTCTGTGATAGAGAGAGGGCTAGATTTGTTATCAAGATGGTCCAGACTCCTATCCTCCCTCTGACTCTTACTGGCTACAGAAATTTGGGGGAAATCACGTATCCTTTGTTATTTTCATCTGCAAAACAGGTTATAATATCTTAACGCCTCCCTCGCAGGGCTTTAGTGAAGACGGAATGAGATAATGAAAGAGAATATAAATTCAATGAGATAATGAAAGCAAGACTAAAAATTCAGTTAATATGAGCTTCTGTTATTATTACGAACCTATACCTACCCAGGGGGCATTGTGGATGGAATGTTGGCGGGGAATCGGGAAGATCTGGCTTTCTGAATTCAAATCCAGTCTCAGATATTTACTAGCTGGACAAATCATTTAATCCTGTTTGCCTCGGTTTCCTCATTGGTAAAATAAGCTGGAGAAGCAAATGGCAATATATTCCAGCATCTTTGCCAAGAAAACCCCCAAGGGGCAGACATGACTGAAATGATTGAACAACAAAAACATACCAAGGATTCCTGTTATTCTGACTATACATTTGTTTCTTGTTTCTGCTTTCTGTTCTCTCAGTGTATCTGTAAGAACAGATCAGCAACTCTGGTGGACGTGGTTCTTTTCAACAATGCGGTCATTCAGAACAGTTTGGTGGACTTGTGATAGAGAGGGCCATCTGCATCCAGAGAGAGGGCTGTGGGGACTGAGCATGGATCACAACATGGTGTTTTTGTCTTTTTTGTTGTTGTTTGCTAGCTTTGTTTTTCTTTCTCCTTTTTTTTTTTTCTCTTTTTAACCTGATTTTTCTTGTGCAGCATGATAATTGGGGAAATGTGTATAGAGGAATTGCACGTGTTTGACATATATTGGATTGCTTGCTGCCTGGGGTTGGTGGAAGGGAGGGAGAAAAGCCTGGAACACTGGGTTTTGCAAGGGTGAATGTTGAAGACTATCTTTGCATGTATTTTGAAAATGAAAAGCTGTTATTTAAAAATAAAAGAACAGATCAGAAAATTTGAGTTCAAAATCCTGATACTTCCATCTGGTGGACAAGTCATTTCTTTCTGGTGTTACTTTCCTCACCAGTAAAACGAGGGGATTATACCGGATGGTCTTGAGGGGCCAGTCCAGCTCCCCCAGTTTGACGTTTTTTCCTAAAAATGTGTAAAGATTATTCTTTTTTAAAAAAAGGTAGAAAAATCAGATCATATTCTTTAATCTAAAATCAGACACTTTTAATCAGCTGTCCTTCTTGTACAGTTTTCATTATTTCTATCTATGCGGTAAAATCAAAAGAGCTTATGAACTCAGAAGCAGAATGGAAATTTCAGGCTCCTTTTTTGGCATGACATCAATCAGTTAATTAATGATTTAATGATGAGATATAGCAATCAAAAAAGCTAATTCAATCCTAGCCTACGCTGAGAAAGGCAGAGAGTTCAGAACTATGGAGGCAATAGTAATTATAACAGCTAATTTAGTTATATTTGCAAAATGCTTTACAAATTATATCTCATTTGATTTTCATAATACCCTGGATGGCAGATGCTATTATTATACCCATTTTACAGATGAGAAAACTAAATCAGATGGTGATTTGTTCAGAATAGCTGAGGTGGGATGGGCATTTATGTTTTCCTGACTCCAGGTAAAGTACTCTGGCCAGTGCCTCCAATAGTCTTGGTTGGAATACATCTGGACTCTTATGTTCAGGGCCACCTTTTAGATAAACTAGAGAACATACATAAAAGGTAATTCATAATGAGACAAGATGGGAAGGTCTGACCATACCAATATCAACTGTTCAAAGCGAGGCTGTTTAACCCAGAGAGAAGATGGAGTTCGGTGGGATATGATAGACATATTCAAGATTATGAAAGGATATCACATAAAAGAGGGATTAGATTCATTCTTATTGGACCCAGAACACAAATTTCAACTAGAGGCATTGAACAGAAGTCACTGAGAGTCAGAGACACGGCTGATAGAGAAAAACTTCCTAGCAATTGGAGCCGTCCACCCAGCCGGTGGGTGACATTTTCTCCTCACTCTAGATTGTCAAGCAAAGGCCGGATCACTACTTGTCGGGTATCATAGGAAGGAAATTCATATTCAGGAGCTTGTTGTACGAGATGAGGCTTCCTCCAGTTTTGACATTTGCTGAAGATGTATTGCCAACAGATCCTTAGTGAATACTCATGACAGATCAATATTTTTATCATCACCAGCACTGATTAGAAGTTATAAAAAAAAGAGCACTAAATCTTAATAATTTAAGATTAAGAGTCATCTTAAAGTCATCTAGTCTAATCCTTCAACTTTGGAAGTGAGATCTCAAGAGGTTAAAGAGTTTTCCAGAATCATGTAGGTGCCCCAAATTAGGCTCTGAATCCTGAAGCTCACTGCTTCAAGCATCTGGGTACTTAGATGGCTACAATCAGCTTGGAAAGAACAAAAGTAAAAAAAATAAATAAACCTCTCCATCAGGCATTTAAGCACTGTCAGTCATTAGATCATCATCCACAAGGGGTGGGATTCCAAACTCAACCTTCATTATATAAATTCAATCAAAGCAGGATTATCCCGGGATTAAGAGTGTCACAGAGTGGTCACACTGGCAGAGAGGAGCCAATTAGCATGACCATCACTTTGGAGACTATCCATAAAGAATACGTGATCTTGGAATAAAAGTATCTCAAGAGTCTATGAGGCGTTATGCAATTTGCCTTTGATAATGGGATATGATAGCACATTATAATAATTAGAAGAGAGTTGCTCTCCCCCAAAGAAACAAAATGGACCCAGTAGAGTAACAATCGTGTCGTTTTTCACTTGTCTTATGTCTCGAGGAGAGAACCAGGAGTGGAACTCTGTCCCTTATGTCTCATTAACAGAAGAACTCTAGGATAAATAAACTCTCCGCAGGTTCAGGTGGGTGACTTGTTTTTAACTGATGATTTTAGAGAGGTGTCTGGGAGCTTGTGCCCTGATCAGTGTCGTGTGGATTAGGAGAAATCAGGTCTTTCTTGCTCAAAGGCTGCTTCTCTACCCATGGTAACACACTACCTGTTTATCTAAATATTGTCACGTGTAGTCTATGATTTTTATTCCTGTGGCAACTGGAGGATTGACGACAGTTTTGGGTATCACACTGATGAGCCTGATAGAATCCTCAGGAAGGCATCTGGGTAGTCAAGAGACTAGCAGCTTTTTTGTGTGAGGAATTATTGAGAATGGTGGTTAATGTCTGATCTGGACAAGAGACGAGGGTGGACTTTACAACAGCCATCTTCCAGCTTTTGAAGACTCTTACGTGAGAGAGTAGACCCGTTGTGCCTACTTTGAGAAGATGGAACCAGGACAAAGTGTACAACTATAAATCAATGAGAATTTATTAAGTGCCTACTATGTGTTAGACATCAGGGATACAAAGGCAAAAGAGCGAAATAATCCTGCACGCAACGAGTTTATGTCCTGTTCATTCAAAATTAGAGGGAGATGAATTTAGCTCAGTATTTAAGAGAAAATGTGCTAATAATTAGAGCCTTCCCAAAATAGAACAGGCTGCCTCAAACATGAGTGACCTCCCTGATCACTGGAGGAGTTCAAGCAGAGGCCAGGTTGAGTGTTTGAATAAAGGTTTCCTACCCTGAGGGAGAGTCTGAAAGAGGTGGGCTCTGACTAGTCCTTCCATGTCAAAGCATCTAAGATCCTAGGTAAGCATGAAAATAGATTTAGAGCTGGAGGCAACATTAAAGTTCGTCCGGTGATTCTTCTGAGTACTTTCTGATTCAGATGAGAAATAATGAAGGCTAAATCACTTACACCCCAGAATTATGGAGTTTCAGAGTTATAAAAAAAATTTGACATGGCCAAGATCACATAAACATTAGGAAAGATTTGAATCCAGGTCCTCTGACTCCAAATTCAGATTCTACCCAGTACTATGTGTTGGGGATCAGATATATAAAGACAAAGAATGAGATAATCGCTATTTGCAAGGAAAGAAATCAAAGTCAAATGATTTACACAATGTTAAAAAGGTACTTTATACACCACTTGGATTAGAACTCAGGTCTCCTAATTTCTTGTCTGGTCTTCTTTCAATGAGAATCATATGTTCTCTAGAACCACCCCAAGCTTTATTTATGCAGGAGACTCAGGCGTAGCATGGAGCCTGAGTTATGTCTTATAGAGGCGGAGAGATTCCACGACAGGTGAAATATTAGCTCCTGGGGAGTCAAGAACTTGCCAGTGTCAACTTGCCTTTTGTGGAGCTCTTAGGGCTTGATTCATGCCCCATTTAAAACTGTGAGTAGTTTATGTGATGAAACACAGAGACCAAATGAGTTCTCATTCTTATCGTGCTCAGTGAGCCCCCTTCCATCTTCTCTAACTGTTGTCATGCACACTGTCACCTTGAGGGGTGAGAGCCCATCACGACTTGTGAGTAAGACGGGAAGTGACATTTCTAATGACAGCCTGAAACTGCACCTGTACAGGAGGGAACTGGGGGATCCACTTAAGATGCTTACCCAGTTTGGAAAGAAATGGGGATAGAGTCGTGCAAGAATTCAGCAAGAAGGGTCTGAGTCACCCTCGGTGTGACTCTATTTCTAAGTGACTGGTGAACTACTAGGTTGTGACTCTCCAAGACCTAAGCTCTAGCTAATCTTGCCTTAGATACTTTCTAGTCTTGAGATTTGGGGCAAGCCATTTAATTCATTTCAGCCTCAGTTTTCTCATCTGTAAAATGGAGATAACAGCAAAATATCTCTCTCTCAGGGTTTTTGTAAACATCAAATGAGGTAATGTAAAGTGCTTTGTGCACCTTAAAAAGCTATATAAATGCTAGCTATTTTATCATCACCTTCATTTTTTAAAGGCTTTGGAAGAGGGAAAACAAACGATTGAGCAAGATAACAGAAAGAAAATGGAAACACAAGCATTAGTTTATCCTTCCTAGAAGGCTCACATAAACTTTGGCCAATGGTTAATCTTTAAGTCTCTTTCAACATGGTGAGCAGTCATGTAAGTCATGCATTGATATTGAACTCAAGTTCTAATCAAGCTTGTGTGAATAGTGAAATAGGAATGGGCAGTAAGGTGTTGTGGATGCAAAACCAGAGTTGGAAGTTGGGAGAGAGCTGAGATAGATCCTGCTTGTGGCACTTACTGACTGTGTCACCAATGGCTCATCACTTAAACATTGCTCAGTCTCAGTTTCCTCTGCTGTAAAAGGTAGTAATGATTTTCTACATTTCCTACTTCATAGGGTTAATATAAGGCAGTGGTCCTCAAAGTGTAGTCCAAAGAATTGTTGGGGTCTCTGAAACCCTTTCAGAGGGTCTACAAATTCAAAATTATTTTTTATTTCTAATACAGTAAATAGCTATAAATATAATCCATGTGAACAAAAACTCTTTGAACAGATCCTCGATAGTTTTTTTTTTAACAACATGAAGATACTGAGAACAAAGGTTTGAGAACCACTGGAAGGCTTAACTAAGATAATGTATATAAAGAACTTTGTAAAACTTTCAAAAATATTTATTTTTATCAGCAAAATCACTTACTATTATTATTAATTATTAACATCATTCTTTACAAGTAGAGAGTTGAGCTAAAAAATAAACAATTTTAAAAAGGTCTAAAGGTTTTAGTGGCTCATAAGTTCCAAATGTGGCCACAGTATAACATGGAAGCCATTAACAGCTAATGGAAATTTAGCTTTCAGCAAGAGAGAGAGAGAGAGTAGACCCAGGTCTAGGGGCCTGAGAATCCTGCTGCCTTCTGCCCTGTTGGGCTCCATCTAGAGCTGAATTTTAATAAGAATGCTGCTAAATTGTAATGTGTCTAGAAGAGGGCAGCCAGTCCTCTGATGGGTCTTGAGTGTGTATCCTAGTTCTCATTTGAAGAAAAGTTAGTTTGGAGCGAAAAGACTCTCTTGAAGTATTAAATGAAGGGCTGTCCCATAGGAGAGGGCTTAGACCAACTCTGTCTGGCTTCTGAGGATAAAACCAAAGGGAGATTTAAGCTTGCATCCAATTACAACCTTCCTATCCATGAAAGATCCTAAAGTTGAATGGGCTACCTTGGGATATGGCGGGTTTGCCTTTAGTGGATGTCTTCCACAAAAGCTCGGGTAGGGGGCACTTCTCAGGGATAATGTGGAGAAGATTTTTGTTCAGGTAAAGGTTGGTTCAGAAGTTCTGTCTCATTCTGAGGTTCAATAACTCTATTTAAAAAAAATTCATAGACTTGGGATTTTCATTGGTTTAGGAAATGTCTACAAAGGAAACTCCTTCAACCAATGTGATAGAGATCTGTTCTGATACTTACAGTCTTAGAGAATTATCTGGGGCCTGAGAGTGGAGAGACTGGTCCAAGGTCACACAGATAGGATGTCTCAAAGGCAGGACTTGGACCCCGATCTCCCTCCCTCCATAGTTCTGGCTCTTTTGTCTGCTACACCACAGCTTCCTCTTGGGATTCTATTGTTCTTTATTAAGTCAAAAGTTCCACAGACATGTTCTGCACAAATTTAGGGCTCACTGCTAATTAGATATCATCTGTCAATCCGAGATACAAATGTCCAAGACATGACTGGGAGTCAGAAGATTCTAGCCCAATGACTGGATAAAGGAACTTGGTCAAAGACTGAAGGCAGCAAAGAGGGAGTCAGTGGATTCTGTCCCAATGGGCAACACCATTATTTGTTGCTGGAGACCTATTGCTATGTCCCTTGGGTCTAAAATATCACGTTCTGGGAAAGCTTGGAAAAGGCATATCACACCCTGGGTTTCTCTGTCACCTCCAGATCAGGCTTCTGAGAAGATGGGGCTATTTTTACTCTGAGGATCTTGTGGGGTGAGATCTTGCAGGGCCTGGAGGGGACTCAACCTTGCATACCCCTGATCAGCAGCGACAGCCTCAAGCCCATGGTTGTTAGGAGGGTGTGATACCAGTCTAGCCTGAAGTCTATCATGGCCATCAGGGTGCCATCCAAGCTTGTCTTTTCTGGAAACGTGATTGGAGCATCTAAGTATCAGGAGCACACCTGATACTGTTTACTGCAGGTGTGAACATGGTGCCTACGGGGGATGCAGGGATCACTCAGGGAGCCCAGAGTGTACAAGGAAAGAGAGGGGCCAGCAGCAGCCAAGATGAAGGGGGTGAGAAGAGGCTCCACTTTGTCAAGTTTCCTTCCTCCAATGTAGGAGATAACAGCATTTATGCACAGGACATTTTCATTTGATCCTGTGTGGATCATACAGCATCAGCATGCTTAGGAAATCCTGTGGAAATAAGAGCTTGCTTCTCACTCATTAGAAAAATCAAGAAAAAAAAGAAAATTATCTTTGTGTATATTTTGAAAAATAAAAAGCTATTCAAAGCAAAGACACAACTTTAACAGCAGCAAGAAAGCAGGAGCTTGGGGGAGCTTTGCGTTGCTTGAAGCATTTGGAACTGTTAGAGTGGGCCCAGCCCAGAAAGTCAATATGCATGTAAAAATCCAGTTTGCTATGGCCAGCATAAATCCACTGGCAGCTCTGAGGCTTGCTAATCTCAGCTTCTTGGCAGAAATCTATTGTGAGAAATCCCAGCAGTGTCCTTCTGTCTCATAATGAAATTTTCAGTAATAATAACAATCGACATGTATACGGAGCTTTGAAGTTTGCAGAGCACTAAGTGAAGATGTGGGGACTGAATGTATTATTATCTCATTTTACAGATGAGGAAACAGAGGCTCAGAGAAGGTGAAACAATCAGTAATTTGAAGCCCTTTCCAGGGGCTCCAATCAAGCTTTCCAGGCTTCTTATGCATTCGTCCCCTTCGTGGGCCCAACTGACCTCGTTTGGGGTCACACAAGACATTCTATCTCATCTCCAACCTTTATACAGTTGTAGTCACCTTCAAAATAGAACTTTTTAGATGAGGCTTTTCTTGATTCCTCTCCCCCAAATTACTTTGTATTTATTTTGCGCTCCTTAAATGAGCTCATGTCATTTTCTCCAAAAGAACAGAAGTTTCATGGACTTAAGGACTCTTTGTATGTCCAGCACCTTGAAAAGTACTTAGTTACATATATAGTTGGCGCTTAATAAATGCTCATTGGCTGGCTGATTGATATGAGATTCAAATCCAGGTCTTCCTGCCCCTAAGTCCCCTATTCTTTCAATTAAATAAAAACTTATTAAGTCTGCTGTATGCTAAAAAATAGCTCTATCCAGGGATTTCGTGATTGAAAGACAAAAAGAAAGAAAAAAAGAAAGCTTGGCTAGTAAGCACTCAACTAATGCTATTGAATGGCTGCCCTCAAGGAGCATCCTTTCTACTGCATGAAAAACCTACCCAGAGAATTAAATCCAAAATATACTCAAAGTAAGGATGAAGTATTTTGGAGAGTGGATGGGGAAAGTGATGGAGGAAGGGGAGGATACTTGAGCTAAGACCTGAAGAGAGGGATCCTAAGAAGCTGGGAGGAAGTGAAAGTGAATTCAAAGTAAGACATGAAGACAGGAGATGACATTCGCTAAATAGGGAACAGCAATAGGTCAAGGAACATAAGGTGGATGACCATGACATTAGTCTGAAAAGGTAGGCTGGAGTCGGACTTTAAATACTAAATGGAAGAGCTTGCACTTTATTTTGGGGGCAAGAGGAAGTCCCCAAGACTTGTGGAGTAGCGTAAGATCTTCTGTCCACACTTCCCTTTGTTGACATCTTTCTCTCATATAAATGGACTTGGTAGCAGTTTCCAGATAAGACTCTAAGAACCATCCAAGATTTATTCAAGACCCTCAGTGGGAAACAGTTGTTTCTGGTGCTCACGAGTCCCTCATAATACCCGTGGAAATGGACCGTTCTGCTCCCTCCATCCTCATACTTCATCCCAATCTAAAAATAATACATGGTCGTTCCTGTCTTACTTACTGCTCATAAAAAGTGATACTGCTCATAGGGAGGCTGTGCTCGTCATGCTTCGTCATTAAAATACCGATGACCGAGCTCCGATTTTATTCCTGTAAAGTGAGGGAGGATGGGAACTCCAGGGCCTCCTTCTTTGAATTGAAAATGAAAGGCATGTAGTGTATTATCCCCAAAGAAGAAATGGGTGATTTATTTATGCAGTAAGATAAGAAGCGAGAAATTCGTGGCATTTGGTGGCCAGGATCTTGGTTTGGGGCCTTTCTGCAGAGGTTTGTGCTCCTTGCCACTTTTCTTCCGGCTCTGTGATGGGCTATGGGCAGTCTAACACAAACCCTGGGTTCTAGAAGACTTAATTCCCTGACACAGGCTAAACGTGAGAATGGGCAACGCTCTTTCAGGGCCGAGTACTTTGTTGTGTCTTTGTATCTTCAGTGCCCAGATTGTTGAACTGAATTAAGATGTCGGACATTTAGCCTCTGGAGTCTTCCAGCAACCAGCAGATTTTCAGTTACAAAGGAGTTTTGGAGCTGATTCCATGGAGGGTCTTTCTCCACTCTAAGGAAACGACAGGTCCAAATAAAACAGAACCCCAATACTTTATAGTCTCCCCTCTAAAAACTCCTAAACCACGAAGGCGTGCTCCTGACAATCACTTTGTGGAGGCATCTGTAAAAAATGGCTTCCCACCGAACGGCAAAGTCTCCGAGTCTTTTAAACTGGCGGTTAAAGTGTCCATATTTTAATTTTAATGATGAATCTTATGGAAAAGGCATGTTAGAGGAGCAATAAATACTAAGTTATTGTCCATGATCTTTCACTTCTGAATAGTTAAGGAGATTAATGCGCTCATCTGCATTACGGTTCCCTGCCATGCTGAAGGGAAACATCATGAGCGGTAACTCATTCTTTATTGGTTAAATAACCCAAAGCCAAGATGTGTTTTGACACACACCTCAAAACCTACACTTCCCCGGTCCTGCAGGGTCTTGTCTGGATTTCTAAATAAAGGGAGAAAGGTAAAATCTTCACTCTCCGTGTGTAGCAATCACACATAGCCCTGGAAGGGAGGGTAAGTCTGGTCACTGCTACTATAGACTCACTGGGCAAGCTTCCAAAGACTATTAACCATTCTGTACCTCAATTTTCCCATCTATAAAAATGGAGCTTGACATGTTTGCTACCAAATAATGGTTATAAATCACCTTGAGATCCGTGGAGGGAAGGTGGTATATCTAGTGAATTAAATTAAGTGAGATCACACAGGCTCTCAAATCTGGGACCATCTTGGGCAGACTGCACACAAAAAAATTGGCCCCTGCTTCCTCTGCTGCCCTCCATGCTTACCCTGGCACAGAAAACTGAAAAGGACAGGTGGCTAACCTGGCATAAGGATTTATAAGAAGAATTAAAGATGTAAGACCCTTCTACTTTATGCTATACCTGTTTCAGATCAGCCAGGTACCAGTTTATAAGGCTCCATTCCATATATAAGAGCCAACTTTTATCCTATGCCCCTATACATTAGATCCTTTGCATTCTTGCTCCTTCTTGCTTTTTCCAGTTTGAATTCATTTTTTTTCTCTCCATTCAAGCCGGTTTGGGAGCTGCTTCCTGTGTACAACAATTTATATCCTGCCTTTCTACATGTAGCGTGCTTGGAATGCTTCCCTTCTCACCTTTGCCACTCAAGAAGTCCTGGTTTCCTTCAAGATGAAGCTCAAATGCCATCTCCTACACTAAATCTCTTTTGCTCTCCAGTTGTTAATGTTCTGTTCTTCTCTTAATTGCTTTGAATTTTTTTTTTTTTTTGCATAGAGAGACACTGAATAGAGAGTTGGGTTTGGACTTAGTACCACTTGGGTTTAATCCTGCCTCTGGAAACACTGGATTGTGGGATCCCCACTGGAAGCCAGGAGGGACCTCCTATGCCCTCTAGTCCAGTCTCCCCATTGTAACAGCAAGGCAATTGAGCTCCAGAGAGATTGTAATCTGCCCAAACTCACAAGGTCATCAGCCTATGATCATGGACAGTCACTTCCCCTCAGTGCCCCCCTGCAACTCCTAGGATGATGAGTTATAGAAGAGTCAGCCAGACTTGGTGGAGGGAGTTTCCATCCTGGGAATTCACCACAGTAAGTGACAGATCAAACACCAGGAACATTAATTTTCTACATTCTGAATAAATGATGGTCCTTATTCAAGGCAGGTGCTTTGTAAATACCAAGGAGACATGAGAAAGCCCCAGAAGAGGTTAGGGGAGATTTTGAATAAAACAAATATTCAATAAATATCTCAGGAACATCACAGGGCACAGGTTATAGAGCTGGAAGATATCCTAGAGGTCACTCAGTGTAAAATAAAAATGTTAGACTAAGTGAACTCTAGGATATCTTTCAGCTTCTCTCCAAGAAGAGAACTTGAGTTAGAGAGAGTCTCTCTCAAATCTCAAATAAAATTTCTCCAGGGGTGAGAATACCTTCATAGGGCCCTGATGATACTTCAGACAGACTCTCTGGTCTGCAAAGGAAATGAGGTAGTTTCTATTGACATACAAGTTATTCTGTAAAGAATCTTGCCTCAGTTCCTTCAAATGGGGGGAAAAACCCCAAATTGCTTGGATACTCATTATTATATAGGTTGTTTTGTTAGGAAAACATTTCACTTATTTTTTTCTAGACAGTAACTCCATAAGGGACTTTTATTGACGGGATGAGAGGCATTATCTTTATTTTACAGATGGGGAAACTGAGGCTAACTGAGGTTAAGTTGCCCAGTAGTTCTATATAGTTTTCTTTTGTGAAATAAAGCCTTGGTTCTTAAGGAGCTGAAGTTTGTTTTATTTCTTTCCTTCTTTCCTTTCCTCCTTTCCTTCCTTCCTTCTTTCTTTTCCTTTCTTCCTTTCCTTCCTTCATCCCTTCCTTCCTGCCTTTTTTTCCTTCCTCTCTCCCTTCCTTCCTGGTTTTATCCTTCCTTCCCTTTCTCCTGTCTTTCCTTCCTTTTTTTGCATCAGAATCCTTAAAGATATAGAGATGCTGATGTGAAACTTGAAAATACTTTCCCAACAGAGAAAAGGCCTAATTCTGTATTTCACATCTTCTCTCATTCTCAGATTCCCGACTTCCAGACTGTTTGTCTAGCACAGTCCTTGAATTCAGTGACAAAGCGGCCAGACATTTCCCATGCCCACAGCTCTTTGGCAAGGTGGCCCCCCGTCACTTGCTGTCGGCGGCAACAGCCGTCACCTTTCCCTTTGCATGTAAGTTATGGGGCAGTCTGAAAACCGATGAATTCTCCTTCAGCAGCTGCAAAACAACCTTCTAATATCCCTTTCCTCTGATAGTGTCTATTAAATCCTTGAGTACTAAAAGAAATAACCTTGTCACTACAAATGCCTTAAAGGGATCTCTCTTCATCACTGCAGAGAAACAAGAGAATCTGGGGACCAAGAGAGGCAGTTGGGGAGCCCTCCAGAGGCAGTGCTCCTGTAAGTGAGCCCAGATTTCAGGGATCTCTTGTCACCATCTCCTCACCTTGCCCGTCTAGCAGTCCTTGGGACAGACTCACATCAGATGGGTGGAATGATCGCTGGTGGACTCCAAGATTAGGTTCAAAGGATTTCGCCAAGGTGTTTTTAACAGATAATAGTGGGAGCAGAAGGACTAGAGGTCATTAAACATTAGAGATGCTTAAAAGCCGGTTTTTTAGAGAACAGATCTTGGCTAACTCAGGTCTTTCCTTATATCCAACTGGTTAAAGGATACTGAATTTTACCTCCCCCCAAATAAAGCCAGGAACTTAACTACAGTGAATAAAAATAACCATAAATACAGCAATAATAGTTATTGCTCACATTTGTATAGCTCTTTAAGGGTGATAAAACACTCTCCATCACAAAGACCCGTAAGGCAGACAGCACAATAAATATTCTCATCCTTGTTTTATAGAAACTGAGGCCCAATAGAGACGAAAATAGTGGCTTGTGGATCTTCAGGATAGTCAAGAAATGGGATCTTTGATTAACTTGGAATGTTTGTCAAGCACTATACTGGACTGAGAGGGATGGAACAGAGATAAGCAACTTTTAAGGAACTCAAATAAAATAAGACACACTTAACCCTCACTAGACCAGCCATTCCTTCAAGGGTTCTCATGTTGAACATCAGTTAATCATGGCGCCATAATACTGGGGCACAGGAGCAAAGACTTCAAGCTGCAATGGACCTTAATCCTTGTCATCATCATAACTAATATTTCCATAATCTATATAAAGTGTTACCATTTTGCCTCTCAGATTAGGAGAAATCTATTCTCACCCTGTGATCTCCTCTAGAAAGAGATTTTTCAATTAAATCCCTACTGTTAGTTTAGTCACTTTCTTTTCCCTCTCTCAAAAAACTAGAATGTAGAAAAATGTGATATATTTGAGATTTTTGGCTATTTAGATTAGAGTAAAATTGCAATGTACTATAAAGATAAATAAAGAATTTATTTTTAATAAATTCAGCAAACAGTTGTGATAAAGTATGGAAGTTGGAGTTAGTAAAATCCTGCTTCAGATCTCACTAGCTTTGTGAACCTGGGAAAGTCACTAAATTCTGTTTGCCTCAGTTTCCTCATCTGTAAAATGAATTGGAGAAGGAAATGGTGAATTGTTCCAATATCTCTGCCAAATAAACCCCAGTGGGGTCAGCAAGAGTCGGACATGAGTGGAATAGCTCGACAACAACAAATATCTCGGCAGAGGGAACTCTTGGGATAAAAACTCCCTCCACTGATCCAGAACCAGTAACTTCAGTAACTTACATTCTTATTCCCAGAGATATAATTGACTCTCCCACAATCAAACAATGATAGTGTTAGAGGCTGACTTGAATTGTGTCTATGTAATTGAGAGCTCTCCCTCCACTACAGAAGGCTGATTTTCATGCACAGAGGATCAACCAGTCAGCCAGAGAACATCCATCCACTCCATGCTGGCTACTATGCTAGGGACTGGGGCTTACAAAAAAACAAAACAAAACAAAACAAATCAAAACAAAAAAGCGATACAGTCCCTGCCCACCAGCAGCTTATCACAAGAATTTCTGGAACTTTATAGTTTTCAAATCATTTCACTTAATTTTTTCCCCAGACAATAACTCTGTGAGGGACTTTTTTTTTTTTTTTAATCAGGACAAAGGACATTATCTTTATTTTACAGATGGGGAAACTGAGACTCACTAAAGTCAAGTTGCCCAGTACATCTACATTCAGTTTTCTTTTGTAAAATATAGTCTCAGTTCCTAAGGAGATAATTCTCTCCCTCTCCAAAGTGTCTTCTAATCTAGGACCCCAAAGCACAGAAAAGACAAAATCGTATGTCTTTCCCTTAATGGAACCCTCTCCTCATTTTGTGGACATGCAGAGTAGGCCACCAAGCTCAGCCCTGACCTCAGGAATCCTAGCACACTGAGCCTCAGTTTCTAGAAGGGAAGAAGAGAATGCAATTCAGAACCACCCATCCAAGCCCCTTGTTCCAAGGAACACCGACCACCGTGTAGCCGGTGATGATCTCAAAACAGACGCTGTACAAATACAATAAACAGAATTGAAACTTCACTGGGCTGGATGCCCAGGAAAACCAGCCACACATGAACACACACAACAGGGGGAAGAAGAAAGAAAGGAAAAATAGGTTCCAAAAACAAACTAGTGAGTGAAAAAAGCAGACGAAGAAGCTGGCTCTAGGACGACTAGCCCCAACAGGAAGGGCAGAGAGACACAGAGGTGGAAGGATTTCATCAGCTTTCCTCCCCAAAGGGGCTCCTATCCCCATTTCATGTGGAAAGCAATGAGAGAGACTGAAAACAAATTGCCTGCTTATCCTGGTTTAAGCAGGGAGATGAGCCCACTCCCAGAGTCCTGTTATTGTTTTAAGAAAACATAAAAATTCTTAATTATTTTAAATTTCATTTGCATGTCTGGTTTATATTTAACAAGTAAGCTTCTCTATGATAAAACATCCACCTAAGTTAAATAAGTTTCCATTTATCAACTCAAGTCAAGAAGCATTAAGCACCATATATACAAAAATAATCAATATAATCTATATAATAATTATGTAAGAAATATAATGAAATAGTGAGAAAAATAATCCCTGATCCAAAGGAGTTTGCATTTGCTTGAGAGGATGCAATGAGTACACAATACCTATGTATTGTGTGAATAGTCTGAGGCTGGATTTGAACTCAGATCCCCTTCCCCTGTACCACCTTGCTGCCCTAGTACAACGGTACCTATACTGAAATCATACCACCAAAGGATTCAGCTCTGGAAGGACTTCCACATCATTTAGACCAAACAAGTCCCTTATTTAGCAGGTGAGGAAACAGGCTTCAAGGAAATAAAGAAATGATTTGTCCCGGGTCATACAAAGCCATGATCTTCACTCATGAAAAGACATGATCTTCACCCTGGCCCTTTGCCCCTGTATTCTACTATAAGAAAGCATTTCATGAAGGTTAAAATTTGGCAAGTCTGATCAACTCCACATCCAATCAGAAGGCAAGTTGGATCAACTCCATATCCAATCAGTTGGCAAGTCTGATCAACTCCATATCCAATCAGATGGCAAGTCTGATCAACTACTCTTCCTTGAGAATATCTTTTACATGCATACCCTTCTCTCCATTTAAATAGTCTTTATCTTATTTCAGATTCTCATGATTTCTAACTTGGATGCAAGGAGCTCCTAAATGGGCTCTGAATGGGCAACATTCTAAATGGGCACCCTCTAAAAGGGGCTCTGAATATAGTTTCTCCCCTCGTCAACTCATTCACTCTTTCCGAATGCCCGAAAGCACGCTCACCACATTCTTTCCATCCTCCAAATTGATCTTCCTAAAATACACATCTGACCTCATCCCTTCCTGTATTCTGGATTGCCTGTAGGCTAAACATCAAATTCCTCAGCCTTTCATTTAAAGCCCTGCCATTCTGGATCCCACCAACCTTTCCAGTTCCACTTCATCTTCCCACCCTTTATAAACTCTTCTTTTCAGTTAAACTGACCTACTGGCTGTTCCCCATGTACAAGAACTTGCCTCCTAACTAGGCTACCTTCCTTTGGAGTTTCTTCCATCTGCAAAGTCCTCTTTCTTTACAGCTGGGTCAGAAATCTCCAACTTCTTTCAAAACTTTGATGACTTTTGGCAGGGATCTTTTATGAGTCTCATTTTTAGTGTTCTTCCCCGCCCCTGCCCCTTGAAAGTACTTTATATTTGCTTATCTGTGGACATGTTGTATCCCTTCCCTTCCTCCAGTAAAATGCTAGGTATGTAGTGAGTGTTTGATAAATAGCTGTCCAATTGAATTTAAAGCTCTATGGGAATAAGTTGTTAGAGATCTCTATGTCTCAGTGGATAGAGCACTAGCTCTAGAGTCAGGAGGACCTTAATTAAAATTCAGCCTCAGACACTTGACATTTACTAGCTGTGTGACTCTGGGAAAGTCACTTCGCCCCTGATTGCCTCATAAAAAATGTTATTGCTTTTTAACCCCCCTTTCCTTCCCTCTTCAGGGTAACTAGCAGAGATCTGGACAGAGTAGGTACCCAAAGAGTGTTTGTTGACCAACTGGTCATAGTAGGAGGGTCTTGATCAGTCAATCAATCATTCAGTCTGACAACGAGCATTCATTAAGCACACACTATGTGCCAGGGACTCTGCTGTGTTAAGTGGTGGGGACAAAGTTAAGAAAATTCCCAGAATCAGGAAATGTGGAATATCTAGAGTGGGGAACAGCAAGGCAGCCAGCAGCACTGGACTGCAAGGGATGGTGATCATGGGAAAAGGGGGGAGGTATAAGAAAATTGGAGATGTGCATTTATTAAGTGCCTACTACGAGCTTGGCACTGTACCAACCCATTATTCTTTTCAGTCATATCCAACTCCTTACAACCCTATTTGGGGTTTTCTTGGCAAAAATAATCGGGTGGTTTGCCTTGTCCTTCTCCAGCTCATTTTTACGAATCAGAAACTGAGGCAAATAGGATTAAGTGACTTGCTCAGCTAGTGTTTGAGTATTTGAGGTCAGTCAATAAGTATTTACTAAGAGCTTCCTGCTAGATATCGACAATATAAAAATGACAAAGCCCTCCCACGTGCTTCCAGCTAGTGGTCAGAAGCTAGGCTTGACCATTATTTCAGTTACTCTATTTAAAGGGAAGAAGCTACAACCGTCTACTCCAGAAGCAGGTTTGCCACATCGGCGTTTGCTGAGAGTCTACCATCCAACCTATATGTGGAAGGAAAGGTCCCAGATCCTTCTGTCTAACACAGCAATCCTAGTGGCCCCAGATGAGTTTCAGGAACTGCTCACAAGGGGCCAGCTACACAAACCACATAGATTTTTCATTTTTCAGAATCTCAGCTCTGCTCCCTCCAAATCATAAATAAAACGACATCCATGTCGGAGGGTTTCCAAGTCTTGGAAACTGAGCTAACAGAGAAATAAACTTGGTCAGAGTCGAAGTCCTAAACTCAGTACAAAGCCGCGTTGTTCTGATTATTCAGACTTTTCAGGGGGAGGATCACTGTCACCAGATGTCTGGGCTGAGACTCGCTGCCCCTTCCTCATCTAGATAAAGCAACAGCTTTTCTTTTCCACTTATGAGGTGTGTGATGATCAAGGATTTCAGTTGCCCTCCTAGGGATGGACAAGTCGGGCTCGGGTAGTCACAGAAATGACACAAGGCTGGTGATGGCAGGGCTCCACTGAGGCTATGGGACAACGTGCAGGAAACAGTGGAAATGTTGTCACTGGGGGAAGATGGGCTCCCGTTACTCAGAACCAGCCCCTGTGCAGCTGCTGGTGAACCGGGATTCTACCTATGTGGATCAGCTGGACTGGTACCCGTCTTTGGGGAAATCCTGTATTTATCTCCAGGTACTGAGTCGGGAGAGGGAACTGCCAAGTCACTGACTCTCTGGTCGTTAGTTCCCTCATCTGTAAAGTAAGGGAGTTGTGTCAGATTAGTCACATCTGTTCTAAAGCCTAGATAACCTGGTCTCACACAAACTCTATGAGCATGTAGTTGAAATGATCCTTGGAATGATCAGTCCCACCCAGCTCATCAGTCTTCTCAACTCACAGAACTGTTGACTCTTCCTCTCTGGACCAAAGCCACAGAGAAGGGCCACTGAGGCAGGCTGGCCAGGTGTGTGTTGTTCTTTTATTTTCCCACAGAACTGAGCTTAAGCTCTCTTGTGTTGGTTTGTTTTTATCGAGGGCTATTGAAAAGAGATGATGCGTCACATTCAAAAATGACATTTGAGGCATCGACAACACAGGGCGGCCCCTACAAATCCTGCCCTACAGCTTGTGGATGCCAAGAGGCACCCGACGCCCTTTCACCATCAAACAACAGAGCCAGTGATTGCTAGGGGAAGAGGGGCACAGAGGGCGTGAAGATGGGACAAAGAGAAATGAAGAAAAGACACTGATCTGCGTACAGTCTCAAACAATTGTGATTTTTGCCACAGAAGGCAATTTTCTCCCATTGAAATGGTGGAGGACTGGGCGGGGTTTCCACAGATCTTATCCAATCCAATTTTTATGCTTATATTAGAAACTTTGAAGAGCATAAAATACCACCAAGTCTGCACTGGTTCAAAAAGCTCAACTAAAGGTTGGAAGGCTTTCATGACCTTAGAATGGGCTGTTATGAAGTGCTCTAAATATGATCAGCTCTCGTTTCATCCAGTATTTTCTCCAATAGACAGCCATAACTGTTTGCTGTGCCTTAGCACAAAGAAAAGGCAGCATGATGGGGCAGTGGAGAGAGCCCTGATCTGGAAGCAGGAAGACTCATCTCCCTTAGCTCAAACCCAATCAGAGACACTTACTAGCTATGTGACTTCAGGAAAGTCATGTAACCCTGTCTGCCTCAATTTCCTCATTTGTCAAATGAATCCGAGAAGGAAATGGCAAACTACTCTAGTCTCTTTGCCTTGAAAAAGCCATATGGCATCATAGAGAGTAGGATATGACCAAACAACAAGAAATTTCCGCAAATTTGGCCTAGACCATCTATTTACAATGAAAGGGAGGCTCAGAGACTTTGCAAGCTGACCACAGTCACTCAGCCACTAAGTGCTGAAGTGAATACTTGGATTTTTCTCAAGTTCTGCTCCTTTGTCTTCTCGATTTCAGCTCCACCACATGGACTTTTCTACTTGCGCATTAAAAGAAGGAGAAATGACACTTGCTTCTGAGGTGAGACAACTCCATACTTATCATCTACTCTTTATGCTTAGAAACATGCTCACAGGCCATCCTCCCTTGGGGTCTAAGAACTTTTGAACACCATCCTAATTAACTAGCTGTGAATATTATGATGGCTAAAAACCTGGGAGTCCACAGCCCCAAGACTACAGCCTTATGTGACAGCCAGACCAACTCCTGGGGGGAAGAGCCCCACAATCAAGTCAAAATTCGTCTTCAGCATATCTGTCACAATAAGCAAGCTCCTATTCCTCAAGGGGAGGCGGATCTGAGGGAAGCAGTCATGCAGGAACTGTTGAGATAAGTCCAATAAGTTTGCACTGAGCAGAATGAGACGTGCCACATCCTGTTTCATTCTAAGATGTCGTGTGTGTTGGATTCCCTCTAAGGCCTGATGGAGAAGAACAGGAGCACGATGCAATTGCCCAGAACATGCTGGAAAGCTGAAGGGACACACACTGGCTTTTGATCAGATGCCCACTGGCAATTCCGCCAGCGGTCGCTAACCTGCTGTAAGATATGTGAAATGTAGAATTAATTTCTCGTCGTCCCTCTGTGACAGTCACACACACACAGAGTGGATTCTGTCAGAACCCATGGCTCGCAGTTTGTCATGCTCAGTCCAACCCAACCCAGCCTAATCCAATCCACTGATCCAAGTCCAATAAGCATTTAAGTGCTTATCAAGCTCAAAGTCCTGTGTTAGACACAAGAGCCCCAAGAGCAGAACCACCCTTCACTTTAACAGTCTTGTTTCCAGAATTCTGAGGAATCACCTCATTAAGCAGCTGGTGGAGGGCCCAGCTGTCCCCATGAACCGACAACCAGCTCCTATGTGGGACAAGCCATCCAGCTTTGGTTGTTGTCACTTGTTCTTAAAGAGCATCAAAATCCACAGAACAGGAAACCCAGCCTGGCTGAGTCTGAAAGGCAGGAAGGGAGTTCTGGGCCAGCCTTGACCACTGGCTCTCCTCATACCTGACAGGTCTGAGGATCCAACATACAAGCCTCAGGACATACAAGCAGCGTTCCCCAAGCCCCGCAACAGTCCAGCCTATGTTCCTCACAGGATGGGTTAGCCAGTCTGGGCGAAGCAGTAAAGCACATCAATGGAAACTCCAGGCAGTGGGTAGCAGTTGGGTCCAGCTAGCTCCGGGACCTTGACCACTGTCTCCTCTCCATTGATGGAGATAGTTCAGGACCTTGGACCCAAGGGATCTGGAACAGCAATGCTCTCAGCCCAGTAATTGCAGCCATCGGCCTGGCAACCATTACATCTGCTGAAGATAGGTCTATAACTCCCCTCCTCACGTCTCCCCCAAAAGCTCTTGCCACTAACTCCTCAGCACTGTCAAACAGCATGATTTTGTTGGTGTAAATGGCATTAAAGAAGAGGACCGTGGATTCTTTCCATGGGACTGGGAGCTAAAACCTTCCCCCTTGTGTTTTCTCTCTCATTAGGATAAAAGCCTCTTGAGAACAGAGACTATTCTCATTTCCTATTTATATAGTGCTTTGTCTTTAGTAAGCGTTTAATAATACTTCATTCATCCATACAAAGACAAAAAAGAAATAATCCTTGACTGCCATTGTTCTTTAAAGTGAGTGGGGCCCCGGTCAGGGATTTTACTCCCTAGAAATATGGCAACAGAATCATGAGCCCTCTGCTCTTGGAGTCATCTTAATCAAACCTCATTGTTGCTTAAATAGAGGATTCTGGGAATGTTTTGCAAAATACAGTCAGATACCAATACAGATGACAAGCTTTTTATATTCATAATAGATATTAAATCTACATGCAGCCAAGCTGGACTTCACACGCATGAGGAGACCTTTCTACTGAGAGGAAGCCCAGGTTTGGCTCCACTGAACAACAAAGTTTTGTTAAGTGTCTGCTTCCTATGAAGTACTACTTTAGACTCCAAAGAGGCTCATGGGAGAGTGGGTCCAGCAGTACCTGGCTTCCATTCCAGTCCTGATCCTTCCTGACTGTGGGAACAAGTGCTAGTTATTCAAGCTCCTGGTGCCCCATTTCTCCATTCCTCTACTTTCCTCCAACCACGGCCCTTCTTTTGGAAGACCATCTAAATCCTCCATGAGTGTGCTGCTGGTGGAGCCAGGAACCGGCCTGATCATTCTGGAAAACAACTTTTAGATTATACTAGAAAGTCACTAAACTCTATAGAATTTTTAGCGCGCATTTCCAAGACCCTAGAAAAAGAAAGTGAAGGAAAAAGGGAAAGAGCAGCAATAAAAACCCTAATGATTAAAAAAGATGCTCTGGGAGTGATCCTTTTAGAAATCAGTGTTCTCAAGAAATGATAATAATCAATAATCAATCATTAAACATGTACTACATACATTGCACTAGGTGCTGGGGATAAATACAAAGAATGAGTTAATTCCTACTCTCAAGGAGCTCACAATGAATAATAATTATTTGTGAAGAGCTTTAAAACTTGCATATCTACGTAAATGAATATCTGACATATATACATAACCCCTCTGAGAGGGTTAGGAAAGCACGGATCCGGGCCCAGAGAGAGCGGGGCTCCACTGGCCGCCAGCTTGCCGAATCTCCGCCGGATGCAGACGGTCAGGGAGGGAGGGCAGATGTCGGAGCCTATTCCGTAAGGCTGCACATGGTAGGGCGCTCCACCGCCGTCCATCTGCTTCCCACTGCCCCCCGCACGTCTCTTGCGAAGGAGCTTATTAGCGGGACTCACCCTGTTGATGTATGACACTAACGTGTCATTAGGATGACAGGCCCTGCTGATGATGCATTGGCACGGGGTGTAATGAGAGCGCTCCGGCCCCTCCCGTAGAGAGCTTGGCTCGGGCTTCCGAGGAGCTCCTCCGCCAGCCCCGACCCCTTAATTAAGGGACGGAGCATATGCTAATTGCATCGTCGGATGGGCCTTGGCACCGGATTCTGGCACCTCCGGGAAGATGATTTATATCTCTGCCCTGGAATCTTGGGGGGAGGCAGAGAATTAAGCCAAGAAGCACCGCAAGTTGGCGGGCTCAGCCGCTTGCTAAGGCTTCCCAAACGCGACTTCCCTCAGACTACTGAACTCACACTTTCAGGATGCTCAGAAGCCACACAGGTGTGAACATACACACACATACATGTGCACATGTGTATATGCGTGTGCATAAACACACAGCTGCAATGGTGTGTATGTAGTTTTATGTGTATGTGTATGTCTTGTTTTTCATATAATTCTTTCTAGAACTCATTTGTGTCCCATTGTTTGTATATTTCCTCCATTCATTTGTGAGCTCCTTGACCGCTCCCACTCCACATTTGCCTTTCTTTCTATCCCCAGAACTAAGCAAGATGCCTGAAACACGGTCAGAACGCTGGGGAACTCCTCTCTTGGCCAAAAGTGATTTCAGTTCAGCTATAGTTTAGTAGACAAATCGTAGGGAATGAAGAATAGCATACTTTGATATTAGGCCTTCAGGCTCGCAAAGCGTTTTCTATCAGTTATTTGCTTTGATCCTTACCACAACCCTGTAAGGGAGGTATTTTGAATCTCCATTTTTTAAATAGAAAAATTGTGGTACAGATTGTTTAAATGATTAGCTCAGAGTCACATAACAAGTGACCAAGGAAGCATTTGAATTAAGTCTGACACTCAAATCCAGCTCTCCATACTTCCAAAACTGGTTCAGAAAAAGAAAAAGGAAAAAATGGCTATCTGAGATTAGTTAGAAATCTGGGATGCCATTAGCAAAAAGAGCTTCACAAGGAACTGAAACACCATGAATTACAGGCCACAAATACATTCTTATTTGATCAATAGGAACTTCCATTTAGAACGAAGAGTTCTTGGGAGCACATTTAAGAAACACTGATGTACCAGCACCCAACCCTAGAAAGGCCACTCGATAGTCATGGGTCTGGAAATGTCAGAAGAGGAGTGACTGAAGGAACAGGTTGTATTCCTGGAGACAAGCAGATTTATGGAGACGCACAAAAGCTGTCTTGCTACATATGATGGGCTGTCACTTGGAATAAAAGGAGAGTCTATTCTATTTCTCCAGAGGGCAGAGCTGGAATAAATGGGCATAATTAGAAGGAGGCAAATTTTAGCTCAATATAAGGAAGAACTTAGTAATAATTATAGCTCTCTGACAATTGAATAGATTTCCTCATGAAGTAGTGAGGGGCCCATCCTTGGGAAGGGTTTAAACAGGGATTGTATGACAATATATTTGATCTGGAATTATAGAACTATAAAGTTATTTAGGAGATCACTGATTCCAGTTTGGTTAAATGAGGAAACGGGCCCAGAGAGGCAATGGGAATTTCTTAAGATCACTCAGCTATTAGTGGATGAAAGAGAATTGAATCAAAGGCTTCCTCATTTCCCATTCTGTGATATTTCTGCTATCTTATGCTATTACAAGCAGTCCTGGATGGAAAGTTGACCTAGCATCCTAGTTGACCATCCAGGTCATCAACAAGATCTCAAACATTGGAAAAGCTTAATACACCTGGTAATCCATCATGTTACTTCTCTGATGGCATTCACTACTGAAACTTGTTGAGGAAAAAGTATCAGCAACAGAAGAACATTTTCTTTTGTTTTTTGGTGTCTTGGAAGAGCTGCATTGATGTTTTTTGAGAAAGACACTTGAGAAAGGGAAGGGGGAAAGAAGAGGAAAAAAGGGAGGAAGAGAAAAAGAAGGAGAAAGAAAAGGAGGATGAAGAGGAGGAGGAGAGGGAGAAGCAAAAGAAGAAAAAAAGAAGAAGGAGGAGGAGGAGGAGGAAGAAGAGGAGGAGGAGGAGGAGGAGAAGGAGGAGAAGAAGAAGAAGAAGAAGAAGAAGAAGAAGAAGAAGAAGAAGAAGAAGAAGAAGAAGAAGAAGAAGAAGAAGAAGAAAAAGAAGAAGAAGAAGAAGAAAAGGAAGAAGAAGAAGAAAAGGAAGAAGAAGAAGAAAAGGAAGAAAGAAGAAGATGATGATTACCAATTAATTGTTCTCTGTTGAGACATGCTCCATGTAAGAAATGGCTGTTAAAGTGACTGGCTTAAGTTATGAAGATTCCAGTTCATATGACAAAGGTTAAATTTTTGGCTCTGCTTCTCACACTTTTGTGACTTGGAGCAAATCATTTCATCTCTAAAAGCCTCAGTTTCCTCATTTGCAAAAGGTTGGATCAGAGCTTTCCAGAGTCTCTTCCAACTGGTGATAGCCTTTACTGAATGTGAACTCCTGGAGGCCAGGGGCTGATTTTCTTTTTGTTTGTATCCCTGTCCTCCAACATAGTGAAAACACACAGTGAGTGTTTCATAATTGTCTGTTGGCTGATTGACAAGCAGGTTCATAGCACAGACATAAAATTTCAGGTTTGCAGTGTTGGGGAAATTTCTGAGGTTCTTTAGCTCAGCCCTTTCCTGATCAAGACTCTCCATCTGGTGAGTGGTCATCCAATTCAATTGATTTCAATATCTATTTGTTCAGCAACTTCTTGATGTCAGACACTATTTCTACATGAAATATAAAATGGTTCCCGACTCCAAGGAGCACTCATTTTCCAAGAGAAATACATTTTTACTGAGAGGAAAATGCCAAGTTATGCCAAGAAGCACAAAATAATTTTATTAAGGAGAAAACCCCAATTGGAGAGGATAAAGAAACACATTGGGAAAGAGCAGGCCCCCAAGCTTTGGTCTGTAGGAAGCAAGAAATTCTCCCAGGAAGACATAGGGACTTTCCTAAGGGATAGTTCATTCCATTTTGGAATAATCTAATTATTAGTAATGTTTTCTTTCCCTCAAGGTTATTTGTCTCTTTATAGATTCCACTCCCTTGCTCTGATTTCTTTTAAAGCTCTCGGGTTAAGAAGATTCATTTGGGTTCTTGGGTTAAGAAGAAGTCCAATTTTTTTTTGATGAGATATCCCTGTAAATGTTTGAAGACAATATATCTGTCCCAAATCTGTTCTTCTTCTAACAACTGCCAGTTCCTTTCATTGATCTCACAGGGTAGGATTTTAAGGTCCTTTGCGATTCTGATTGCTTTCCTTTGCATGAACTTTCATGCTCTTTAGAAAATGGGGACCTCAGAATCGAACATAGAACTCCCAATGTGGCCTGAATTTCTTCCCTATTTTCAAACACTCTACCCCTTGATATCGGCTAAAGGTTTTTGATAAATGTTTTAGACCGTTTGAGATTTTTGGCAGAGACTTCACATTATGATAAAAGTATCCAGTAAATACCATTCAGAAAACAGAATATTATTTAACAATTATGAAAGGAGTTAGTGCTAAAAGCCGAGAGGATTCTGGTCTAGATGTTAAAACAAAAGTGGAAGAAGAGTTTTACTCCAGCTTCTAGAGAACATACTTTACCTCTGTACCATTTCAGATATAGCATGACCAACATCTGGATTAAAAATTACAGGGCATTTATATGTGACATACAGATAATGTTTAAAAACTAGTATATAATTATAATCATTCCCCATTATATAGCGTTTGCCTCTTTAAAAAATAACTTGTGAAATAAACAAGTTTTCTCCAGACTCCTGTTCTCTAGAATCTCTGAAGCTAGCTGCTGGTTTTAGACATAGAGAGGTAACATCAGAGTTACCCTGAGATGTGAAGAGCTGAAAATGGACTAGATCCAAGAACAAGTCAAGAGTCATGAAATGCTTAATCAACACTTTCCTTCTCTGCCACCTCCCTCCTCACTCTGCATTACCCTCAAGTGAAAGGGTTGGAACGAGCAGAGAATGCCCCTCTGTCATAAAACCAGATATTTTTCTCTATTGTCTGTGAGCTATTTCTTCAGAGCAGAGGAGGCCATTCACCTAGAAGGGAAGGGAAGCCCTTTTCCTTGAGGTCTTAATGTTCATGGTACAAACCAATCTCAGAGAGCAGGGACAGGGTTCTGGTTCAAGAATCTGATAGAAATATTTAAAATTCAGACTATTCAATCTTCTGCCTATGCACTGGTGTCCACGAGCTGAGAGCACAGAGTTCATGGAGGAAGTTGATTCAAATTACTGGCACTATTGACCCAGAATAACAAATACTCCGTCTATTGATAACATGTTCCTCTAAGTGCCCTATTTTTCAGTGGGAGGTAAAACTATCTTTATTGAGTGATAATAAAATGACAAAAAAGGAACACTAGCCTTGGAGTCTCTGGCTCTGCTACTCATGAGGATAAATACATTAAATTTAGCGAGCCTCAGTTTCCTCATTGGTGAAGTCAGTTATTTTTTAAAGAGGCAAACATTATATAATGGGGAATGATTATAATTATATATGAGTTTTAAACATCTGTATATCAAATATAAATGTCCTGTAATCTTTGTTCCAGATGTTGATCACACTATTTCTGAAATGGTACAGAGGTAGCGTATGTTCCCTAGAAGCTGGAGTAAAACCAATTAGATCAAAACCCACGTGTGTCAACTTGACCTGGGAAGGAAGCCCTGGGTGCTCTAATTAGGGCGGTTCCTTCCAACAGCTTTTGAAGCTGTTTTCTATTGTACTGAAAAGGCTATTAGGAAATGCCAGTCAACTTTCCTCATAAAACAAAAGAAATAAAAATAAATTTTGTTGAATAATAATAATAAAAACTTCCTGGAGGGGAAAAAAGACACAAAAATGTCCAGGCAGAGGATACCAGGCTTCCAATTTTGGGCACTGGGGACTGCTGATGGGAGAGCCCACATGAAAACTCCCTTTATTTCCTTAAATCCCAATTTTTCTCAGATCATCTCCTTGGAGGCATTGTGGAGGAGTAGAAAAAGAAACAAAATTATTCAGAGGACCAGAGTACCGGTTCTACTACTTTGTATTTGTTCTTTGGGCTTGATTTTCCAGATCTTTAAAAGGAAGGGGCTAAAATCAATAACTGCTGAATCTCTAAATCAATGAACCAAATCTATGATCAATCATCATGATTATTTGTGCTCGGGACTCAGGGTAAATGTGATGAGAACTTCCATCTATTATTCTCTGTGTATTTTGTATATACATAGTTATTTACACTATTGTCTCCCTATTAGAATGTGAGATTCTTAAGAGAAGAGACTTTTCATCTTTTTTATCCAATGCCTGACAGATTTTGACTGACTAACTGAATGATGGAGACTGTAGCCCAAAGTTCTGGTTCCAAGATTTATAAGCATCCTCCCTTATCTTCTGGGTCAGCACTGGTAGCGGGGAGAAGTTGGGAGAAACTAAAATGCATTTATCACCATCTTTGCCTTGCCTGATACTTCCATAAGCCTGATTTCAACCACAATGCAGTACGCCCATCCATCAAAACATTAACCTAAGATACATTAACTTAAATTCTCCAATCTTCACTCTGTCTTGCTTCAAGACTGTCTAGTAAATACTTCCCTAGGGACTTGGAAGAGTTAATGCACCTTTTTTAGGTGTAACATACTCCGGAGGGAAAAGAATTACTTTTAAAAATCTGACTTATTTTAAACTCAGATGCCAAGATCTTGGCACTCAGTGAGATGAGAATTTTTCCTCCCTTTGTCAGGTAAAAAAAAAGGATGCTGACATAAAATTTTCTCTAAAGTAATACGTTTCGGGATTATAGTAGATTTATCGTGAGGATAAAATGAGAGAATATTTATAAAACACCTTGTAAATTTCAAAGCACTCAAAAAAGCATAATTATTATTGTTGTTAATTATTATTAAATGGAGTCTTTAGAAACGAAGCATGGTTCTTTAGAATTGATGAGTGAAGCATATTTCCCACTGTCTGGACATATTTGTTTCTTTTTCTCCCTCCAGGAAGTTTTCATTATTATCATTCAAATTTATTTTTATTTCTTGCATGTTAACTGGCATTTCCTAGTAGCCTTTTTAGTACAACACAAAACAGCATCAAACACCACTGGAAGGAACCATCCTTATTAGAGCACCTCGGGCTTCTTCTCATATTTTCCATATCTACCAAGGTCAGCACCTTTCTTCTGAAATTACCTCTTATTTACACTGTAAATATTGTGTTTGTATGTTGGGAATTTCTTGAGGGAAGGGAGAGCCCTTCTTTGTAACCATAGTGCCTAGCATAGTGCTTGGCACATAATAAGTGTTTAATAAATTCTTGCTGAACGACATGATGAGAACTTCCAAGTTATCATACGATTCTATTTGATCCATCAACCCTTTTCTCCAGCTTCCATTATTCTCTAGCTATTTTGACATTCTAGAACACACATTTAGGGTGTGCTAAAAGAGACTTTAGTCTCCTAGTCCAACACCCTCAATTTACAGGTGAACAAACTGGAGAGATTAGGAGGCTTCACCAAGGTCCAACAGCTTGTGTCAGATGTGGGATTTCTGACCCTGGATACTGCCCACTTTCACAAGGCATTCCACAAGTCTCCATTGAGGTCAATGGAGGCAGTATGGTGCAGTGGCTTGCAGGAATTAAGAAAATTTAGGTTTTATTTGCTCCTTTGGAAATACTGCTGTGTGACTCTGGGCAAATCATTTCATCCCTCTGACTCCAATATAGAATACTCTGTACTCTGAGGTATCCAGTTTGTACCAGTTTTTATCACTAGATGGAATTTTCTTACTAAGGAGTGCTCAATGTCAATGATATCATAAGTATGGTCCCCAAAATGTGATAATTGATATCATGGCATTTAAAGCTTATTAAAAAAAAAAAACCTCAGAGATAGAGAACTGTAAGGACCAACTTATCCATTCTCTTGCATCTGGACTGTTTCATATGATTCCAGATGATGTTAAGACTACATGACCTCCAAGAACTCTATCAGTTCTGACATCTTGAGATTCTGTGAAGCTCCAATCTCTTTTCTTAAGACTCAAGAACAAGACTTAATATCCTTTAATCTATTCCTTCTGAGTTTCACAATGTCTGGCTCGAGTTCCTCCCATTATTAAATCCATTCTTTTTTGGTCTTATTTTATCCTCAGTGATAATCAGAGAAATCAACTTTCTCAAACTTTCATCTCACAAGTCTGGACCCTGTGGACACATGTGGACTCTTATTTACAGCAAGCTCACTCACATTTCTTTTTTTATTTCTTCTTTTCTGGGGTTTGCTTCCTTTTAACATTAGAATCCTAATTGAAATGGAGCTTGTGGTCTACAAAGGGATCAACATAATGTTTTATTTTTCTCAATAGTATTTTATTTTTCCAAATACATTCATTCTCGACTTTGTGTTCCAAATTTTTCTCCCTCCCTCCCTTACCTTCTCCATCTGCAAGATACCAAGTAATATTATATATTTAATTTATATGATTAATTTATATTTTTATGTTTATATTTGCATATTTCAATTAAACAGGCATAATCCTTTTAAACATATTTCCATATTTGCCATGTTGTGCAAGAAAAATCAGACCACAAGGGAGAAAACCATGAGAAAGAAAAAGTAAACAAATAAAACAAGCACAAAAGGTGAAAATAGATTACTTCGATACACACTCAGTTTCTTTAGTTCTCTCTCTGGATGCAGATGGTATTTTCCACTTTATGTCTATTGGAATTGAGAGACCAACTTTAGACATTGTCCTAGAAGCAGGACAATGCTTCTTCACAGTCATAGTAGGTAAATTCACTCATTCATCTATACAGTGAATAAACATTTATTAAAATTATGAATTTCTTTGATATTAATTATTAATGATATGAGTAACTAATCAACAATAGAATTTGTTATTATTTTATTATGTACCAGAGACAAATACAAAATAATCCCTGCCCTCAAGGAGCTTATGTTTTATGGGAGAGAGAGGTGGTTATAACATGTAAGTAGACAAGTGAATAAATATAATCTATATGTAAAATACACATAGAGAGAAAGTAGAAGGAGAAAGTGGCAAGTCTTGAAGAAGACTAGGAATTCACAGAGTTGACAGATTTAGAGACATGAAGTCCAGTCCCCTCAAGGAAACTGAGACTTAGTTAAGTGACCTGTGCTGGGTCATATCCCTGGTAAGACTGAGAATTAAAATTAAGGTCTTCCCGACTCCAAACCCGACACTCCTGTAGGAGGTATGGGGGACAGACAGACAGAAGCCATGGGACTAAGAGATGGAATGACATGTGGGGGCACCAACAAACCGGCCAATTATTCTGGAATGGAGAATGCATTGGAATAAGCCTGTGGTTTCTCGTGAATTTTAGCTGAAATAGAGATGAAACCTTATCTAAGTATTATCTTCCTCATGAGAATGGGGGCGCCTATTTTTCTATTTGTATCCCCAGGACTTAATTCAGAATAAGTACTTAATACATGCTTCATTCATTCATTCATCAGCCTGACAACAAAAGGAAGTATCTAGGACATGACCTATTCATGATGCTTTTACGGCTCATTGCTTCTCTTTCTAAATTCTCTCCAAAAATCCTTTAAATAATATGTTCCATAAACAGTTCCTGCAAAGATGACTTACAAACACAACATGAATTCTAGCTAATTTGAAGAAGGTTCTTAGGGAAGGAGTGGGGGATCAGGAAGGCTTCTTGGAGAATATAGTGCTTCCAACGGGACTAATGTGGAAATGGTGGTGGTTATTGCCCTTCGTTCTTGAAGGGGCCCAAAATGAGATCTCTATGTGAGAGTTGTTACAGAGTGTCCAACTGTGTCTAATCAGACCAATGTGACCTTGGAAAGTTCTGCCACAGGTCGGACACAAAAAGTCCATGAGAACATTCAGGTGGATTCTCTAGTTTTTGCGCATCTCCCATTTGTTCTGAGCTAATCCAACTCTGCTTTGCTCAAGGAGCAAAGAGCTCTCTGAAGCTCAAGAACTTCTCCAATGAGGGTTCACCATGTTAGGTGGTTCTGTGCCAGTGTCTTCCATAACATATAATCAACTCTAAAGTGGAGAGATCTCAAGTGTCCTTGTAGCACTTTTTCTGACCATGATGTGAGTGCTTGCACGTATGATTCTCCATAACATAATCTTTTTGGCAAGTGTACATTTGGCATTAGAAATTCTACATTCAAAAATGTGGAAATGCTTAATAAGACTGTACAGGTATAACCTATATCAGACCCTCTTGGGGAGAAGGAGAGAGAGGGAGAGAGGGAGAGAGGAAAAATTAAAAATCAAAATCTCATAAAAGTGAATGTTGAAAATTCTCTTTACATGAAATTGAAAAAAAATACAATTAAATGGGAAAAAGCCATTACTTCAGCTGAGCTTGGAAGGAAGCTAGGGAACCCAAGAGATGGAAGTGAAGAGGGAGGACACGACAGAATGGAGCCGAAACCCTGTCTTTGAATGTAGTTTTTGTTAATAGACGCACTAATCATAGATTAATAGGATAGGATAATAGGGTTCAGAGCTGGGATAGGCCATCAAGTCCAATTCCCCACATCTTATACCTAATGATAATAGCCAATATTTATCTAGCACTTACTATATGCCAGGCATGGGCTAAGTACTTTACAATTATTATCTCATTTCATCTTTACAATAACCCTGGGAAGTAAATGCTACTATTATCTCCATTTTATAGATGAGGAAACTGAGGGAACACAGGTCAAGTGACATGTTCAAGGTCACCAATTATTGTCTGAAGCTGTATTTGAACTCAGTTCTTCCTGACTCTAGTTCTGGAGTTCTAACTGATGGCTAGCTGCCCCTTAATTTGTGCGTGTATATGTGTTCCTATAGAAAAAGAAAATGACACCCAGAGAATTTAAATGACTTGCCTTCAACCATCGCACTAATATCAACAAGTGAAATTTGAACCCAGGACTTCTTGTCTCTATGTACAGTGTATTACCCACTATGCCAAGAGTTCTTAACTTCTTTCAGTCTTTGTACCCACTGGCTTTCAGTGAGCCTTCCTTTTTCCCTTATATAATATAAAAAGAAATAAATTCTAAAGTTTGCCATGTAGACTCATATGAAAAATAAAGATACCTACTGAATATGAAAGAATATAAACCCTAGAATTAACAAGCGTATGTCCAGACAAAAAGAAAACATTCCTATGGATCACTTAATTCTGTACAGAGTATTTCCTGTCTCCTTAGTGGGTTCCCTGTGCTGTACCGTGCTGCTGTTTCTGGACCATCCTATAAATCAGTGAGATTCCTGGGAACAATGAAAGATGCCAGTTGAAAAGAATTGGGGATATTACACGCATTCCGGGGAAGCTTTAAAAAACTGAAGGAAAATTTCATAGGAAAATTCCAGCTTTGCTGGATCTCTAATCAGCACACTTTCATTTTAAAAGAATATATACAAACCTGGCAAATGCTAAAATCAACATCTGTGAGACCTCCAGTTCTCGGGCTTGCTACTGCTCTACCACGTACGGCAATTCCCAACGGGCTGCACTTTATTTCTTGATTTTGAGCTTTACCTTTTCAAATCTCAGGTTTAAAATCTAGCAGTGCCAGAAAGTAGGTCAAAGCTAATAGCTCTTTCGATTACCAAGAAAAAAGGAAAGTAAAAAGGATGAACTATCAGATTCATTCCCACAGTTTCCCTGGTGGCTCATCCTGCCATTAAGATTTGTGCCTACCACATCTGTACTTGGGCTCTGTTCTAGGCTCCCAATATCTTGGCCTTCTCCTTGAAGTCTGGTTCTCAAGGGCAGGACTTTCTCAAAGCCTGGGATAACTAGATAGAGGTTCAACGTTCCCTTTTGGATTACACTAGTGTCTCTCTCTCTCTCTCTCTCTCTCTCTCTCTCTCTCTCTCTCTCTCTCTCTCTCTCTCTCCTCGCTCTTCTCTCTCTTTTTCTCTCTTTTTCTCCTCTTCTCTCTCTTTTTTCCCTCTTTCTGTCTCTGTCTGTTTTTTTTCTCTCTTTCTCTCTTCTCGCTCGTCTCTCTCTTCTCGCTCTTTTTCTCTCTCTTCTCTCTTTTTTCCCCTCTCTCTGTCTGTCTGTTTCTCTCTCTCTCTTTCTCTTTGTCTCTGTCTTTCTCTCACAAAAGATATTTCTATTTCTGTTCACATGGAATCCTTCTCCAAAAAATGTTTCAAGTCCTATCTGTGAAGTTCTCCTCTGAGATTTCACTGGGGACTGGAGGCAAGCTTGAGTTCTTGGAGATTATACCAGTGGATCTCAAATCCCTAACAAACTGGCAAGTTTTGAGGGAAGGCTTGGTGGTAGACTATTTGCCTGCAACCTAAGGGACAGCCAAGTTTAGTTCTGAGAGGTTCATCAGCAAAAAGAAAGACCTGGATTCAAATCTAATCTGTAATGATCTTCCCAAGTGATTAAGCTTTCTCAAACTCAGTTTCTTCTGTGAAATGGGGATAATATTAGCACCTACCTCATGTGGTTGTTGTAAGGATCAAATGCCAATGGAAAGTATTTTGCAGACCTTAAAGTACTATGTAAAAATTAGCTATTATTATTAATATTAATTATAGGGCGATAAATTTTCCAGTGACATAAGAGAGTAATTATATCACAGACTCTTGAAGTTTTGAAGTTTTTACTTTTAAAATAGCACAAAGAGAAGAATCTGAGGGAATTATCTGGTACTAGGCCATCAATGACTGATTTTTGAGCAAGTATTTTCCATTGCTAAAGGACATCAAGGGCAGAGGATATTAGCCTGTAGTAGTCTGGAGAGATGAAGCTTATAGACCCCTCCTTCCCCCCTGTAAAAGAATGTCTTTAAAGGCAAAAAAAAAAAATAAATATGGAAGATTGCAAATTACATTGAAGTACAGATATCAGACTATTCAAAAGGAAGTTCATGGACCCAGGTTAATCCCTGCTCCAAAGTATGTAGTAATGAATGGAAATGTTAAAGTCTTCTAATTTTGAAAACTATCACTTCTGAGACATTTCATCCCCGGTGATAGTAAGACTGCATGTGTGTGAGAGATTGGGAGGGAAACATTGGCAAATGATTGATTGGTGGTGTTTACAATTAGGTTTCTTATCTTTCTAAGCTTCAAGGAACACAAGGAAGAAAGACCAGGCTGTTTCCCTCACACCACTGATTACATTCCAGCCTGTTTCTACGATGGGGGTCGGAGTGGGTGGGCAGGGTTCAGCGGCTGGTAAGAGCCCCACATTCTGAGATGTGAGAGAGAAGGGGGATGACATGTAGACAATCTGGGGTGGAGGAAAAAGTCCAGACTGGATCATCCTTTCTTTGCCTCAACTAGACTTAATGGGCTGATTACCCCTTTAATCTCTTTCCTCCACTGGTTTAGATGTCTCCAGGGACCTCCGGAATTGTTGACCTACAAGTTTGAAAAGCCAGTGGAGATATTTAGTTAAAAAAAAAACAAACCCTCAATATGGATGAAAAAATATAAAAGATGGAGAAATCTTAGGGAAAAAAAAAACATATCTGAAGTCTCCATTTCAATTTTAATTAATTTTAATTAATTCCTAGGAGATTCTATCCACCCACAGCAATGAAGTGCTTTTTGAAAAACAATAGAAAAATGGTAATAACTTGGGGTAGCTTCATTTCCCCCCAATAAATGAATAGAAATAAATATATTCACCATATTCAAAGCATCTAACAGTTACTATGGAGAAATATATTTCCATTTTATTTTCTTACTGAGCTGCACAATATCTAGTTGACCGGTTTTTTCTGTACTAACATATAGAAAAGGGAAAAATATTTGTTTTTATCTGTATTTAAGGCGTCATGCCATCCAGTGTCTTTACAATTAATTTACTAGATGCAGAATTTGCATATTTGAGTATAAAATGGGCTTTCCTTGAAACTTCCCTTGTTGGAATTCCTAGATTGCTTTGAAGCTGAGGTTGAGCCCCAACTCCTACAGGAAACCTTCTCTAATCACTCCAGTCATTACTGTTCATTCATTTATTTGTTTATCTGCTTATGTAGCTATTTATTTATTCATTTATTTGCTTATCTAGCTATCCATCCATCCTCCCACCCATCCATTCACTTATCCATCCATCTTTAACACATTGTTTTTTCATTACAGACACAGATTACTCCTGCTTTGTGAAAGTCTCTTGCAACAAAGTAAAAGAGTTAAGAAAAAGTAATCATGCTAATTGAGCCTCTCATTGTAGCAAACGGTGGTCTTTCTAGATCCTGACTCTGCCAGTTTGTGTGTTCGATAATGCTGATTTTTGCCACAAATTTTACAAATAAACTTTCATTCAAGTCGAAGATAAAAATGTTTAGTAGAAGAGGGTCAGGACCACACCCACAGGGGACGCTATTAGAGATCTCCCACAAGCTGTCTGGGCCGGAGACCCACAAATCAATGCTCTTTGAAAGGAAACAAGTGTTACTTAATTGCCTACTATGTGCCAGCTAGATGGCCCAGTAGATAGAGTGAGCAGGATCTGGGTCCAAATATGGCCTCAGACATTTACCAGCTATGGTAACATCCCTTTTGGCCTCAGTTTCCCCATCTGTAAAATGACCTGCAGACAGAAATGGCAAAACCATTCCTGTCTCTTTGCCAAGAAAACCCCAAATGGGGTCATGGAGAACTGGATACAACTGAACATCCTGACAACAACTATGTATCAGGTACTCTGCTAAACATATATCACATATTATCTCTTTCTATCCTGATAACAAACATTTATTGGATTCCTACTTGGAATTCTTTTTTATGTGAATGGATAAATTGAAGAGCATTTATTAAGCACCTGCTATGTTCCTAGGAACACAGGAACTTTGCTAGGCACTAAAGGTATAAATACAGTAAATGAGAGAATTCCTACTCAGAACAGAATAACTTCAAGGTATTCTGGGGAGGGAGTTCACTAGCAGTTGGGCATCAGGGAAAGTTTCCCTGAGAAAGTGGTACCCAGAGTCACGCTTGAAGGAAGAGAGCCAACAAAACAAAAGTGAGGAGGGAATTGTGTGATGAACAAGAGGGCTATCCCTTCCTGATCCACCAATCAATCTGACAAACAAGTGACTTACATAGGATTAATCCTGAGCTAAGTAAGATGGAGAGTTCATCCCCAAAATTCAACTTGCAAAAATATTTGTTAGACATACACTAAAAATAGCTCTCTTCTCTGGCTACTGACCTTTCAGATGGCCATTGAGTGTCCCTGATTACCAGAGCTCTCTGTAAACAATCCAACACCATCAAGACTCTCCAAAGACAACCCAAAACCGATAAGAATCTCCAGGGACAGTTCAAGGACTGAAGGCTGATATACACAGAATCCACACTGAATTGGTTGGAATTGTGCCTGAGAAATCCCTACCCTGGATCTAAATAATCAAGATAAAGTAGAAAGAAGTCTGCCTTTAAGAGAATATTCTAAATCCCGACCCATGAATTCTGGTCATTAGTGACGTCTCAGGTTGGTGCAAGAGAAAGAGAGTTGGATTTAATGTCTGAGGACTTGGGTTCCAATTCAGGTTCTGCTACTTAGTACCTCTAGGCTGTTGGTCAAATCATTTAACTTCCTGGAAGTTTTCTTATCTGTAAAGTAAAATGAGTGCACAAGATGAGTTCTCAATTCCTTCCTAACTGCAAATTTGCTAATCTTGTACTAGCTGCTGAGGATCCAAAGCTAAAAAGGAAGAATTCCTTCCTCTTAAACAGTTTCCATTTCACTGACGTAGAATCCATTATGCAGAGGTGGCTCCTACCAAAAACCGCTCTAATGAAAGGTGAGCGTCCAAGTCTGCTTATGGCACACATTTCATCTGTTGGAGATCTTCTAATTCTGTTATTATCTGCCTGAGAATAGCATCCTGAGAAACGAGGGTGTTTCTGCTACAAACTCAACTCTGGGAAGAGCAGCCATCTGGGGAAAATATTGGAAAAGATTGTAAAGGGGCACAATGGGTCAATTAAGTAAGACGTTATCTGCGATAAAACGTCTTGAATGGGACTGTTAAATTCAGCTTTATTTAATCCTGGGATTTTTGGGCTATGCAATGGGACTTTGATGTCCAAACCAAGCGTAGAAAGATGGCAGATGAGAGACTGCTGGGAGCCTTTCTCAAGCCAGCATGACAGAGCAGATGTAGGACATGTGTGTGGGGTAATGATTGCTAGTAGCCTTGGTCCATGAGATAAAAGTAGGAGGGCAGTTGTCAGCAGTATCTCATCAGTGTCTGCCCTGGTGCAGGTTTTTGGCTGTAATTCAGAAGATTCCGGGCTTGCCAGATCTGTGCAGGAATTGTGTGTATGTGTGTGTATGTGTGTGTGTGTGTGTGTGTGTGTGTGTGTGTGTGAGAGAGAGAGAGAGAGAGAGAGAGAGAGAGAGAGAGAGAGAGCGCATGTGCACTTGCACACATATTGTAGATCTAAAGCACAAAAGCAGCAATGTGGTATAGCTGAAAGAGTTCTGATTAAGAATTGAGGCTGGGGTGTGCTGGCAAATGTTGAGCAATCAGCTCTTGGAGCACAGGAAGGGGGAGGATAAAAAGCTGACTTTTAACTGAAGTCAGCATTATTAGCACTTTCTCCATCACTTTCTTAAATCAAGGCAATCAACAAAACAGCAAATCAACTGTGCTTTATAAAGTTTGCCACTTTCCCAGGTGTAAATGCTCTTATTGAAAATTTAACAATCAGCTCTCTGAGCCTGGCTCCAGCTAATTAAAAGAACTCTGTTCTGGACCTAGTTCTACTATTAACTAGCCATATGATCTTGGGACTGTAGGTTCAGGTCTTCATCTATCCAATCAGAAAGCTTGGATTAGATGATCTCTAAGATTTCTTTTGCTTCTATTATCTATGAAACATGGTTCTAATTCAGGCAAAACCTCTGGAATATTGAGACTGTACAGATCTGGACAATGAGATATTACAGTCTGATGAATTCCTAATTTCATCAAAGACTTCTGAAACTTAGAGAGCCTTTGCTCTGGGACGGTGTCCTTCCTGGGCTCCCCATTCTCCAACCAGGAGAAAGTCAGGTAGCCTCCACTTGCTAGGGCAGATAAGATGTCAAATAGAATCACAGAAGCTAAACTGGCCAGGACTCAAAGGCTATCTAGTCCAGAAAGGAAAATAAAGTGATATTCTTGAAAGAAGAAGAGTTAAATGAGTTACTATTAACTCCTAAGAGGCTTTCTTTAAACCATCCTATGAACTAATAACAACAAAAATAATTCATGGAGCTCTTTTTTTAAATGTTTCCTTTAGAAAGGCTATCTAGTCCAGAAAGGAAGATGAAGTGATATTCTTGTAAGAATAGTAAGAGTAACTCATTTAACTCTTACTATTAAGCTCATAATAGACTTTCCTCAAACCATCCTATGAACTAATAACAACAACAATGATTTATGGAGTTCTTTTTTTTAAACGTTTCCTTTAGAAACAGTTAAAATGCTTTGTATACATTATCTTTTTTGAACCTCACAACAACAGTGATGTAGATGCTTAAGATATTTTATTCCCATTTTACAGATGTAGAAACTGAGGTCCAGAAAGCTAAAATGACTTGACCCGATGTCATAGATCTACTAAGTGTCAGGGATAGTTTTTGAGATTAGATCTTCCTGATTCTGAGTCCAGTCACCCCGTTCTTTCTTCCCTATACCAGACCATTTCATTCAATGAAAGGAGGAATGAAATGGTCTGGTCCTTTTCTCTCTAGAGAGTGTTTATAGGATTCAGCTCACTTGTTCATCCAAAAGGCATCTCTAATCTGAGCTGCAGCAGAATCAAGCAGTCAGAAGTATATAGGGAGCCAGGGACCTGCATTTATGAGTGGCTCAGGCCCCCATATTCTAATGGATTCGTGCCCCACTTGACCTACCACAGAAGGAGAAGAGATATAATTTTCAGTAAACTTTAAGTTCTAGTTTTGTCTGAGAGAGGAAGGATTTGCATTTGCTTTTCAAATATCTGAGCCCCTCTGGAATCCTTCCATCTTGATGTGCGCTGCGTGCAACCCTTCGCCAAACGAAGAGCATTCCTCCGTAAGAGCAAAGACCTTTGCGTGAACTCCAGTAATGAAGAAAGAGTTAGGGACTCTGCAGGGGGAAAACCACTGGCTCTGTGTACAGGTCACCATCCCTTGCTGGTTAAGAGGGGATACAAATTCTGCATCTTGGGGGTTTGGCAGACAATGGCTTGAGGGGCTCAGTGTGATGCTGTCACATTATGCAAGGAGAGAAATAAATTTCTTCTGTAAAACAAATGAGGAAGGGAACCAGAAAATGCTGGCTCCATGGGCTGAATTAGAATCTCTGCTCTGTAGGGAGGTTCTCCTTCCCATCTCAGGGAAAAGAAAACAATCTTAAGAATAAGGACTTGAGTTTTCTTTAATAAAATTTTAAGTCATGGATTTTTCTTCTGCTACTGGCTCCAGAAGCTTCCTCTTCCAGGTAGTAGAGGTCCTTTCAAGACTTGAAGAGATTCAAGTCCAAGATCAAGTCATAGATTCTATCCACAGAATTGGAGGAAAGATCAGGGACAATTTCATCTTGGGCCCAGTGAGTTCCAGGTGGGGGTGGATGGCACTTGGTTTCTCTTTGGTTGGTGAATCCCAAGGAGTTGTTTGAGGAACAGAATTGTTAAGGGCACACAGCAATTATTCGTCCTCGGTTCCCGAAGAGGATCAATGGCCTCCCAAGGGTGATATCTTGACTTGCACATGAATTTGATTTGAGTGAGGCAGAACTGCACAAAGTCATCAACCTCCCTTTCTCCTGCAGGATCACTTTTGTCAAAAATCAAGGTATAAATCTGAGTCTTCCTCACTCCAAGCTCAGCATTTGAACCCCTCTCCCAAGCTGTCTTTATGATATAGAAGCTTAAACCACTGGTGATGCAAATAAAGTTAAGACTAACAATTAATTGAAGGAAAAAAAAAACTGCAGCAAAGTTCCTCTGAAAAAGATCTCATTGCTAAGGTATATAAGGAAATGATTCAGATTTATAAGAAAAAGAGTCATTCCCTAAAATGATAAGTAGTCTAATGATATAACTAGATAGTTCTCAAAGGAAGAACAGATATTTGTAAAAATGTTCCAAATTGCATTCAGAGAGGTAGAGTTAATGAAAAATGAAAATGATAAGTATTGGAGGGGCAGTAGGCAAAGAGGCACACTTTCTGGATAGCAATCTGGAATTGTACATAAAATGTTACTAAAGAGTGTGGATGGATACTCTGATCCAGCTTTATCCAGCTTTACCACTTCTAGGCTTATACCCAAAAGAGATCAAATAAATAGAAGAATATTTAGAGACAAAAATATTAATAGCAGCTCTTTTAGTGGTAAAAAACTAGAATTCCAATAATTGAGCAATAACTAAGTTTTGGTCTATGAATGTGATGGATTCTACTGCTTTGTAAAAAACAAAGAAATAGATGATTTCGAAAAGATATAGAAAGACTTGTATGAATTGATGCAGAGTAAAGAGAGTAGAACCAGAGTGAATTACACTAAGAATATTAACATTATAGAAATGAACAATTTTGAAGATTTTTCTAAATTAAGGAAGAATAAAAGGAATTAAAACCAGGAGAATTGATAGAATAACATAAAAATAACTTTGAAGGCTAGGAGAAGTAGGAACAATATAGTAATTGTTCACAATGCTAGAGGACTGATAATGAAACATGATGTCCATTACAGAGAAGTGATGGATTTAGGATACTTATTTTTACGTATTTGCACGTGTACATACCCACATGTAACATGTATCCATATATATGTTTATATTTCTGTATATATTTATACATAATAACATACACAGTACAGTTGAGAGAATCTGTTTTGCTGGACTATTCAGATTTATTATGAGAAATATACTTTTTTATATTTTCTTGTTTTCTCAACAGGGTAGGGATGGGAGGAAGAGAAAGCAGTTTTCTGTTCATTTAAAAAATAGGGAGGATGCTACAGATATGAAATGTTACATGAACTTTCAGACAAGACCACTGTATTATTTTTACTTAATTGTTTTATTTTGTTACAAGAGCCCTCTCTCAAAGTGGGAGTAATCAGAAATGGATGTAAAAACAAAACACAGAGATAAAACTAAGAGTGAAAGAAAAAATCTTGGCGATGAATATAAAATGACAGTAAGTGATGTGGCTATGGAAGAAATGAAATAAAACCAGAGAATGAGAAGATTAAAGATAAGATTGTGCCTATTTACTTTGGGCAAAAAAATTAAAAAAGATGAGACTTTTAGTCCTGGTGAGGAATCACTCGAAGAGAAATTCTTCTCAATAATTCAAGAATTTGCTCTTTTAAAATAAATCCAACGACAAAAATGGAACTGTGAGTCCTGACCCAGAGAATAACATCACATGCTATGGATCTCCAAAACCCTTTTCTGTAAAAAAGAATCAAGTTCACTAAGAGATGGTGGAGAGAGGGAAGGAAGTGGAGTCCATAATCTGAATCCCACTTCAGAAACCATTGGGTACATAATAATAGCACCATTTTGATAGGTGTTCTTTCTCTTTCCCCCTCTCTGCTCCTCTCTTTCCCTCTCTGTTGGTCCTTTCTTATGCAGCAATAATGTCCTTAAAGGTAGCTTCATGATAAAACATATGGTCATAGACTTAAACATAGAAGGGTCCATGGAAGTCCCTGACTCCTACCCTCTCTGTAGGGATAAGAAAACTGATGCTCAGACAAGAGACTTGTCCAGGTCATATATTATAGTGAGTAGGTGAGCCAGAATTTGGACTCCAGTTTGCCCCAGTCTCCAGCCACTTCAATCCCCCATATCATCAAACTGCTCAAATCTCACATTCACTGAGCTTAGAGAAAGTCAGTCTCCAGGGGACTGGGGGAGCAGGGAGAGGAAGGGTGGCCATGGGAAATTTCCTCTGTTAAGGTGCTGAATGAAAAGACATTTAGCAGACCTGAGCTGCAACAGCATCCCCAGGCAATTGGCCCCATTACCGTCTTCTGAACGATGGGCGAAATCTCCAACTTAAAGCATCAGCAATTTATGAATTTTTACCTGAATGGTGAAATGTACGCGGAATGATTTAAGAGTCAACCGGAGGAAAGGGAATTTGCTCTACAGTAACAGCAATCCCACTTGGAAAAGTACTAAAATGTCAGCTTGGGAAAGACACCAAAAATTGGAGGTTAAATATGAGGACCACAGAGGAAGGAGGGCAGATGGGAGGAGTCTCTCCCACATTTCTAAGCTGGTACATTTCCATTGCCTGGGAATTGCACTCAGGGTTAGCTAATGATATGTTTGTACCATCCAAACAACACTACTATTTGGGGAATCAGATCCACTGTGCAAGCCTCCTGGGGGCCAAGTGATAACTGTCCTGGAATCTGTTTGATCCCCACGGCCTTACAGGGAGACCGACAATCTGCTTCTTTTCCATTAGCTGATGGAGAAGGCCGATAGGTTAGGCAAGGAAAGGATAATTTATAGATGAGCTGACCCCATAATTTTTTTTTTGGCAGTGCCTATGTGATTGCTGACATAATGTAATAATAATTGACATTTATATAGCATTTTTAAAGGTTTACAGGGAGCTTTACATACATTACCTCATTTAAGTTTCACAACAATCCAATGGGGTAAAGATCTACCCCCAACGGATTGTCGGGATACTTAAATGAGGTAATGTATAGAAAGCTCTCTGTAAACCTGTAGAAATGCTCCAGTTTTGTCTCCATTTTTTTGCTGAAATTCAAAGAATGAATGGCACACAATCACACAGCTAATGAGTGACTGAGGTGGGATGTAAAAAACCAGGTCTTTCCTGATTGGATTTAATATGTTTGCGTAAGCAGTGTAAAGGGCTAGACATAGAGACAAAAGGGCAAAAATCAGGAACGGTTTTTCCCCTCAAGAATCTTACATTCTACCAACTGCAGGAGTATCTGAATATTACTTTCTGCAGCATCTAACTCAATTTATAGCATCAACAGAATAAAGAATATATAATATGAAATCACAAAGGCATTTATACTTGTGATAATAGTAAGAGGAAGTTTTTAGATAGTTCCTGCTTGGAGTATCACCAGTAGAGGACTTTAAAAAAGATATAAAAGAAACTTATCAATAGAGGAATCTCCTTTTAAAGAGTCCTTTGTGCATGTGCATATAGGAATCTCCTTTTTAGAGTCCTTTGTGAATGTGCATATTTTGTAAATATGTAGAGGTATTTTCTTGAGAAACAAATAATTTAGACTAATTTTTTTTTTAATGAACAAATAGCAAAATACCTTTGAGTGATCCAAACAATGCCAAGTGAATCTATTGTCAAGGAGATGTAAATTTTAGAGTACAGTAAAATATTTTGATATTTGGGGATATATTCTGAGTACTATATTACTATTTAAGTTTTTACTTATCATCATTTTTCTTTCAAATCTATGATTAAAGATTGGATGTGTTCTTGTGTGAAATTCTAATGTAGGCTGAAGGCCAACTTTTTCTTGATGGGTATAGATCCACCATTTCATTGTACAAATTAAGGGGAAAGGATGATATCTAGAATCAGGAACTGAAACTGATGACAATGTCAGTGTCGTACCTTTTCTAAAATGTATTCAGAATTCTCTGGGTTTGCTCAGTTATTTAGTATGTAGTCTAGGAAATGAGTCAAGATGGTGATGGGAATTGATATAGGTTGTAGCTCTGTCAGTACACATTGTACTATTTCAGAGGGCCCCACTATTTATTAGCGTGATTAGACTCATTAACCCAATGCTCTGAGAGGGTTGGAAGTTAATATAGATAAGCATTATATACATTTCTCAGGAGAGTGTAAACTCATTGAGGATGGGATTATTTCATTTTGCCTTTATATATTCAGTTTCTAGTAGAGTACCTAGCTCATAACAGACACTCGATAAATGTTTAGAATGAAAGTTAAAATAACATAAGTACCCAAGTAATTTTTTTAAACTTAAAGATATGCACCTGTATGAATTTATATATATCTGCATATGTGTATGTGAAGTATGATTATTCTTGTGCCTGAGTTGAGGTATACTGGGGATATATAGGTCATGGGAATTAAGCTGATTACATTTACTAAACTAGAAATCCCTGGTGTTTGATGAAGATAGGGGTTGAAGAGACAAGATGACCCTTAGCAGGCATTGAATATATTGAGAAGAAAACATTAATAGCTTAAAAATTGCCCTAAGTCTTTGGGAAATACTTTAAATAATTAAATGTTAGCTCTTTTTATTATTATTTTAAAATTAAATTAATTTTTTTTTCAGTTTACAAAAATCTACACCTCATCCCCATCACTGAAAGAGAAAGAAAAAAAAAAAACTATGGTAAGAAATTGCACAGGCAAGGAAAATGAATGAGCACATTGGACATGTGCAAAAATCTGTCTCTCAGCCTCCACCCTGAGTCCATCCTGTCTTTGTCAGAAAGTGGCCAGCCTGCTTCTTCCTCTGGAATCACAGCTAGCTATAGTGTTGATTAGAGTCTTAAGGCTTTCAGGGTGGTTTGTCTTTGCCATGTCACTGTGCTGTAGCTGCTCTTTGCATTCGGTAGCACTTTGTGATATTCTGATATTTTCAAAAACTGCATCCTTTGTTATTTCTAGCAGTACAAAGATCTTCCATGGCCACCTTCAGGTCCTTCAAGCTCCCTGGTCTATACTTTGTACAGCCCACTTTCCTCACAGCAAGTCCTGTGTTTTTTTCCCTTGGAATACAATTAGGAAAGGGATTTCTCTCTTTATTGATCTCCTTTTAGATCAATAGATCAATAATGTGTTCTATATATATAGTATATGTATATGTATATATATATATAAAAGCATACATATATATGTGCATGTGTATTAGAACCAAAAAATATTAAATCATTCTCTATTATGTAAATTTTGCTGTTTTTAAAAAAATATATACATTTGATATGTAATTTTCTATGCTGCCCTGTTTGTGATTTTTTTCTTCTCTTCTCTTACATTCATTAAAAATAATGCTTTTGGGATGTCCTTCCTTTCTTCCTTCCTTCCTTTTTCCTCCCTTCCTTCTTTCTTTCTTCTTCTAGCTCTCCTCTCCTTCCCACCCCTCCCCAACTGATTTTTTTTTTTAAAAAAGAAACCCTTTTAACCAATATGTACAGTCTAGCAAAGCTAATTCCCACAGTCAATATAACATGAAAACAATGGCAAGCTGACTCAGATGACAAGGTTTATACTGTATGTCTAAATGGAAAAATGCTTAAATCGAAGTAATTAAGCCACATAATCCTTTAAAGATGATGAGGCTAAATAATCCTTTAAGGTGATTATTTTTAAAATGTTGGAATATTTACCAGTATATATTCTTTGCAGAAGAGTCTAAACATAGCGAATATGTATCTATAGATATCTACCCACACAATACACATATATGTATATATATGTGTGTATGTGTATGTTTATATACATATATAAATATGCACATACACCCACATAAAATATAGATGATGCATAAGTTTATATGGTCTTATATATCATCCTTTCTTTCTTTTCCCATCTGTTCTCTTCCTTTCTTACTCTGAAAAACAATAATCTACATAATAGAAAGTAAATTAAAAAGGAAACTGTTAAAATATTTCTCCATAAAATATATCCTAGCAGCTGCTCCCCAAAGTGCATATTCCCCAGTAGCAGACTCAGGCATAGGGAAGAAACAATAAAACAACAGGAGCTGAAACTTGACCATTTCAGCTCTTTCTTATGACAAATTTATTGCTCCGAATGAGATACTGACAAGCTATCACATTTGGGTTAATTGAAACATATGAACCAATAAAAAGCACAGGCGGGCTTAATGGGAAGGAAGAATAGGACTTAGAAATGCCATTTCTAAGTTTGGGGGCAGTGATTTGATTTTGCACTGGACCAGCAGAATTCTTCCCTTCCCATCACTGCCCAAAGAAGAGGTCTAGAGTGTATATTTATTAGTTAGCTTAAAATTAATATGATTTGGAATGTTTCAACAGTATTAGAGAGATTTGTACACCCAGGGTTGGTTGCAAATTCAAAGAAATTGATTGATGGCTTCCACTCTCTGGGGAAATTAATTTCTCTTTTATTTGGTACCAACACATGGTTACCAATGAAAAGATTGGGCCTCTCTGTCTTTAGGTCCTGTGGTCTTGTTTATAGTGCAGAAAATAAACTACCATTAAAAAATTCAACACACTGAAATCTCTTATACTTGTTACTTATCACGAGTTTCAATGTTCTCTAAAATTTTTGAAATGGGGTGGGGGGAAGAAAGAAAAGGAAGAGAAAACATTTAAAAAGGAACTTTATAATTCACAGGGCATGTAAAACCAAAATAAAAAAGAAAATATGGAATAATAATAACCTTGGATTCCTCATAGTACTATAGTTTTGTGGTTCTGAAATTAATTAGCATAAAACAAACCGATCAATTCCCACAACACTTTTCTGGGAAGAGGTTTAGTTTAGTCAATTAGCAAATGTTTGTTAAGCACATACTATGTTCTAGGCACGGAAGTTAAAAAAGACAAAAGTGAAACAGAATCTACCTTCAAGATTTTACTGCTTTTTTCTCGCTCATGTTATAAACTAGTAGCCTAATTTAAAGACAATTGTTGTTTGTTCCTTATACATTTTGCAGTCCCGTCTAACTTTTCCTGACCCCTTTCGAAGTTTTCTTGGCAAAAATATTGGAGTGGATTGCCATTTCCTTCTCCAGCTCATTTTCCAGATGAGGAAACTGAGGCAACTAGGACTAATTGACTTTCCCAGAATCATACAGCTAATAAGCATCTGTCGAGGACAGGTAATATTGTTAAGAACTTCTGATCTAGGAGGAATCCTGTTTCTATTTCTGTTTCTCTCTTTCTCTGTCTCTCTCAGATCTAGAAATGGAAGGTCTCATATAAGCTCTCAGTTTCCTTTCTGTAGGATCATTTGACTGCTAGGTATATATTGCCAATCAAAGTGAAATTAACAGGGAATAAAATTTGCCAATTGGTGAACTGGATATCTATGAAATGCTGCCAATGGCCCCCACCAAGGCACCATGGAAGCCCTCAACTCAATGTTTAGGAAGCAGTTTGTAGTAGTGAAGAGAGCTTTGAACTTGGAAGCAAGGGGGAGCTCACCAAATGTGTCTTACACAACCATCAATTGTGTAACCATGGACTTACAACATCTTGGAGTTTCAGCTGATGCATCTGGGAAATGGGGATGATAAGATGTGTTTATTTCAAAGGGCTGTTGTAAAAATTACTCGAGAAAATATGATTTTTGGAAACCTTAAAGCACTATATCAAAATCAACTATTATTATAGAAAATACATTCCCTACCATTGAGGAACTAACAAATCAGATCATCTAAAATGAACAGAAAATGAGTTCATTAAGTGTATGTGAACTCTATGTTATATGAGCTCTAAGTGCTTTTCTTTCTTTTTTTTTGTTTGTTCACTTCTTTTTAAAAAAATTATTAAAGCTTTTTATTTATAGAACACGTTCATGGGTAATTTTTCAACACTGACCCTTGCAAAACCTTCTACCAAAATTTCCCCTCCTTCCCTCCACCTCCTTCCCTAGATGGCAGCTAGTCCAATACATGTTAAATATGTCTGACTGCTTTTCTAACAGTGAAAGATGATTAGGGGATTACCCTTGACCACTTTGGACCTCAGTTTTTTCATCTGTAAATTGGGGTAGCTGAACTTCCAATCCTGTATTTATGATCCTAAATGCCTATAATTTTGTGACTAAAACTGAAATTTAAAGGAAACTGTATTTAAAGAAGCATTGAGGAAATGGAAGAGAAGTTCAGAATTGGATTACTGACAAGCAAAGGCAGAGAGGGGGAAATGGAAAATGTATTTAATCACAGTGAGGAGATCAAGATGTTGGAGTGATCATCAAGGTGGTCTTTGGTTTAGTTTAGTATTTTAGGGTTTCTTTTTCAGACAAATTCAATTGTGAGGTGATTTTTTTAAATGATTTTTTTTAACCTGACACTTTCTTAAAAGGACATTATTGATCATAGGTATTAAAAAGAGAAATAAACCTCAGAGAAATACTGAGCCTGTGCAATAGATATTGGTTCCATATTAAATTCTGTGCTCAGGACAAAGAATCAAAGTACAGCAGTAAAAAATCATTGAACAATGTGAATATAAATTACATGCCTGATTTCTTTGTATAAATCAAACCTGGTTTTAACACACTTTTACAAACATCTGTCAGGCCCGCCTCTTACTTTAATGCCATTCATTCTTACTTGACCAAACTCACTATACTCTCTTTCTAATTCCTGGAGGAAAAAAAAAAAAGAACTCTCTTCCCCTTTTTCACTGAGGCAGTTGGGGTTAAGTGACTTGCCCAGGGTCGTACAACTAGAAAGTGTTAAGTGTCTGAGGTCAGATTTGAACTCAGATCCTCCTGACTTCAGGGCTGGTGCTCTATCCACTGCTAGGGGCAGCTAGGTGGCCCCTTCTCTTCTCCTTTTTCTAGCCTTACTGTAGGTACATTTCTTCCATGTAAGGCAAATGAGAATTCACCTGGTAGGAGTCATGGATTTCTGAAAGTGGGAACATGGGCTACTTATGCACTGATGTCAATGGAATTCTGCCATATTATTCTTCTACTCCTCTGGTTGGCTTTTAGGATGCTTCTCCAGAGAACAATCAGACATCTTCATTTAATGAAAATAGCACCTTAGACCTGAAAGACTTTATTTTTCTCATTTGTTAAATGAGGGAGCTGGATAGAGTACAGAGAAAAAGAAAAGGAAAGGAAGGGAAAAGAAAGGAAAGGAAAGGAAAGAGAAGGGAAGGGAAGGGAAGGGAAGGGAAAGGAAGGGAACGGAAGAGAAGGGAAGGGAAGGGAAGGGAAGAGAAAGGAAGGGAAGGGAAGGAAAGAGAAGGGAAGAAAAAGGAAAGGGAAAGGAGAAAGGAAAAGGAAAGGGAAAAGGAAAAGGAAAGGGAAAAGGAAAGGGAAAAGGAAAGGGGAAAGGAAAGGGGAAAGGAAAGGAGAAAGGAAAGGGAAAGGAAAGGGGAAAAGAAAGGGAAAAGGAAAGGGAAAGGAAGGAGAAAGGAAAGGGAAAAGGAAAGGAGAAAAGGAAAGGGAAAGGAAAGTAGCTTCTCTAGAGTTTAGAAGAGGTACCCTCATCTCTTTTGGGGGCCATGCTTTACACCTGCAGCTGTCTCTCAAAACAAAAGTGTCTCCCATGGAGAAGTAGCTCTATATTTGCAACTAAAAACCCCATCAAAAAAATAAAAAGAAATGGCTTTCTGTGCTAGCCATCAAACCCAGCTGCTCTCTAGGCCTCATGAGAGGGATTATGAACCTGTGCTTCAAAGGGAAAGAGAACTGGGGGACTCCTGTTCAGATCTACTTTATTGTGAAAGTCTAAGGTGAGAGAAGAGTGAGTTATCCTACATCCCTTTGGGAAAGCAGAGCTCCTTGCCAGTCTGCTCTTGTCTATACATTTTGTTGGGGCATTCTGAGGTTGGGGTGCCGGGGGTAGGAACTGTCCCACTTGTAGCATCTCCAGTCGGGCCATCCAAGCCCAGTTCACAGGCTTGTGAGCTTGCTCTGCAGCCTGACTTGCATTTCATGACAGAAGGAAGAGGCCCCCAAACTAGCAGTTTTTGTGCTTGTGGCAAACCTTCCAACCAGCTTTTGTGGATGATCAAAGGGAGGGAGGACAGGGGACGCTGAGCTGGAGAGGGGAGTGTCTGGTTATCACTCGGGGAGGAGAAGGGACCATTTGGCCACTACTCTTGTGAACCCCCTGCTAGGCCTTGTGTCTTTGATCCTGAAGGAGTTCAGGGGGAGTTAGCCCCTTGGAAATAAGCACCTAAAGCCAGTGCTCAGAGGGGCAGCCCTGGTTACGGCTCTTAGTCAGAGTGGCCAATGAGGGCACAATCTTCTTAGGGCCAAGCTCTCCTCACATCTGATGTCCTCCTAGGCTCAGGCTTCTCTCTCTCCATCACCAGAAGCCATCCTGCATAATGACTCCAGATGAATCCTCCTGATGTCTGTGGACTTCCCTAATGCAGCTGCCTCCTGTTCAGAGCATACAAAAGGGATCTGGGACTCACAGCAGCTTCCATAAACAGGCTGGAGTTGGGATGGGGCAGAGAGTCACTGCAGCGAGCTCTGGGAACCCTCGGCCTCGCACCTTGTCCCCAGTGTCACTGAGCCAGTGGGCCCTTGCTCTGCCCGTGGGCTGGGAACCAGTCGCCACCTGGGCTCCTCATCCCCTTGGCGCTGAGGCACTGGTGGGCCTTCTGCTTCCTCTGGGATCCTGCTAAAAAGCTCATTGGGGCAATTGGCTGCCTCTCCAGCTGCCAGCGAGCCTCAGCTCATTTCCTGGTGTTCCAAAGCCCAATTCAACATTGATTACCTACATTTAACTTCTCTGGACCTCAGTTTCCCCTTCCAAAAAATAATCCTACCAGCTCTGAATTTCTTCTAGCTTATAGATATGGAATTTCTCCTGATCAATCAGTCAATATTTATTGAAAACATGGGGTTTGAGGCATTAGGAATACAAAGGGGGGGAGCAATTGTCTCTGACCTCAAGGAGTTTATAGTCTTTTTGAGGAAATAAAAATATATATGTCATACAAACTAAAAAATAATGCTTCATTGAGAATAAGCACTTATGTGGCACCTACTATATGCTAAGTACTGAGCAAAAGTACTTTATAGACATTATCTTTTTAATTTCAGAGAGAGTGCCTTAGTAGCTGGTGAGTCCATAAGAAGGAAGAAGAGGAAGAAAAAAAGAGGCTGAAATCACCTATCTTGACTTCCTGACTTTACTTCCATTCCAAATAAAATTCCCTGGGGGAGCAAGGATCCCTCCAGGACAAGATTTCTTAATTTTTTTTTTTTTTTTTGGTATAATGGCCCCATCTGGTAATCTGGCCTAGCCTATGGAGCAGCCTCTCAGAATAATACATTTAAATGTATAAAATAAAATGCATAGGATGAGAAAGTGAAATGTAGTTATCAAAATGTATATTCAAAAAACTCCATTCAGGCACCCCAGATTAAGGAGTTCTGTTTGTCCATTAAGGCTGAGAAGGCAGATGGGTCTGTCCATAGGGGCACATGAATAGCAGAGTTAACTAGCTTGGGCTCCCCAATGAGACTGGGCCTGTAGGATGGAGCCTGAGGCAGCGGCTTCTGACTGGCTGGCCACCTGATGCCCAGACCGAGGCTAAGGAGAGATTCATTTACCCCTTGGGTCTAACTAACATAAATAATGCTGGAAATGTTCTGTATTTCTTTGCAGAGGTTTTATCCAGGGTAAGCACATTGCCCTCATACCACTGGAGCTTCCTGTTAGAAATACTCAAATATCGGGATTTGGGACTAAAATGTGCCTTTTAAAAATGTGTATTGCCGTTTTATATTTGGGTACCATTCTCATTACCCAGTGTACCTTTCTCCTTCTGTGGTCCTCCCTGGTCATTCTTTATAATAAAGAACAAAAGGGAGAAATTGAGAAGAGCATTTCAGCAAAAGTAACCAGCGGTCTGACAGTACGTGCAGCCTTCCACACCCACAGTCCCACACCTCTGCAAAGAAGGGTGCTGGGACATTATCCAGCTCTTCTGGAGGCCACGTTTGCTCGCTGAATTACACTGTATTTATTACATTTGGGCTCTGGGCGTCCATCGACCTCCTCCTCATCCTAGGTTGTGCTTTCCTTGCTAAGACTTCCCATGTTCCCCTGTATTTTTCATATTCATCATTTATTACAATACATAATATAGAATTAAGATATATTGTCAAGTAAATGCACGGACTGAAGAACCTGTCGAAAAGTAAATTTGCTGCCAAAAGAGCCGGCTGGTCCTGTGCAGCGAGTCAATACTCATTTTCTCTCCTTAGGAGACTCTGTGAATGTGTACGAGGGTGAATTTTCCCCTTGCCTATAAAATATTAAAAGAAATTTACATATAAGCACAGTTCCTAGGCCCCATCTACTGTTTACACAATCAGACAGAACCCAGGGGGCTTCCACACAAGGCCTAAGGTTGCCTTCAGTTCTTGCCACTGTTTAGTCAAATAAAAAGCACTTTAGCCGTCAGTGAGCTGTGAAACCTAATGGGTTTGAGTTCTAATTTTTTCTTACAACACACTTAGCTCAACTTGGGTGGTACAGGACAACCTGACACAGTGACCCACTGAAAAGCCCCACCTACTGTGAAAGGAATGTGTGAGTGTGAGTGTGAGTGTGTGTGTGTGTGAATGTGTGTGTGACTGTGTGTGTGTGAGTGTGTGAGTGTGAGTATGTAGAGGGAGGGCATGTCCTCAGATAATCTACCCCAGAGCTTCCTTTTTTGCCCGGACTGGTTTCAGCAGGAACACATTCATCTCAGGGCATGATCTTGTTGAAGGAACATTGTGTTCCGTTTAAAGGAAAACCATGAAATCTGTCCATTAACTCCGAATTACCTGGATTTCCTAAATGGTTTTTCCAACCATTTTAGCCTCTCAAGGAAATCTGGACCCAGCCACACTTTCTGACCTGTGCTCCCATAACGTTTTCTTTTTAGGGGATGGGCTCCCATTTGGTGTTCCACTCTTAAATCTGGATTGGGAGAGAGGAGATGGCCAGGAAGGGAGGAAAGAAAGGAAGTCTGCACCAAGTCAGGGAAGCCGATGGGCTCGCTTCGGGGAACAGACTGTGCCTGGATTTATCGCAAGTTTTTTGGAACCAGATGATTTTTTTTGAGGGCACATCTGGCAACATCATAAAAACCCTTGGCCCCCAGCTATAACCGAGGAGTTACTTTTTTAAATCATTTATGAATATTACTTATGTAAGCTCGTTCCAGGCAGTCAGAAAAAGCAACTGAGGGGGACAAAGAGAAGGATGGAGGGGGCTCCTGTTTGGGAGAGGCCTCTCAGCAGGATGTTTGTCTTCTGAAATGAGAAAACTACCAAAAAAAGTTCAGAGGTGGAAATTAAACTAAGCACAACTCAAGGAATCCATCCAATCATGTTTTTTTTAAAGTCATGTTTTTCAGAAAACAAATTCTTTAGCCCAGAAGCAGAGACTCTCTAGGAAAATGTGTGACACCTGCTGACCTCAACTGGATCTTGGCAGTCAGAAGCCTCCTGCTGGGCTCCAAGGGATGAGCCACAGCAAGATTGGTAAATATTTCACTTTTGCCCCCACTTGAAATTCAAAATTTTTTCTTGTTTTGTTAAACTAGGCCATTACTGTTTCACATGTCAGCACCAAAGTGAACAAAAGAATGGCTAACACCAGGGAAGACCTTCTCATCCAGGGACACCGAGTAAGTTTTTTGAAGGATTTTTTTTTGGGGGGGGGGATGGGATGGAGTGGACAACAAAGAGATTAATGCAGTCAGTGCTCCTTTCTTTTAAAAAGTGAATCCTTTTTGATTCCTTTTGTTGTTGCTTTTATATCAGAGAAGTTTCCCGAACGGGTTTCTTTCCCCTCCAGAATACTCTCTGTATGGAATTCTCAATTTGGCAAACACTTATTAAGTGTCTGCTACATCCTAGCACAATGGGATTGTGTAGTCTCTGAATCTTTTAGTTAACTGTTATATGGTAAAGATGTGTCCCACTGCTGAATCTTGCTGGAGAAATCTCCCCTCTTCCCTATTAGTACCATCCCTGGGGATGCTCTGGAATCCTACACAAATAACTCCCATAAAGATTTTGCATAAACAGGTAAGTAGAGACATGGTTCTATCAATCAATTTTTGGTATAAATAAAGTCAGAGCACTTTTCTCATGGCTTTGATGTGTTATATATGTGTTCCTTAACACTTTCAAATGTCATGCTTCCATCTTGGATTTCTTGTTCACATACTTATTGTTTGTTTGTTATAGAAATAACAATAATATTTCACACTTGTTTGGTACTTTTCTGGGAAGACATATCTCATTCAAAGACTCAAAATCATTCGAATTTCCTTGAACTGTCCAACAACAGAAATAGCTTTGATTAAGAACTGATAATACATTTCAGGAGATGCGTGAGAACAAGGAGATGTGTAAGCTCCCCAAATGCTAGGGAAGATCCAGCACAGAGACCAAATGGAATAAGGATTCTCTATGGAAAACCAAGTCATCCAGATGGATGACACTGTGGCATTGTAACCCAGGACATTGCAAAGCCTACTGGATGAGACGTGTGATGACTGTAGGGAGCTTGGTCTGAAAGACCAGGAGGATGAAGAATATCTAATGGCTTGATGTCAATAGGTACTTGGAGGAATAATGAGTTTTCTGAATGATGATAAGAAAGGAAAGGTCTTAAAAATCAGTGAGGAGCAAAGAATGTGCCTCTTTTTTTCCTTCCCCAAGGTGTCATGAGAGTGGATGTATCTAGATCTGAGGAAGGTGGCCAACAACACAGTGTGTTCTATGTGACCACAGGTAAGTTGACTAACCTACTGAATTTCAGGTGTCTTATCTGTATAATGAGAGGATAGAACTATAGCTCTGGAGATCTTTTCATGCTCTAAATCATGGTATTATCTGAATGGTTTTGAGTCATGGATTTAATGTGTCTTCTCTATTTGCTGAAAACAATTTGGTTAGGTGAATGTATATTCTCTTTTGAAAGACTTCCAAAGGGTGATATAATTTTAATTTCTGGATTTACAAGCAATTATCACACAAAGGGCTCCCTTGACCCATAGTCTTTGTTGGCTATAAAATTAATAAACATCATGGGAAGACAGAAGTCATTTCTATTTGCTTCTATTCTATATAGTCTGACCATGTGATAAACCCCTCCTAGAAAAATCCATCTTTTAGAAACTCTTCCTCCTCCTTTGTACAGACATGAGCTCTGATGACATCATATCAACAGGTAAATTTGGAAAGATCAGTCGCTTTGAGGGCAACTTGTGGAAGTCAAAGTCACTTCTGCTTATTTTACTAACCTGTTGAGATGTTGTTCTATCATCAAAATATCTCCTACTCTACTGAAACTCATTTTGTGTTCTTCTGTTCTCAAAGAAGGGTATCCTCCCCTCCCAGGAATAATTCTCCAAGAAGTTTGTCACCTTTGGCCTCTTCTTCCCTAGATTAACTAAATCTAATTCCTTTATCCTTCCTCAGAGGGTTTAGATCTCTCCTTGGCTGCTGCTTTTTTTTTTTTTTAACAACTTTCCTTTGAACTCACTTTCTGGTCTCTCTTTCCTCTCTGCATTTCAATGTCCTAAATCACACACTCAACCATAGCCTGTTTGGAACCACCTGAAGGGGATGTTAGTTGTAGCTAACAGGGCCATTCAGGAGTCACATGCTGGTACCCACTTGGGTCAGGTTTGAGTCTTGCTTCTAACGCACCATAGGTGAGCTCAGGCAGCTCTCCTAACCTTTTACTTTCCCAGGAAACACCCTCATAGTCCAGGTTGTAATACAAATGCTTACCTGCACTGGCAGAGAGTTTCCTCAAACACCAGTGAAAGATAGAACTAGGAACTGAGTACCAGAAGAGCCTTTCCAGCCCCGTTAGTCAGACCCCCTCATTTTACAGAGATGAAATATCTAACATCACATAGGTCATATGAATTGTCTGAATTTCTCTTTCCACTATGCTGCTTTGGAAATGCTACATGTCACCTTGTTTTGCACAACAACATTGAAAGGTAAGTCCTACTCTCTGCATTTTACACAGAAGGAAAGTGAGACTGAAAAAATATTAAGGATCACACAGCCAGTAAATCTCAAAGTAGGAGTCGAACCCAGATCTGATGCTGAATTCCTCTTCCATGCTGTTGAGCCATTTTCCAGAGCCTTGCAAATAGTACTCCTAAAAACAATTTCATTGGGAAAATACTCATTTTTCTTCCATTTTTTGCATTACAGTTTTACTATGTGCTCTTGCTACTTTTCCGAGGAGGTATAGTAGAAGTGATGGGCCTGGGTAGAAGCTGTTTACTATTCATATGGCATTGGGCATTTAACCTTTTTAAACTTCAATTTCCTCATCTGTAAAAAGAGGGATTAGCCTGGATAGCTGCTAAGGTCCTTTCTATGTCTAAATCTTATGGTTTTTAAGCTATTGTTTTATCGTATTTTCTTCTGCTATCAGAGAGAGCAATTGTCTGCTCCCATGGGCTGGTGGTCCCAGTAAAGTGGACGTTCTCTCCTATGATGAAGGCTGTAGATCATCCAGACCTATTCATCCTCCACAATTTTTGTCTGTTTTCCTTATGTTCTCCTCTGGAGGGGCCTCCCAATGGGCTACCTTGCTCTCTCCTAACACTGTCAGGAGACCAGTGGAATGTTCTGGCCTAAGGATCTGCCTAGCAAGCTTGGAACCTAATGAAAACAAAAATTAAAAAAAGGAAAACAAATTTCTTAAAGTGATTTTGATCTTTCCCATTAAATCTTCCTACTCAACTTCCACAAAAATGGATTCTGGTCATCATTTGAACTCACAGCCTAGAATCACTCTCCTGACCAATAATCAGGCACTCTCATATATTAAGGGCAGCCAGATGGTGCAGGAGATAAAGCACTGGGCCCGAAATCAGGAAGACCTGAATTTAAATCCATTCTCAAACACTTGCTAGATGGATGACCCTGCGCAAATTCATTTAACCCTTTCGGTCTCAGTTTTCTTATCTATAAAATGGCAAACTGCTCCAGTGTCTTTGCCAAGAAAACCCCAGATGAGGTCACAAAGAGTTGGACATGACTCAAATGATTGAACAAAGGAACTCATATAGTGGGCTCATTTATTTTTCTTGTTGCTGTTTATATTTTTCATGTTTGTATCTTGCCTTCTCAGTAAGACTAAGCTTCTTGAGGGCAAGGACTAGATTTTCTCTTTCTTTTTATCCCCTACTGCATCTAACACAATATCTTCCCCTTAGTAGGCTCTCCATAATTATTTGTTGTTGTTGCCTTCTTATGGATCTTGCTACATAGGCTCCTTCTTCTTATTTGTATCCTAGAGCTTGAATTATTCACAGATACATGGTCAACTTGGGGTTCACTCTTACCCTCCCCTCCACCATATCCTTTATTGTTCAAGGTAGGAACTGATGGCATTTGTCCTGCAAATGTCAACACTGCACTTGATGTAGTGAAAGAATCTATACTTTTCTGCCCTATTTACTGAATTTTCAATGAAAAAAAATAACAAAGCCATGAAGAAAGTGTAGGGATTTAATATATGTCCTTGATTCTAGAGCAAGAACCACAGATCATAGACCTCTTAGCAGCTACTGTAAAGGAGAAAAGAGGGGGGCAGTAAAGCAGCCCCAAAACCTCGATCCAGATCCAAGCTTATGCTGCTCTTATAAATCAGGTGTGTAAGAGATATAGAATTAAATTCAACATGAACTACTCCAACCCCTCGCCAGCAGACTGGGAGGCTGACTAGACTTTTCATACCTCCCTCTTGTCATGTCTTCCCTTTCAGATGCATGATTGAAGTATTCAAAGTTCATTCACGCTCCCCCTTGGTACCTTGAGTCTGAAATCAGTATTCCATGAAATCTCCCCCTTCCCCATCCCTTGGGGCATAGTCCAGTTTTTTTTTATTCTTTACCCCCTTTCTTTAAAATAAACCTTCTCTACTGTCTAAGTATAATGACCAAATGGGCTGGAGAACAGATGAGAAATCGAATCTCTTTACAGGAGGGAGGGATTATATGTAAGGAATATTACATAGCTGATCTAATAAATCACTTGGTTTAACTGAAGTGTTTTCCCCTCAAAAGAAGACTTGTTGGGTACAAGAGTGGGGAGGAACCCATTGAGAAATCAGGGAAACAGAGACAAAAGGAAGCCAAATATCAAAGCAAATAAACCCTTTTTGAGTTCCCCTTTCCAAGGATAACTTTCCTAATGCACAGATTCATCCTGTGGCAACATAGTAGGACTTAGGAGTAAACACTGTGATAAAGAAACAGGTTGCTTCACAGTCCTAAAGTCAGAGGGTCCAATTCTACCTTCCACATGTGCCATATGTGTGAACCTGGGCTATACTTATTGCTCCAGCCAGAAGAGTCAAACTGCCAGAACCAAATTAAAATGTAACTAGGCAATGTTTTACAAAATTAAAAAAATACAGTACAACAAAGATAATGTTAGTTGGTGGTTTTCTAGGTCAGAGAGCTGCGGAAGGCTCTAGGCAGGTTTCCAAAGCTAACTAGTGCAGAGAAGGTATTCTGAACTCCATTGGGAGAGGGAGTGCTTTTCACCAATAAAACCAGATTGACAGTGTTATTACATGATTAGTAGTATTAATTAATGGGTAAATGCAATATTTCTAGAACATTTACATTTCAAAAGTAGGCTCAATATGGTATCCATTCAATAAGACATTTACACAGCAAAAATGGTATATAGGGGTTTCATGATCCACCTTCACACTCTCCACTCTTGCCTATATGACAGGCCATTCAGATTTTGCTGTGACTCAAAGCCTGCTGGGAATTTCACAGTAATTTCAGATTTTTCCCTTTTATTCTTAGAGATATTTCAAATTACCCTCCTCAAAGAACTGGAGATTCAGTGTGTTTATCTGTAGCTGAAAATGTAAGTAATTGAAAAACTTGAGGGAAAGTCTAACTACTGGGAAAACCTCTTACTTGAGTTGCATGTAAAAGACCCAGAAGGTTTAGGGAGAGGACTCCTGGGCAATGTGAACACTGGGATTAAAGGAGTGAAAGAACATTGCTTGAAAAGGGTGGAATCCACCATGTAAAATATATTACAAATCATATTGTAACTTGCTAAAAATAATACAGAATGAGACACGTTATCATTCCTCCACAGACAGATGTTTGTACAGATGTTCTATTTCTAAACACTGCCATAATGAAGTAATTTTCCCTTCTTCATTTTTAGAGGAAAAATTCCTTTATGAAAGAAAATTCCTACTATCTCTATCAAAATATCTGCCAGTTAAATGAATATGTGAAAACTGTTCAAAATAGTTCTAAAATCTTCTTTCCCTCCTACAAGTGAATTCTTTTTAAAATGATACTCAAATCTCAAAGACCAATTATTACTTTTTTAAAAAATGAAAAACATATTTTATATTCTCTCAGAAATTAAGCTGGGCCTTCGCAGCTATATATTTCTGTTTTAGATTATTTTTTTTGGCTTGAATTTTTTTCCCTTCTACATATAAGTCTATGGGGAAGTGAAGCAGACTAGACAGGGCAGGTTGGGGGACCTGAATCACAGTCACCAGGGAATCCTTTGTCTGGAAAATGACTTTCAACTTGGTAAAGACATTGTCATTCAAAAGGGTTAGCAGTTACCATTTCCAATCTCTTTCAGTCTTATCTCATTCTATGTCCTCTGCCCAAACTGGGAATTCTCCATGACACTGTCTTCAAGTTCCTGCTTCTATATCTCTACCCATACTATTCCCTGGGTCTATAATACCTCCCCTTATCCTCTTCATCATCAATTGCTTTTCTAAACAACCTTTAAATCCTAACTCAAATGTCACCTGATTCTAATGCCCTAAATCAATGTCTTTTTGTCCCACTGAATTCACAAAAAATTTTGTTTTAATTAATTCCTGTCTTCTCCATTATTTTGCATTCTCTATGATGGAGAGTTGAGTGAATGGTGGATGTGAGCAGCCTTAACAAGGGAATACTCAGGTTCAGTGATGTTCTCTGAGTATCCAGGGACTTGGAAAAAGCACTGCCCATGGAGAAAAAGGGAAGGAATAAGAGAACTTGCTTTGCAGAGATTATCTTATTTTATCCTCATGACAACCATGAGAAGTAGGTGCTGTTATTATCCCCCTTTTGCAGCTGAGGAAAGTGAGACACACGGAGATCCCTTAACTTGCCTGGGATCATGCAGCTACTAAATGGCTGAGGTCCATCTGAACTTGGGCCTTCTTGACAGCAGGACCAGTAATCTACTGCATCACCTAAGGCTTCTATCAATAATATATGTGTATTAGGGAAGCCCAGGGACACAAGCCACCAAGGGGGATTTACAGGAAGCACCAGCGGGTGGGATGATTACCAAATGGTAATCCACATTGCTTCAGGCATTCCCATCAGTGATGAGGCTCCTTGCATCCCGCTCCATCTTGGTCGGCTCTAGTCCATGTCTTCCTGAAAGCTTGTTATAAGAGGTCCACTTCTTCCCTTTCTCCCAACACTGTGAGGATGCCATTGGGATCCCTCCCTCCAGCTCTAGGACCAGCCTTTCTCTCCTCTTGCATCATCATTCTTTGATGCCTTCTCTTCTTTGCTCATTAATTGTGAGTTGTACCTCCTCTGACTCACCCGTTGGCCTCTGGGAGATGCTCATATTTAATCCTACAGAGGCAATGGAGTTCCAGATTAACTGCCGACAGGCGCATTGGTAAATAACATGTCTCTATCGCAAAGAAGGGACTTTGTTTTCACTGGTAAAATCAAATCCAGAACTTATTCTGTGCCAGGCGCTCTGTTAAAATTCAGAATAATAGAAGCAGAAAGACAGGCTGCCTCTTGAGTTCTCTGAGATCCCTGGAAACTCATACATACAAAAGGAGGAAGGTTACAGTTAAGATGATGGTGGAGAGAAGATACCGTCAGAAAGCCCGGGAGGAATAAAAGCGCTTCAGCCCCAACATCTGGGAAAGGAAGTCGAGGTTTGTTTTTCTTGTTCTCTATACAGGTGATTCCTAAATCTCTCTGCCCGGGCTTAATTTTTCTCCTGAACTCCAGATGAACTTATCCAACTGCCAGCTGGCTATCTCACTGATTCCATATTATCTTCTCCAACTCAATAGGTCCAAATCACATCTCATTAACTCCACCTCCTCCTTCTCCCCCCCCCTTTACACTTCCTTAATTCTGTTGAGAGCTCCACCATCCCTCTAGTCACCATGGCTTACTACCTCGTCCTTGGTTATTTTTTCCCTTTGCCACTCTTACATTCAATCAGTCGCCATGTTTTATCAATCCCACCTCATATTTCTTCCCTCTTCTCCATTCACATAGCCCTATTTCTCATCTTCATCACTTCAAATCTGGATGCTTGCAATGACCTCTTAATTACCTTGCTTCTAATTCCTTTCCTCTCCAAAATGTTCTCTGCATATCTGCCAAAATAATATTTGCAAGATGTAAGTTTGGTCATATCACTCTCCCGCTCAAAGCATGTCAGTAGCTTCTTATTGTTCTGAAAATAAAATACAAAGCCTGTCCTCCCCCAACTTAAGTTTTAGACACCTCATATTTCTTCCTTTCATGTCTTCTTTGTTCCACTTAAACGGAGCTACTGGGTATTCTCCAAATTTGGCATTTCACCTCATCTCGGTGACTTTGTTTAGTTTCCTTCCTGGGCTCAGATTGGCCTCCCTCCTCATCTTGGCTTCTTGTTGTTTAATCATTCTTCATTCATATTTGACTGTTCATGACCCCATTTGGATTTTTTTTGGCAAATATAGTGGAAGGATTTGCTATTTTCTTCAGATACTGAGGCACATGTGGTTAAGTGACTTACCCAGGATCACAGGGCTAGTAAGTGTTTGAGGCCGGATTCGAACTCAGGAAGATTCATCTTGCCAACTCCAAGCTTGGGTGTTCTATCTGGCACCTAACTAGTCCAGATTAATTTAAAAAAGAAGTTACAAAATAATTTCTTAATTTCCCTCGGCACTCTCAAAATACTTCTCAGTGCAGCCTTGGTCCCTTTATTCTCTCCCACCTCCCCAGGGAGCAAACATCTAGGATCTGGGCTGATACAGTACAAAAATTGTTAGGTTCCCCCCTCAGTCAACAAGCATCCTTCCCTTCTTCTTCCATCCAGTTCCCCAAGAATCAATTGATTAGAATTAAACTCATTTGAAGATAAGGATCTTTCCAAGTCAAGTTCACATTCCTTCTTTGATTTCTTTGTTGGCTGGCATTCTTGAGTTTTGTTTTGAGGAAGATAAAACGGGAAAATCTTGTAATTATCTCCCAAAGGTCAGAGCAGAAGTCAGGGATTCTGCGAACATGACTACACGTGCCTGCATGTTGAGAAAGTTTCCAGCAGGCTGATGGAAAATTCTGCCTCACCCCATACATACTTGTCAATGATATTTTCAAAGCCATTGAATTTAACTACAAACTAAGAAGATAGGAAAGAAGGAAGGAAACAAGCTTTAGAAAGAGCCTACTATGTGCTAGCGGCTGAGCTAAGTGCTTTACAAATATCTGTCCATCTGATCCTTACAACAACCCGTGCTGTTATTATCCCTGTTTGGGGCCATATTTGAATTCAGGTCTTCCTGACTCCAGGTCCAGTGCTCTGTCCATCTAGCTGTCATATGTGGACTGCAATGGAGGTTTGGGAACAGGTTTCCCCTATTAACAAAACCACAGATCTTTGACGTACTAACATCACTTGCAATAAATCAACTTTTATTTATATGAAAAAATGAATGCTGGAAAGTGTCCTTTAAATAGAGGGTTGGTTATCTGAGCAATCATACTCTTTCCACAGAAGATGGTCTTTCTGGACCCTTAACTTGAAGCAGATTTCTCAGATGCGAACAGCTGGGAAGTTTGATGTAGAATTAGAAAAAGCTGACTAGTGACTGGAGGATGTTTCAAGAAAAGGGATTCTATTCAGTTACTAAAAAACAAGACTAAATTCTCTCTTGGTTACAGAATACAGACTAAGTAGAAATGAAGGGAGCTCCAGGCAGGAGCAGTGTCATCCACATTGTCACATCCAAAACATTATCTAACATCAACATTTTTAAAAATTAAAAAAAATTGTGGAGGCAGAAAGTTTGTGAGTTGTCCATCACAACAGCTTTGTGGAAACAATCCAAAGACTGAAATCTGCCTGCAGTGGTAGAATTGGGTCTGATTCAGGGTGCAAGGCAAGAGTCCTATAGGATGGCCCCCTCCTCTTCCTTCTTTTATGCACCTCATAGCCTTTGTACAAGCTGCTGCTCTCTGTCCCACCCCACATTTGGAATGTTCTTCTCTACATATGTCTTTTGGAAGCAACATGATAGTCAGACATTTGCCTTGGAATCAGGTTGATTCAGATCTTGTCATGTATAATAGTTATTTTGCCCCAGACAAACTGATTTTTCTCACCCACCATTTACTAATCTGTGAAATAATAAAGCAAGACCTGCCACACTGGGTCATTGTGAAGATCAAAAGAGATAATTTATATGGAGAGATTGGCCATCATGAAAACATCATATACCATCATCATCATTTTTATCATTCCATTCTTCCCATTTGTTTGAAATAGGGGGAAATTTTTTTGAAAACAGTTTCAGTTAACATGTTGTTCTATTCAGTTAGAAATGATGTGAGGACAAATCAATAATCTGCACAATAATTTTGTGCAGGCAATTGTGTAAATGGCTAAAATAATTGTTTTTATAAGAATATCCAGGTGCATGCTCCTCTTATGTCAGAAGGCAGTCACTAAACATTTATGAAGTTCCTACAATGTGTCAGGCACAGGGTTAAGTACTAGTGATACAAAGAAAGTCTTGCTGAAAGCATCTTAGTACATCAGGAGAAAGCAAGAAAGCAGCGATGACATGTCCCTCATCGTGATTTTATATGGTTTTAATTTCTTCTTCTTGGTCTCTATAGATCTAGAGTTTTTTGAGAGTTTTTGAGAGCTTTTTGTTCCATGAAGCAGGAAGATTGAGCCATGAGTATGGCTATATCTATTAAAGATGTTGTTCTTAAATTATCATGGATCGGTGTTGGTTATGGGAAACAGTTCTGCCCATGTGGATGTTTTGAGTTTCACTATAAGTTACTTGTTGAATCCTGTAGTATAATTCTGGATTCACATCATGGGGATGTCTAATCTCAGTTTATAAAGCAAAGTGAAATTTTCATGCCTGATTCTTGCCATCTGATTGCATCTTTCCAGCTATCACATAGTTTCTCAATTTTTGTATCTTCCAGTTTCTACTATTTTATTACATGATCCCTACTGATCAATCAGATAACGGACTTTTTTTTTAAATTTCTGGGGCACTAACCTGATGTGAAACATTCCCATAGATCTTCCTATTTTTATAAACAAATCTCCAAAATTCATTAATTTATTTCACTTGGCTAAAATCCACATAGTTTTGGTTTAGTTCATGCTGTTACACATGCTAGTTATTGTTACTCCTAGTCTGGGATCAGAAGATTCTAAAATTAGAAAGGGAATAGGCATTAAGAGTTATTTAGTACATCCCCTTCATTTTACAGCTCTTAGGAACATAGGTCTAGAGTTGGCAGGGATCACAGAGGCCACAAATACTTCCTTCTACAGATGAGGAAACTGAGGTTCAGTGATTAAAAAATGGCAGAACTGGTCCTCTGACTCAAAGTCCAACACTCTTTCCACCATACCTACCAATGGGGTGGAGGAAGAGAGAGAAGCAGGTATTTACTAAGTACCTACTATGTGCCAGGCACTTTGCTAAGTGCTTTATAATTATTATCTCATTTGATTTTCACAACAACCTACTGGGAATTGGTGCTATTAGCATTTTACATTTTATTTACATTTATATTACTTTAATATTTCCACTTTACAGTTGAAAAAACTAAGGCATGTAACTAACAGATCTTCCTGACTTCAGACCCTTCTTTCCACTGGGCCATCTGCAATGGGTAGAAACTTCAATCATGAGCAGAGCACAGGATGATAACCTAATTATTAATTAATCACTATTAAGGTTATAATTATGACCTTACCCCAAGTGCTTTTATACAGTGAAAGCTGCCAGGGACCCTTGTCCAAACTCCAGTTTGCCCATGGGCCTGCTGTGTCTTCCTCCCTAACACTTGCTGACCACCACCGAATATTGCCATCTCCACTCCTCTCTCAGCGGTCCCTTTCAGACCCTCAATACTTCCTGCTTAGACTAAGACAGGAACCTCCTACTATAACCAACTCCCAGCTTTCCATTCTCCCCCTTCTCTTATCCATCCTCGACACAGCTGTCAAAGGACCCACCCAAGTCTGGCCGTGTTGAGTCCTGCTCGAGAGCCTTTTCTATGTTCCTATGACTCCCTCAGAATCTCCCAATGAAAGAACCAGGAGCAAAAGATGGCTCTCCAAGAAAGGGAAATTTATCCAAATCCGAGGGAAACATCCCTAATGAATAGACCTCTCCACAGAGGAGATGGCTGGCTCTTTCTCTGGGCAAAAGCTGGATAAACACTCCCCAGGTGTGCCGTTCCAGACGAGACAGCCTCCAAGGTCCAATTCATCTCTCTGAATCCGTGAAGTCACATTTTCTAAAGAGATTCCAGGAAAGGAAACCCACGTATTAATCCTCATTCCTTCTCTCTCTGCTTGCATGTCTAAGTATCCAAACTCTCTTTCAACCGAAAAACGTCTTGAGGAGGGAGTCCCATGCAAACCCTCCAATGCATTAAAAATTTAAAGACTTTTCTTTTCCAGGAGCAGAGTTCCTGAGCTGAATCTTACCTTTTGGAAATGTACTTAACTTGATAAAATTGAACAATAATCTTTTTGTTTCTAATTCAGAGTCACATCATCTCCCTCCCATGAGTGTTAGCCCAATGCTACTTAAGAGTGCACAACTCTCCATTAAAAGTATTCTAAAAACCACAGATTACACTCAACTAGAGCCTGGGGAAATTACTGGGACATTAAGATGAGGACATAAAGGTTCCTTTAGATTTGGGTAAGAGGAACATTGGAGCAATAAATGTCATTCACCATCTCCAGATAGGCCTCTTACATAACCCAGATGTGATTTCAGACGTAGTCAAGACCACCTCTCATCCATTTCAAAATGAGCTAATATTTCAAACCATCTTTAAAAGTGGGCTGCATTTTGTTAAACAAACATTCGGATATTTCTAATGGAGTGAACCAGGAGACAGAAGAGCTAAGTTCAAATTCTGCTTGGCTATTTATTGTCTCTTTGCCTGGGGCAAGCCCTTTACTTCCAGGTCTATAAAAAAAAATACTTTACATTTTTAAAATGAGGGAGTGCAATTAAATGACTTTTCAATTCTCTCCCAGTGTGTTATCTAAGACCAGATGAAAGAAGCAAATAGTTACTAAGAAATCGATTCTGCCCTTTCCCCAAAGGAATTTTCTCCAATTTCCTTTTCCTCATTTTCATTTGGAAAATAATAGAATGAAGATTGGAGAGGAAGCATGGTTTAGTGGATAGAGAACTAGTTTCTGATTCAAGAAGGCCTTGATTTAAGTCACACCTCCCTGAGATCCTGCTCAAGTCATATTATTTTGTTGGTGCTACAGAAATACTCTAAGGTGCCAATAGAGTTTTCCTTCAGTGGAGATTGTCCTGATAAAATCACAATTCCAGAACCAAAAAAGGTGCTATGTAGCCACACCTGTGAGCTGTCACTCAGTGAATGGCAACCTTATTTGAGATATTTGAAAACTTGCCATTATAGGAACCCACAAGCATGACAGAGAGAAAATGACAAAAAAAGAGACTGGGGTGGGTCTGTGGGTATTACTGGATGCATTTGGGTTGTCTGAGATGGTCAGAGTGATTAAGGCAGGGCCTTCTCCCCTGGTCTTTAATTCCCTGGCAAAGAATGCCAACCTACTAGCACATTCTAATTTATTTATTTATTTTGTTGCTGTCGAATATTTTATTTACTTTTTAATAAAGCTTTTTATTTTCAAAACATCTTCAGGGATAATTTGACAACACTGACCCTTGCGTAGCCTTGTGTTTCAGATTTTCTCCTCCTTCCCCCCACCCTCTCCCCCAGATGGCAAGAAATTCAATATGTGTTAAACAGGTAAAATATAAGCACATTCTAATTCAGAGAAGCTGGGGGATGAGTCTCTACTTAAAGAAGATTGGAAGAAATGACTCTCCCAATATCTTTTTTCTCAAGGTCTATGGTCTTATGCAACTACGGCCATCAATGAACTTGGATAAGAAAAGGTTTAGACGTGAGAATAATTTTATGTTCTGCCACATATAACTCTGAAGCTTAACAAAGTCCCTAGAATGCTATATTTTTTAAAGTGAATACTCTATCTGATAAGATGAGGGCACTTTCTGGATTTTAAACAAGACAGGAAAAAACCCAATCTTTATATTGAGAGGCTGGAACTCAACCAAGACTCTTTTGAAAGAGAATCCCAAAGCTAAAAAATGTATAATCATACTTTCCAGTTTCTAAAAACCTATAAAAAAGCACATGTGGTACTGTAGTACAGAAACATTAGCACTAGGAGACATGTAAACAGAGGCAGACCCAGGGACACTTAACTTTTGCAAAGAGCACGGAGCATAAAACATTGAGTGTTCCCTTGTATGTTCTATAACTAACTCTCCCCATTGGAAGTTGTAATTCAGTGGAATGAAGCATCCCTCTCTCCTCAGGATGAGGCTGGCCAGAACTCCAGAAAGGTCTTCCAGCTTGACAGTTCTAGGCCATATTTCCCTTAATAAGGCAGAAGAGGAGAGGGGCAGTAAGCTCAAAAATGGTCAACTTGGTTAATACTTTATAATTTTAAAGCTCTATGTTGGTCATGAAAATTAGTCGAAAAAGTGTTCTCTTCTTTTGTTGGAAAAATAAGATACAATGGGTATGGGATGTTGTATAAAATGGGAGACATGATTGTGTTGGTTTGACGTAATTATTTTTCTTTGAGGTAGGGGGAGAGGCAAAGATGACTGTGATAAAAATACAAAATATAAATGAAAGAACCTATTATTTCCAACAACAGCCCATCATATTCTTGTATACCTCTAATTAAAAAAAGTTTTCTTTTACATTAAGTCTAAATTTCTTTCATTGCAACTTCTCAATTGCATGGCCAGAGGGAATATGTCTAATCTTTCTTACATAAAAGATACTTTATTTTAGATATTACAAGACAGTTACCATGTCCACACTCTTCTTGGCTAAATATCTTGAATCCTTTTAACGGATCCATATATCACATGAATGTAAGAGCCTTCATTATTCTGATCGATAAATAAAATGTGAGATCTGACCCAGAGAACTGATGTTTTGTATATGCTTGTTCTAATGACTGAGTGTTTATAACTAAGAAATCATGAGTTATGAGAGAGCGTGGGCTACAGAGAGACATAGGACCCTGCGCCCATTGGTCTGTGGGTAGTCATTACCTCTGTTTTGTTTTTTGTGTTTATCTTTTCCACGGGCTGGGAGCATCCATGGCCATGTTGTCCTCTGGCACCAGTAGGTAAAATTGGTCTGTGTAGACTTGTCCTAAGCCAAAGCTCCTAAAACTGTGGGTAATGACCCCACCTAGAATCTTGTAACTGGATGTGGGGGCTGTGAACTTAGGATTTATTATCACTAAATATTTGATTTATATATTTAGATATTTAGGATTGCACAAAAATGTCTTGGGTGAGAAGGGGGGGAGGAGAAAAAGTTTAAGAAGCCCTGTTTTACACTCAAAACTCAAAACTTACACCCCACTCAAAACAGTTTTATCAAAAGTGGCATCCCAAGGATGGGGCTAACTGATTGTCTGGCAACTACTTATATGGGGGGGAACCTTAGCCTCCTGCAGGGATTCCAGCACATCCCCCAGTGGATGTCTTCACAAGCAGCTGGTGCTTGAAGGGCCTTCAAGTCTGTCTCCCTCCCTACGACCTTCGTTTGGATTCAGGCCCGGCAGACATTTTCAGCCGAGCAAGGCTTTTATTAGGTGCTCTCCCTACAGGATCCCTGCTTTTGGTTGGAACAGCAAACTCTGGACTCTGGAAATCCTTCACAACTTTATTCTCTGCTGAGAGATTCCCTTCTTGTACCATTCCCAGCAGAATCCTTCCAGGGGATCTTTAAAAAACTGAAACCTGTGAAAGCGATCACTCCTTCCTCACCTGCAAATGATCAGCCTCCATATTCCACCGGGGCAGGTACCGTATCTGGTGGAGTGATGGTGAGCTTTCTAAAGCCACAGAGCAAAAAGCAACCAGATCTTGGGAAAACTGTGTCCTTAGTCCCCGCTGGTACGGCATTCTAGCCCTCTACTTCAAGGTCCCATAATACCTTGGTGGGAGCTCAGGAAAGGGCTTGGAATCGGCTATTTACAATCCAATGAGAACTGGGGGGACGTGGGTATTGTCTCAGGGTTATTCACATTTTTAGCCTCAACTCTGATTGTGAAATAAAAACGTTTGTTCCTTTCTAAGGAATTTCAGAAGAATTTCACGTATCAGCAAGGAGGAGGGAAAGGCATGTTTTTCACCAGCACTTGACCTTGGAATCACACTACTCAGGGGCCCCAGTCCTGACCTAAAATCATCATCGGCCCGCTCCTTTACTGCTCCTCTTTGCATTGCTTCATCGATTAATGTTCCTTTTAAAAGTGGTAGCCAGGGCTGCGAGCTGTCTGCTTGTAAAAGCTTCAAACGCCCAAACTTGATGGTTTCTCACTTGTTAGCGTCTGGTGGACCTTAAAGGGGAAGGGAAGGGGGCTCACGTCCCAGCAAATGGAAAAGAGAGATATGGATTGGAAAGAGGAAGCAGGTGGGGCTGCCTTTGATGAGCTGTTCATGACCCCCAGATTCTCTGGGAGCAAAGTCCTATTTTGGGAAGATCAGTCTTGTTCTGGGATGCTGTTTGGTGACGAATCATGGAATATTACCATCTCTAAAGATCTGAAGGTGAAGATCACAAAAGGCCACGGACAAGTGCATGGTGGGTACAAGAAGGCTGAAACATATTCCAAAAAGGGAATTACGAAGAGTAGGGGAAATCAAGAATGTCATTAGAAATATACCAGTAAAGAAGAAAATAGGTTCTTCATGCAATAACAATGGTGGAGAACCAGTGGAAGGAGCAAGGGCCCTGTGGAGATGCTTCTTGAGATACATCCTGAAGATGCCTTAAGGAAGAACCTAACATGGTGGTTGAAAAATCCATCTCCCATTCTCAAATTGAACTTATGGGAGGGCATGGGGATGGATCTATGAACAGGTAGCTAGGTATGGGTTGCAATCTGTATCACCAGGAGGATCGTCTACATCTCGGAGGCCACTGATTTCTATGGGGTATTGGAGTATAAACATGTCATGTAGTACAAATAGGTCTCATTATTGAGCTGATAAAATGCAGCTACAGAAAAAAGGTTGTCTGTTAATATGTGAAATCTAGATATGTGAGGAGTGGCTTGTTGACCTCATTTCCATGTCTTCTAAATTTGAGTTTAAGTGATAGGATTATTATTTTTTATTTTGTTTACCTGCTGAAGCCAAGATGAGCCCTGAGGAATTCTTGCTTCTATAGTCAAGAGCCAAAGCTTCAGAAATAATAATAGTCAGGCTGTTATAGTTCATTTTATGCAGTACTTTGTAAAGTAAAAGAAGTTAGGATAATATAATTATGTCACAATTTACAGATTAAGAAAATGAGGAAAAATCCTAAGAAAGGATGCTTTTTTTGTAGTGGCAAGAAACTGGAAACTAAGTGGATGCCCATCAGTTGGAGAATGGCTGAATAAGTTATGGTATATGAATGTTATGGAATATTATTATTCTATAAGAAATGATCAGGAGGATGACTTTAGGGAAGCCCAGAGAGACTTACAGGCACTGATGCTGAGTGAAATGAGCAGAACCAGGAGATCATTGTACATGGTAACAGCAAGATTATGTGATGATTAATTCTGATGGCCATGGCCCTTTTCAACACAGAGATGATTCAGGCCAGTTCCAATGATCTTGTGATGAAGAGAGCCATTTGTACCCACAGAGAGGACTGTGGAACTGAGTGAGCATTTTGACTTTGTTGTTGTTTGCTTGCATTTTGTTTTCTTTCTCATTTTTCTTCCTTCTTGATCTGATTTTTCTTGTACAGCAAGATAATTGTATAAATATGTATCACATATATTGGATTTAACATATATTTTAACATATTTACCATATATCGGACTACCTGCCATCTAGGGGAGAGGGTGGGGGGAAGGAAGGGAAATTTTGGAACACAAAGTTTTGCAAAGGGTCAATGTTGAAAAATTATCCATTCATATATTTTGTAAATAAAAAGCTTTAATAAAAAAAAAGAAAGGATGCTTATGCTGCATCAAAGCATCATTGGGAGGTTGAGGGTCAATACTGGAAAAATGTGGTGAGAGTGGGGTAGAGAATGACTGAACTCTTTTCTAGAGAAACTATCACCACGTTCTTTGTATTACTACATCTCCCAGAAGCACCCATGTGGTGCGGGGATAGAACAAAGGTCTTGGAGTCAGGAAGTCCTGTGTTTAAATGTGGCTGCAGACACTTACTAGCTGTGGGACCCTGGCAGTCACCCAGTCTCTGTTTGCCTTGGTTTCATTATCTATAAAATGGGGATAATGACATTATCTTGTGAAGATCAAACGAGATAATAATTGTCCAATACTTAGCACAGTACCTGGGCATTTTGTATACTTTCCACACAAATACTACTCTTTCTTCCCTTCGCATTCCCCCAAAGTGTGCTTATGCCAACTGAAAATAATTCCTAGTGCCACCTATGCAAAATGTCATGGAAAGTCTCAGAATTTTAGTGCCAGATGAGACAATACAAGATCATCTACACCGGCTCCCTGATTTCAGACAGGAAGAAGTCGGGCAGGTGGAAGATGGGTTCTCTCGAACCTGAAACTCTGCAAGAAGCCATCATCCCAAAGTCAGAACAAACCTGGCTGATTCCTGGTACTCCCTGATGGTCCCTCCATGTTCATTTGCCTGTGAAACTACATATAAATAGAGAGAACGGCATTCCTACAAAATGCATTTGTTCAATGAGTATTTGAATCCCATCTTAGATAGATACACGTACAGCAAATAGCATAAACCTTGTTAGGATTTAATGGACATTACCTGGAAGAGTATTTCCTTCAGCCAGTGCTTTATGCAATTCTTTGCACTCAGAATTTAAAGGTGACATCCAAGCGATTCATGAAATAGTCTTGGGTATGTGGGCCCCGTGTCAAATTATTGGGGAAATGGTGAATAATGAGATAGAGAGGGAGAAGGAAAGAGAAAGGGTGAGAAAGAGGGAGAAGGAAGAAAAGAGAAGAAGAGATCAAATAAACTGACTCAAGAACTCGTAAAGTTGATAGCCAAGAGACAGGGAGTGACTATCAGAAACTCCGGATACACTGGGATTTTCCAAGCGCATTTCCTGAGCAGAATTCTTATGCAATTTATTACATAGTCCAGAATGACCCTGAACTGCTCTGCTTCTTACAAAGGGCCAAGGGCAGAAAACAAAAGTACTTGCTTTTGGGGGGATAATGGGCAGTTATAAAGTTTCAGGCTGGCAGCAAAACATCAACTTAGAAAGCTAGAACTTAAATGTCATAGAAACAGTATCAGTATGTTCCAAATATTGACCATTTTATCAAAAGAAAGAAGATGAAAAGGAAAAGAAGAAATAAAACAGAACCACTGAACGCCACGCCTGGTTTCACTTACTTGCCGGGGATGGAGTGCTGCACCCACTGGTGGGGGGATGACCGTGGAGTCCATGAAGAGAAGGGAGGGAAAGGCCTCCAATGACTGGAGGGAAAAGGAGCGGGTATGGGGTGGCTGGGTAGTGATTCATATGTCCATTCACTGCTGGCACCGGACATGTGTGGCTGCTGGTGGTCATGTTCATGGCTCACAGAAATGAGGGGCACCAAGGAGCATCACTCCGGTCACCGACCCAAGGGGTGGGATGCCGGGATCCCAGGAAGAGGGGGCACAGGAAGGGCAGGAAAGCTGTGGCGAGGAGCCAAGGAAGCCAAGGTGCATCAGATGATGCTGATTATCATTATGCAGTGCTGATCACGAGGAGGAGGAAGCAACTTTCCTTGGCTCCCTCTTCTTCTCTCTCTGGGTGCCCGTTCAGTCCCAATGCAAGGCAGAGAGGAAGCAGTCACTTCACAGGCTTGAACTGCTAGACTCTGTAAAGAGAAAAAAGAGAGAATCCTAATGTAATCCTGATAAAGAGGCAGGGTGAGCGCTGTGCGTTTCAGCTCCGCGTCCAGCTGGGCCCACGGTGGAGAGCCCCCAAAACTGCCAAATGTGAGTCCCCATCCTCCCTGAGGGAGCACTTCCCTCATCCATGAGCGACATTAGGGTGGAGAGGGCCACCGGTTCTCCTGGCTGGTTTCAGCAGGAACTTGACTGTTCTTAAAAAGAACCATTTCTGGGTATAACTTACAATCAATCTATGAATCAAAAAGTGTGTATTAAGCACTTATCACATATGTCTCAAATGTTGGCTAAGTCAAGGCTCCATTTTCTGTTAGAAATTCCAAAACACAGTTTCTTTGATAAAAAGAACATCATGAAAAGACCAGATTTCTACTTTAGTTTAAGATGTAAACTGTTTCAGTGTTTACCATCAAGACATGTATGTCCACTGGATTCCCTAATGGTTTAATACTTTTTTCCTCATCGTATACAGAAAATTGACTCAATAAATCAGCGATTCCATTTAACATTTGCTGCATTTCCAACAGATGTGATTTAAAAAAAAAACAAAAAAAACAAAAAACATGTACAATGTGTAGCATTGTTTCCCATGGTTCCTTCGGTATTTGTCTTTGAACATCCCTTCCCTGATTAGCTAATAGAACTGACATTTTGTGACATTCCAGCAAACCCACCCTCCTAAGGACTGAATTCTTTCATTTAAAAAGTAATTTGGTTCTTTTCGCTGAGTTGGTATAAATGCCCTGAGGAATTCTTAATTTCTTTCCACTTTTAAAATAATGAAGAGTTAGGAATCTCGTCTGACTGGTTGAAAGATTTAGGTTTGTGCTGAAGAGCTTTAAGCAGCCAGATAGGCAAGTAAAAAAACCCAAAAATCAACTTATGGGAGGACTCAGTGGAAAATCATAGATCTACTCTTTTGGTCTATGTCTATACCTACAATCTAGACAACGAGAGCCCTGTTGTCTAGGGTTCAGGGTGTCAGGGTTCCACCCTGAAATCATGAGCATCCCAGCAATATCCAGTGGCATTACGATCTAGCCACACAGATGAGGCACAATAGTAGGGAAAATTATAAAACAAGATGATATTCTTGCCTCTCACTCATTGATGTCTGACTAGTTGGTCAAAGAGCCTTGTGAGAACATTGGAAGTGGTCCCTGAAGTCCATACTGTTTTCTGCCATGGTCAGAATTTGATACATTATGCTGGAACAACCTTTTAGTAGAGACATTGAAAAGTGGGAGATAACAGTAACATGAAAATCCTCAAGTTTATGACATAGGAAGGCTGGATAATAACTATATATGTTTAACTGGGAGCCAAGAAGGCTCTGGTGAAACATGACCCTCAAGGACTATGTCCATCATCTTATGGAAGAAGTCTTAGTTCTGTCCTACTTGACCTCAGAGGGCTGCACAAACTAAAAATGGATGGGAATTGAAAAGAAGTCAGTTTAGGCTTGATATCAAAAGAACTATCCTAAAAGTTAGACTAGTCTAAAAGTAGAACGAACTACTTTTAAAGGCAATAGAACTTTCTTCATTGAATTTCTTCAAGTTAAAAGTGCATGAACACTTGGAAATCATTGGATCATAGATTTAATGTTAGAAGGGACATCAGAGGCTAGCTGGGATTCTCATTCAGGTGCAGGACATTGAAGTCCCATCCAATTCTGATATTCTATGATTCTGTGACTCATTGCAATTTTTAACTTTATTGACCTCCAGCAAAAAGTGCGATGTGATTCAGAATAATAAGCAACCTCCATGATTTCACATATGTAAATATTATCATCCTGAAAATGTATGTTGCAATTAATAAAACATAATAAAACACTTAATCTCATGGTAAGTGTGTTATAATGCAAAGAACAGGAGCACTGGAGTCAGTCAGCTGTGTCCAAATCCTGTTTCTGATGCTTTGTGACCAGGAGGAAACTGCTAATCATTTGTTGGATTCATGTGAGATACCTTTCAGCTCTAGAAATGGATCCTAAGACTGTTTGTTGTTGTACAGTTTTTTCAGTTTTGTTAGACTCTTCTTGACCCCTTTGTGGGGTTTTCTTGGCAGAGACAGTGGAATATTTTGCCATTTCCTTCTTCAACTTGTTTTCCAGATGGGGAAAATGAGGCAAACCAGGTGAAGTGACTTGCCCAGAGTCACACAGTTATCGAGTCTGATGCTCTCTGGTTTTCCTGACTCCAAGCTCTGCCACCTAGCTACTCTAAGATTGTTACCAAACAATAATAATTCCTTTATTATCATGTCTTTCTTTTATCAATATATATGTACTCACATAGTACTCTAATGACTATCCCCTAAGGGTCCATGAATCACTTTGATATGATAAAATGATCCTTCTACTTGAATTTCACCATATCACAATTCACCTCCAGAGTAGTACATCTCCCTTCAAGCAAAGCAAATAGCAGAAATCCATTTTGACAATGAAACGGTTAGGAGCAGATTATTCACTACACTAAAAGATTCCCAATAGAATCCCTTTAAAGCAGAAATTAAAAGAGGATTTGATTTACAGAAATTTGATTAATCCACAACTTTTCAGGGACACATTTACTGTATAGAATAAGAATCCATTTACATATATGAGAATATAAAGTCATCAATAAATTTTATTATTCAGTTTTAACTATGAGGTTTTTATTATGTGTGTATGAATTTATAATTTAGAAAAGAGAAACAAAGGAGTTATGAAGACAGTCACCTCTTTTTCACTTTAGAGAAAGCTTTAATAAAGGCATGGAAATTGGAGGAAAATCTGAAGTCAGAAAAGGGAGAGCAAAGAGAAGAAAAATATACATGATAAAAAGGGGCATTATGAGAAAAGGTCCAGAGACGGGGGGAATTCTTAGTGGGTGAATCTTGGGGGTTTGTATAGAAATTTTTTGGGGGAGCTGCAATTTCAGGGAGTGAGGAGTATGTATTTGTGATTTTATCATTATAATGAACACCCAGTTGGAAATTCCCTTTATTGATGCTAACTGGCAGCTCCTTTTAGAGTTGGAGTCACCTGGAAGCCCAAAGATCTAAGTGACTTTGTAGCTACAAAGCATCAGAATAAAGATTTGAACCCAGCTCTTCACTCAAAATTCAACATTTTACCTGCTTTTCCTTACTTCCTTTTTTAGATAATTTAATAAAGAAACTTAGTTGGAACTGAAGGAGATGAGAAAGTGAATGAAGAACTGTCAAGAATATTTTCAGTAGAAGAGTGATAAGCAGCATTATTTTTATTCAATAAAATATTTTATTGCAATGAATCTTTAATTTCACTGATGTGGGTCCCCTTTGTAATGATGTAGATCAGAGATACTAAACTTCAGTATGAACCAAACTGAAATTTTACTGTAAAAAGTTTAACAAAATACATCATATTTTTGTGAATTTCATAATACATAATATGTAAAATTTTATATATTTTATTATATTTTAATAAAACATAGATAATATTATAATAATTTGTGGTTTTCTAAGTCAATATGAAATCGGTAAGGATCCATTCTATTTGAATTTTAAACTACTGGTATAGATCATTCAACATCTACCCATGTCTATGCACTCTGAACAACCAGGTCAGAATACTTTGGGATTTCCTCTAGATATCCTGACATAGTGTAGATCCTATTGAAGCATCCAGCCTGTTATCTTTTTTATCTTTTGCTCTTGGTATATATCTACTATTTATCTCCTTTTCTAAATCATTGATTTCATTTCTCAGTTCTTTGGAAGCAATTCCATAACTTGCAATCATAAAATGCTCGTGTTCAAAGGATGGACCTTTGTTTGGGGGAAGGATTTGATATCATTAAAAACAACTTGTCAATTTCTAAATACCCTTTATATCCATCAGTAGACAATATGCTTAGTTATCATAAACTTATAGTCTAATGAAAGGGAGACCCAAAATAAATCCTTACACATTAAATTCAGCAAGATATATATGCATGTATTTCTATTTAGATCTATTTTGGAACTTCATATCGCATTCTGAAATATGATTTTTCATTGAAGTAGGAAACTTTTGCTATAGAAACTCCCTCAACTAAACTGCTTCCTAGGGTATTAGAGAGTTTCCTTAAATAGTTAGAGATTAAATGGGTGGCCCAGAGACACGTGGACAGTGTATCTCTGCAACAACATTTGAACTTAGATCTTGCTAACTCCTTGTCTGGGACACCACATCTCTATATCGTCTCTGTCTATTTGTTCTGTTCACCTGTCTGCCTGTCTTCATTATCTCTCCAAAGGCAGATAAAGGCTAAGTGATTGGCAATTTGAGAAAGAAAGACTGGACAGGAATGATTGGAATACCTGGGAATTCGAAATTCTTGAGCACAAGAGTGTGATCAGAAGATTAACAAGCCTGGAGAGTGCAGTTTATATTCTCTACAGGGTTGAGAGCTATAAGGGACAGATGTTTAACTTGGAAAAGAGAAGGCCCAGAAGAGAGATATTATCTGTCTTTATATACTTACAGGTTTACCACAAAGAAAAGGAATTCAACTTTTCTCTTTGGATATAGAAGGCAAAACTAGAAGCGATGGGTCATGAGGGCAAAGAGGCGAATTGAAACAATATCAGAAAAAAAATCACAATTAGATCGACTGATAAATAGAGTGATTCACCTCAGACTCTCCATGATCAGAAAGTCTTAAGCAAGAACCAGATGATGACTTGTCAGTGTTGTTGTGGAGGAAACAACAATGGTATCAGTTAGTGTAGATGGTTTCTGAGAGATCTTACAACAGGACATTCTGTAATTCTGTAATCCGTTGTTTGTGAATAATAAAATTGAGGCTCCAAAAGGAAAAGTAATTAGTCCTGCGATCACACATGTCAGAAGTAGATGTACTGTACATGGGAGTCCAGAGTCCCCACTGGTGGGCATCCCATTTAACAAATTAACTAAGATCATTAATTTTTAATCATTAACATTTACTAAATATAAGTCGGTGATAATCATATAACATTTCTCCCACAAACTAGGGACATGCATACAATGCAATGATTATTGACTAGCTGACTACATAGACCACAGTTTAGTGCACAGTGAGCTCATCAACTCTTCATTTGCCCAATCCCCCATCCTATCTCTCCTATACACATTTCCTCAACTCTTCTCAAATATTTTGTACTCAAACCCCCCAAGCTTCCTTGGAACCATCTCATCTCCAGTTTGGACACTCAATTCCTCTTAAACTTATCTGCCTTGCAGAATAGTCCCTTTTTTTTTTAAATTTAATAGCCTTTTATTTACAGGATATAAACATGGGTAACTTTACAGCATTAACAATTGCCAAACCTCTTGTTCCAATTTTTCACCTCTTACCCCCCCACCCCCTCCCCTAGATGGCAGGATGACCAGTAGATGTTAAATATATTAAAATATAAATTAGATACACAATAAGTATACATGACCAAAACGTTATTTTGCTGTAGAAAAAAGAATCAGACTCTGAAATATTGTACAATTAGCTTGTGAAGGAAATCAAAAATGCAGGTGTGCATAAATATAGGGATTGGGAATTCAATGTAATGGTTTTTAGTCATCTCCCAGAGTTCTTTTTCTGGGCATAGCTAGTTCAGTTCATTACTGCTCCTAGAAATGATTTGGTTGATCTCGTTGCTGAGGATGGCCTGATCCATCAGAACTGGTCATCATATAGTATTGTTGTTGAAGTATATAATGATCTCCTGGTCCTGCTCATTTCACTCAGCATCAGTTCGTGTAAGTCTCTCCAGGCCTTTCTGAAATCATCCTGTTGGTCATTTCTTACAGAACAGTAATATTCCATAATATTCATATACCACAATTTATTCAGCCATTCTCCAACTGATGGACATCCATTCAGTTTCCAGTTTCTAGCCACTACAAAAAGGGCTGCCACAAACATTCGTGCACATACAGGTCCCTTTCCCTTCTTTATAATCTCTTTGGGATATAATCCCAGTAGTAACACTGCTGGATCAAAGGGTATGCACAGTTTGATAACTTTTTGAGCATAGTTCCAAACTACTCTCCAAAATGGTTGGATTCGTTCACAACTCCACCAACAATGCATCAATGTCCCAGTTTTCCCGCATCCCCTCCAACAATCATCATTATTTTTTCCTGTCATCTTAGCCAATCTGACAGGTGTGTAGTGGTATCTTAGAGTTGTCTTAATTTGCATTTCTCTGATTAATAATGACTTGGAGCATCTTTTCATATGACTAGAAATAGTTTCAATTTCTTCATCTGAGAATTGTCTGTTCATATCCTTTGACCATTTTTCAATTGGAGAATGGCTTGATTTTTTATAAATTAGAGTTAATTCTCTATATATTTTGGAAATGAGGCCTTTATCAGAACCTTTGACTGTAAAAATATTTTCCCAGTTTATTGCTTCCCTTCTAATCTTGTCTGCATTAGTTTTGTTTGTACAAAAACTTTTCAGTTTGGTATAATCGAAATTTTCTATTTTGTGATCAGTAATGATCTCTAGTTCTGCTTTGGTCATAAAGACCTTCCACTTCCACAGGTCTGAGAGGTAAACTATCCTATGTTCCTCTAATTTATTAATAATTTCATTCTTTATGCCTAGGTCATGAACCCATAGTCCCTTTTTTCTATCCCACACACCAACCCAGCCATTCTTACCATAAATCCTGATCCATTGCATTCTCTTATAATTCCTGGATAGGTTTCTACAGCCCAAAAGCTGAATTCTTTACTAGTTTCAGGGGACCTTGGATGAGTGGCTCCCCAAGGTCTAGGAGCTGCTGTACTTCTTTCTTCCTCCTCATTTCAATCTCTGCATCCCTGACTCAACAATTATCCTGTTTCATGAATTTTCCCCTGCTTACAACCATGCTAAGATGTCCCTAGTCCTAAAAGAAACCCATTTCCTTGATTCTGCCACCTGACCAACATTCCATGTGTAGTTGGTACAATAAACAGATGAAGAGATGAAATGAATGAACTGAACGCACCTAAGGATTTGGAGCATGAGACCCCATGAGAGGCAGAATGGTTTAGTGCATAGAAAGCTGGCCTTGAAACCAGAACAACTTAGTTACAAATCTTTCCTTTGGCATAAATTGTTTATTGTTGGGAAAGCCACTGTACCTCTCTTCCTGTTAAAGATTAGTCCTATTTCTATGACTTTTTAAATTTACATGTTCATTGTAGGTGTCTTTTTAAGTCTAAAAGGGAGCTACCATGTGGAGCTTGATCAAAGAGTGATTCCATCGAAATCTGAATCGACCGGAGTTTCAGATAATGATTGAAATGGACACGGATTGTTTTTTTGAGGGACTATTCTCAAATAAACTTTGAAAACTTCTCAAATACATCTTTCTTTATTTTTTCATTCTGTGTTATTAAGTCTCTCACTTGCTCCTAGTGATTTGTTTTTAGGTCAAACCATCCTTATGCATATATTAATTAAGGGTATTTCCTACAAAAATGATAAGCACCAGAAAATGTCGAGTATTTCGCCTTTACTGGATTTTGACAGGATGGTTGGTAGTGTCCCTAGCAAACACTGGGACATTTTTTCCTGACTTTATGACTTATATAGAAAGGTTTCCCTCATCCCTTAACTATTGTGTCACTTTAACAATATGTAGGAGACAGCATCTTTTTAACCCTGTTCTAGTTAAGACTCTGTCAGACTCTCTATTGCTTAAACTATATTTTCAGGAGCAAAAATTCAGCCTAAAAATTCCTCTGGGCCAAAACATAGCCTCAGGCCTATTATGCTAAGAGGGTCTCAGAATCTGGCTGAACCATTTCTGAATCTGTTGTAGGGATTTGGGAGCATCTTCTGCTGGGCTGTGGGGAGTTCTCCTGCCGTTGTTTAGCTTCCTTTTTTGTGGACAAGCACTTTATTCCCAAAAAAATCCAACTCCCAAGTTCATTAGTTTCATAATTAGTACAGGGCTCAGGGCAATCTGAGGGCCTCAGAACGAAGGGCTATTAACGGCCAGCGAGCCCTCACCGAGGAGAGCAACGAATGGCCGGGTTTTCATGACATTTTACTGCCTCCACCCTGAAACAGATGGGATTCCAGAGCTAACCGGCCTCTGTTGAGATGAATGAGATTCCAAAGCTATTAGCACATTGGCACAGAAATAGGCAGGGCTCGGGAGCAGAAGCGCTCCTACAGAAACAAAGGAGACTACGGAGTTTTCTGTCCCTGCGTGCCTATTAACGGGGAGCACTCGTTACCAAACTCTGTTCCTTCCTGGGAAGGCTACATTACAGATCAGGTGGCATTTTTTTCAGGCACATGTAGGAATCTTGAGGATTTTATCAGTGATTAAATGCAGTTTGTTCTACTGGGTATGGCTTCACCAACATCATGCTCACGAGGGGTAAGAGTTCATCTATTAAAGATGTGCTGGACTTAGCTTGGACAGGAGCTGATTGTTAAATTTTTGGAGTGAACTTTTTCTTGTCAGAAATGGACAGATCAGAGCTTTAACTTATTGTTTTGTTGATTTCCAGCATTAAGAAGGTGATGGAAAAAATGTTAGTGCAAAGGAAATGTAAATGTGTGTCAGTAGGCTGCTGTTTTAGTTTAGTTTTTTTTTTTGGGGGGGGTGGAGCTGGTTGTTGAATAGCTCTTAATATACCACTGGAAACCAATTCAATTCAGTCAAATGTAAGGAGTCAGTTGGTATGTAGGAAAGAGGGATGAGAGTTTGGTTTCTAATTACAATCAGTTAGCTGTTTGCATATTGCCTCTTTCATTAGAAAGTAAGATCCTTGAGGACAGGGACAGCATTTTCACCTTTCTTTTTGTCCCCAGCATTTGAACACAGTTGCTTGAATGTTGTCTCCCCCATCTGACTGTGACTTCTTGACAACAGTTTTTGTCTTTATTTCTCCATCACTTAGTGCAGTTCCTGGTACACCGTGGGTGCTTAATAAATGCTGATTGTTGGTTGACTGATCACTCTGGGCTCATGTGGTGGCAAGTACCTGCAGTGCCAGTTGCTCAGAGGGATGGGGTACGGCTTGAGCCTCCCCCCCCACCCCAGCAGGACTTCTGGCTGCAGTGTGCTGGGCCGATCGGATGTCTGCACTAAGTTCAGCATCAATAGGGTGACCCCATGGGAGCAGGGGACCAGCAGGTTGCCTAAGGAGGGGTGAACTACTCAGGTTGGAGATGGAGCAGGTCAAAACCCCGAGGGTGATCACTAAGGTTCAGCTTCCATGTGTATCCTGGGAACATTGATAACCTCTCTGCACCCAAGTTTCTCACTTAGATGATAGACTGAATGGTCCTTTCCAACAGAAAATCTAAGATTCAATTTAAAAGATATTTATTGGGTTCCTGGTATATGTAAAGCACTGTGTGGATGTCAGGGATATTTTTAAAAAGTTGAAACAAAAGGAAAACAGCCCCAAATCACCATTTGAAGAGCCAACAAGCACGAGAAAAGCTAATTTAGTAAAACTAAAATGTGTCTGATGCTCCTGTTTGGAAGACTCACAAGATCAAAGAAAATTGAAAGGAAAAGCTTTTACATGAAAGGAAAAAAGGGAAGTCCAAGAAAGCCTTCAGCCTTTCTTTCTTTCCTCCAGGAAGAGATCAGCACCAATTCTCCTGTGCAGGTGGATTGGCGCGGCCTCCATACTGCTGTGCACATCTGGCAGACAGGTGAATGACTCTATATTCCTAAGCTTGCTATTTAGAGCCATGTGCTGAGAGCTCTGTAGCTGTTTCTGGGAGAAAGGAAGAAGAAATCTTCACGGCTAGGTCATAACACTGGAAGAAAAAAGCCAAACAGCTGATGAGTCTGAACCAAAGCACTTTCCCCAATAGGATCTCCACTTAATCTACCTATTTACTTAGCTAGTCATTTTAGAGAACACACAAGTATTAGTTAGAATAATATGGCTATGGGAAAGGTTGAATTTAATCCCCAAAGCTTGAAAACAGATGTTTTTGCAAGTGAGTAGTTGTTTCAGGGTAAATGGACCAAAAGAATATGGCAAAAGACAAAATGAGCCTGGCATTTTGCTGGGTCAGGAACATGGCTACAGATGAAGTTGGATGCTCCTATTCTTGGTAGTCCTAGAGCATTCAACACTCATTCTCTCCACCTGCTACTTCCATCTTATACTTTTTTGGATGTAGTTGCTATTTTTCATCCCCTTAATAAGTTGAAATTAAATCCCTTTTTTTAGAAGACAAGTTGACATTGCAGTATAAAGGTGACCCTGGATTCTCAAGAATAGTGGAACACAAATTCTGAAAAGGCTGACTGAGCTGGAAAGGCTTTGAGAGTGGCTACAGCGAAGGACTTGGGAGTCAATTGGGATAAATCTAGTTCAGAACCCAATGTTGGGAAAGACTGAAGACAAAAGGGGAAGAGGATAGAAGAGGGTGAAATTCATAGACAGTGTCATGGTAGCAATGACCATGACTCGGACAGACTTCGGAGAGTTAGCGGAAGACAGAAGTCTGTCCAGTTCATGGTCATTATTTCATTAGAGTGATGACTCTCCCTTGGCCTTTGGTCCATAGGGTCATAAAGAGTCAGTTTAACAGAATGACCAAATAACAACTTGTTGAGTTCTGAGATGCACCTTTCCAGGTAGGTCTCCAAGTGAAATAATTTACAATTTTTTGGTTACAATAACTCTTGCAGACCATCCATTAAATCTGAAAGGTAGGGAGAGCAATCACTCTGACGAAACCCCAGTTCTTGATGACTCAAAATCCCAGATTTTATAGATGGTGTTCCTTAGGCCTAGAGAGGAAAGCTACTCATTTAAAGTCATACACAAGGACACACATACGGCAAGTGATGGGGCTGAGAGCTGAACCACAGATTCAGGGCTTTCCCCAGCATACATTACTCCCTCCCTGATTGGGCCTCAGGCCTAGTTGGATCCACCCAGAATCTCCTAATACCTTGATCTGACTCCTTACTACAAGTTCTTCCTGTAAACACAGCTGGTCTCTGTGCAACTGAGTGTGGGGTCATATATTTCCTCATGCATTAAAGAGTAATTGCCTGGGAATTACATAGAACACTATTTGGTGTGTATTAATTATCTTCAGTTCCCTTTCTTATGTTGAGCAAAAACATCAGCCTTAACTCAGCACAAACATTTATGGCTGGCTACATTTCACCGATGGGCCCTCGCAGCTCAGAGCCAACAAAAAACATGGAGGAACTCATGAGGAGAATAGAAAAGACTACAGAATCTACCAGGAAGAGCTTGAAAGCTTTGTGGTGATGCCAGAATTTTTTCAAGGCAGCTGACATCCATACTGCATCCTACTTTTTAATCTAGTGATCCCCTTTCTTCCCTTAAAACCATGACCACAGTGTTGGGGAGTCACATTTTGACTTCCCCACCTTAATTTGAGTCCTTATTGCCTTCTCATATCTTAGTCCTTTTTTTAATTAAAGCTTTTTATTTTAAAAATAAATACATGGATGATTTTCAGCATTCACTCTTACAAAATCTTGAGTTCTATTTTTTTCCTCCCTTTCCCTCACCCCTCCCCAGACGGCAAGTGATCCAGTGTATGCTAAACATGTGCAATCCCTTTACACATATTTCTACAAATATCATGCTGCACAAGAAAAATCAGATCAGAAAGGGAAAAATGAGAAAGAAAACGAAAAGCAAGCGAACAACAACAAAAAGAAGGAAAGTGCTATGTTGTGATCCACATTCATTTCCCACAGTCCTCTCTCTCTCTGGGTGCAGATGGTTCTCTTCGTCACAAGACTATTGAAACTGGCCCATGTCTTGTCTTTTTAATCAGCAGCAGAACTGCTTAAGAAACTGGGCTTGACCGATGGATGCTAGTAAGTAACCTCATGAGGAAGCCAGCATTATGTAGGATAGCGATATTTTTGCTAAGAAAAACCTCAAATGGGGTCATCAAGAGTCAAACATGACTGAAAAATAATTGAACAACAACCACAAAAAAGACAGCAGGAGCAAAGTTTTCGACTACCCTAGAGAGTCAGAGTCATCCAATATCAGACTTTAAAGTGACCTAGGAGTTCCACCAATGTCCAAAGAAGAATCCTACCCACAACATATAAAAGGAGTCTGGTTTTTCGCTTGAAGGTTTCCATTAAGGAAGGACCCTTCTCTCCTTGGGTAGAGCCTTCTACTTTGGGATAGCTCAGATTGTTAGGAAGTTTTCCCTTATACTCAATTTATATGTGCCTCCCTGAGAACTCTACTCATTCTGTTCTCTGGAGTCCTCTTCTACAGACCGACCCTGCAAATACTGAGGACCACCGTCCTCCCTTCTTCCTCTCCCATACCTCCCCAAGTTTTCTTTTTCTTAGGTTAAACATCCCCAGTTCCATCAGTTGGTTTTCATATTTCATGATCTCAAGGCTCTTCATCATCCTCATTAATCTATCCTGGATGTTGTTCCCCAAACTGAACTTTCAGAAGTGCCCCTGCCTTTTAGGTCATAGACCCAATTCCCTTTGTGTTTTCTAAGATTATGCTTTCTTAATTGGATGTTATTACTGTAATTTTGACTAATTTAGAATTTTTAGTCTAATAAAACATGGAGATCATTTCCTTATATTCTTAGCTGTGCCTGCCAAAAGTCACACTTGAGGAATCTATTTTTTGAACCTAAATGTGGACTTCACATTTAGCCCTATGAACAATATTCTTATTAGAGCCAACCTAATATTATATCCTGAAAACCTTACATCTGTCATTTAATATATTAGTTTTCTTCTCAGCTCTGTAAAATTGATATGCATGTCATTTATGACTTCATGTGAGTTGTTGATAAAATATATTAAAACAGTATAGAGACAAGGACTGATTTCCAGAGGCACTCAACTAGAGAGTTCTCTCCAACGGACACTGACTTTAGTTTTTATTAAAAAAATAAAATGTTTGATATATTTTTGTATTACTTCTATTTTCCACTTTATCCCTCTCTTCAATCATTATAATAAAGAACAAAAGAAAAGGGAAAAAAGATAACAAAACTATCCAATGTATCAATGAAGCAAGACATATATGGTGTACCACACTCATAGTCCTCCAGCTCTAAGAAATTAGAGATGTCTTTTCATGTTTCCTCTTTGGAGTCAAACTTAATCATTATAATTTCACAACATCTAGTTCCAGAGGTTTTGTTGGGGGTGTTTCTGTCCACATTCTTGGAGTCATATACCATATACCACCTTGGAGTGTATATACCATTTTCTTGGTTCTGCTTATTTTACTTTGTATTGGTTTACATTCTTCCATTCTCCTCTGTATTCATTATATTAATTGTTTTTGCTGCTGTCTGGTCCTTTCAGTCACGTCCAACTCTTCATGATGCCATTTGGGGTTTTCTTGGTAAACATACTGGAGTGATTTGCCATTTTCTTTTTTCCCCCTTCCTCCCTCTCTCCTTCCCTTCTTTCCTTCCTTCCTTCCTTCTTTCCTTCCTTCCTTCCTTCCTTCCTTCCTTCCTTCCTTTCTTTGGATTTGAATTTAAGTCCTCTTGATTCCAGGGCCTGTGCTCTATCCACTGAACCACATAGATGCCCCTGCTTTGTCATTTTATTCTCCAGTTCATTTTACAGAGGAAAAAACTAAAGCAAACAATATTAAATGACTTCACATGACAATGTCCAGGACTAAATTTGAACTGTCTTCCTGCCTCCGGCCCCGTGATCTATCCACTGCACTACCTACCTGCTCTTTATCACCTAGAATTGTTTCTTACAGCACAATAATACTGTTACATCCATTTACCACCATTTTTAAAGCCACTCTCCAGTTGATGGGTATCTATTTTGATCCATTCTTTTATCCACAAAATGTATGATTATAAATAAATTTTTGCATATTACATGGACATTTTCTTTCAATTTTTGATCTCCCTAGCAGTAGAAATCTGGATCAAAGGGTATGAATGTTTTAATTATTTTTTCCCACATTCTGAATTCTCTTCCAAATTTCTTTCCAGAATAGTTGGACCAATTCAAAGCTTCATTACTAAATTAGTGTTCTCATCTTTCCACAATCTGTCTAACACTGACCACTTTTAAAGATGATAAATCTTTGGCACTTAGTTTTGAATGTAATATATCATCATCTACAACATATCTCTTCTTCTTTTATATAAAAATATGCAAATTACATCAATAATATTTATTTATTTACTTGCTTAGTTGTTAAACAATGAGGCTAGCCTGGAATGACTTGTTCTTTTTTTAAAATTCCTGAATCTATCCTTTTTATTTTTTAACTTTTTTGTTTTTCTCAGTTTGGAAATATTAGCAAGTATGTATTTATTTCTTTTCTCATCACATCTCTCCACTGTGGGGATAAAAGAAAAAGAAAAAAAAAACTTGTAACAGATATGTGTAGTCAAGAAAAACAAATTTCCATATTGGCCACGTCCAAAATTAACTGCCTCATTCTACATATTTAGTCCATCACTTCTGTCAGGAGTTAGAAGTGAGGCGCAATGACGTGAGCAGAATAAGAACGACCTATTATAACAACGTTAAAAAAACAGACAATTTGAAAGACTAAAAAATGATCCATGCAATGGTTTGTTCTTGATGAAGCTCCATTGATTGCTTGGGAGTATTTCTTTTCTTGGATGTTTATAAACTATTTATTGGAAAATATTCTAGAATTTTGCTAGTTAACACTAGTTTGAAATCTCCAGTCCTTTTCCCCCCTGAAAATCAGGACAACACATTGTCTTCACCAATTTCATCTCATTTCGAAGAATGCTGAAAGATTACTGACAATGGCTTGAGAATGAAATCTACCAGTTCTATCATCTGAGCTAGGATCAATATCCCTTCAGGGCTACCCCTTTTCTTTGTCTTTTATTGGAAAATCTGAATCAAGCTTACTTTCCATATTTGTGAAATGTTTTTGTCACATCTATGAATGTTTTTCAGACATGTCCAACTCTTCATTACCCTGACAGAGATACTGGAGTTGTTTGTGTTTTCCTTCTCTTGATCATTTTACAGATGAGGAAACTGAGGCAAGCTTGGTGAAGTGAGTTGTCCAGGATACCATAGCTAGTAAATCTCTGAGGTCAGATTTGAACTCAAGAAAATGAATCTTTCTGATGACCCCATGATCAGCACTTTATACACCACACTAGCTGGCTGCGGCACATCTATGATTAATTCTCACAAACCATACTAGCAATCAATATGCCAACTTTCTTCTGCGTGTGTACGCCTTGCATTTTCCCTTTGTTCATGTTGCTTTGTCTGTTTCTTTGTTACCTCTGCATTTTCAAATCTTTCTAGGAATAACTCCTACATCACCTCTTCTATCAAGTCTGTCTGGATTCCTTCAGCCAAAAGCTCTCTCACTATTTGCACAAATAAAATCAACAGAACTACAAGATCCTGAAGGTAATTGGTAAATTGAGGAGGAAATCTTTGTATTATATATCTCTAATAAGAGTGCAAAACTCAATAAATACATGTATATAATTATATGCATATGGAACGAAGGGAAATCTAAGATCAAGAGGCATTTCTTAATAAGAAAATGGTCAAAAGACATAAACATACAATTCTCCTTAAAAGAATTATAGACTATTAGCAATCACAATTAAGATTTTTTTTCAAATCTCTAATAAAGAGAGAAGTAAAAATCAAAACAATTCTGAACTTTTATCTCCTAGCCAGGAAATCTGCAAAGATGACCAAAAAATGGGAATAGTCAATGCTGAAAGAGTTGCCAAAATTTTGATAGTTACACTAATGTTCTATTGGTGGATCCCTAACCTGGTCCAACCTTCCTGGAAAGCAACTGAGAACTACTCTTATATCTCCATCCCCAATAGCTATTTCTTACCCTAGAATTTGTTAATCTTTTTGAAATTAATCTTTATTATTTTGCATGAATTGTTTCTTAGTTGACATGTTTAGGAAGTGAGCTAGCTCCCTTAGTATTGGGATGTTGACTTTGAATCCCCAGAACTTACTCTATTGAGGCTTAATAAGTGTCCGTGGAATAGAATCAAAGACTGCCAAGCTTATGTTACTTAACCTGATCTCTAGAGTAGAGATTCTTAATTTTTGTGTGTCAAAGACCCTTGAACTCAGAATAGTAAGTCTATGTACTGTTTTGCAGAATCATGGTTTTAAATGCACATAAACAAAATACACAGAATTACAAAGGAAACTTTTTGTATTGAAATAAAGTTAAAATAATAAAAAAAATTCATAGATCCCAGGTTAAGTCCTTCTGCTTGTTCAGGAGAGAAGATCACAGACTCCAACATAATTGGAGAAATGGGAACTTTGGAATTATATTTTGTAGATCTTATCAGTGGTAGGATCTTGTTAAGTCACAATCTCTCTGGGTCTCTCTGTAGATCTGGGAATCATTTCACAATCTCAACTACAAAATTAAGGGGTTAGATCTCTTAGGTCCCTTCCAGACCTAAATTTATACTCTTCACTAACAGATTTCCCAGGAGCCACCAGAGACCTTGCTGTATTGTCAGTTAACAAACTTTGTCAAGTGGTTACCATCTGCTTAGTACTGGGGAACCACAGAAAGGCAAAAGTAATCTATACTCTAACGGGCAGCTCAGGGGACCGTACTGCATAAAGCACTGGGTCTGGAACCAAGAAAACTGATTTTCATGAATTCTAATCCAGCCTCAGACACTTACCTGCTGGGTGATGCTGGGCAAGGCACTCTATGCTGTTTGCCTCAGTTTCTTATGTAGATAATGTGTCTTTGCCAAGAAAGCCCCAGATGGAGTCATGAAGAATAGGACATCACTGAACATGATTTAACACCACACTGAAGGGACTTACAGTCATATGACTTACCTACTTACCTACATGGTATATACAGAGTACATGGAAAGTCATTTCAAGGGGGAAGGCACCAGCAATTAGGGGCTGAGGGAGGTCTCCTACGGAAGGCAAGATTTAAGCCACATCCTGAAGAAGTCCTGAGAGGTCAGGCGGGAGATGAGGGAGAAGACCCTCCAAGCAAGGGACAAAGCCTGGGCAGTAGGATGGACTTGGGAGAAATTTTGAGCATCATGTTCAAGGAACTATAAATAGGGTTGCCTAGAAGGCAGTGAAGTGCAAGAAGATTGGAAAAGTAGGAAGGGACCAGGTGAAGAAGAATTTAGATGCCAGAGAAATTTATATTTGATTCTGGAAATAATACAAAGCTACTGAAGTTAAGCAAGTGGTGGGCTGATAAGGTCAGACCTATGCACTGGAAAATCACTTTGGCAGCTGGATGGAGCGTGGGGTTGGGCTGAAGGAAGACCCGAAAGACCCAGCGATGACTTTCTGCCCAGGGTGGTTGATGACTGGGTGAGTGGGGATCCACGGGAGAGCGCTTGAGATGATACATATAACATACAAGATGTGGCAACAGACTGAACAGAACAGAGTGAACAGGAGAGAAGGTTTGAGGAAGACACGGAGGTGGTAAGTCTGGGTTACTGAGAATATGGCTGTGTCAGGGAACTGGGGAAAGGGGGAGAGGCTTGAGGGAAAGATAATGCGCTCTGCCTTAGGCGGCAATGGAAGGTCTTCCAGGGGGAGAAGCCAGTGTAGAGCTAAGGAGGAACGGACTTCAGAATAGATGTGAAGATCTGAGAATCATTTAATAAATGGGATCATTGAACTCATGGACAAGTGAGACAGAATAGAACAAAAAGAGAAAGCCTTGATAAAGTACAGGGAGACATGAAATGGGTATGACCCAAATGAAGAACCAGCAAAGGAGATCGGGTAACAGACAGAAAAACCAGGAAACGCCAGAAAGGAAAGATTATTCAAGAGGAAAATGTGATCAACAGAAATGCAGGACCACAACTGAGGGGAGGATAGGACCAAGTCGGGACTTTTTAAGGGTACGTTTGTACGCATTAAATATGCCGCCAGTGGAAAGCTCCCTCTCCAAATTCACTTGTGTTTATTCCTAAAAGCTTTGGATTTTCACAGGAAGTTCCATTCAGCTGAGGGCTCCTCCCACTCTTTCTTAGCTTCTGAAATCTGATGAGTTCGTGGGTCAGTGGGTTAAAGTCCTAAGCATCGATTTAAATTGTTTTCATGCACATATACACAAACGCTACCGCCAGGTCTCTGCTTCTCCGCTGTGTGTGGGGGTCTGGACACGGAAGTCCCTCCTGTCCGTCTAACATATGGAGTGGCAGCGCGATTGTAAGAAGTGGCTTTCCTGAGTCCTGTTGGACAGAATGAAGTGTTTACTTTTCTTCTGGGGGCAGTGTTTATGCTGACTTAATAAACTGTATTGTACGGCATCCGTCTTCCAGTTCCTGCGTTCGTGAAAAGAAAGTCTTCATCCCATATCTTGAGTTGTCTCGTTGGTATTTCAAAACAAAACGACTTTGGACACGTACAGAGCATAAGGAACCGATTAATCACCTTCATTAATTATGTCATTTATTGAATCTATTTCAAAATGAAGAAACATTTAAATTTGGCTCCAACCTATCTTTCCAGACTGATTCTTCTTCCCAGAAGCTGTATTCTGACCAGAGAGGTTGACTTGCTGCCCCTCATTCTCAGCATTGCATCTACTACCTTTGCCCATGGCGGACCCCCCAGCCTAGAATGGCCTTTTTCCTCTTCCTTTGTTGCCTCCCAGAATCCCTGGCTCCCTTTCAGGTTTGGTTCAAACGCTGCCTCTTCCAAGAAATCATTTGTACCTTCCTCAGCCCTCTTTTTCCCCTCTATCCTCTCAATTATTTTGTATATGTTTAGCATTTTCTTATCTATATACATGCTCATTTTCCTCCTCCCATCTCTCAACTCAATGTAAGCATTTGGAGAGCAAAACTCTGTATGTTTGTCTTTGTATCTGTGGCCTGTATCATGAAGTGAATGTTTAATAAAGTCATGTTTATTTGGGAAAAAGGGTTGGTGGTACAGTGGTTAAAGGGCTGGACTTGGAGTGACTCTGGGCAACTCACTTAATCCTGTTGGACTCAGTTCTTCATCTGCAAAATGGGGATGATAATAATAGTTGTGAGAACCAAACAATATTCATAACAAGCCTTTAGGATAATACCTGCCACATAGTAGGTCCTATTTACATGTTAATTCATTTCTACCTTCCCTTCTCTCTTAATTGAGATTTCTCAAGACTACAAGACTAGGATTGCAGGAATATAGATTTAGATCTTAAAGAGAACATGGAAGCCATCCAGCCCAATTCTGGTTTGACAGATCAGGAAACCAAAGAAGTGACTTGTTTAAGCTCATATAAAAGAGAGGGGCTGGCATTTAAAATGCCAAAAAAAAAGGTCCTCTGACTCAAAATCCAACACTCATCTAAAGCAGAATAACTCAAAATCAGGGAGAAAAACTACAACAAACCAATAACTCTCGAGCTATCTAGATACCTACAGAGCATTTAAAGTATTTCACTTTCTAAACCCCAATGACGGATATAATTTCTGGTATCCTGGCTTATGGTATCACATGGGGAAGCCATGAATAATTCAGAGCCTTTTGCCAAGACTCTAGTGTAAATCAGTCAAATATAGCAACATGATCTTCATGCTGAATTTATAACGACTTAAAAAATTTAGATGGAACTTTTTTTTAAGGGGGGGAAGTGGGAGGAAGAATGTTTCATTTTCCACAGATCAAGTTGCCAGTGAGATGTTTGCATTTCTTATTTTCTTACCTATGCAAAGAGATAAAGTGATAAATTAGTATGGTAGCAAGAGAGAGAGAGAGAAAGAGAGAGAGAGAGAACTCAAAACTTCACAGTGTTATGTTTTCTTTATTAACATACTGATGTGAAACTAAACAGAGAAAGCAATCTAATAACAAACATTCCTTTGAGAAATGTTCAGGGAGCAGAAGGACATCCACTTATTGTTCGCCACATCCGATTGGTCCATATATGGCAATAAAGGTACAATAGGAGGAAGCAGGAAACAGACTGGCACATCGGCAGTATCTTATTAGCGGCTAATGGATATCTGAGAGGAACACGCATCTGATTCTGAATAGTCTGTACCAATCTCCTAAGCAATTACTCTTAATTAGTGGATTCTGTTTATAGATTCAACTTAGTGTACCCTTATGTATCAAAGAGATGGAGGCATCTGGAGTAAGAGAAGTGGTTCTTTTAAAGGAAAAGTGACATATTGGGTGGGTTTTTTTGGGGGAGAAAGAAGACTTGATTTTCTTCTTCACAGCCATCCCCCTCCCCTCCGTGACATCAATTTGCTTTTTATTTCACCACGAGAAAATGGGTAGAGAGATTTTCCAAAGAAGGCTCATGATAAAGGTGCCGGTGGAATTTGTCCCAACAAAAGAGAAAGGCAGTCAGATATAGCAAGTGATGGCACAGGACAGAGATTCTTCCCTTGAATTATCGTTTAACCCTAAAAATTTCCGGCAGGAGCCCAAAGCTAAATACAGCCCTTTGATTCAGGAAAACAGCACCTGCATTCAGTGCCTGCCAAGTGGGAAGGCAAAGGGTGACATGTACTCTGTGACCAGATGCACCGCCATGAAAGAGAGAGAATCCTAAGGGGGATCGCTGGCCCAGTTCAGTCCCAGAAGCTCAGGAGAAGCCCACACCCACAGAGTCAGTCATCCAGGGCTGGATCTGCCATGGGACCTGCCCCTGAAGACACTGCCCCCCCAAAGCGTGCCCTTTAAAAGTGGAAAATTCATCTTGTCTGCTCAGCTCTCTCACTTCTACCTGTTTAAGACAAAGAGCTTTTCTACTTAAGAAAGCAATTCTTTTTCCTTCAGTCATTTTCTATTTTTCTCATTTACAGATGTTTCTAATGCTTTCACAGCAGCCACACCTCTTTGCCTAAGAGCCAGAATTTTTTATCATCGAGCTTATGCAATTCTTTTGAAATAAGGCTGACAAAAAATAATATGATGATAATGATTAGCCATTTGGTTTAGAATTCCAATAAAAGAAAGGGGCTAGATTATATGGCCTCTCACGTCCCTTCCAAATGGAAATCCATGATCTAAGAGAGTATCTACATGGTCCTAGACAAATTACAGAATCGCTTGGCCCCCCAGGCAACTGAAAGTTGCAAAGCAGGTGCGCATCTATATTGGCAGATGGAGCTTCTTCACTAGTAGTCTCTATATTGATGAAATAACAGGGTGGATCCTCTTCCTTGCCCTCCCCATTGCTCCTCCTTCTCCCAGTGCTTAGATGATATTTATATGACATTTTAGGGTCTGTAAAGCATTTTATGAACATTTTCTGAGTAGGGCCCCACCAGACTTTATCATGGTATATTAGGAATTATTAGTCCCATTTTCCAGATGCTGCTCACAGAGGATAAGGGAATCTTCAGGAGTCACTGTCTGCAATGAAATTCAAAGACAGATATAGGATGTAATCCATTGTGTCATATTGCATTTCTAGGATAATGATAATGTCAGGAGCTGTAATATCTATGAACCCTAAGTCGATGTTCAACTATCTGTGTTCTCGGAAGGAGAGCTTTTGATGGAGCAAGCTAAAGTTTTTTCCCTTTATGAGATCCAATAAAAAAAATTAAAGAATGCTGAAGAATCAGGTAAAGTAAGCCTGGTTAACGTGGCATTCGTGACGAGTCAGCAAGTCAATTGTACTGCTTCGGTGGGTCTGAATGAGCAGAATTTTATTTTAGTCCGTCACAACCCATCCCTCCCATGTCCCCAAATTGCTCTTTCTGAGCTCAAAGATCTTCAGATTCAAAGGCATTCACTGGCCTGGGCTCTCCCTAGAAACCGGCTGGGAGCTGCCCCCCTTCTTCCATGCAGCCAGCAACAAAACTCATGGAGTGGGTGTTGGAACATGGCGGTGGCAGAGAGCCGGGGTCCTCCCCAGGAGCCCCTTCCTTCCCAAAACACAGTTCTGGCCCAGTGGCAGTGGTCTATATGTGGGGTGTTGGGAAGGTGTGCACATGCCTTTTATATGTTTAAAAATATCACCTTAGACTGTTTTTTTTGGTAGATTTTTGTAAGGGATAAATTGGAACCCATTGCAGCCTTCTTCAGTAAGCTCCAGTGCTCATAAAGAAAGGCAAAGTATTTACAATTTCATTAATATGGAGAACTAGGCCAAATACCAATACCCTGTCAGCTGATCTGTGGGCCACTCCACAAGACAAGGCTGAATCATGTGCCAAAGGGACAAAAATATTCTAAATGTCATCTAGCCTTGGAGGCTCCCATTGACAGCCTAGGAAGACATATGAATTGCTTCTCAGCATGGAGGGTTTTTAAAAATAAACAATTCATAATGGAAGGAAATGCTAAATTTGTATTAGAAGTGAGTGAAAACTAAAGATTTTTTCATCCAGTTTCTTGAAACCATTCAAGAAGTCTCTAAAATCTATCCCCATACAAAGGTTCATGAGCCCAGAACAAAAGTGTTTAATAAATGTTTGTTGGCAGATAACTAATGCTGCCCACAAATGGAAACTGTGAGACAACCTGAGGCTACAACTGGGTGGGCTTCCACTGCAGGTGAAGCTGGGAGATGGAGGATGTACACCAATCTGGCAGCATCTCAGCCTAATGAATTATTCTTACTCATTGGGGGTTAAGCTTAGCTGTTTCTATACTAGCAGAAGAGTGAAAGTGCCCACTATATTTGGATACCCCATTGCATAATCCCCATTGCCCTGGCCCAGTTGTGTTTTTGAATGGGTTTGCAACAGCAATATAATGGTATAATTGATGTAGAGATTGAAGCAGTATTACTGAGAGAGGCAGTGGCAATATCATGCTTTAGCTCTTCCATGACAATTTACCTCATGTCGTATCTGTACAAAATCTTTTACCTACTAAGGTCCTTGGTTCGGCTGTTGTAGGACTGTGGGATGTATAACTAATGTGTTACGCATTAGCAGAGAAAATATATTAATAATTTATCAGATTAGCAGATTGTCTCCTGACAAAGAGAGTTAGAAAACAGCATACAAACAGGAAAGTTTCACTAAATTAAAAAGGGGGGAAGGAATACAGCTTTGGAGAGAATATCAAAAGGGGGCAATGGATCAGACAAACACAAATTATATCTAATTATTTTGGTTGGGGCTGGTCCTATCTTCATCCTTCTGACATAAATTTTTGGAACTGCTTTTTCAAAGATTAGCATGTATTTGACAGTTTTCTATTTTCTAAAGAGTCAGTGAATAGTCAAGAAAATCAGTGGTCTCTGAAAATCCTAAACTATAATTGGAAGCAAATTGTATTTTCTCCGGAATAAGAGAAGAGAAATTTATTGTGCTTTTTTTCTCTAGACGTGGGCAGCAGCTGAGAAGTGATGTATGTAATCGCTTTTTCTTTTTGGAATAAAATCAAATTGTTTGGATCTGTGTGACAGGAATGGAATCCAATGATTTCATTGATGTGAGCATTCTGAGTGCGGGATCTACCTCCACTGATATGTATCAATAAAGTCTATAATTTAGAGTCTTAGAGATTTGGCTGGGATGCTCAGAGGGTAAGCCATTTGCCAAAGTCTAGGTAGCATATGTCAGATGCAAGACTTTCTGAGTCCAGGGCTATCTACTCCTCTATGTTGTTGGGAAGTCGATCACTTCCAGTATGACCCAACAGAACAATCTGTATGGTTTTTACAAAATGGCTCTATGGCACATGGCACCGGGATCTCTTTTTTGGCTGCTTTAGGCTTCCTACCCTTGATCTGTTTAAAGAGATATGCTGTATATATTCCTGGTTTTCCACTGGGCCGGCATGACAAGCTGTTAGTTGTTAAAGATTATGACCATCATTTTGGAAGCTCTGTTTGCTGGGGATACTTGTCAAAGGAACAATAAGACAGCTGTAATAGGAGAGCATAAGACCATTAAGTCAGGAAGAACAAAAACCAGGTGGTACAAGTTGGAAGATCAAAATAGCAATTTTATAGTCAATATTTTGCTTTACAGGGAGCCAGTAAAGACATTGAAAATGCAAATAATATGTTGAGATAACGCAGCACAAGAAGTGTTTCTCCCACTCTGTGAATCATCTGTCACTGACTATAGCCTTATCAGTTGGGGGCACAAGGACAAAGTTGTAATAATCATGAAATCTGCAGATATCCTGGGCCTTCTCCCATCCACTAATGCTAAAATGCTCAGTGCAATGGAGATTGGCCAAAATCACCGAAGCAAAGGAATCGTCTAGTTTGACCTGATAATGTAGCATCTAGGGTCTATCTTGTCTATTCTAACCATCTTCTCCTTAGTCCTTGGATGGCCGACCTTTGGTTCCCTCTTCAGTAAGACAGAGGAACCATGGAGTGCTGGGAAATGGAGAGGATGGAGTACAAGAACGAAGTTCAGAACACTGGAGAGTGGGACAGGAGGGTGGAGACAAGCATTAATTGTTGTTGTCATTTCAGTCATGGCCAACTCTTTGGGGTTTTCTTGTCAAAGATCCTGGAGGTATTTGCCATTTCCTTCTCCAGCTCATTTTACAGATGAGACAACCGAGGCAAACAGGTTTCTAATTACTTGCTCAAGGCTAGTAAGTGTCGGAAAACAGATTTGAACTCGTGAACATGAGTCTTCCTGATTCCAAGTCTGTGCTTATCATGTAGCTGCCCAAATACCTATGAAGTGCTGATTACATGCCAGGAACTGTGCTAAACATCCTACTTCATTTTATCTGCTTTTATAAGTGAATAAGAAAGTTACTATATGTAAACTCATTTCTTATAGGTTCATTGGCAGTCCGTCCAGGAGGACTCCAGCAGAGATGGGGCAGCAGCCACAATATATACCACGTCCTATTCTCATATGGGGTTAAATTTATCTATTAAGTATCTAGATCTTGCAAAGCTTTTCATTCCATATACTTTGGAGATAGGAGTTTTGTCTGATGAGATATTTGAGGACATTTATTATTAATGTCATAAAATATTATTATTGTTTGTTCTCATCTTTTTTCAAGAAAGATGTGGTAATTAAAATATTGTTCTTAAATTTTCTTGGTTTATGCTGTTTCTGAGCAATTATGGGCAGCCCTTTGGTCTGTGATATTGACCTGGTTTCAATACAACTATTGGTTGAGTTCTCCAGGATGGTTGAGTTCTCTCTTTGTGGGATATAGATTTGTCACCTATAAGTTCATGAAGGATAACTGTCCTTTTTCTGATGTAGGAGTCAAACCACCAGATCATGTATTGCTAGGTATTTGTGGGGTACTAAGATTTTAAAGCTAGACATGATGAGATTCAGAGTTTCTATCATTTCCTTGAACAATCTATTTGTTATTCAGTTGCTTCAGTCATGTCTGATTCTCTATGGTCCCATTTAGGGTTTTCTTGGCAAAGACATCCATTTCTTTCCTCAGCTCATTTTACAATTGAAGAAACTGAGGCACCAGGATTAAGTGGCTTGCTCAGGAGCAGTCAGTAAATGTATGATTGTATGATTAATGTTTGATAAATGTATGACTGAATTCAGGTCTTCCTGAATCCAGGCCTAGCACTGTATTATTCATTGTGCTATCTGGCTGATGAATGATCTCCGACGATCCCTAAATTTTGGCTCCTGAAGGATGGTCTTTTTTCAATGATGGTTGGCAATGATTCAGTCCTAAATTCCATTATAAACAAGTCTGTTTGTATGAAGAAATCCCCAACTCAGCAATTTTTTGGTGTTTATTTTTCAACCAATTTTGTAGGATGATTTCATGCGAATGTTGTCCATGTGAGAGAGCCTTTTGATTCCACACTTAGATCTTAGCCATTTCATGGGCTCCACATGGGAGTTCAGGCCCTCATCACCTCATCTCTTCCTTACTCTAGTCCATCCTCCACTCATCTATCAAGGGTCTTCCTAAAGTACAACTTCCCGTCACAAGCTAGATCCAAACAGGGAGACTTCCAGAAAAATGAGGGTGCTTCTGAATCTCCATTCTAGAGATTCTGTTTGATAACTATGGAGAGATTCCACAGGATAATAAACAAATGACCAGTTTGAGTTTGAGTTTGAGCATGTAGAATACAGAGACCTTAGCTGTCCCACCAACCCAGAGCTGTACTAATCTGGGAACCCCTGAAATCTCCCATTTTCTAGGCTCATCATCCCCCTTTCATCTCCAAGAGTGCTGAAATAGCAGATTAGATAAACTAATGCAGTGTGTTCTTGGACTAGAGATGGAAACTGGATCCATGATTTCATTGGTGAGGAAACTCCCGTACCGATTGCTAACTTGGTCTGGAGAGAGTTGCCTAGAGCTTTGAGAAGGCGACTTGTGCAGAAAACATACTACCTTGTATAACAGAGGCAAGACTTAATCCAGACCAGGACTTGTTGCCTCTCCATACTCTTGGTCTAAAGGTTAGACAAACAAACAAACACAAATGGTGCGACTTGGCAAACTCACTCAGGAGAAGCGGGGGGGGGGGGTGTGACAGGGAGGGGAGAGGAAAATCTAGCGTGAGATTTACACAGGAAATTCAGCTCTCCCAGAGTCTCAGCAACATGCCTTCATTCCCTGTCATTCCCCATCAAGGAAGCTTAGCGGCTGCTTCTTTCAATTTAGCTCAATGCATTCCCAGCTGCTCACTAAATTATAATCTCTAATAGACTTCTAGGAGAGTTGTGAAAGGATGTAAAAAAAGAGAGATTCCCTGGTTAAAGGACAGTGGGAATTCCATAGCATCAGTATAGCAGGGTTAACAAACATCCATGAGTTTTGCAGACTATCTCGTAAACTGTGTAAATTCTTATGAACTATAAACTCCCATTCCTACCCCATCCCTCTTTCCCAGAAACCAATTTACCTTTTCCCAAACAGTTTACTTGTTGGTCTAAAACACTCACTCACATAAACATAATTGCTTCTCTGACCCAGAATAGTTATCCACAGGACGGGGCTCACCCGTCAAATTACGGCCCAGAACATGTGTCAAGTGGAACAAGCCAGCAGGGACTTCTCCTGTTTTCTGTCCTGGGACCATTAACATTCTTCCTTGTGCCCTCCCTGCCTCTCATCCTCATGTACCACTTAGATGAAGCGCAGAGCTGCCACGGATTGACAGCTTTCTCCCTGATTGTTATCCCCTGTGACTAGTCCCTCTGGGCTTTCTGGGGGCTAGCATTTCTTTCCAGCAGAGGTGAAAATAGCACATATTAGTTGAAAGCTGGAGTAGGACCAGGCTTGCAAGGCCAGCGATGGCCGTTTCTCCCGTGCTGATGGAGCTGGGGAAGCAAGGAACCCTGGATGATAGCAAGCCAGTATTTCACAGTCTAAGGAGCTGGGCGTCTTACAGCTTATTCTCCAGTCTTTTCCTCTGGTGAGAGCGAACCAAAGTTACAAGCATTAACTTTGCAGAGAGTTAAGTCTGAGTAAGGTAGAATGAACAAATACTACAGGGCCAGTTTGATAGGAATGGTCCAATGAAGCAGTTTCAAGGGGCTCTAAGACTACAGAACCTACTTCCCTTTTCATGGATTAGTCCCATATCTGATTCCTTCTTGAGCCCCTGTTTGGTCCAGAGAAACTTTGTCACTCTAAGGTATACTATGTTAATTTAGTGCAGAACCTACCTTAAGTCTGATGGCTATCATCTTTTAACCTAATTCAATCCAACAGTTCAATTAAAAAACATTTATCAAGCATATACAATGATGAGTTTTATGAAGCAATGGAGCTAAAAGCCTCCCCCGTGTTTCCCTCAAATCCCACCTTCTGGCCTTTCCTGGTCCTCCCAGGTGGGCTTCACACTCACCTCCCACAACCCATTGCCGTATCCTTCTTTCAGATGGCCATCCATGCTGGACATATCTTGTATATTACATGCTGAGTTAATGAATGTTGTCTTTCCCATTAAAAATGCAAGTTCCTTAAGCAAGGACAGTGTTTTTAGCACAAAAACTAGGTACATGGTAAATGCTTAATTAGTTGACTGATTAAAAAAAATGAAACAATTCCTGACCTCAATGATTGAGAAGAATGGAATACAATATGCCCAAAATTAAAAGAAAAATATTCTATTTAATATGAAGTGATTTTGCTGCTGTCTGTGTCTTAACTACTGACTTATTAGAGCAAAGATCAAAATTAATGAAAAGCTAAAGGAGAGTGTGGAAATGGGGAAAAAAAATCCAGAAATGTGGCATGTAATTAAAAGAAACTGACTGATTTAAACAAGTTACTGATATTGAAAAATGGGAAATAGATGGAGGAAAAGGTACCCATACCAACTATTATTTCACCAGGTACAGAATAGACACATGGGGCATTCCAATAGTCTTCTTTTAGTTTTAAACTGTACTAAGACTTTTGGGACACTCTGTATATCAATAGATATGAATGGGAAATCAATTGACAATTCTACACTATGACTAGTTTTTTGTTTAAAAACAACTGCAAGCCTCTCTATATTTTCTCTGAAAGGTACTCCAAAGTGAATTCTGTGTTTGTCTAGGTTGGATTCAGTTAGGGATGCTTTACTGTACTTAGATCCTGGATCTGTTATTTCAGTTTTCATGTGAGGGAACTCCAGCAGTGTAGATCAGCACCTTTTCTACTTATTCAAATCAACAACTCAAGCCAATAATTCATTAAGCAATTACTATCTGCCAGGCACTGTACTACATTATAGGTATACAGATAATAACAAAAAGAAAGATAGTTTCCAACCTTAAGGAACTTATATTCCTTTTTAAAAAAGATATTTTAAATATTCTTTTCTTTTTAAATTTTAAGTTCCAGATATTCTCTTTTCCTTCCATCTCATTCCCTACCACATGCGACAATATCAATTATACATATTAAATCATTCAAAACATATTTCCACATTAGCCATACTGCAAAAAAAAAAAAAAAAAAAACTAAAGTGAGAAAATTATACTTAAATTAGCACTCAGAATTCATCAGTTTTCTCTTTGGAAGTAGATAGCACTTTTTCAACATGAGTCCTTTGGAATTGTCTTGGATCACTGAATTGATCAGAGTAACCAAGTATTTCACAGCTAATTATCATTACAACATTGCTATTATTATGCATAATGACCTGGTTCTTCTCACATCACTTTGCCATGTTTTGTTTTGTTTTTTTTTCTGAAATCATTCTTATAGCTCACTAGTTATCTCATCATACTCATGTGCCCTAACAAGTCCAGTTATTCCCCAATTGACAGGAATCCTTTCAGTTTCCATTTTTTGCCACCACAAAAGAAGCTGCTGTAAATGTTTTTTTGTGCATAAAGGTCCCTTTTCTTTTTCTTTGCTCTCTTTGTGATACAGACCTAGCAGTAGTGTTGCTGAATCAAAGGCTTTACAGCTTTATAGTCTTTGGGGCATAATTCCAGGACATTCAAGGAGTTTACATTCTAATAGGGGAAGAAAGACAAAAAAGATACAAGAAAGCTGAAAAGTGAAGTGATGGGCAGAGGAGAATGTGGTGGAGAAAATAATCCCTAGAATCAGGAGTGGAGTTTGGAGGGGAATGAATGAATGAGCACAGCTATCATCATTTAAATTGGAGGTTCCAAAAAGGGGCCTCAGACTACCAGGGAGGGACCGTCCATGGTGAGAAGGCCGCTGGGACATGGCGGAGAAAGACATCTAGAGAGAGCTCAAAGCTGTGAGATTGTAGGTGCTGTGTCCCATTTGTATCAGAGATGGGACAGAAGCTTGTCTTCTTGAGTTTGAAGAAGTCCTTTATGCTCTATCCCACATTGTCTCTCTTTGGATTTGGTCATGTTAAAGACTGATTGGTCTAGGACCACATTCATGGCTCTTGCATATTCAGGGTATCATAGCAATAATAGTTAATATTTATATAATGTTTAAATTCTGCAAAGTGCTTTTGATATATTATCCCCTCTAATCCTCATGACAATCCTGGGAAGTACATGCCATTATTATCCCCATTTTACAGAGCAGGAAATTGATACTGAGAAAGTTTAAGTGGCTTGTCTAGGAACTAAAGATCTTATGGACTTTTGCATAGTCAGTTGACCCATTAGGTCAATCCGACTTGCTTCCTGTACTGGACAAAGGCCAAAGAAAGGTTCTTTTGTGGCTAGATTTCAGCTGGAGTTTTGGCACTGAAATACTATCTTCCATTACTGACGAGGTCCCTTACTGAAGGTATCAGAGCTTTGTGGAATATGGGTATGAGAAGCAGATTTTATGTCCACTCAGACCCCAATGTGCTTGGGAATTGGGAATCCACTGCAAATAATCAGGTACATACAACATAGAGACAGCCTAGATCAGAAGTTATCCCAGTAGGAAGGCAGGAACAGTAGAAGGGACTGGAAAAGAATCTTTGCAAAAGATGGGATTTGAATGGAATCTTAAGAGAAGTCAGTGAATCTCTTAGAGATGAAGAGGGAGAGCATTCCAGGCAGGGGGGACAACTAGTGAAAAACCAGTGAGACAGGAGATGAAGTGTCATGTGAGGAGACCAGAGAGTCAGTGTCACTGGGCTTCCAAGAATGTGAAAGAGAATAAAATGTCAAAAGACTGGAGAGACAGAGAGGGCCCAGGTGACAAAGGACACATATTTGATTCTGGAGGTAATAGGGAGACACTCGAGCTTATTGAAAAGTAGGGAGGTGCAGGGGCAGATTTGTCTTTAATGAATATCACTGCGGTACTTGAGGGAAGGGTATACTGGAATGATATTTCTTGTCTGAGAAGGGGCTTCTGCTCCCTGACAACCACCAGTCCTGGACCTTGACCTTTTGATGTTCACCACAAAGCATCCTTCTTTCTTTCCTCCTCTGCCATGCAGACTCTTCCGTATGTCCAGTGGACAAGGGATGGACCCTCTGCTGGCTTGCCCACTGCCAGCTGGCTTCATTGCTGTCCCTACCCCTCCTCAGTCTTTGTACTTTTCTAGCCTAGTCAGATTAGCACACCCTGATTTATAAAAATCTGTGTTTTTTTTAATACATCAGATAAAATGGGGATAATTATTTTCATTATAAAAGAATTCTCTTCTAGGTGACGGGAGGTATGGCATCCATCCATCAATCAACCAACAAGCACCTATTAATCCTCTGCTTTTTGTCAGCCACTGTGCTAGGTGCTGGGGATCCAAAGACAAAAAAATTAAGTGCTCTGTCCTTGAGCTATTTATATTCTTTTGGGGAAAACAACCAGCCCAAATATCAGTAATTATATACATATATGTACAGTAAAGGCAAGGTGATTTCCAGGAGAGTCAATGAAGGGGCTTAGTGGATAAAGTGCTGGACTTGGAGCCTGAAAAACCTCAGTTCAAATCTGGCTTCAGACACTTACTACTTTTGTGATCCTGGACAAGCCACCTAACTTCATGATCTACCTCAATTTAGTCATCTGTAAAATGTGATAATAATATTATCTACTTATCAGCATTGCTGTGAGGATCAAAAGAGATGATGAAGTGCTTATAATTATAAGACATTATATTAAATGCTAATTCTCCTCCTCTTTTTCCCTATTAAAAATCTAGATTAAAGAATAAGTGGCCTGTCATTACAGGCATTTCTAACCATCAAAAAAGAAAAACACCAAATTCAAATATTAGGTAAAGAATCCATGTCCTAGTGGAAAAGGAGTTGACTTCAGACTATGGAAAACCTGAGTTCAAGTATTGTCTGACACATTGGCTGTAGAACGTTGGGAAAAATCCCTCCATGACCGGCACAGTCACCTCTCTAAGAAATCAGATAGATAGTAAGGTGCTGATCTCTGTTGGAAGAGGGAATTTATTTCTTCACTGGGAGGTCTATATACTAGTGAAATTATAGCACATATACGGACACAATTAATAAACGGCCATAATAAAAATCTATAGGAGGACATGGATGAGAGTCAGGACCAGAAGGCGTGGATAGATTGTGATCTGCATGTGGGACATTAGATTAGAGCCGGACCTTGGAGGCTGTTGAGTCAATCTCCTCGTTTTGCAGCCGAGGCTTCTGAGAGACAAAGAGATGCAATGGTTTCTCTAAGCCCCCGCGTGTGTCTGAGGTGGGTTTCACTTCCAGGACTTCTTGCCTTCCAGACCAGCCCTGCCTCCATGTGGTGGGGGGACCGGCTTTCCAAACTGATAGATCACTGATCTCACAAAGATCGGGCTCGAAGGAGCCGTCACAGAATCTCAGGCTTGCGATTTCTACCTCGCCCAGCATCCTAATTCAAAAATCAAGCCTTGAACAAGTCAATCAGGGGAGTGACTCATGTTGCTAAATGGAGCCCTGGCTTATTTCGAAGGTTTAAATGAAAACAGTGTGAAGTAAACATGTGTTAAATATTAGCGCGTTTCTTGTGTTATCGGGAACATGTTGGCCCAACACAGACAATCAAGACCGGGGGAGTAGCAATTTACAGACCAACGTGTAAATTGCCGCTTCTGGCAGGGTTGATCTTTACCGCTTTCTTCCTCCTTTTTCCCTTCACTGTCAGAGCACTGTCTGAAAAAGACTGGTCCCAAAGCCTTCGGAGAGGAAGGAACTATACGCTTTGAGCAGTTTCTTCCCCCTTTCCCTGTCTTTCATCTGCACAATTCTGTAACCGGAGTATCCTTTAAGAGTCTCCAAATCCCCATTCTGACTCGGGGGGCTCCGCCAGATGTCTGGGAATTGCTTAAAGAAAAAGATCTCTTGCTCCCCAAAGACAGGATTTCAGAATGAACCCAAGATCTATCGTCTGAAGTCAAAACAAATCCTTCACGACCACGCTCAGCACAAGGCTTTTATGTTCAGGTGTGCAGCCTCGCCTCCCTTGGATGAGACGTTGCATGCGATCCGAGGTGAAAGAGAGGCTCTGAATCACATGGCTTTGCCTTCTGGAGACAATGGCTCTTTTCAGAGAGGGGCTCTGCAGTTCTCCCCAACAGAAGCCTCCTTTACATCCCCATTGGCCACTGCCTTCAGCTCCTATAAAATGCTTCTGCTTAGTCAGAGCAGAAGGCCTGGGACAGCCTGGGCAGGAGAAGGCCCTGCACGGTGGCCAGGTACCAGTGGGAACATAAGATGCTTCACTTCCTGAGGAGACCATTTATTGTTATAGGTTTTTTGGAATGGGTAAAAATTACAGCCAGACCTGGTACCATAACTATACTATTTCATCAACAAGAAATAGTTTATAATTTATAATAACTTAAATGAATAATAACTGACATTCACATGGTGCTTTAAAGTTTGCTAAGTGATTTACACTAGTCTCATCTGGTTCTCAAAATAATCCTTTACACAAAGGGAATAACTGATTTCACTGACTCAGGGAACTTCCAGACTAGGAAACTCCCTCTATCAGGGTAGAGAGCACCCTCTCTATAACTCATGGTCTTAGAAAATTGTCTGTAACAGAAGTGTCAAATACCACATGGCCCACAATACCCCTGGATGTGTCCTGAAGCAGATTAAAATGTAATTGGGAAATTTTAGCAAACAAATGAAAATATAATACAACACTGATAATATTGTTATACATTTTTCTAAGTCAATATCCTGGGGAAGCGAGGTGGTGAAGGAGGAGAACCAGGTTTGGAGTCAGGAAGATCTGAGTTCAAATCCAACCTCAGACTCTTGGCAAGTCACTTACCCCTGTTTGCTTCAGTTTTCTAATCTGTCAAATGAACTGGAGAAGGAAATGTCAAATTGCTCCAATATCTTTGCCAATAAAATTCCAAATGGGATCATTTGGACATGACTGAAATGACTTAACAATAAAGGCAATATACAGGCTGGGATCCTTAGCTATGGTTTAGAGGTGTCTGTTTCTATATGAATGTGACACTACTGCTCCAGAACACTAAGTGACTTGCTCAGGGTCACACATCCTAAGTGTCAGAGGCAAGTTTTCAGAGTTTCTAGAACAGTTCTTGACCAACTATCCCACATGCTGAGAGGTTAAGTGCTACAAATATTATCATTCCCAATGGATATAAGAAGGAACTGAAGCTGAGAAATTCTAAGGCATTTTCCCACCATCACAAAGATGCCAAGAGGCAGGATTCAAACCCAACTTTCTGTTCACTCTGACGTCAATGCTCTTTTCAATCTATCACATAGCCTTTCAATGTCTTCATAAAGGAAAATATAAACTCTGCTCTCATTGGGTCCTTTAGTTAATCAATAGACTTATAATCAATTTGGCCAGATTTCTCAAGTTTTCTTCCTTCCTATTAAGTTATCAGGCTTTTATAACTAAAGGAGATGCCATCATCTGTCTACTGAAAACCATTTCACCATAGAAACAGAAAAAATATGTTTATAATCTTGAAAGAAAAGAGAAATTAACTCAAGAAGCTCTCATTTGATATCACTTAGAAGTGCTTGAATTCCTTCTGGACAAAGCCCCAAGTTTGTTTGTATTGAATTTATTACGTAGTTACTACAAAAATAACAAGTCACTCAGGAACTTCCAGAAGTAAGTTATATCAAAAAAGTTGGGCAGAATCATGACTACAAGAACAATTTAAGAGATCTTGCCCTGGACCAGTATTTCTTTTCTAAGAGTTTATCTTGAAATAGTCTCATTACCTCTCTACCAGACTAAAAAGTAAAGTTTTTTTTCTATTATGTGCTTTCAAGTCATAAAACCCCCAATGCTTACCTCATTACTTATCGGCTTAAATCCAAAATCCTTAGCTTGCCATTCAAGATCTTTCACATTCTGTGCTGAAAATAACCTAATTTGGTTTTCTCTCTTGCTATTCCTCTATTAAAACTTTCCTGTCAAACCAGATTGGAATCTTCATTGCACTCTGATCATGTAATTTGTATTCCAAATTATTTACCTTTGTTCACATTCTGCCCTTCTGTGAACTCAACTCATTCTTAATGTTCCATCATAAATTCCATTTCTGAAGCCTTCTGGAACAACACTAGCCTGAAGTATAACGATCTCTCCTTACTCTGAGCTTATAACTGTCATTATCTCTATTATTTGTTGCTTCCATGTGATAAATCTATTGGCATTTTAGGATTATAAACCCTTAAGTTAAGAATTGAAAGGGGCTTTGGACATTATTTTGTGCTGTTATCCTATATGGTTAAAGTTGATATTGTTTTTGTGCTTTTCATATATAATGTTTTATGTACACGGCTTCTACCATGAAACCCAAACCTTCTTTCCTTTCCCTAAATAGACTCTGCTTCCACTTAGTACATGGGCTATTTAATACCCTTACACTTAGCTACTCAATTTGACCATGTTACTCAGATTTCCTCCTATTAAGTTGCCAGGCTTTTGCAACTAAGGGAGAGTCCATCATCTGTTTACCGAGAGCTATTTCACTATAGAGATTGAAAAAAATGATTATAGTCCTCTTGACAACTGTGACCTTCTACTTTCCCTGATGCTATTAGGTATAATATTATTCAAAGGCAATTCAATTGAACAAATATTAACTGCCTACTGCATGTAAAGAGAAGACACTAGGCTATGTATAGGAAAGACAAAAATAGAAATAAACAGGGTCTTCCCTTGGGGAACTTGTTATATCATTTGGGAGAAGGAAGATATACGTAAAAATATAAGATATTTGCAAATTAAGCATAAATCATTTGTATTTATATAGTAGGGAACTTGATAAATATTTATTACTGGGGAGGATATTAGAATACAAAGGCATGAATGAAATGATTCTTGCCTTCAATGAGTTTATATTCTATTGGGGAAAACATACATAACAAGGCAGTTTCAGTGCAAAAGCCTGAGTAGTTGTGAGGGAGAATAAGGAAAGGACACGTATGGGAGAAAAATTGGAAACATCAGTGCCTGTTGTAGATTAAGTTTTATAAAGTATAAAATACTGGCCCTAATTTTAAAAAATCAACAACAAAAGTCATACTAATGTGTAAATTCATTTTAAATTTCATTAAATTTTTAGAGAGTATATTAGTTGAGTTCCTGAATGAAATTATTGCAAAGGCATTTTATCCTTTGATTTCCTTCAAAGCCTATCATATTATCTGGTACAAAATTAAAGTTTATTAAGATTATTTTTTGCATTTCCTTGAAATTCCTTTAAATAAACAATGCAGCATATTATAAAGCAGATCCTCCATAGAAAGAATCCCTGCCACTTAGGGGTGAGAGCAAAAGGGAAAGAACTCTCTTTGAGAGAGAAGATCTGATCCAAGCTGTTTTCTAAAGGAGCCAAATCCCTTCAAAGCCAATTCATGAGTTACCAAATCCAAGAGCAAAGCTAGAGAAAAAGAAAAGGAATATGGAAGAGTGACCTAAAGCCAAGGAAGTCAATATGGAATCAGAAAGAAACCTCTTAAGAGGAAGCAGTGACAAGACAGTTTCTACCACTCATTCCCTGCTCCCAAGACAATATTCTTTTATGGCATAATGGTACTATAGAATCTACTTCATTCCTTTATTGCTTTGGAACACCTCCCTCTTCTTGTATGATCTCTACCTAAAATTTGAAGCTGTAATTTGATGAGGGGAAACAATGTTTGAATGGTCCTACTGATTGGCAGTATGCACCTTGCATTCTGGTTCCCATGTTCTCTCCTTATGTCCATATCCCTGCTGACCAAATAGATACTAAAAATGGAACAATCCCAACATTAGAAAAGCAAAAAATCTCAGAGTTGGAGGGATCAGGGAGGGGACCAGGTTATAATTGAACAAAGCTATTTTATAACCAAATATAAGTTTCAGGGATTATTTTGGTTTTGCCATTGTATTCCAGCACCTCATAGTGTGGCATTTTGCAAATATTTATTGGATTCAATGAATTGACAATATTACTTAGAAATGGTCATCTGGCCTTCCCTAGGAGACCTCCAATGTCTCTCCAAATAATTCACTTGACTTATATAGCACTCATCTTTAGGAACACTCTGCTTGCATCAAGTTTAAATTGTCTTGTCTATGACTTCTAAATTTGTGTCTAGTCCTGTTCTTTGGGGCCAACCAGAACAAGTGTGATCCCTCCTTTCTGTGACATCCCTTTAAATACTTGAACACGGGTATCATGTGTCCTCTAAGTCTTTGCTTCTCTTGGCTAAACACCCTAGATTCCATTGATCTCTGTATGGCATAGGCTTTTTCCCCTTGCAATCTGCTTGCCAATGTGCTTCTTAAAACATAATTTCCAGAATTGAAAACAGTAATCAAGGTGTGGCTTCAATAGGACAAGGCACAGCAAGTCTGGAACACACTTTGTTCTTAACATTGTCTTTTTAAACATAGTCTAAAATTGACCCAACATTTCTGATCACCATGAGGTAAAGACATTCTGTTGTATTTTCCCCCTCCACATGAATTGCAGGTGATCCATGACCCCAAAGAATTAAGACTCCCTTCTTTAGGACTGATACCTTCATTTTACAAATAAGAAAATGGAGTACAGGGAGGTTTTGAGTTACTCAAGATCTCATATGTAGTTAGTGACACAGCCAGGATTTGAACTCAGGGGCTTTGAAAAAGATGCTTTTTCCATTTTTTTTTACCATATTCAACAGACCATTGGAAATAAGGGAAGGGATGCATGGAAGGGGCTGTGGATTGGAACAACGTACCCTAATTTTCCCTGTTCCCCCAAATCTTTTTTCCTCTCCCTCTCACAATGGTTCTTTATGCCTTCCTCATAAGCCTTGTTACAAGATGTGTCTCCTTGATCTTGCCAATGGCAAAAGGCTTCCTCAGCAACACAATTTGTTTCTCTTCATTTTCAAGGAAAAATAAGAGCTGATGCTTTTGGCTCAAGTTCTCAAATAAGAATTGTAAAAGCCATTTGGGCCTCCTTTCTGCTGCAACCAGCCAGCTTGGCAAGTGACTCCACCCAGTCCCCCCCTTAAAAAAATTCCTCTGGTGAACCAGATCCATCAACGCCTTTTGATTCCTGAAATCTAAAACCATCCCAAATATATATTTTTAGCAGATGAGAAGCTTTGCAAAATTATGGCATGCCAGACGGGTTTAGACAATTCATCTGGTATGTTGAAGCTAATTAGACATGCAACATAAACACGGCCACGATAAAAATGTACAGCGAAAGCATTGCACAAACAAGATGACTATAAGGCCCTTCAGCTGACAAAAATGTTTAAAAAGAAACAAGACGACGCCAAGATTTTTCTTCTAAAGCTCAATTTTTTTCAAAGAAGGAAAGTGTGAGATCTCTAACATGAGCCAAGTTACCCGAAGGCTTGCTGTTAAATAGTGAATAACCCAAGTCAAACAAGGGATGATTGGGAGCTTGAGGGGGAAGGTGCTTGGCTCTGACTGTGTCTTGTTTCACTTGGCTGGAAGGCTGTTAACCTTTTGCGAAACTTGGCTTTTTTCTGACTTTTGTCTCACCTTGTGTAACTATTTGGCTTATAGATTTCTATGGAAGCCTCTGGTTCCTGAGCAGCTTTCTCTTTCCTGTTATAATGAGCAAAGACATTTGGAGAAACCAAAGTCTGAAAATAGTGACTGTTAATACACTTTCCCCAGTGTTACCGACATCCTCTAAGTTTTCCTAATAGATGATCCAAGAATATAATCGGGATGAGCCAATCTTGACCATCAATCAATCAATTTATTCATTCATTCACCTACACATCCACCTATCCATCTATTCATCCATCCATCCCTTAGTGTGGTATTCAGAAGATCTGTGTCCATGCTCTAACACTTATTCATTGATTCTCAGTTTTCATCTATAAATTGGGAATAACCATACTTGCTCTATCCTCTTCAAAACTTGACAGAAAAGTGATTTGTGCACATGGCAATGCTATGATCCATCAACAAGCAATCATTTGATCTATGGACAAGTATATATTAAGAGCCTATTAAGTCATACGACAGACACTGTACTGCCCTAGGATACAAAAACAAAAGAAAATAGTTCTTGACCTCTAGTAGCTTACATTTATTTAGATATGACACATATAAGTATGTATGCTAAGTGAAAAAACAATCACACTTGTGATTTAAATCATCAGTGAGGGAGATCCTGAAGAACATCCTTTCTTGATACACCCTCTTTCCAACTCTGTGCAATGCTTTCCACATAGTAAGCTCTTCATAAATGCTTTTTAATGAATTGTTTTGAGTTTTGTTCATTCATTTTGAGTTTTAAAGTTTCCAGTAAGAAGGAACAAAGTGTATCATTTGTCTAATGTTACACACCCAGTATAATCCGAGGCAGGATTTGAACGTAGGTCTTCCTAACTCAAAAGGTAACTTTTTAGCCACCTTTCATATAGAATTTATGCAGAATACTAAAAAAAAAATAAATATGGCGGCATTTGTGACAGGGAAAAGGAGGAGTCATACAAAGTGATTTCTTCTTCTTGAATGGAGTCAGGTGGTACTTGAAAAGTGTCCAGTTTTCATGCTACTGGAAGGATCCTCAAGAACTCCATGTTACCTCCATGTCCTGATGATTTCTGTGTGCCCACTGTCCATGAACCAGTCTAGCTAAAGTTGAAGATTTTTGTGACCAGGTTGGCTCCAGGTAAATCATTCATCTAAGGTTAACTCACAAAAACTTCCTGGTGATCAAGTGAGATATTTGTAAAGCATTTAGCCCAGAGCTTGTCATGGGGACTTAAACTGCTTGTTCCTTTTCCTCCTCCCTTCTACTTTGGTCCAGTAGGGTCATGAATAGCTGTAACTCACACTGATGATATAATGACTTATGGAAACAAAAGAGTAAACTTTTTAGCATTAGATATAGCTTAAGTTCAAATGAGATCTAGAAGCTTGCCATCTAGATGGGAAGAAAAGATGCTTCTCTGTATAACAGAAGTATCTTAAGTGTCCTAAGTATGATCTGGCCAGTAAGAAGCACTCTGGAACTTCAAAGGTGAAGTTTCTAGTTGGGCTTATTATCATGGAAGGCTTCAGAAGCTTCAGAAGGATGACATTTTCAGCAGAATCTTAGAGGATAGGTAGGATTTCTGTAGCTAGTGACAGTCAACAAGGCTTTCCAAACATCAGATATCGTATACCTAAGTCTCATGATTCCACTAAGTAGAATTCCAGTGGATAAGACTGTATACAGTGTCTTTCCTTCATAGGGAGCAACAAAATGTCAATGTCACTCTCCTGTACCCCTGATCAAACCCTGTTTGTCCTTGGTAGGCATCTGATCCTAAACAAAATCAAGGAATAAGCTTCCCCTGTGGCTCATTCCCATTGATAGTGAGGTCCTGTACAAATCCAGGGAGATAATACTAATAGCAGAGGTTTCTAGTGACCCACTCTAGGGTGGACTTACAAATCCTTAAGATTTATTTGGAGTCACAAGTAGCTAAATTAAACAAATGAGGCTACCAAAAATTAGCTTAGAGGAAAAATATCAAATAGATATGATTATTAAGTAACTATCCATCATTCTATCTCTGTCTCTTTCCTCCTCCTTTCCTTCTCTCTTCCTTCCTTCCCTCCCTTTCACATTTTCTTCTTTTCTTCCATCCTTCCTTCCCAGAACAGTGTTGTGCACTAGATGGGCACTATACTAGTATCTCCAAATGTTGACAGATGGAAATAAGACCAAGGAGTCCAGGCAAAATGAATACCCCCCCACAAACATCATGATCTGGCTCCTTACACACAGTTGTTCATCCAGACCTGCCTCAACACTCCCTCCCCTTCCTTTCGTTTGCTACACGATAACAAAGAGATTTACAGTACCATCTCCTTAGTGAAATCTTCTGTTGTTCCCAGCTTACAATTGGGAAAACAAGTTGGGAGTGTGGAGAGAAAAGATGTAAGAGTCAAGAGCACATTTAAACACAAAGGCCTGAAGGCTTCTATGTACTCGAAGCTACTCTGCAGTTTAGTTATCGCAACAAAAGCTGAACCTAAAAATTCTGATTCTAAATGAATCCATTATATATTTATGTTCCAGACTTTGTTTAAAAGCAAATGGAAGCCCAGGGAACTCAAAACCACCCAGAAAGGAGAAACAATATCATTAATGTCATAAAAATATATTGAGGGTGACAAAGAAAAATAGATTTGGGGGGGGGGTATGAAAAATTCCAAAGTGTGATTCTCAGAGCCAACAGCCTTTGTGTGGAGGCAAAACATCCTGAGACTACTCTTGGGCTTGGGGGATGGCCTTCATCTTCATGAGGCTCCTAGCAATGGGGCCCCAATGCAATCCACAAACGGGGAAGTTGCGAGAGTAATGCTGTGTTAAAATTCAGAAGCAATCAGTGACCATTTATTGTGAAACAAAGAAAAGAAGGCATTATAGAAATGAGCACAACAATGGATGAGATTTATGCAAATTGCCCATAAGAATTATTTGCAAAAATTCCTCTGGTATGAGACTTAACTGTACGGTTAGAAAACCAAGTTCATGGCTTGCTGGTCTGCTAGGTGGGCTCCATGGCTGTGACTGCCTGATTTAGCCACGCCAGCTCTCCCACCAATCTGTGCCCTTTGCCACAAGCTATGTAGAGAGAGGGAACCTGTATGGATCAGTCCATATTCATTAGAAGGACAATTAAATAGAAAGATGGATGAACAAATAGGCACAAAGACCACTCTAAGTATGGATCCTTCTGAAGATGGGTCAGTAGCATCTCCCAGATGTGGTTAATAGGACATATGATAGGGATTTTATTTAGAAACTTGTGAGTTTTTCCAATTATCCTCAATTTGAAATTTCCTAGTTTTTCAAATTTTTCTCACCTGGGAATTTCTGCTGCTAGGAGTGGTGGGGGAGGACTATTAAATGGCTTAGCAGAGTGATACAACGATTCTGCACAAAAGAAGTGAAGGGTCAGGTTATTGGCAACCCATGGAGTTGTGTATGGTGATTGCCTGAGACTCCCTTATCTAGGACATTTGGAGGTTCTCAATTCTCTTCCCCCAGTGCCAGAATTGTCAAGCTGAAGAATGGGAATATCTCAGCCCAAGGGGGATGAATGGCTACCCTTGAAGAAGATAGGGAAGACAGGATGAAGTAGAAAGAACAATGAAGTGGGAATTAGTGGAGTCAGGTGCACTTTCACCTTAGCCATTTACTGCCTGGGTGACTTTTTGCAAGTCATTTCTCTCTGGCCTCAGTTTCCTTAACTTATAAAAAGAGGGTTGGGAGAAAACTAAATGGTCATTAGTCTTCCAGTGGTCCTCACCTGTGTCCCCCTCAGCTCCGAATCTATGAATCTCAAAGCTTTTTAGTGCCAGACTTCTGTAACTTTAATAGTGACTGATATTAATGAAACATTTTAAGGTTTGCCAAATGCTTAGTACACATTGGCTCGTTTGAGCTGCTAAATAATAATACAGCAGATGCTTCAGGTATGATTGCCCCACTTTCACAACTAGAGAAATAGAGGCCTATGGATAACACAGAGATAGAATCAAGATTTAAACGCAGGCCTCTCAGGAGGCTGATTTGCTTTCCACTGTAAGAAGTGAATGATATCAATGAACAACCATATGTTGAGTTCCTCCTACTAGTCCAGGAATGATACTAAATGCTAGGGCTGCATTCACAGAGAACAAAGCAATTTATAATTGTGCGAATCTGACAAAGCCATGAACAAGACATTATAGAAACTGTCCCACCCCAAGAATGAATAACCTGGATTAGAAATCAAGAACTGATTGATGTTTTCTCTGGTTTGCAAAGAGTTCCTTCCTCTTTCCCTCCCTCTTTCCCTTCCTTCCTTCCTTCCTTCCTTCCTTCCTTCCTTCCTTCCTTCCTTCCTTCCTTCCTTCCTTCCTTCCTTCCTTCCTTCCTTCTTTTCTTTTTTGCTGAGGCAATTGCAGTTAAGTGACTTGCTCAGAATCACACAGATAGGAAAGGTTAAGTGTCTGAGACCACATTTGAACTCAGGTCCTCCTGATTTCAGGACTGGTGCTCTCTCTACTGCACCACCTAGTTGCCCAAAGAGCATCCTTTTTTAGGAAATGATGGTGATGAATTGTGTATCTCCTCCTCTATGAAGACTGCAGAACTGGAAGGCTGATTCAGGGTCATCAACTCATAGCTCAGCAAGATTCCATTTCTGAAGTGGTCACCCATGGTTAACTTGAAGATCCCATTGGTGATGATTGACCCACTACCTCCCAAAGAGCCCATCATTCCATTATTGGTGAGCTGTAATTGGCAGGAAGTTTTTTTTTCCCCTTACAAAGAGCCAAAATCTACCATTTTGCAATTTCCTTTCATTTCCCCTCTGGGACTAAGCAGAAAAAGTCTAATCTCTCTTCAAGGTGACAACCCTCTTATGATCTGCGAAGGCTACAATTAGATTCTTTTTTAGGTCATGTGTTTTCTAGCCTAAAAATCCCCAGCTCTTTTGACCAATCCCCATGTGGCCCCGTCTCCAGCACTCTCTCTATCCCACAGACTATACTGAGAAAGAAAAAAACAGAGATACGACATTTGTTAGCAGCTTTAGAAGAGGGAGGTTTTCTTCTCTCCTTGACACAAAAAACAGATGCTACTGTACGCTTGTTCCAATCACTTATTTTTTCAGAGTTGTTTCCCTTTGTTTTTAGCCACAGTTTTGCCATCTCTTTTATAATTGCACACAGGAGAGGAGAAATCTGCACAAATCTGGTTAGCCAGCTTCAAGGTCTCCCGGTCAGGAATATGGTTCTCCAGTAATATTTTAAAGGAAACATTACTTTCTTCAATTATAAATAGAGGTCACAGCAATTTCTGCCCAGACCCCTAAATGTTTTATGATGTTTTTAATGAAAAAAAGGCAAAGGAGCCAGATCTCCTATATATCATAGGCACCATTGCAGCAAAAAAAAAATTATAATAAAATCTATGTACTCTACTTCATTTTCAACTGGCAATGAATCTATTGAAAATGTAGCCATTTATTATGTGGCTCATTTCTTACATGAATTCAGGGAAACCTCTATAGGAAGGGCACCTGCCCAGAAGGTGTACTGTTACTGCTGATAAGAACAGTACCTTGTGGCCTTGTACATCAACACCTAGCACATTACCTCACACAGAGAGGACATTTAACAAATGCTTGTGGAATTGATTTGATATTTCCAAAAGTTCCTTCCCTCTCTCACTTCTTTCCCCTTCTCTTCATTCCTTCCTTCCCTTATATTTTTGGTGGACCACTTACTATATAGGTGATTTCCTTAATCAGCGATTGGTTTTTACAAGAGGCATTTGGCAAATTTTGGTCAGACACAAAACATTTCATGAGCGTTTCTTGGGCCCACCAAAATGTCAGAAACCTAGAATCTTAGAGCTGGAAGGAAGACCACATTCAACAAGGAATTACCTACCAAGTGGACATTCAGTCTCCACTTCAAGGAGAGGACCTGTGATCATTTCAGACATCCCATCACACTTTTGGGCAGCACTAAGTGTTAGAAAGCTTTGCCCAACATTTCCCAAAACTGCCTCTGAAACTTCTGCCCACTGCTCCTGAATCTGAGCCACACGGCCAAACAGAATAAATCCAAGCTCTCTTTCATATGCTATCGTTCAAATATTTGAAGGCAGTTAACAAGCTCCCCAGAGTCTTCTCCAGTCTAAACACTCTTCAGTTCCTCCAAATGATTTTCATGGTATGAACCTGATACATGATTATTTCTTAAAATAAGAGGACTTGGAACTATTGAGAGCTGATTACTGGGATTTACCAGAATTAGAATTTCCCAAAGTGAAGAAGTGATTTTCCCTTCAAATTTACAATGTTATGAACCAAATCAGTTCCATTTGTTCAATAATGAAGAGAACCAGCTACACCCAGTGAAAGAGCACTGGGAAATGAGTGTGAACCACAACATAGCATTTCCACTCCCTCTGTTTTTGTCTACTTCCATTTTTGATTTCCTTCTCAGGTTATTTTTAGTTTCTTTCTAATCTGATTTTTCTTGTGCAGCAAAATAACTGTATGGATATGTATACATATATTGTGTTTAACATATACTTTAACATATTTAACATGTATTGGTCTGCCTGCCATCTAGGGGAGGGGATGGGGGAAAGGAGGGAAAAAGTTGGAACAGAAGGTTTTGCAAGGGTCAATGCTGAAAAATTACTCATGCATAGATCTTGTAAATAAAAAGCTATAATAAATTTTTTTAAAAAGAAAAAAAAATTAACAATGTTTCCTACAATCTTTTCCTGTCTTTAGAGAGAGCCCTATCTCATCATGTCTTTTCTTGTGTCCTTACCTCCTATGTCTGACTTGGACCCCAATTGTTTTCTTTTATCCTCTGCTTAATTCCCTAAAATCTTACCATCTTTTTTTGTTGCCATTGGGTTAGCTCATTTGTATCTTATCTTCCTCTAAATTTTGTTCATCTGCCTATTTGCGTAGAAAAACTATTTATCCATCCCATAAATATGCTTTTGCTTGCTCTTTGGCTTTAAATCTAACTTGCCATAATCATTCAATGATGAGTGGAAATTACTAATGTCTTACTGCTTTATTTTCCTTCTGGTTTCTGAATATTCTGCCATATTTGGGATCCAATAATAAACCAGATGATTTTATAAGGCCATAGATTTTCATCATTAGTTTTCTATTGCTCCTAAGTCTGATATATAAATTATGAGCTATAACTTCCCATAGAGATTCACTCTTTTTAAATTGAAATGAACCAAAATGAATTATAAATTTTATAAAGACAAAAGCTGTGGTGCTACAGGGAACATCTAGAGAGAGTCAGAATGGATCAACCATTGGAGTAATGCCTGATAACTACTTGATGTAAAAATGTAATTGTTACTAGTGTGATAACTAAGAAAGAACAAGTGAAACAAGCCTCTGTCTTCCTCCTCTCTGCAGACCTTCAAAAGGTCTCTATTGACTCAAGAAGAGAATAAAAATTTCCTAACCCAACATTTAAACCTCCTACTGACCTTTTCAGCCATATTTCATGCTATTCCCCTTCACACATTCTACTTTGAAGTAAGATAGTCTACAAGCTTCTGTTTCCTGAGCTCTGAATGCCATCCTGCCTCATAATTTTGCCTAGGGAATCCTCCATACCTCAAATACTTTCTCCCCCCCACCACTAGGAGTCTTTAGCCACATATAAAGCTCAGACTAAATATTACATATCTATATGAATGATAAAAGTACTTTCAACATTTATCAAGTGTATACTGTGTGCCAGGGACCCAAAAACAAAATATGGCTATATGTATGCATGTGCATTGTTGTAAATATAAATATTTATACATATGAACATATATATATATATATATATATATTTAAATATAGAGATAGAGATAGATATAGTCTCCATACTAAAGATGTCTTTTCCTGTCTAGAATGCACTCTCTCCTTAGCTTGGCCCCTTAGAATCCTCTAAAGTAAAGCTTAATGACTACTTTTTTTTTTAATATGAAGCATTTTTTAGCCCTTCTCCCCTACCAGATGTGGACCTTCTCTTTCTCTTCAAATTATTTTATCCCTTTATGCACACAGACACACAGACATACACATATGTATAGGGACTGGACCTGTAATTTCATTGGTATAGGAAATTTCCAGATGAGGAAACTGCCTCTACTAATGTAGATCCACACCTTCTCTGACATTTTTTAATTTTACAGAATTGCCCAAAGCATTGAGAGGTTAGGTAATTTATCCAAAATCATCATCCCAAATTGTGTCAGACCCAGGTCTTCTTGGCTTGTAGATTTAGCCATCTACTCACTATATTAAGAAACTTCTCGCTTTTTGTATAATGATATTTCCTTATGTTGTGTCACCTTGGAGAATGGAAGCTTCCTGGGGACACTGTTGTGTTATTTTTTTCTTGGTATCTCCAGTATTTAATTCAGTATATTACTACACATATACATATACATAATTATTATACAATTAAATTATTAATTAATGTTTGTTGAATTGAGTTAGATGAAATTGAGGAAAAATATTTATTTTTACTTTATTTATTTTCTCAAGCACTAAGAAGGTATCTGCAATATGAAAGGCTTTGTCACAAACCTTTTGTAGGTTTATGGAGAGAGGGGGTTACATAAGGTTCCTGACTTCAAGGAAATTACCCCTTAAAAGTTGAGCTTACAATTTTCATCCTAATTCTCCTTGGCAGGAGCAAAATCACATCTTAAGAAGAGAATACCTTCTAAAGTCTGATGAAAAGAAAAGCAAAATGTCTTTTACTTTCTGTGTCCCCACCTGAGAAGGAAATTTGATTAGTCTGACAGAATTTGTTCCTTTCAAGACCATGATGATTTCTTCTATCTTTGACTCTGGCCATCTCACAAATTTAATTTCTGATGCTATGTTTTGTCATTTTTCCATGTAATAAAATTAAACAGAAATATCTGCAATGTCTAAATATAAGTAAAAAACAGAACCCTGCTTCTGCTCTCCCAACTTGGGATTTCTAAGATTAGAGCTAGCCAGTGCCCCCTTGCTCTGAGCTTGAATCTTATCTCTAATGCTCCTTGCAAAAGTGACCCATCAGTGACCTAGTAATGGGTCTTGGAACCCAATAAATCCACAAATTGGGTTCGAAAATCTCCTAGCTTGGAAATTTGGAGGGGCAGACTAGGATCAACTGCATTAATCGGCATTTCTCACTAGGAGGATTTTACCCAAGGTTGGAACAGTTACTTAGCTCATCTTCGACATGACTTAGTGATGGTTCCCTCTTAATGAGGGAAACTTGGACATTTGTTACAAGAGACCTGTCCTGCACAATTTGGTCCTAAAACAGTCTGTTTTAGACAAACTGTACTCTACCGGGCTTGTTCTCCCACCAGCTACTGGGTAATTGATGTTTCTCATGAGCAAAGATTTGTGTATCCATATGTGATGTCTGGCCTCCTTTCTCAGCTATCCATAAATATTTTATGGAGATGATGCAGTTAGATAGAATGGCTTGGGAAAAGATCGTGTATTGGATGTGACAAAATGAAGCCACTGGGTGGCTTGGAAAAAGTTGATCAGTTAAGCAGTGGCAAAGGCTGTGTTAAGAGTCCAGAACCTGCTTGGAATTCTGTCCTGAAAAGGAGTCAGGGTGGGAGACCGAGAAGCCCTAGTTTGGCCAGGACAACCCAAAAAAGTAACCCAGAAGAATACCAGGGAAGCCAGGCAGTGAGACAGTACAGAGTCCAGAGTACAAGGAAGAGCTGAGTTCAAATACATGCTGAAAAACTCAAAGTAAGCCTGGGAAATCAAACTTGGGAGGATTACTCATGTTGGTCCTCAGATGGGGGCTCTGGCTATGGTCAGTCTATATATATGCCCGGCCACTGCCGGCCCTACCAGTCAAGCTCTCTGAACTTTTCAGCTTTGGGCACTTAATCCCACACTCTAAACATTCCCCCTTTTCCTTTTTTCCATTCTCAAGTTGAAAAGAACTGAATTTATTTTAAGCACTTGGACCCTGTCTTCATATAGCCCTCCATTTGGCTCTCCTTCCCTTTTACATAGCAATAATGGCAAAGGCCATTGATAACCAAATCTCCTTCCCATGATTGATTTCTTAGGGATCTTAAAAAGCGCCACTGAGAGTGAAGATGGCCTTAAGTAAGGGAGCCACAAAGAAGTCTAAGGCTGCCTAAAAGCCTTAAGCCTTGATACTCTACTCAAATAGCTTTCTCTGTATTATCCTGGCCAGACTGGGGCTTCTCCCTCTCAGCCTGACTCCTTTTCAGAACAGAATTCCCAGCAGGCTCTGGTCTCCTACAAAGCCCTTGCCATTGCTTGCTGACTTTTAAGAGGTTCCAAGAGGAAAGGGAGAAGGAAAAGATTTTCAAGGAATAGAAAGGGATGCTTTCCCTGTCAAAGCTTCCTTGCAGTTGTAGCTCCTAAATATAGTTCACTGCCACATAACTCTTTAATTTATAAAGTGCTCAATGAGGTTGCAGTATTAATATTATCTCCATTTTAGGAAATGAGGCACAGAGGCTCATAGCATTTTAGATCTAGAACTGGAACAATCCTTAGAGGCTATTTAACCCCCCCCCCCCCACACACACACACCAGATGAGGACACTGTGTCCCAAAGAATCGATGTATTTGCCTTCTGTCACTCAGCCAGCCTCCTTTAGAGGCAGGACTGGAATACAGGTCCTTCTGACTCCAGAGTCAGCAATCTTTCTGTATGACAAAACATTACATCAGAAATTAAATTTGTAAGATAGCCGGCGTCAAAGATAGAACATCCATGAAGGGATGATTAATGTTTGAATTGGGACTGGAACCCAGTTTTCTTGTCTCCTGAACTCTTGTCTACACCAGACCCTTAATTTAATCTTGTCACAGGACCAACTACTATGGACTTTCCCACATCAATCAGGTGCCAATTATGTGTGAGGCCCTGTGCTAAGCAGTGGGAATACAAAGAAGGGCAAAAAGATAGTCCTTGACCTTGAAAGACACTTAAAATCTAAAGCACTTATGCCTCCAATACTCATAACCCAATTCTTATTTGAGCAGGAGTACACAAGGGGTTTCTCAAGGCATCCAAACTTCATATCACCCCAGAATTCCTCCTTGATAATTGATGTTTAGATTTCGTTGGTTCCACTCCTTAGATTCCAAATTCTCTTGTTCCTGACTTTTGACCCTATTAGGGATATTTCCATATTCCCAACTCTTTATTTATTCCCAATATCTAGATTACTATGGAATTTTAGTCCTTATTCCTTGTTAAAAGACGTCTCCTTCACATCCAAATGTGTCCAAATCCGTGAGAAAATTTCTGAAGAGAATGCAGAAAACAAACTAATTGCTAATTGAAACAACTGGGAGAGTCAGCACAGATCATATAGATAAAAAAGATGAGGGTAGAGAGAGGAAGGCAAAACAAAAAAAGAAAAACAAGAGAATTATCAGTGAGAAACTAGAAGGGGGCTGGGGAAAGATACAAATATAAATAAACAAAGTGGCAGATCACTTTATAATTCCATTTCTTGGATCCAGTTGCCAAGACAGGGCAAAACCCATTTAACAACCGACTACTTATCTCTGTTTGCTAAATGTTGGCTTGCCAAGAAAATGGGATAGATAACCATATATTTGCAAGACAAATAATTTTTGTTGTAATAAAAAACCACTTCTGTCTAACAAGGATTTAGTTATTCTCACGGAAGAATAATATAGATTTTTATCTTCTGTATAATTTTCAACACTACTAGATTAATATGACTTTGAGCCAAAAATATTCTTTGCAGATATGGCAGATTCATTGTTGGATTTGATGTCATGAAGAATGGAGTTCAAATCCTGCTGATAATGTCAGGGTTGGGGTCTATTCTGACCGTGGGTGTCCTCATCTGTAAAATTCTCATAATATTGATCTACATTACAGGGTAACTCAAATAAGATAATATCTATAAAAATGCTTTGTAAAATTTAAGTGCAATTTAAATGTCAACTAATATTTTCCATAAAAACCTAGAAAATGGGAGCTTTTACAAAAATATCTTAGTGCTAACCAAATTTTTATTGAGACTCATGATAGCATAAGATATTAAGCAAGTAAAATTTAATTGAGTGGATTTTTTTTCTCAAAAAACACTAGAAGCAAAGCAAAGAGTAGAATTGAGAGAATAATAGATACAATTTTGTTAAGAAAAAAATTGCCTGTGATTTCATTTGCAAATAGAATGCTATTTGCAAGAATTCCTTGACTTATTCTCTAAAGACAGATTGGTATTTGCTTTATAACAGAGCAAATGAGATAATATTTGTAAAATACTTACTGCCTGGTACATAGTAGGTGCTTAATAAATGCTTGTTCCCTTCCCATTAGGGAAGTTATCCCATTAGAGAGTTATCCAGGGCCCTGAGATACTATGGGATTTGCCTATGAGCATAGGGCCAATCAGATGCCTCTCTACCTCCTAAGCCCAGGTAACGATTGCAATGCTGTAAATGAGAACAACTTCAAATACTACTTTACATTTTCAAAGATAACTCATAGGTCCATATTAAACTGATTTAGGACTACATGAAAGGACAAGCCATAACCAGAGAGGGGAAAGGAGAGAAAGGGAAAGGAGCCATCCCATTCACCAAATAGTCCCAGATTTTTATCCTGATTCTGCCATTGACTTGTGGAGTAGGCAAGAATTATTACCTTACCAGGCTCCCTCTTTCATTCACATCTTTTGCCTTTCCTTAATCCTCATATTCTTTCATTTATAATCAAATAAAGAAATCGGGCTCAAAGACTTTTAACTTTCTATCACTTTTAACAGATTTATTATTCGATGAGTTTGGTGACCAAATTGGGTTGCAAGCCAGGAAATAATAAGGTGCGGATGGTTCTTTGAGGTTCACTTCACAAAGGCCCCACAAGGGGACTGGGATTTCAGAAACCTTTAAAATGAGGCAAGACAGACTATTAGCTAGACTGGTGGAGGCAGGGTGGGTAGGTGAAAGGAACAGCTTTTTCAAGCTGGTGGCAATGCTCTAGCCCCAACTGTTTCTTTTGTGATTTAAACTAATATATATTGTCAATCTAGATATGTGACTTTGGGTAATTCACAGTCCATTTCCTCCATGTAAAATAATGGTACCTGCCTCACATTCAATCAGTCATCAAGGACTTATCAAGCACCTCCTATGTGCCAGGGAGCAACTAAATGGTGCAGTGGACAACAGTGGGCCTGCAGTCAGAAACACCTGTGTTCAAATCTAGCCTGAGACACTTAATAGCTGTGTGACCCTGGGCAAGTCACTTCATCCTGTTTGCCTCAGTTTCCTCATCTGTAAAATTGATGGAAAATGGAAATGGAAATGGAAAACTACCTAAGAAAATCCCAAATGAGTCAGGAAGAGTTGAATGTAAATGAAAAACAAATATGTACAAAGTATTATGATAAGTGCTGAGGATGTACCCCAGAAAAAGTAAAAACCAGTCCCTACACTGAAGGCAGAATGAGGGAGACAACATGCACCCAACTGTACAAACAAGAAACATCCAGGATAAATTAGAGATAGCAGGGAAAAGACACTATTGCAGAGGGGGCTGGGAAACATTTCTTTCTAGCAGGGTTGTTGTGAGAATCAAGTGAGATAACGTGTCAAGTGCTTTGAAAAACCTTAAAAGTAGCACTATAAATAGTAGCTATTATTATCCTTATTATAGAGATTAGCGACATTAATTGAGTTGAGATTAACAGCTGCACCCATCCAACCCCTTCTCTCTACCCACACAGCCTCTACCCAGTTCAGGTCCTCCCTCATCCTTGGATGACTGCAATAGTGTGATGGGTTCCTAACTGATGTTGCTTCTGGCATGACCTTCTCCAGTCCATCTTCCCCAGAGATGCTGACTTAATGGTCCTTATTCATAAAACCCAGAGCTGAACATGGCTGTTCAAAAACATTACATGGCATCTCTTATCTCTAGAGAACACAATAAATTTTTCTCAGCCTGACAACTGAAGTGCTCCATGGTTTGGCCATCACCTGAGCTTATGTCCACCAGCAGAATGTAAGATTCTTGAAGATATGATTTGCTTTTTTCCCTTTATAACTACAGTTATCCCTTTCACGTCACCACTTTCCCCATCATGGTTTTGATAGGTTGGCATAAGAAATAAAAAGGAAATTGTTTGGGAGTTTTGTGGAAGCTGCATCCAATACTCAAAGGCCAACAGATGGCACAGAGACTATGACCAAATACTTAACCCAAATTTTATAAAAAGGTACAGCAAACACCCCATAAAAGAAAAAGAAAAAGAAAAAGAAAAATTTCAGATTTCTTCTTTAATATGAAAGGAGGATCAAAAATTTTATGCAGATTTTCCAGATCACAGGGGCCTTGTGTCCCCTAATGCCCATGATGTAGAAGAGATAGCTGCAACACAGATTATATATATATATATATATATACATATATATATATATATATATATATATATATACTATATATATAATATGTATATATACGTATATATGTATATATATAAGATATATAATTATGATAATTACAGAAATCAAAATGAAATATTTCTTGTCCATAGGAAGATCATGTTGTATTAGGGATAAACCACATTTTCATAGGAGACTAAAAGGGCATACCAAGTAAGCAAAATAATTTTTGGGGATGATGATAGTGGAAGAGTAGGGAGAAACAACTGGAGGATCAGGATGGGTCTTGAACAGAAGGTGGCCCCTGAATAAATCTTTGGGAAAACTAGAAATTCTAAGAGGCAATAGTGAAAAGGAAATGAATTTCATTCATAAAGGGACACATTAAGAAAGGCTCAAAGGTGGCAGATGGAAGATTGACCACTAGGAATCGAAAATGGGACAGTTTGACCGAAACATCAAGTGTGCAAGGAGAAGTAACATGAAACTGATCTGGAAAGATAGATTGAAGCCAGATTTCACAGGGCTTCAGAGATCAGAAAGGTTTGCATTTTATCCAGAGACAGTAGGAACCACTGAAAATGCTTGAAGGGGAACTGATGTGGTTGGATTTGTCCTTAGAACCACCATGCTTGTAGCTGTGTGATAGAGGGATTGGAGATGAGACAAATAGGAGGCAGAGAAACCATTTAGAAGGCTGCTTGGTGACAACGTGACTGGGAAGAAAAAACTAGAGGAGAGTTATATCGTAGAGATTAAATGAACACTATTTGACAACTATTTATATGGGAAGTGATGAACAGAGTAAAAAGTCAAGGATGACTCTACAAGCTTGGGCACACAAAGTAGGAACTAAATAAATATGGAATGGAAATGAGTCAAGAATTGATACAATTGTTGATGTAATAAATGGCTTCATTATAAATAATGTTAGATAAAAGGATGCTATAAAAGGTAGTTAGTGTTAGACAAAGGGTAGTGTAAATAACACTCAGAATAACAATATTTCTATAATGCTAAATGGGGGCTTCGTGATTGGTCATATACTTAGAGATGCTATTTTGAAATAATCTCATTGGGATAAAGGACATGGCCATGATTCATGATAATTAATTTCTCAAATATTTAACAAAATTCATCGATTTGTACCTTATCATCATACCAACAAATTCCTGTGTTGATCACCTCCCATCTTTATTAAAATAGGAGTTGAATTAATTAAATTAAAATAGGATTAGGATTGCTGGATGACTCACATATGGATATAGTAATATCAATTTTATAGATTCTAGGCTTCTTTGCTATCACAGCTAAATGATAAAATTCTGCTAAGCTCTAAAAGGATGTGAGAGAATGATTCTCAGTAGTCTAAATGTTCTCTTTTTCCATTTCTCAGCTCTTCTGACAAATCCTCATGGTTCATGTACGTTATCCATATATGTGTATAAAAAGAACATTCTGTTGATGTAAAAAGCATACTTAAATATAAATCTTTATGTGTCTTTTAGATAAAGCAGTCCATTGTTTCCCTGAGAAATAAGAAATAGATATTCTGATACCTGGGGCAATGCTCAAATTATTCAGTTGAGTTGGATAATTAAGAACAGATTCTTACTGCTAATGCTTGATCAGCTTAAACTAAGCCATAAGAATCAAAATGTTCCCACTATGCTAGATTTTCAAATATAACTTTTAAAATGGATAATGCCACATACACCAACAAGAACTGGAGGGTAGGAGAAATAATGAGTTTAATTTAGAGAGAAAAATCCCAACTAATTGTAACTACTTAAGTTAATGGTTAATTGTATAATCACATAATAGGCCAGCTTTAAAGTATGGAAATCCAGCCCTGGATACATACTAGTTGTATGTGACTATATAAAAGTATTTTAATCTCTCAGTGCCACTGGAAACTTTCAAAGACTCTAAAGTAAGCAAGAACTGTTGATCTGTACTGATGAAGAGAGTTGCCATTTGGAATCGCACGTAACAATGAAATCATAGATCTGGTACAACATCCTCCGAAATTTTAGATGCTCTGTGATATCATCAATGCATTTCTTTCTTCTGTCCACACAGATCTCCTATTCCTCTTCCTCAAGTTGAAAAAAATAAGACTTCTAGCTGCTTATTTCTGAACTCTAGAAATGCTCTTGTGCTAGTTTTGTTATTATTATTCATTTCACTGTTTTTATATCCCTTTGGGGGACTTTCAAGTATGAATACCAATTTGCATGTAGTTAGTTCCTTCATATGGGTTTTAAACACACACACACATACATATGTATACTTGTATACACCCAAACACAAAATATCCATATCTATATTAAGGAAATCTTCCTTAAAGCATACTCAACACAATAGCATATCAAATCAACCCAGCATAAATGAAACCTTTATATGACAACTGCTGTTTACTAGTTCTTTGACTGGAAAAAAACCTAATTGTGAGAATAATGGAATTTCTCACCTTTTAAAAGCAAACTGAGTATTTTCATAGTAAAGTTCTTCCTTGACACATAGAAGAGAAGTGGAAAAGGCATTTTTTGACCAAGCTACCCAGGTAATTGTAATCAACACAGCATTTAGCATTCTAGTTAGTTGTTATTCTATCTGTGCATTAACAATCAAAGCTTTTGCATAAATTTGAAGTTCAGTCAACTCTGATGTATGCAGGTGGGAAAACTCAATGCATATTCCTAACTACCCTTCTTGATAAATGTATGCTCAAGATATATGGCAGTCAGCAAGAAGGACTGGGACACTGAATTAATGGGGCAAGCCTTGATACCTACTGTTCTACTGTTTCTCAAGCATAACTGCAAAGACTGGTCATTGCTGTGCTGAAGCTTGAGGACGGTACAGATACTATGAAAATATTGGTCAGATGGTTGGCCATTGTGTAACTTTTCTCTTAAATGCACCTCATTTTGCTGAAGCCTACTTATTTGCCAACATTATTGATTTGGAACACAGATGAGAACAAGAAAGTCAGTCCAACTCTCTTATTTTACAGATGAAGAACCTGACACCTTGAGAGAGTAAATGGATGGCTCTGGTGCTCATTTATCTTGTTTGACACTTGTGGATATTCATAATGAAACAAATGAGTCAACCAGAAGTCCAATTCTGTTTAACCTACAAAGTTTACAGAGGCAGAGAGATCACTACTGGGAACACATCCCAAAGAGATCAAAGACAGTAGCCACACATCCATTTGAATAGATTCAAATCAACACTTTCTGTGGAATCAAAAAACAACCACTAGCACCATCTTGAAAACAAAGTCTGTGTCCTGATTAGAAATTGGCTAAATAAGTTTTGGTATGTGAATATAATTGGATATTATTGCAAAAAATTAAAAATTCAGGAAAGTGTAGGAAGTCTTCATGAGCTGATGCAGAATCACTATCATCTATCCACTCTGCTTGTTTGTCTGCCTCTCCATACCCCCTTTTCTGTCTTTGTCTCTATCTCTCTGACACTTACAATATATGTATTTTTTGCTTTGTTTTGCTTATTTCACTCTGCATCAGTTAATATAAATTATCCTATGCCCCTCAGAATTCCTTATTTTATAATTTCTTATAGAGGCAGCAACATGGACCTAGAGAAAAAAGCTCTGAGTTTGAAAACTGATTCCGGCATTTATCAGTTGAAAGACTCTGGGCAAGTCATGGAACCTTTTTCAACCTTAGTTTTCTTATCTGTACCTTATTCCACAGAGTTGTGAGGACTAAGTGATATATCTCTCTAGAGAGCTTAGCAAACCTTAAAACTCTGTATGTTTTAACTGTTATATTTACATTATCATTGTTATGAACATACCACATTTATTTATATTGTAATCTTATCATTTTTATATGTGTATTTTGTATATTTATAGTGTTTATATTATCTTGATGATACATATACATATATATATTACACTAGTATGTCTAAATAATGTATATTTACATTCTTATATCATAAATTTTGGTCTATTTTCCAAACAATTGCAATTGACTTTTTTCTCCAGTTCTCTTGCCACCACATAGAAAAATATTATGAATATTTGGGTATCAATCAAACTTTCCATTTTATCTCTAACTTACTTGTAGTATATATTTCTAAGTACTTTTGTTGAGTTAAAGGTTATGAACAATTTAATCACTTTCCTTGTGTGATATCAGACTAAAATCCTTAATGGCTGACCTATCGAAATTCCATCCATAGTTCATCACTGTGCCTAGCTTCCCATTGCTCCTTCACAATCAACTGTTTTAATCTTTAATAAGAAAATCAATTTGCATATTTGAGGAGAAACTTTATAGTTATTTCAATTTGCACTTTAAAAAAAAAAAACTATTTCTATGTGGCCATTTGTAATTTGCAACTATCTTTGGAAAGCTGTTCATATCTCTGCCCTTTATGGAGGAAGGCCTATTGTGGGTCTATATCTATGTCAATGCTTTTTATATTTTGAAAATCAAGCTTCTGTTTTAGTGCATTTTCTTCACGCACTAAAACAGAAGCTTGATTTTCAAAATCAGTTGTTCATTTGCATTCAACTTTTCATGATCCCATTTGGAGTTTTCTTGGCAGAGATACTAGAGAGGTTTGCCATTGCCTTCTCTAGCTTACTTGACAGCTGAGGGAATTGAGGCAAACAGCATTAAGTGATTGCCCAGGGTCACATAGCCAATAAGCATCTGAATCTGAATTTGAACTCTGGTCTTTCTGACTCTAAGCCTAGTGCTCTATCCATTGAGTTATCCAGGTGTTTTACTGCAGCAGTTTGCAGAGTGTGCTTTGGGGACCCTGAGAGGTTTCAGGTGAAACAAAACAATTTTCATAATAATACATAGCCATTTAAATTTCTGACATGGTAAATATCGATGGAAAGCTATTTATTTGGGAGGGGTTCTCAATAATTTTATAAGGGTTAAAAGGGATCCTGAGACCAAAGGCTGTGAGAACCACTCTTAATGGCATTTGGTGCAAATATCTTCTCTCATTCTAATATTTAGCTTTTGATCTTATTTTCCTTCATTTTTATCCCAGGAAAAGCTTTTTTTCCCCCCCAGGAAAAGTTTTTTTAAAAAATAATATATCATTAAAATTTTCTGTTTTAATTTTTATAAGATTTTCTATACTTTGGTTAAAACTGTGATAAAGTGTCCAATCTTACCCTCTTCTGATTACTTTTATGGTGTGTCCTTTTGTTGCTGTTCATCCTTCAAACAGGACCAATGACATCATGAGGGTAATGTCTTGACTTGCAGGCGAATCAGATTGGAGAGAGGTAGAGCTCCACAAAGTCAACAGACCCATTCTCTCCTCCAGAGTCATCTAGTCCAATGGCAAGACAAAGGTCATGATGATTGATTCACCCATGGCATCCTGGGTTATTGCCAGTTGAACTCCTGTCCTTTTATATTCCCATTGTGAATCCATTTGGAGCTTAAATAGTATAAAGTGCTGATCTAAAATGAATTTCTACTCAGCTGGTTTTTAGCTTTCCCGACAGATTTTTTTAAATCTTTATTTAAAAGGAGTCAAATTTAAATGTTAAAATTACAGCACATCAGTTATAATGATTGATCTCTATTTCAGAGAAAAGATGGTGGGAGCATACTTCTCTCCTCTTGGTAGGGAGATGGGAAATTCTGGGTGTGGAACGTCCCTTGGTAATTTTTGTCCCTCAGTTTATCAGGTATCCTGCTTTGTACTATTTGTTTCTTATGCCGTATCAGTGAATTCATATGGGAGAGAAATCCTATAAATGGAATGAATGTGGGAAAGGCTTCAGCTGGAGCTCATACCTTGCTCAACATAAGGAATAATACTGGAAAAAAACCCTCTGGGTATAATGAATTTGGGAAAGGCTTCAGTCAGTACTCTCATTATTCTCAAAATAATCAAATTCATACTGTAGAGAAGGACTTCATTCAGACCTTTGAGTTTACTCAATATCCTATGATTTATACTTTTATAGGGAGATAAACCCAATGAGCATAATGAATGTGGGAAACTTTTCTATCAGAAATCAAACATTCTACCGCATAGGAATCACATTGGAAAGACTTGATGACTACATTCAATGTGGAAAAGTTTTTGTTCAGGGATCACAAGTCACTAAACATCAGAGAAACTTAAAAACCCAACCATTATCACTATGAATGTAGGAAAGTTTTCATTCAGTTCTCATAGATCTGAGAATTCATAGCAGAAAAGAGAAATCTCTTAAAAGGAATGAATAAGAGTAAATGTAGAGATTAACTTAGACTTTATTTACTTTTCAGAAGAAAGACTCAACCAATGATTACACCACTCGTGGGAATAGCTTTCAAAGGGCCTTGTGAATATGCACTTGATTGAGATTCCTAAAAACATCGTTTATGACTTAGAATTTGTTGTTAGCCTATCTCTACATCGTAAGAACCTTACATGGAAAATAATTGTTGTTAGATGAGACTTTTATTGCTTGGGAAGGTGGCTAGGTTGTTCCTACAATATCTATTTTAAGGAAAGCATCCAGGCTGGCCAAGTCTTGCTCTCTGGATCCTACTCCTGACTTTTTTGACCATTTTCCACTCGGTGAATTGTGCTCTCCCCTACTTTCAGCTCCCTTTTTTGAATTGTTTTCCTTTCCTAGAAGGCAAGCCCCTTGAAAGGGAGAGATTGACTCTTTTTTATGTTCCTGTTCTATGAGAGAAACCTTCTGCATGTTCTTGGCACATAGTAAGTGCTTAAAAATAAATGCTTGTTCACTTGATTTCTTGATTTATCACATGTATTCCAGTGATTTACTTAAAAAAACCCAATACCAAATATTTATGACGACGATTGCTTTATAAGAAAATTAACTTTTGTGGCTCTAATAATGCTATGCATGGGGAATTATCATTTGCTCATTTTTCTAAGCTTTCTGTCATCATTTTAGAAGCTCCAAAACATTAATCACATATAGCGCATAGAAGGATCTCATTTTTTTTTAAATTCAGGGCATATTGTCAATGCCTTCATTTCATATCTCATTCTCTTTACTGAACAAAAACAAGTCTTTTCTACCCTATGGGAACGTGGCCTCCATTCCTAGTTGCTTCCAACCCTTCAATGCTACGTCTATATTTTACCTCCCAATTGCTGATTTCGATCATTCTGGGAAACAGGAAGCAAATATCTTGGTGGACTTGATAACTGCATTGTGTTGCTTGTCGTGCTGGGGTTAGTAATAGCCAGACTATCGAATATTACTGTGCAATAAAGCTGGTGGTTTGCATTTAGATTACTTTTGATTTCTTCATGTGGAAAAGACATACACTAATTCCCTTCTTATGGTGATATTGATAATACGTAGAAAAAGGGACAGCATGGCCAATGATGGTGGCCCTAGAAAATAGGTCTGGCTTGCTTCCTGTGAATTCCTCCTGAATGTGCTTTTGTGAAGGGAGGGAGCAGGAAGAAAAAGGAGATTGATCAAGGCCAGAATGTGATAATAAATAGGAAGAGATAGACAGTCACAGTGGCAGCGGAGAGACTCACTCGGGCCCTAAGAGAAACTGTTGCCCACGTGCAGTGGAACCCAGAAGAGTCAATTCTATTATTCAAAAAAAGGGGAAATGTATGGGATTCTACTAGAAGCAGCCTTCGCTGGCAAAAACATAGGCCTGGTACCCTGTAGGGGACCGTGAGCCCTGTTTCCGTTCGGCTGTGCACGTGGAAGCACTAAACAGCTGTCACTGCTTTTTATACCCGTTATGAATTTTTAAAAAGTGCCTACCAAAGCACTTGTTTTACTGGCTTTTTACTGTGCCTTTTTTTACAGTAGGTCTCAGAGAAGCCTGAATGCACATCCAAAAATCTTATTAGGCAAGGGGAAAAAAAAGGCACACAGAATCCATATTCTTTACGAGGCTAGGATGTTATGGAGGGTGCAAATCGTGAGTACCAACAATGATGGCAAAACCCTGTCTTCCAAAGTGATAATGAAAAGAGGAAATTATATAATCAGAAAACAACCCCTTCGCTTGAGGTAAAAATGATTGGCGTAGAAGATGATGTACACATGTATTTTTCAGAGAATCTCAAGGCCAGATGGGGGTTCCTGCTTTTACCTGACCTTCCATTGACTGTCTGGTAGAATAGAACCAGAGGATATGTACTGAAATCCTCATTCTGCCATACTGGCTACATATGTGACCGTGGGCAAACCGTTTCAACTTTCTGGACTTCAGATCCCTCATCTGTAAAATGATTCCTTCCAGCCCATGATCTATATTTGTCCTAGGAAGGCCATGTGGGAAAGTTAGAAGAATGGTGGGACTCTGGAAGTCAGGAAACTTGATTTTGAATGCCAAGTTTGCCCTTGGAAAAATCACTTTATATGAGCCTTTAACTCCACATCTGCAAGATGAAGAAATTGGAGTAGGATGATCTCTGAGGTCCTTTTTCAACTCTAACAATCTATACTAAGTCCTAACCAGAAAAATAATGTTTTTCCCAGAGGAATATATTTTAACATAGAGAAATAAATGGGGATCTACAAGTATTTCAAGGACTGTTGTGGGAAAGATGATCCTAGCAGCAGAAGGAAAACAATCTGCCTGGTTGCAGAAGGTACATCCATGAGCACCATTTGGCAAATGACAGAGAAGAGTCAGGGAAAAAAAAAAAAAAAACAAACCTTCCCCACATGTAAGCTGTCCTCAAGTGGAATGTACGATCTCTGAAAGTAGTGGATTATCTTTTACTGTTTTTCAATTGTTTTCAGTCATGTCCAACCCTCCTTGACCCTATGTGGGGTTTTCTTAGCAGCAAATCTCTCAAATTTCTGGGACTTTAATTTCTTCACGTACGAAGTAAAGGGGTAGGGCTACTGTACAGATTGCCTCTGAGGTTCCTTCTAACCCCAGCTCTTTGATCTCAAGAAAAAGATGGTCTTCTCTGTTTTCGTGAATAACTCAACCAATGGGCACCAAAGGAACTCAGTAGCTTTATTTATGAGGCTGCTTTAAGCCATCTATAATTATAAACAGGAAGGACTGTGGTTCAATAAAACTGGAATTGAGAGAATGAGTTAAACTGTGCCTTCTCCTATTTATAGCTCTGCACTTCTGACTATATTATTCTTTGAATTGCTGTCCAAAATATTTACTTACTCCCACAAAGCTAATAGATCTCACTGCTCTACTTCATGACCAAGAGCTAAGGGAACTATGGGTTACAGCAATACAAATGTGCACAGCCGGAAAATAAAAAAAGAGAGCAAGGGTGAAAACAAATGAACATCACCTCCACCTCTCTCTTTTTGCTAGTGATAATTTCATAGAAGTCTCTGTGGATGTCACCTTCACACTATGACAGATTCCAACCCTATGCTTTCCACCCATTTCTGTCCCCTGCCTGAGACATCCTCCTCTTTATCAGGCTGAAAAACTCCAATGGATCTTAAGGGTCTGAGCAAAATTTCCTTCCTATATGATGTTTTCAATTAATTTCTGGCTTCTGTATTAATTATATCTCTCCCTTTGCCCTGATCCAAGACTCCTTTATTTAGTTTGAAAAATATTATTTTACATAAGTAATATGTTGCTTATCATAGTTTTATGATCTTAGTGACCTGGATGCTTTTCCCCTTGGGGCTGATTTCAACACATTCATTCCCCCTCATTCTGTACGATTCTTGTCCATCAGTTTCCACAGCTCCTCCAGAGAGGATCTGTTCAGTGCCTGAGAAATCTCCCTTTGGGTTTTCTTTAATTTTATGGCTTCCAGTGCAGTACTGAGGCTGACCACCTGCTTTCCTCCTTCTCACAGTGTGACCTGCCTGCTCCTTTTCTAGGTAAATCTGTCTTTAGAGTTGGATCACAGGGCCAGGATTATTGTTTCCCCATCCCTTTGTAATCCCTAATTACACTTATTCTAACACTAAGCTTGACCCATGGGACCCCACTCATAGATGCTTAGTCATAAAGTGTACTAAGGCTTTTTTTTAGAATCTTAGAACCTCAAACCCAACTAAGAAGGGACATCAGAGGCCACTGAGATTTGTCCAGACCCCAGTAGTACTGTTCTGGTCAGGTACGTGCAGAAGTCACCAACAGCTTTAGTCTGAGGATTTCTAGTGACCATTTTCTCTTTTTTTCATAATTATAACTTTTTATTGACAGAACCCATGCCTGGGTCATTTTTTACAATATTATCCCTTACACTCACTTCTGTTCTGACTTTTCCCCTCCCTCCCTCCACCCCCTCCCCTAAATGGCAAGCAGTGCTATACATGTTAAATATGTAGTGACCGTTTTCTTGAGGTCATCTGTTTTACTTTTGCACAGCCAAAAAAAAAAAAAAAAAAAGGCAAAGAAGTCTTTCCCCACCTCAACTCTAAAACTTGCCTCTTGGAAGCTTTTACTTGCTGCTTCCAATTCTGACTCTGGCTCAAGCAGAATGAGCTTAATCCCCCTTCCATGTAACTTGAGAAAAATCACTATGATCCCCCAAGTCTCCTCCTCTTGATATTGGAAGCAGGTAAACATAAGCTTGTTGGGAGCATGGATGGTCATTTTTACCTCCAAATCTCCACTGCCCAATGACATAAGATAAAGGGTAGCAGCCTTAAAGTCAGTAAGATCTTAGTTTGAATCCTCACTCACATTCTGCTTGTTTGACCACAGACAAATAACTCATCTCCTCCATGCTTCCCGACACCCAGGCATTCTTCTAAGACAATGAGTTGCCAATTCTAGTGAAAGGGAGTTCCCAACACAGGTCTGGATCCCAGTCCTTCCACCAACGCCCCTCCCAAATCCTTGCATTTAATTGTCGTCTAAGGGATATTTATTAAAATGAAATTCATTGCACTGAAATGACCTTCCCTGCAACCGAGTTGCCTACATATTATTTTTAGTCCATCTTTGAGGATGATTTGATTATAGTATATTAGAAAAGTAACCAGAATTTTTTTCTTACTTGGTGAAGATTTTCTTTATCCCATCCCAAAGTATTTTCAAGATGTCTATGGTCGCCCCATTGACCGGCGTGATGGCAGAGGGCTTGACACTTAGTGTTTGTTCAACCTCAGACAGATTTGTTTTCTCTAGGCTTCTGTTGAAAAATTAGCAGGATGAACTAAATGTCCTCTGACGTCCCTCACAGCTCGGCACTGATGATCTCAGAGCAGCTGCAGATGAGATGTGAACTTCTGCAAGTCTGTCAGAAGCTCTCACCAACAGACAGAGGGTGAAAATGGCAATTCCAAGGCCATGCTTGAAGGAGTGACACGGAGAAACTCGCTGTGTATCTGGACAAGGAGGCCCAGGACGTTAGGAGAGGATCGGCGCTTCTGAGGCTGGAGGGGCCTGAGGAACCGTCTGGTCTGACTCACTCGTCTTACAGACGAGAAACAGAGCCCCAGAGGGGTCACGTCTCTGGCCTAAATTACTTACGCAGCTAATTAGTGGGAAAGTGGGAGCCAGGAGACATGTTCTCCAAGATCTCTGTGTCTGAAGATACGAAGCTGCCTCCTGGCTCCTTGTCCCCACCAATCTATCCTCCATACAGCTGCCAAAGGTTCCCCAAACTCAGGTCTGACCCATGGATCCCCCTTCCTCCTAGGACTTCCTATTGCATATTAGAACTCCAACTTGCCAGTTTAGCATCCGAAGTCCTTGGAACGATTTCCCTTACCCCCTTCTAGTCTCATTATTTATTCTTTGTTTGCCAGACTGGTGTTCTCTCTGTTCTTCATGCACAGACTCCAATTTCCATCTCTGTATTTGTACACTGGCTGGCATCTGAGCCTGGAATGTACTTGCTTCTCCATTCTACCTGCTAGATAGAATTCCTCTCACTTTCTTCAAATTTTGGCTCAAGAGGCACCTTTTACACGGAACTCTATCTAACCTACCTTGTACTTACAGGAAGTACTTATTCTCTCCCAGGTAGAAATGCATGTTCTTTGAGGATTTCTTTGTGTGTGTATCCCCAGAGCTATCACAGTGCTTGACACACAACAGGTGTTATTAGTATATTTATTTCATGGTTGAATCTGATTCTTCAAGTGACTTGCCTAGGGTCAAATAGGTTTTATGAAACTGAGGCAGGATTTTAATCAAGTCTTCTTGATTTCAAGCACTCCATCTCTAGTCTAGGAGGATAATCTTGCTTCTTGTATATTGATTGAATGAAGCCAACAATTGATACCTTCTGCCAGGCATTTCAAGGGTTAGGAATAACTCTTGTAATCATATAACTCAACTCTACAGAGTTTATTAAAAATATGTGTGTATATCTACATATACATACACACAGACAAACAAACCTATATCTACTGAGATATAATTCGATGTGTGGATATTCATAGAATCCACACACACAGAATACTTAGATTTCCTGACGACTCGAAGTAAAATTTGGGATGTGTGACATGTCAGTTAGAATTCTTATCCAACTTTAAATAATTGAAACAGATCAGAATCCAGACTATTGACTAATGTTTCCCAAGGGGATTCTAGAGTGGTGGTACTAATGGAGCTTTGCAGGGATGACTTTTTCCAGTGCCATTTTCAAAGGTGAGAGGAAAAGAGGCAGTTAGAAGGATCTCAACTCTTTCTTAAACTACAATAGACTAAGCATTTGTGCAATCTTGGGGTGTTTGTTGCCACTATTCTCTGACACTTAAAGATAACTTGCCTTGGATATCTATACCTGTTTTCTCATTCCCTACTTTATCTCACCCAATCATATTATCTTCTAGAACATAGAGTACCAGCTATTAATCCATTTGGCATCACATTCCCAGTGGAATCTTTAGGAAGCCAGATTTTATTCTGTTAGTTTTCCATAGTCTATTTCTTTAACAGATCTTTCTTTGCTGTATAAATCACTACCTCATTTTCCCCATAGAATTCCAGTTTCTCAAGCCAATGAATGAATCAGTATTTATTAAGTACCTACTTTGTACCAGGAACTGTAATAAACTCTAGAGATGAAAAGAAAGATGAAACCAGTCCCTGCCCTTAAGGAGCTCATGGTTTAATAGGGAAACCCACATATAAACAATGATATACAAATAATATACAAAGTAAATTGGAAATAATCAGCAGAGAGAAGGAACTAAGACTTGAAGAGATTCTATTTCCTTTCCTTCTATCTTGTCTTATCTCTTTCTTCTTTCTCTCTCTTCTTCTCTTCCCTTTTCTTTTCACAATCACAAAATTTCAGAGTTGGAAGGGATCTCCCAGTTCCTCAAGTCTATTCACCAAAGAACAATAATGCCTTCTATAAAAACCTGACCATTGGTTATCCAGTCTCTGTTTAAAGACCTACAGTGAGGGAAAAGCACCCGACTCCTCATGCAGCCCCTTCCTCTTTAGAATGGTGCTCCCTGTAGGAATCTGTTCTTTGTAAGCAACCTCAGTCTGCCTTTCTGCTACTCTAACCTCTCACTCTGAAATCTATCTTTTGGGACCAGTCCTGAAACACTGTCCATTCCCCCCACCATGTATTTATGTCACCTCTTCTCCCAGGTAGCTATTTGTGGGTCCCACAACTAGACCCTCACACGGCATGAACTTGAGTTCTCTAGAATCCAAGTTTCTTCATTTGGATAATCTCCAATTTGTAAAGTCTTTCCTAAAATATGAGGCCCAGAACTAAACCCATTAATCCAGAAGACACCTGACCAGGACAAAGTATACTTGGATAATTCTCTTCTTATTCTGGATGCTAGGCTCCTCAACTATTCTTTCTTGCTATATAACAATATTGACTGCCATTGAACTTGTGTAGTCTTGCTTTCATCATTATGTACCTGATTTCTTGAATCCAGGGGCCAATTATTCCAATTAAATTTCATTTTTATTAGATACAACCCAATTACTTAGCCCAGTGAGATTTTTTTTGCAACCTTTTGTCAAGAACTTTGTGTTGGCTATCCCTGTTGGTTTTGTGCTATCTGTCAAATAGATAAGCATATCATCCATGTATTCAGTAGTAAAAAATAGCTGGTGAAATTCAATAACTAGTGAAGATATTTATAAGCAGCACAGGATCAAGCACAGACTCCTTGGTGTAGCCACACATAAGCTAGGCCCAGAATCAGGAAGACCTGAGTTCACATTCAGCTTCAGATACTTCATAGCCATGACAAATCACTTAACTTCTGCTTTCACTCAATTTCCTCAACTGTTAAATAAGGATAATGACAGTATCTACTCCCCAGGGTTGAGAGAATCCAATGAGATAATATTTGTGAAACACCTAGTACATTTCCTGGCATGAAATTTGTCCTTAAAATGATCATTCTTTCTCTCTTTTCCTATTTTCCTATAGAGTTCCTTCCATAATGAAATCAAATCCAGCGTTTGAACCTGCCAGTAAACCAGTTCTGAATTTATCTCTATTCACCCGTATAGCTCTACTTTTTCTACCAGATCTTTTTTTCCTTCCATTTTATTAATTGTAGGTTTCCATACAGTCCTGCCTCACTTCAGAGTTGACTGAGGTTTAGAGCTTGGAAGTATCCTAAGATATCATCTCCTAACCACCCCCACCCCCCCATACTATTGTTTTTTTGCAGAGGAAGATCCCAAGGTCCAAAAGGTTAAACAATGTCTGGAACTCACAAGTCATAGAACTTGTGTCAGTGCTGAGACTAAAACCTAGGTCTCCTGCTTTAAAGTCTCCTGTTTCATAGGAAATTTTGAAATGCTCTCTGGGCACCTTTTTACAAAATTGGAATGAAAGAAACAGATTGGGAAATAAGCAATCAGGAAGAAGAAAGATTCCTTGACCAACACAAAGTCCAATGGCAGAGCTTCAGCTCAGGGTGAACTGGAGGAACAGCTCATGAACTCCAGGGGAAAAAGGGGGCAGGGGTGGGGCTCTTACCCACCCCTTCAGCTGGGCTCAGATGTTGAGGGTGACTACCAAAGCCTGGCATTTGGATCAGAATGTCCCGTTCTAGTTTAAGAGCTGGTGGTCATGCCATATGAAATCCTCACCTCTCTCTATCCCAGGGGAGACCTCAGACGTGACCCCTTTGAGCAGGACAGTAGGAAGAATTCAGGAAAATATGTGAAGACGGGGATGGACTGGCACAGAGAGAAGAAATAGGAGAAGAGTATCTGCAGTGCCCGTCATAACACAAATTAATTTTTAAAAACATTAAAAGATCATCAAATACCAATTAACTGAAATGATCAAGCTTGGAGGATTGGGGCTGAAACAGCTGTCCCTGTCTGTGTGTGTAGAAGGACAGTGGGACAGAGAATGGCTGTTAGTACGGAGACCATCAGACAGAGGTATCCGCCAGCTTCACTGAACCATTTTCTTTGTTACAGGGTGAAGTCCTAGATGGGGAGTTAGTTCATCAGTAATTGGTAAAGGACTATGAGGTAAAAAAAATATCAATGACTTTAAAAGGGGTAGCACTTTACACTAATTCTGAGGTTGAATTAGAGTCTCCTTAATTTAAGCTGGTATTTAAGTGCTTCTATATTTAGGTCTGATGCTACCCGATCATTAGGCTGTGGTAGGGAGAACAGAAATTAACTCAGATTTCATTAATTAACCAAGCCCTCCAAGAGAATCACTTGTAGGACCAAAATGAGAAACAGATTAGAATTTCCCTCTGTTAGTTCAGTTAGGGATTTGAGACCAAGATTTAGGATCATGTGAAGTTGATGTATCCTGATAGAGCTCCACAGTCTCAAAAAACAAATCAGTTGGACAAGGAAGGGACAAAGGGTGTGTCTATCCTAAGAAATGCAGCCACCCTTGGGTCCCCGCCTTTTCTTGATCCAAGAATACACACTGCTCCAAGTTCTGCAACCACATCCCCAGAATTATGATCTCATTGCCACAAGATGAGATAATATTTGCAAAGTGCTTAGCAAATCTTAAAGCAGCATATAAAGTTATTCTTATTAGCATTATCTTATCTTTTTCATGGGGCATTCAATGCTCCTGGTGTTTGTATCATTTTACACAACCCATCTGGCCCGATGCAATTCACTTTGCTTCCGGCCAAGGAGACTGATAATGAAACCATTGTCCATTCTCTTAATTGAGAAATGTCTGTGTGTGGGAGCAGGGAATGACAATTCTTACAGAAGCCAGACAGAGATGTTCTGTCATTTTTACTGATCTTTTCTCTTTGTTACAACAGAAGGTCTCTCTCTTGGAGTCTCAGTTTTCCCATCTTTAAAAGGGAAGAACAACACCTGTAGTATCAAAGTTGTCCAAAGGCCTCCTCCCAGATCTAGAGCTGGAAGAAAACTCAGCAGCTAATTCTTAGCAGTCTAATTCTGTCATTTGACAGGTTAAGAAAATGAAGTCCCCAGAGATTTCAAGGACCTTGTCAAAAGTCCCACAATGAGAAGCAAACAGCTGAGAGCTGAGCCCCCGTCCTATCTACAAATCTAGAGCCCTCTCTGTTATCCCATCCCTTGGAGGAGAAAATGTGAGTGAAGTCTTTGCAACCCTCAAAGCATGATTTTTTGTTATCACATAACTATAGCTATCATAATAAAAGACCCCCAAGTTTGGGTCAATTCCTTTACTCCTTGTGTCTGCACTTTATGAATCCAACAGTGGTTCTGGCTGGTTGTTGACATGGCCGTGGGAAGGCAGAGCTGGATCTGCCCAGTTTACATTGGGCTCTCTCCCTCGCTCTTCCCAGTGTCCCCTCTTCCCCAGCCCCCACACCTGCCATGAATCTCCAAAATATCACCATTATTCCAGGCGCCTCCACACTGGAAGGCGCCGTCAGCCATCTCTCTGGGGTGCAGCGGGATCAGAAAGGGTGACATCAGCAGCCTAGGCTTTCACAGAAACTCCCCAGAAATATCTCCATTAGTGCTCCCATCAGCTAATTAAGCACAACCTCTGGTGACCATGAAGGCAGGGAGAGCTACATGTGGTTGCTCAGGTGACGAGAGCCAATGGCAGTATGGGAATGACCTTTAGAAAACCATCCAGCTCAGTCCATCTCCTCAGCTGCCATGAAACCAAAGCCCACATGGGACACTTGGATTAATTTCTTGCCTCTCTGGATTAACTACATATGAATTCCCGTTGAGAGCCAACTGAAGTCTTTGAAGGGGTATCAGGTGATGGCATTTCACTGCTGGCATAATGGAGTGGGTATTTTGGTCCCCCTCTCATCTCGCTCTCCTTGGCCATCTGGGCACGTAGGAGCCACTGGTGTCCTGTGACCCAAGCCTTGTTTCTTCCTGCCCCTTCTGACGCACTGCCAGAGATGCTTTATTTTATTTCTGTACAGAAAGAAACTTTTAGGCACTCCCATAAAATCATTCAAAAATTAGAACAACTATGTAGTTGTGATGCTGTCATTATAAACGAGGCTGTAGGATGGAGAGAAAAGATCGCTTGGGATGGAGTCAGAGGAGACCGGGTGCGAATGTTGACTCTGCTTCTTAATACCCATGAGACAATTTGTTTAACAGGCCATGGTCTGTTTGGGTGGAAAGAGATTTTGTGAGCAGCCTCTGAAGCTCTCTTCAAACTTCTCTACAGAAAATAAGTGGAATTATTGATTAGAGCTATGGGGGAGCCACAAGGACAGAAAATTATTGACTAGAGATCCTGCTGAGCATGGTGGGCAGTGATGATGCTCCTCCTGAAATAGCATTTTAAGGTTTGCAGAAATCTTTACAAATATTATCTTTTTATGCCACAACTCTTGGGGAAGGAGTTAATATATTATTATTATCCTCATTTTACAGTTGAGGAAACTGAGAAAGACAAAGTTGTCAGCCCATAGCACCTAACTAAATGGCAGGTACTTTGTTGGAGATTCAAGCAAAGAAAGGTAAAATACAGTCACTGCACCTTGTAATATAATGGTGGTGGTGGGGAGACAAGCTGATAATTACATCCAAACAAGTTATGTTCAGGATAAATGAGAAATAATCAACAGAGAAGGAAGGCAGTAGAATTAAATGACTGGCCCAGGAAGCTATTAAGGAACTCAGGTGTTCCTGATGCCAAGGAAGTATACACTGGATCACCCAGCTTCTCTAGTTACTTAAAGCAATCAACACTGAAGGTGTAGGGCCATGAAGGAGAACATTAGTGTCAGGTTCTCTAGCTACTACCTTGCATCATATACATATGGTACTCTGAGAGGCGAGGTTTACTCATTGGGGACACTGTTTTTTCCTGAGCTTGCAAGGTAATCCTATCAGTTTTCTTTACCTTGCAAACAAAATTGTTCATGGTTTAAAAAAAACACAAAGAAAGGGGCAGCTGGGTGGGGCAGTGGATAGAGCACCAACCCTGAAGTTAGGAGGACCGAGTTCCAATCTGGTCTCAGACACTTAACACTTCCTAGCTGTGTGACCCTGGGCAAATCACTTAATCCCAATTGCCTCAGCAAAAAATAACAACAAAGAAACTTTCCCATCTCCTTTAGGAGCAGGTTTTATTCAATTATGGAATCACAGAGCACAGAAGGAACCTGAAGCTAATCCTAAAACTAGACAGGACCCAGTATCTAGAGCAGAATATCACCTCAGAAGCCATCTGGTCCAACTAAATCCCTTTCTCCTTCTACAATGAAGAAATCTGAGATCCTGATTTTTGCAGACACACAAATAATAATGGAAGAAGGCTTTTGGAACCTCAAGTCCAGAACTTGCTGGTCCATTATATTACCCTTGCATAGCTTACCAAAATAGTAAAATATGGGCACCAGAAATAGAATGATTAAAACAGACCAAGTTTCTCAAGGGAAAGGATGACCTTGTGCCTTTATTTGCCTCCCAAGTGCTTAGCATAGTGGCTGGCACATATAGGCACTTAATAGTGATCAACTGAAATGTAAAAAGCATGAAAGAACACATTTATTAAAATCAAATTTGAAAGAATTAAGTTGGAAAGGGCATCAGAACTTGTGGGCTTATCTTTCTCTTTTTCCAGATAAGGAAACTAAGGTCCAGTATTGCCCAAGGTCACTGGCCCCAAGCTAGTGGGAAGAGCTACAATTCTCCCTTAGATTCCTTGCCTCATAATTCAGGGCTCCTTCTCTGGAGCTCAGTATGGCAGACGGGGCCATGCATATTCTGGTTTCTAATCAAAGTTTTTCTTTTTCTTTTTTTAAATTCTGAAACTACTAATGAGAAACTTTAAGGGAAAATTGACAGTAATGAAAAACTTTAATACTGCAATAATGTCTAAGAAGAAGTAATTTGATTTAATGACACACTCATCTTAATCGTGGTATTCTTCAGATGAACTTTTTTCCCCAGAATGCCTTCATTCTCAGGAAGATAAAAATGAAACGCTTCACCAGAAATGTTCACATTATATCACGGGAGGATTACACCCTTGACAATTCCCACTCTCACTTCTCCTCTGTCCACTGAACACAGAGGTGTAAGAAACCCATTCTACATTTGCAACATTTCATCAATTGCTTGGTGCAAGCCTCCATCCTAGCACGGAGAACAAGGCGATGTGGAACCACGTACAAGGATGCTGCCATATTCTCTGGGACAAGGGGCTGCTGTTCTCCTTCTTTTTATGAGTCCTTTCCCTCTCATCTCACCCCGACGTCATTTAGCACCTACTATGTGTCTGCTATTTAGGGGATGCTGAGAAATACAAAGATGAAAGAAAGAGTCTCTTCACCCTCGAGAGTTTACCCGATACTCAGGAGAACTAACAGATACACAGTTGAGCAAATACAAAATACATATGGCTAGAAATAGAAACTGATTTTTAGGGTGTTAGGGAGGACACTAACAACTGAGGTGGGGGAGAGGAATGGAAGAAGGGAAAGATGTCCTCCATAAGTTGAGTCCTTGAAGAAAGTGAGGGATTCCAAGAGGGGCAGCTCCACCATTTTGCTTTGTATTGTTCTTCAGGTGCATTTGACAGCCAAGCAGAGCCAAACTTGGGAAGAGTAAGACTGAAAAGCTTTTAAAATTGATTTACCATGAAGTCTATTTCTATTTCCTTTAAAAATATTTTTCCAATTAAATGTAGAAGATTTTAATATTCATTTTTTAAAAATTTTGAGTTCTAAATTCTCTCTTTCCCTCCCTCTCCTCTCCCTTCCCTGAGATGGCAAGTAATTTGATATAGGTTATACATTATACATGTGCAGCCATGCTACACATAGTCCCATATTTGTGAAGCTAAGTCTATTTCTTTCAATTCTTAAGTAGAAAGCCCAGCAATATCCAAGATGATTATGATTTCTGCCGGATAAAGAACAGGAGGGTGAGAGACATGCCTTATTTCTGATAATATACACTCTAAGCCAGTCATTTTCAAATATCCCCTCATCAACAAACACTTATTAAGCACGTTGGAAGCCTTCACCCGTGCCCTGGACAATGAAGGCTACAGAAGAAGGGTGAGCCATGGCCATAAAGAGTTTATAATCTCACTGAGGAGATAAATGCATTCAAGAAAATAACAGACCATTCAGGATCACCCAACAAGCTCTGCTTCAGGGATGGATTCAGAAGGGGCTAGGATGGATGGGGACTGGATCCACTGAATCTATACACTGTGCCGGATAGTGCTAGGGCAAGACAGCAAAAATAGGAATGGAAGTCCAGTGTCCTGAAGGAGCTTATAGCTTACCATAACACAGAGTGTCCCAAAAGTCTGAGGGCAGTTTTTTTTGGATACCCTATGTAGTATATGACAGTTTGGTGCTGTTACATATTGTAGTGTGCCATACAAAAATCTATGTTAAACAGGGAAGGCTTGTTGTTGGGGGAGCAGAAAAAGGAGAAAAGGGATATGATGATTATCTCCAAGTGTGTGAAGGATCAGACTAATTCTTTTTGTCCTCAGAGATTAGAATATTGAGTTGGGACTAAGTGATTACTGAAATCCCTTCCAATAAACCAGCTGGAGTCAAAAGCTCTCAAGTCAAAAAGCTCTAAGCTCAAATCTGGTCTCAGTACTCACTTACATGGTCACCTTAGTCAAGTCATTTAACCTCTCTCACTAAATCTCAGTTTTCTCATCTCTAAAATGGGAATAATAAGAGTACTTGCTTCATTGGGTCGTTGTAAAGATCAAATGAAAACAAGTAAGGCTCTTTTCGAACTTTAAAGTGTTACATGCATGCTCTTCCTCCTTTTCCTCCTCTTCTCTCCCTTCCTTCTCCTCTTCCTCTTCTTCCTCCTTCCCCTCTTTTTTCTCTTCCTCTTATTTTCCCCCCTCCTATTTTTCTCTCCCTCCTCTTCCCTCTCCTGCTTCCTCTCTTCCTCCTATTACCTTCCATTTCTCCAATCCTGTGACTCTCTGTTCAGATGGCCTCCAAGTTCCCTTCCAGTCTAACCCTATGATTTACTGATGCTAATAATAAAAGCAGTTCATACTTCTGCAACCCTTTAGGATTTTCAAAGGCTTTTTTTACTCATGTTACCCCATTTGTTCCCTGCAACAGTCCTGAGAGGTAGCTGCTATTATTAGTCTCATTTTATAAAGGAGGATACCGAGGTTCACAAAGGTAAAATAACTTCCTCAGGGTTGTCCAGCCGGAAACTGTCCAAGACAAGATTCAAATTCAGATCTTTGGGCATCCACATCCTGCATTCTTTTCTCTATTATCTGCCAAGCTTCCTCCCTACCAGGGATGTTAACAAGAAGAAATGAGATCATGTGTGCAGTCTGTAAATTGCAAAGTGCTACGCAGGTGTGAGTTATTATAGTAATAATGACAATAATAATGATGATGATTACTAAAAACCATGGTTTCTGGGGGGTCTTTTAGGAGCTTCTCACTCATTCATCCCTAGCTATTCCATAGACTTATTTTTACCTTATGGTAGTGAGCACCTTGGGTCCCTCTATCAATTCCTGTGTGAGGCTGAAAACTTTTTTTCTCAGAGAGTTGAGAGGCTCTGGAATAAAATATGGTTTTTATAATACCGTTACGATTTCCTAGCTAGTGAAGGAGTCGGTAGTCTATTTAATGGGTGAGAAGCTTATTCCTTTTTGAAGACGTTACATCTACAAATAGAAGATATTTCCTCAGGAACATCAGTTGACAGGTACTTAAAATGCAGTATTCCACCCCCTGATTAATCATTCTGAAATACAAGGAGATTCACTAAGGTAGAACACACCTACCCAGCCTAAGGAAGAGTTGAGAAGCTGTCCTCTCTCCAACCCTCAGTTGTTTTTCTTCAGCCCTGCTCGCCCCCCAACATACGAAGACTACATCTCGCTCCATCTCTCTCTTTGTCTCTCTTCTTTCCTCCCTCTCCCTCCTTTTCTCCCTCTCTCCTTTCCTTCCCTTCCTCCCTTTCTTTTTCTCTCTCCTCTCTGTCTTTCTCTCCTGCTTTTCCCTCCCTCCCTCCCTCCTTCCTTCCTTCTGTCTCTCTTTGCCTTTCCCTGTCTTTTCTCTCTCATCCTCTCTTTCCTTCCCTCCCTTTTCCCTTCCTTCCTTCCTTCCTTCCTTCCTTCCTTCCTTCCTTCCTTCCTTCCTTCTTTCTCTCTCTCTTTTTCTCTCCTTTTTTCTCTTCTTTGTCTCTTCTCTCTCCCCCTCTCTTCCCTTTCCTCCCTTTCTCCTTCCTTCATTCTCTCTGTCTCCCCCTCTGCCTCTCTGTATCTGTTTCTGTCTCTGTTTTAAAAGTCAGATTCCAAGTCCCAGGACAAGTCAAATGATTATCCAGTCATTGCCAAATTGTGATCTAACGAAAAAATAATAGATCATTAAATAAATAAAAGCCGAATATTTGGCATGTATCAGGCACTATAGAAGTTATGAATGATGATTGTTGCTGAAACAGCTGGGTTTTGGAATGAGTACATTAAGTGCAGATGATGTTTTCTCCAAGTCTTTCCACAATTTATCCAGAGATATCTATAATTTCCCCCTTTTGGGATGAGTGGGTGAAGGGGGAAATCTGGACTTGAAAGTTCATCAGTATCAGGTTCCACTGATGCAAATCAGCAATTCTCATATAATTTATAATCACAGGGAGTTGTCTGGGGATATGAAAGATCAAATGACCAACCCACAGGCACAGCACAGAACCAGCATCTGGCGGTCTGAAATCCAAAGTTTCTTGACCCCCAAGGCTAGCCACTCTCTTCTCTCTGCATTGCCATCTCTCTCATCCTCCTTCCATAGACCCTCTTTCCCCTTTTGTTGTTCTTGTGAAAGCACAGTGTGGACATCTACCCCCATTAATACAATCAGAAACTTTCTAGATCTTTTCCAGGGGGGATGGGGGCTAAAGGGACTAGAGTGTGAGTACCAACTAAGGGTAAGAGGTGCCAGTGAGTGGCAGGAGTGAGCTCTTGAGAAGGAGGAATGAATGAGGACCTACAAAATGAGGGATCAGACATCAAAGGGCAGCAAGGAAACTGACTCCTCTTCTGAGTAGCTTAAAATCATCACATTTTAGAAAAGAAGAAATTACCAAGTAGAGAGAGGGAGGTCCCTCTATTTCTGTCTCCTGGGGAGGTGTTCTCCCTGTCCCTAGCCGGCAAAGCTTTTCTGAAGGTCAGTCTAATTGCTTTCTGCTCTTCAGAACCAAAAGAAAAAAAATCAGAGAACAAAGGATTATCTCCAGAGTAAAGGAAGATAATTACTTATTGCCAAGGTAAAGTTGAAGGTCAGTAGACACCTGAAGAAACCGTGGTCCTGAGCTGAGGAGACCAGTCTTGGACAATTACCCGAGATGCAGGTTATTTGATTTCCATAAGGTCACATAATTTAAAAGGGAAGAATTGGGATTCAAATCCAAGTGCCTCACTTCTAGTGTAGGATTCCTTGATCCACTATGCTATGGCTCCTCATCTGTCTATAGTTCATCTTATCTCCAGGCTGCATCTCCTGTTTGTTTTTTTTTAAAGATGATTTTTTATATGTGTTGATGGTATAGTTCCTTCCCTTCCACCTTTAGGTAGACTCCCATATCTCTCCCTATTTATTCAAGCATAGGACAGTCCATTCGGCCAGTGAATTCATCCTTAAACTCAACCTTAATACTATGTATTATAATCTTCTAGTTCTGTCCTTGGAGAAAGTAGAGCTCAGCTATGGCAGCCCCATAGAATATTCCTTGGGGGGGAAGAGAGCGATGGTTTAGGAAGGGCATTGGGCTGAAAAAGAGTCAGAAGGGCTGGCAGAAGCTGGGCATAGCAACTGACCTCTGCATAGCTCAGGAATATCTTGAAGACTCCATGGCACAGATTAAGGCTGATTTGATCTGCTTAGAGGAGAGACTGTACTCTCTGGGCATTTATTGCTTATCCCATTGACATCACAAGCTCAGATTGAGAAACAGAAATACCCAATCCTCCCTTTTGCAGCCCTGGAACATTTGTAAGCACCCTTGTCAGCATCCCTGAGCTAGATATTATCCAAATATGATCACGTATACTTTTATAGCTGGAAAATCAGAGGCTCATAGTGGGTAAGGGAATATCTTGAGTCTCGTAATTGATAAGTGTCTGGAATAGGATTTGAATCCAAGTCTCTCCTAAATTCAAATCCAGCATATAAAAAGTTCTTATCCTTTGTATATCATGGATTCTTTAGGTGGTCAGTCTGTAAAGCCAAGGATCTCTTCTCAGCAGGATGCTTGTAAATGTGCAAAATAAAATATGGAAGATTATAATGGAAACTAATTACATTAAAATATAGCTACTGATGCATTTTTGTTTTTCTTCCCAGGTGATTTTTACCTTTCTAAATCTGATTTTTCTTGTGCAACAAGAGAACTGTATAAATATGTACACATATATTGTGTTTAACATATACTTTAAGATGTTTAACATGTATGAGACTGCCTGCCATATAGGTGGAGGGGGAGGAGGGAAAAGTTGGAATAGAAGTGATTGCAAGGGACAATGTTGAAAAACTACCCAAGCATATATGTTCTGTCAATAAAAAGCTTTAATCAAAAACTAAATTAATGAATAAAGAAAAAAAAGAAAAGAAAAAGCTTTAATTAATTAAATAAAAGAAATATAGCTATTGAAATATTGCTCGTAAAGTTCCCAGAGACCTTTATCATGCAGTGGCACAAACTGTGGCCTCCCTTGGCTTCTGAGGGACAGCTGTACCATATTTCAGTCACACAAAGTCTGTGCACCAAGAAGCCCTGCCTTATGTTTCCTGTTCCTTCACCTCTGTCTTGCCTCCCCAATTGGATTGTAAGCTCCTTGAATAATGTGGACAGAGGAGAACCAGCGAAGGTGGATGAATATGCATCAAAGGGCATTAGGGAAATTAACTAATATATTGAGTTACTTAAAATTATCACATTTTAAAAAGTAATTGAGATACCAGGAAATTGGCCGTACCCTTTCTGTGCCCTCCATATGCCTAATATGGTTCTGGACAGCGTGGCAAGATGGAAATAATATTGCATTTGCTAGCAGACTCACAGAATTTCAGCCTTAGAAAGGATCTCAAGGCCCATCTATTCCAATCTGCCTACAAGGAAAAGAGTTTCTCCCTCAGCACCTCCAGGGTCACCCGGCCATCCTGGGAGGGGGGTCATTCCATTTCTGATTCAGGAAGTTTGTCTTTGGGTTGGATCTACATCTGGCTCTTTCACTCACTGCTCCTCTTGGTCCAAATTAAACAAAACCAATCTTTAATATATGGCAGCCCTTAAAATCCTCGGTGGCAGTCATTTCTACAAGGAAAATGTTCATTTGCTTCCATAAATCCTCATAGATCAAAGCCCTTATCCAACCCAGTGCACTCCTATGGATGCTCTGCAGTTCTACCACATGTGGCTTCCTAAGATATATTGCTCAGAGCTGGACCCAACCCTAAGAGATGAACTGGCTAAGCCAGGCTACAGTGACACTCTTTCCTACCTGGTCATGGTTTTTTAAATTTTATAATTGGGGTTAAAGTTTACCTGCCTTTCCAGATCAATAATCAATAATGCTCTTTATGGGACAGGCAAATCAATGTAGTCAGATAAGCTACCCCTTCTGACAGGATTCCTTGGGACAAGTGGCAATTTTTTTCTTGGTATCCCCAGAACTTAGCACAATGTCTGGCTCATAGTAGGTATTTTAATAAATGCTTGTTGACTGGGCCCTGAGATAAAGAGGCAGAGATGACACATGTCAGATGAGTCAAACTAAGTCTGTTATCTCTCCTCCAATCTCAGTGGAAATAGCCCAGGACACTAGAGCCTTGGAAATAGCCCCGTCCACCCCCTCCATCTCTGCCCTCTCAGGCTACCCACCCTTTCTCCCAGTCTGGGGCTTGCAGAGATCAATGAGAAGAGCAATTGCTACCGCCAAGACCGAGTGCTGACCAACTGGAAGCGAGATCCAAGAGCCCCAAAAGGATAGATGCCCTTCAGGTTACTGGCTCTGCATCCAGCCCAGCCTCCGTAGCTATCATCCCAGGAAGCAATCTCCATGGAGATGCAGCTATTAAAGATGCAGAAAAGGAGGGTCTCACAGCCAAAGCACGTGGCATTTTCACATGGTTTAATAACGAAATGAATATTGTTTTATCAGTGGAAATGACTTTAAATATATTGCCATTTTCTTTTACTGCTGCACTCTAAGTACCACAGGATCTTTCCTTCTGATTTGTAGCTAAAACCTTCAGTATTTATTCTTTTCTCTTTAAGCATGTGAACCTTTTAGAGTGAAGGTTAGCTTATTTTTCTATTTATGCCTATGATGCTAAGTATATAGTGCTCTACACAGTAAGTGCTTAAAAAAAGCTTTTTTCATTCATTCATTCATTTACCTAGGATTTTATCCACAGAAACATCACTGCTTTTAAAATTCAGTTTTCATACAGAAAATAGGAGGTACAAAGTTCAAAAAGAAAGCACAGGATAAGTTTTCCATTTTCTTACATGATTTCATCTGACCAATTCTATCCTCATGTTTCAACTTTTCAACTGTGGCTATAACTAGGATAAAGTGACTAAAGCTTTGACTCAGGGACCTAAATTTAGAAAGCACTTTCAATCTTTCAACAATATGGAGATAACTGGATTTCCCTCCCCAACCTCTAGCAGAAACTTGGTGACCCAGGAGCTCCATTACTTATCCCCTAATGGAGTCTAGGGCACTTTTATGCCATTTTCCCCAAATATAAAAATGTAGAGTTGATCTTTTATTGTCTAATTCCTCCCTGACTGACCTGTTAAAGGGAAGGATGAGATCAACAGAGAAGCACTGAACGATATGACTAGAGATATGACATTAAAAAATCTCAGAATTTTAGATTGAGAGCTGAAAAATACCTTGATGATCATCCAGCCTTCTCAATTTGCAGGTGAGAAATAGAGGCCCAGATAAATGAAGTCCAACTTTGGTTCTCTTACTCTTGAGCTGGCTTTTTTTCCTACTCCACGTGATGCATTGTATGTAACAATGTTCAAAAAACATTAAAACACTTGTTACTTGTATGAAACTTAGTGTTTCCAAATGAATTCATTTATGAGGGAAAGAACTATTCTAATAGATATCATGTGCCCATTTAGTGACTCCTAAGGGTGGGCATTTCGTGATGTCCATTTTTCCAAAAATAGAGACACATTTTGCTCTTCTCCTGTCCTACTTTAGGGCACATGTATGTTTTCAGCAACTTTCAAACTCTGATTCCTAGAGATTAGGTCTAGAAGGATGATTTCAGATGACTTTGCTCAAAAGAATCCTATCTACTATGGAGCATTGGATCAAGGAAAGCTCCAGAGCAAAAAGGGATCTTAGAGTTCATTTAGTAAAACTAAATTTACATTTACAGGTGAGAAAACTGAGGCTCAAGATCACACAGGTAGTAAAGGATAGAACTAGTACCTGAACTTGGGTCTTTTGACATCTCTCCATTCATAAGAGGGAGACAAAAGATTTTGAGGATGAAGTTATTTTGGATGTGAAGGGTAAATTTTGTGGAATAAGAAAAAAAATTGTACATGAAGATGGCCTGATTGGGGGAAGATCTAATAAAAATGTGTTTTATGATGAAAACTTTTTGACTATATATGATATCAAATATAGTTATATCATAAGCTACAACCATAGAGGAGGTTTCAAGGCAATCGCCTGTTCCTGATTCCTCTGAAGTCTTCTAGGTTCCGATCCACTTAGAGGAAGCCTTAAGGGTAGAGTTAATACCATTTGCAATTATCAGACAGATTTTCATGTGGGGAACTGTACAACAATGGGTCATCAAATTTCTAGGATTTCTAGGCTGTTTTTATAAAATATACTTTGAAGATTCAAAAAAAATTGGTCTAGACTATTCCTAAAGCAGGGGATTTATAACCTTTCTTTGGATGATGGACCCCTTTGAAAGTATACAAATGGGGTTGATATCCCTTCTAAGAATAATGTTTTAAATGTATAAAAAAATAAAAAATGTATAAAAAATTTAAAAAGGTATAAAATAAAAAAGTTACAAAGGAAACTAATTACACTGCAATTTAGTTCTTTGTCTCCCTTCCTCCCTCCCTCTTCCTTATCCTTCTCCTTGTCCCTCTTCCTCTCTCTCTCCCTGTCCCTTTTCCTTTCTCTGTCCTTTTTCTATGCTTCTCTCTTTCCCTCTTCCCTCTCTCCCTGTCCCTCTCCCTCTCTCCCTTCCTCTCTGTTGTCTCTCTCTTTCTCTCTGTCTCTCTCCATATATATTTATATATGTGTATATGTATGTGTATATATATATATATATATATATATATATATTTCATGAACTTCAGATTAAGAACTTCTACTTTAAAGTTTCTCTTTTCTTAGAGCTAAAAAACAGTTCTAAAGGTTTCCTTCTTCATGACTAGAATAATATCCAAGTTACCAGCTTTCCATATCATAGTAAGGGTGCCATGTTGCTCAGTGTTCCTATATTTCTGGATGACTGATACTTGGTTCTAACCAAAGCATAGCCGTGCTAGAGTACTTTATAATGAAGTTCTCCTTTACTTCCACTTATTCTTCCTTAATAATTCAAGTCATAGGGACCCTTGACAACTTGCCCCAGTTTTCCCGACTTCTTCTATCCTTGTAAGAATTTTATTCTGATCTTGGCTGTAACCCAACATTCTTACTTTTTGGAAACAAAAAGGAGAAGACTCAATGGGCTGGAAATATCACTGACTGACCTGGGATTAATTTTATAGTAGTTAACACAGTGACTATATCATAAATAGAAACATGACCACTTGGAGAAGGCTGTGCTAAGATTGCCAGCTGGCTGCTATTTGACCTGTAGGCTGGTTTATCACAGAAGTCATCTGGGTCTCACTAAAGTGTCATGTCAGGACCGTTTTATTGGCCTTTTTCTTTCTGAAAGTTTGAAAACTCAAGGCTGAACTAACTAACTAAAAATCAGAGCACAGCATATCTGCTCCCTTAGTGGAGTCTGAGGATGATACCAGTTTGATCAAAGCTGAGGAAATGCTGATCTGCTGCTTCTACTAGAAGAACTTGAACAGAAAAGGAGGGAAATCAGAAATGAAATGACCTTTCCCAAATTTGGACCTAAATATTGAGAATGAGAAATGCCATGAGAAATGTGTTTTCCTGTCTAGATTCAACTGTGGCCAAGGCTTTCACTTCCCAAATCAGTCCTGCGGCCTAGGGTGGGTGCTGAGCAGGTTATACTTGCTCTTTCAGAGGCTCCTGCAGTACAGAATATGCAAGGAATCGAAGTCATTTAATTCAACAACCATTTTATTAGGCACCTACTATGTGTTGGTTCCCCCCCCCCATTTATTTGTGTGTTTTTAGACATGGGTATTTAGACAATATGTATGCATGCTTGCTATATATACATACATATACATGGCCATCATATGCACATACTGCAATGTAGTGATTCCCTGCAAAGCACACTAGATGCTCCTTGCCCTTCCCTGCCCCGCGGTCCTCTGTGGCAGAGGCAAGATTGCTGGAGTGAGAAGCAGAAGAACTGGGCTCACTCCCTGTCTCTGCACTTTCTGTGGCCCTTTGGACACATTATTTAATCTTTTTGGCCACAGTTACTTCAACTGTAAATTCAGGATTTGGGCAAGATGGCCATTGTACTACTAAACATACATCTGTCCATATGTAGTATATGTGTGGGTGTCTATGGTTTTGTGCATATATTTTATCCTCATAATATAGTAGGTACACACGTGCACAATACATATATTATGAATGTGGTACATATGTGCATAATACACATATATGTGTGAATGTGCATGTATATGTGAACATACCCATATACACACACATTTTTGAACATGTTTTCTCCCGGTAGAATGAAAGTTCCTTTAGGGGAGGGAGTTTGTGTATGTGTATGTATACCTGTATAAATACAAGATTATCTCTCTATGTATACATTCACATATAAATATATATTTAATATCTAATACATATAAAATAAATAAATATACATATACATAAACAAACATAAATACACATATATCTCTATCTGTCTTTGTATCATCAATACTCCTCTTCTGTTAGACTGTACTCTTACTTAGGGCAGGAACTGCTTTATTTGGGGGTTTGTTTCTATAGCTCTAGAGTCTAGCACAAAGTTGGTACTTAATAAATGCTTCCTGATTACTGGATCAGGAGGCGCCTAATAAATCCTTGCTGGATTGATTGAACAAGGCCCTGTGCCCTAGGCAATGGAGCTGGAGCTGATGGGACTTCTCACTGATGTTTTAATCTGATAGTGGAATGGAAAAGGCCAGGTCACAAATAATGATGATACAAGGCAGCGGGTAAGAGACCATCCACAAAGGACAGGTCTAGGTGACGTGCTTCAGTGAGGCAGTGAGCCCTTTCAGCTGGTGCAGGTGAAGGAGATGGCCTTGGAGAGAGGGACAGAGAGGGGGAATCTGTGTTTGGCATGGAAAGCACCACAAAGTCACAGACACTAAAGAGGGTGGGGGAAGACTCTAAGAACCTCAGATTTAGAGCTGGAAGGCCCTTAGCAGCTCCCTCTTTTTCCAGTTGAAGAAATAGAGGCCAGAAAGCTTAAACAATGTGCCCGTTACCACACAAAAAGTTTGAAGTTCATAGATTCCAAGTCTTAAAGACACTGAGGGTCCATCTCACCTAAAACCCTTAATTTTCTGTTGAAATAATTGTGGTTCAAGAATTTGCTCAAGATGCTGCACCAGCCATGGGCACTGAATCTGGGTCTTCTGCCTCCAAATTATAATGGAGAGTCCCCACTACATCCTACTCCAGGTTCACACCTACAAGACGGCTCCCAAGCAGGGAGCCATAAATGGGAATATTCTCCTAAGAGTCTAGAGTTAGAATGAATGGCCAACACCTCCAATCCCTTTGTGAGATACTTGTGGAGCTGTGGATCTTGTGAAGTACTTCAAGTCAGAGGACCTGTGTTCAGATCCCAGCTCTGGTCCTGAATCTACACACAATCCTTTACCTGAGGGGCCTCAATTTACCCAACTGTAAAAAGATAAGATCGGATTTGATGCCTCTGAGGTCAATTCCAAGATCCTCAAGTAAACTGTTGATGAGAAACAGCAGATATGAGGTAGGAATCCCCCTTCTATCCAAAAAAGTATGTAAGGGCCTAGGGTGTATGTTGAAAAAAAAAACAGCAAGCCTGCAATTTAAATCCAGTCTCATCATTTTTCTATGTATCTGACTCTCTCCAGGGAATGGGGATATGGACTGTGGCAAAAAGAGGAAGAGTTAAAGAATGACCGGTCTTCCAAATGAACTGGGAAAAGGCAGTATTAGAAACAGTTGTCAAAATAGAAAACTGATGACCTCTATTCTTCAATTCATTTTCCCCCAACTCCTGGATGAAAAGCCTGCCCACAAATCAGTGGGAACTGGGAACTTTATATGGAGAAGGATCCTTCTCTTTATTTTCTGAAGCCTTGAGCAAAAAACTCATTAAGTGGAAACGGAAGCTTTTCCAGGGTTCCCTTTGCCCTCCTCGACTCAGTATAATTCAAGCACGACAACATGGGAGATTTGTTCCTTCTCCCATCACTTAACAGGATGGGGGATCGGCTTCCTGGATTTTGCTAGGCAACCAACAGGTAGGCTCTTCAGGGCCCTCTAAGTGCCTGCTCAGCAGCTTCCTGAAACCCTATTTAAAAATAACCCCACCGTCCCAAACTCACTCGCTGGCTTCTCCCCATCAGTCTCTGAAAGATGCAGCATAAGCTCTAGCGAGGCACGACGCAGCCATTCAATTATCCAAAATACCAGAAGTCCATGAAAGCACATTTTGTTACAATTGCTTTTTTTAATTTGTGTGAAACAGCACGCTTTAGCACATCAGCCCTCCCCGCCCCCTCGCCTCTTGCTCCCCAGATCCCAGGCAGGAACCTCTGGGTGTTATCTTTGGACGGAACGCGGCTCCCAGTTATCCATTTTATCAATGTTGTAATCGTTCATGGAAAAGCCAGCCCAAGCCTCCATGTACATAATTCTGGGTAGAGCCACCACGGAGAGCGCAGGAAACAGACACAATTATGCCTCTTGCACAAGTCCCAGAGGCAAAAAGGAAGGACCGAATTCACTGCCGTGGCAGAGATGAGCATCCAGATGTTCAATATTCCATTTTCCCAAGACTTCCCTGTTCATCCTGAAGGGTTTTTAAAGTGATAAATGCCTGTTTGTGGCTCCCCCACCCCCTCCTCAGAGATGTCACAGCCAGCTAAGCTGCATGAATTGCTCTGTACAACCGCACAGTGTAAGTGGAGAAACAAGCCCAACTCAGCCCAAATTGCAAGATCTATAAAATTTACATTTATCCCCACAGGAAGCAGATGGTGAGTTTCATCGAAGGCATAAAACAATACAGGGCAGAATGCTTCCCGGTTTAAGTTTGGGAGGTGGGTGTCTTCCTGGGAGAGAACAGAAGCCAAACCCCAAACATATAACCGCCACACTTTCTTTGCCCCTTCTCCTTTGGGGAAAGACTCACCTGGCTTTAGACAGAGGGCAGGAGCTGGGAAATCCATTTTAAACAAGAAAATCCTGAAATCCTCTGGGCCCGGGATGCCCACCTTGGCCATCGGTAGACGTGCTCTCAGGCAAGATGGGAAGCTGCTACAGAGTATGTTGGACTCTGTACATCCTGCAAGAATACATCTCCTTCACTGGTGTGGATCTCTTTATTGCAGTTGACATGGGCTGGCCCAGGGGACTGTCTTAGTGTACCATAAAGATCCTTAAATAGGCACCGGTGATGAAACATTTAATCCAAGCCCCGGGATCAAATGGCTGTTCTTGCCCGTGACAGTGATCGAAAAATCTATTCTCCAATTAAATAAATGCATGCAAAGCTCGGACTGTTTATTATGTCTTTTAACATAGTTCAGCTGCTCTGGAACGCATCCAAGTGGCTTCATATTTTATTTAAAAAAAAAAACCATCCAAACCATTCCACTTTTCCTCTCATGGCTTATTTCAAACATCTCTTTGGAAGAAAAGTCCCTCTTTCACCTATAGGATGCATGTAGTCTATGTTTGGATGAGGGAAGCACGTGTCATGCCCAAAGAACCATTACTCAGCTTGGGGTCCATGTGGGCTCACTGGCCCTGCTCTGCTTAGGGGAGGAGGCAAGAATTTATTTGGAAGACATTTTTATCTAGCAGTGGAGTAGATACTTTATCACGTTCTCATTCAGCACAGTTGGACAAGCCAGTGTTGCACATTATAGCATATATATATATATATATATATATATATATATGTATTACTTATATATATATATATACATACATATAGATAGATACATAGATATAGAAAGAGAGAGAGTGCTACAACTATAATAACTATAACTATAGAACTTACTATGTGCCCTGCACTGTGCTAAGCAATCAGCAATAACTATCTTGCTTAATTCTCACACTGACTCTGTGGGATAACTGCTATTATTATCCCTATTTTACAGGTGAGGAAACTGAGACAAATAAACATTAAGTGACTTGCCCCAAGTCTAAACAACCAGCAATTTTGGATGATGGAAGATGACAGAATTGCAGCAGACCACAAGAAATTCAAATTCTTATGTATTTTGGGACTGCATTATATTGCCTTTTGAAACTAGGGCCAAGAAGTTTAGAGTAGGAAGGGAACTTGTATGTCATACTGTATAGTTCAACCCTCTCATTTTCCTGATGAGGAAACGGAGGCACCGAGAAGGCAATTACTTGCCCAAGATGATACGGTTACTAAGTGGAAAATCCAGGATGGAACCTCTGTGGTCGCTCTCCTCAGACATCCTGCCTCCATGGTGGAAACAATTTTCAAGTTGACATGAAAAGGCTGTGTGATCCAGCTGGTATTTTCAAAGGAAGCATTTATGAAACACAAATTAAATCATGAATCAAAATGCTATAAATTACTAAAGAACTAAAGTGGGGAAGGTGGAAGGATACAACAGAAATACATTTCCCCAAAAGAGCTGAACAGCAACATGAGCATTTCTCCTACCATCCTGGGGAGATTTATTCCGAATAAGTGTCTCGTGGTTCTCTATGAAATCCTCAGATCATCTAGTCCAGTTTGCATCTCACCTCAATTTAATGGATTTTTAATGCTTAAAAGCCTTCCCATAGATGGGCTCATTTGTGCTTTCATGCAGATTAACTATGGATTTTAATTACTGTTTTCTGACATCTGGTTAACTAATATTTTTCTGATCACTCACATCAGGAGAGCTAGATTGAAATGAAGTCCTGTACCAGGTCAATTGAAAGGGATTGTTTCTGGAGATCAATGAATTCTGCTGTCATTAAGTCAGGAGCCTGAGTGCTAATGGATCAGCATCTGAGAAATATCTTTCTCTTTATTTCAAAGAATCTTGAAATAGCCTAGAGAACAATCTCCAAAAAACACCATTTCCATTTTGATTTCATCATCATTCAGAAGGTAATTATTTATCAGTTTGGGATCTGTTTAAACAGAGGAAAATAAACCCAAAACATTCCTGCCTGCTCTTCTCTGTTGCAGAATGGCAGAGGAAATAAAGCAACGAAACATACAACTTTCACTTAGTATGGTGCCTGACACATAGTAGGTGTTTAATAAATGTTTATTGACTAACCGATTCCACTTTAAAGAATGATTAGGTCAAGAGGTTCCTCAACAAAATGAACTAGACTCTTCTTGTCTCCACTCAATTTAATTTTGCAAAGTTGTTTAGTAAATAGTTATGAATATTTCATCTTATGTTTTCTTTCTATCCTTGGGAGTTATATATTTGGGGAAAGATTCAGATTCATTCAGATCTAAGTTATGTATTTGGGGAAAGAGTCAGATCCATTTCAGTTTTCTGAGAGTAGGGAGAGCTTTTTAAAAATTATATCCTTTTGTATTCCCGGTGTTTAGAATAGTAATCATTACATAGTAGGTTATTTAAAATATAATTGATTGAAATCATCAGTATTTGTAAATCGGATTTTTCATTGCTTTCTGTTTAGCCCAAGTTTCCAATTACACAAAATACCGTATGTAAGAAATATTCTTCGACTTTTGGTTTTATCAGTGTAAGAACTCCCAGTATGGAAACTCACTCTCACTTTGACATGTCTGCAACTAAAGGTCTAAGACGGATGGCTGGGTAAGTCAGCAAATTTGCCCACCCAATTTTGTGTCTGAAATGGGACTTGAAATCATCCTGATTTCACTTATAGCACACGGTCCCATCCCAGTTCATGAAAGGCTCAACCAAGGGAAGGCTAAGGAACTTAAGTGAGAAAAGGTGGATTTGAATTCAGATCTCTGTGCCTTCTGACGCCCCTCTCCTCTATTCTCTGTAGCACATTTCCTCTCAAGTGCTGAGATTTGGTGAATTTAATCACTTGGTGGTCTACTTTGCACATAGCTGTTCTGTTGCAAAAACAAGCTTTTGGAAAAAACGGCATTTCGATCCCTCATAAAAGTCTGTGGTTGACAAGTTCATTTTTATGAAGAAAAATGAAAACAAATAAAAAATAAATACAAGAGGCTGGTGTGTTCCCAGTGTGCATTGTGGGAAAAGTCAGGTTGCTTGGATCCAAGATCTTACACATCCTGAGCAAACGCCTTTTGATGTCTGTTGTGAATTCAGCATCAATCTTTGCAACCAAAAGAAGCAGTGAGTCTCCAACATTCTCAGCTGGATTATTCAACTGGAGGTTGAGAGGCTTAGGATAGTGTTTGGAGAGGTAGCCTGGGAATCAGGTGTGAATCCTGCCACTAGCACACGCTGACCGTGTGACCCTTCACAAGGCACTTAATTTCTCTAAGACTACAAATGGTAGCAAATGCTACCAGAAGGGCCATCGCTGGGAGTTTACTAAACATCGTGAAGTTACAAATCTGCTCAAAATTAAGCTCTTTTTTACATGAATTACATGGTGATGAAAATGTCCATTTTTTTTAAAAGTTAAATTTTGTCATCCTTTTAAAAATAAGAGCCGTGAATAGAGATCTCAACTGCTTTGAATGGGGAGACTTAACAAGTTCTTTTGGGAACTCTGGGAGTTTTCTCCATAATGAGCCTGAGCGCTTAAGTGGAAGATAGCTTTTTGAGACACCCAGAGAGGCAGCTCCCTGAATGTTTCTTTCCACTCTTCTTTGTAAATGCTTCACAATGAATACATCGGCTCTAAGATCCATTCTTTAGAGAAGCCATTTGGAGGTGGGCCCACTTTTGTTTGCCTGACTTTCACAAACATGCTTGAAGCTAGTGAGGGTCTCTTCACCATGATTAATGGCCTCCCATTGGGTATATGGAAAACTTCCCAGCCTCGTTCCCTTGAGAATGCTGCATGACATGGATTTCTAGGCAAAGCGAGATTAAAAGAGGAGGAGCAAGAGCTATAGTCCACCTACCCCACAGCCATCCATTATATGCAGTTATAAATCAAAGTTTTCAGCCAGAACAAAGACCAACGGGCCAAACAAACAAGGGCATCCATGGCAAATTGTTTAGAAGCCTAAGAAAACTCTTGACAGGAGACAATGGAGTTGGCAAAGCCACTGTCGATACAGCTCCAAAGTCCAGCTGATTTATGAAGAGTTAGGCAGGGTGTATCAAATGCCTGGAGGATTAATTTAGAGAGCAGCAAATGGAAAATGTGAATGACTCAATGTAAGGAAGAAATGAGGCTATCACAGAATACACCAAATTAAGTCCAATAATAACATACCCATCCATATGTGTTTTATTTGCACTCTGAACTGCTGGTCATGAGAATTCTATTTCACTCAAGACTAACACGAGCATGTCTTATTTTCAGCTTCTTCACTGAAGAGATGGTGGTATTTCTTCCTACCCTCCCTGTGAGCTCTTTTGGGGGGATTCTTACTTTCCATCTATCATTTTTCTATACCAGGGGTCATTTCATTTTATTTGTTTCAGATGCTGCTTACATATCCTCACACTTAGGGAAAAACACTATTTTAAATAGAGAAATAGAGGAAAATGTTGACTTTAGATGATAAAAATGGAAAGAACATGGGGGGCAATCTAGATGGTAGAAGGCATGAAATTAAATAACTGATGCTATAGTTTAACAGCAAGAACTAATATTTTTCAAGACCTTATTCCCATGAAATCGAAAACATCATCATCATCATCATCATCATGTTCACTTTCTCAAGTATGTATATTTCCAATGATGTCTTGAAAGCCAATATTGTCATGGAAGACATTAGGAAAGGGATGCATGACTATAGGAGGGAGGATGATTGAAATGCAAGAGAGAGGAATAAAAAGAAAGAGAATTTTCCAAGGGTTATCAAATAAAGATAAAACAAATGAGAAGATGGCCTCCAGGACATTAGGAAGATGGAGGATTTTTGGAAGGACATGGATAAGAATTGTACAAGAGGAAAAGGCACAGAGGGATTGTGACCATAGATCCATTTAAGTAAGTGCACATTGTCTGGGATTTGGGGCTATAAGAAAATGAGAGGAAGATGTTTTCTGTTATCATGTTAAGACCAAGAATGGTAAGAGGCAATGCCACATCACAACTCTAGAAAACTCTCAGTACAAACTGATTGCCTTGTTACCTCTTCCTCAAGGCTGGCATGAGAATCAGATAAGATTGTACATATATGACATTAGACAAATTAATTCAATAAATTCAATTCAATTCAACCAAGGTCTTATGGTCAAAGCCCTGTCTGACACTGGTGTTTTTTAGTGTAAAAAATGCAATGATTGTATTAAGTGATCTCTGATATACCTTCCTGGTCTAAATCCTATGATCCTACTTTGAGTTTATTTATTTGCTTGCTTGCTTGTTTTTTTTTTTTTTTTTTTTTTCAGAAGACACAGGATAATTTTATTATTAACCTGCTAAACTTTATGTAACCCAAACTTTTCTGATCATGTCCAGTTTTCTTAATGTGATGTCTGTTGTATCCTCTATCACATGGATGGGGGTAGACCCTTTTGATCACATGCCTACATTTGGCTAGATTAAGCTGATTGCTCTCCAGAAAACAAGGAAAAGGAGGACCACAGTAAAGCTTAGCTATAATTAAGCCTTCTGGGTCTTTGAGATTGCAACATAAAGCAGAACAAAAGTACTTTTTTTGGCTTATTGCAATGTCTGAGCCCCAACCAAATCAAGTCAATAAGCAGTTATAAAACTTTTCTCTTACTCTGTGTTAAACTCTACCACAAAAAGTACTTATTTCATTATTGGAAAACAACTTCACAGGAAAACAGTGTATTCAAAACAATTCTATCATGTAGTGAAGACTTCAAACAAAATAGTCATTTGACAAATTTATTCCTACTATCTTATTAATTCTATACTTACTATAGGATGCTTTATGTAGTTAATGTCTGGATTTTTATGTGTTTAAATTGTTAAATAATACAATTAAATTATTAGTATATATGTAAGTGTAAATTTTAAAATAATTGTATAGGGAAGAAATTCCTTTTTAAAATAATACTTCCAATTACATGTAAAGTCAATTAATGATACTCTTTTTTTTAAAATTTGAGTTCCAAATTTTCTTCCTTTCTACTTTGCCTTGCCTCTGGGAAGAAATTCTTCCTGGAAAGAATTCTTAACTTTGTTCATGTTATAGACACCTTTGCAAAGCTGGTGAAGTCTTTTGATCCTTTCTCAGAATAATATTTTCAAATATACAAAATAGAATCCATAAGATTACAAAAGACATTGGTTGCATCAAAATACAATTGTCAAAACAAATCATGATCCTCAAGTTAAGAACCTCTGCAGAAGTAATATAGGGCTCATTTATAGACTCATCTGGTATCCAAGATCCTACATATTGTTTTTTCCAAATTAATAGAAGTAGTTTATAATAAAGGAAAGTAGTCTGAATAAAACCCAGTTGTGCTAAATAAGGAATGGTTGCTATTTGGCAGGCAAGCATCCAAGTCTCAAGTCATATCTTTTTTTTCTTCCTGAGGGAAGTCTTTGCTGTCCCTTCCCAATCCCTCTACTACACCACCCACTGATGGTGCCATCCCTCTTCAATTACCTTCCGGCTATGGTCTCTTTATTTTTTTTTATTATAGCTTTTTATTTACAAGTTATATGCATGGGTAATTTTACATCATTGACAATTGCCAAACCTTTTGTTCCAATTTTCCCCCTCTTTTCCTCCATCCCCTCCCCCTGATGGCAGGTTGTATGGTCTCTTTATTTATATCTTCTTTGTATATTATCATTTAGATGTTGTCTCTCCCATTAGAATATGAACTTCTTGAAAGCAAGGAACATGTTTTTACTATTTTGTGGGGGCTTTTAACACAATGTCTGGCACATAGTAATTTTTTAATAAATTCTTTTTTTTTTAAATGGTCTAAATGGCTGAATAAATTGTGTTATATAAAAGTAATGAAATATTATTGTTCTGCAAAAATGATGAATGGGCTGATTTTAGAAGGGCCTGGAAAGATTTACATGAACTGATGCTGAGCGAAACAAACAGAACCAGGAATACACTGTATACAGTAACAACAAGATTGTGCATTGATCAACTATGAAAGACTTGGTTCTTCTCAGTGATTCAGTAATCCAAAGCATCCAGAATTTATCTCATTTAAAAACTGAGTTTCAACTTTTCTTTCTCCTTCCCTATCCTTTCACTGGGAAGGCAGGCAATTTGATATATGTTATACATGTGTATTCATGGTTAACATATTTCACTATTTGCCATGTTGTAAAAGAAAACACAGACCAAAATAAAAACCCAAGAAAAACAAGAAATTTAAAAAAGTATGCTTCAATCTGCAATCAGACTCCATTGATTCTTTTTCTGGAGTGAAATAGCATTTTTTTTTATCCTAAGTCTTTCAGAATGGTCTTAGATCATTATATAGCTGAGAATAGCTAAGTTATTTACAGTTGATCATCTTACAATTTTGTTGTTACTGTGACAATGTTTTCCTTGTTCTACTCATTTCACTTTCCATCAGTTCATCTAAGTCTCTCTAGGATTTTGAGAGCATCTAGCTCACAAAAGTATTTCATCACAATCATATACCACAAATTGTTCAGTCATTTCCCAGTTGATTGACATCTCTTAAATTTCCAATTCTTCATCACCAGAAAAGAATTGCTATAAATTTTTGACCATTGTTCTAAATTGTTCTACATAATGCTTGAATCGATTCACAATTATATCACAGGTGCATTAGTGCATTAATGAATTTTCCCATATATCCTCCAACATTTATCATTACACTTTTCTGTCCTATTAGCCAATCTACTGCTTTAAGGTAGTGCCTTAGTACAGTTTTGCATTTCACCAATCAGTAGTGATTTTGAACATTTATTTTCCATATGGCTATGGATAGCTTTGATTACCTCATCTAAAAACTGTTCGTAGTTTTGATCATTCTCATTTGATCAGCTCTTATTTTTATAAAATTTTATTTATTATATTTATATTATATTTGTTATTATTTATTATAAAATTTATTTTTATAAATTTGGCTCATTTCTCTCTATATCTGAGAGAGAAGGCCTTTATCAGAGCAACTTGCCTCAATTTTTTCTTTCACAATTATGTTTATGTGCTAACTATATTTCCCTCCATCTCATTTCTCTCCTGTTTATTCTCTCTCAACTTTTACTTTTTCACTTCTGACTATTACTATGGTCCTACTTTGAATAGGGATCAGAAATATCTGTTTATCTGTTAATTGAGATAATTGTTTCAGATCCCTTCCCATCTATGGCAAGGCTGGAGAAGTATCATAATATGGGAAGTAGCATAATGTGGGGAAGTGTGGAAGCTGTTAAACTGACTCATGGGTCCACAGTTTCATGGACTTGGAAGTCTTCATAGAGGCCATCTGTGTACAGAAGAAAGAGAATTTCTGAATTATAGAAAGGAAGGCAGGGCAACCAGGTGCCATAGTGCACAGAGTACTGGACCTGAAGTCAGGAAGATTCATCTTCCTGAGTTCCACAATAGCCTCAGTCACTTATTAGCTGTGTGGTCCCGGGCAAAGCACTTAACTGCTGTAAAATAGAGATAATTATGTAGTTACCTCAAAATTACTATGAGGATCCAATAAGATCATGTAAAGTTGATTCACAAACTTTCATGTTCTGTATAAATGCTACCTGTTAACACTACATGAATGTTAGTATAAGAAGCTGGCAATCTATCAGAACTCAAGGAATTATGAGAATAAATCCTACTTTTGGGTATAATTTTGTCTGGTTCTAGAAGAATACCTAGTATCGCTGTTCCCACTTTAAGGATCTGTTGGGTAGAGATAGAATGAGTTGGAGAAGTAGCAGGCAAAAGAAAAAAATGTGAGAAGAAAGAAGAGAGAAATGAAGAGAACGAGCATCTAGAAAGGCAGGGGCCATGCCCTAAACTATCTCTATATATCCCCAAATTACGTGACATTGGGATATACAAAGGTGAAAGAAGCTCAACTCTTTGTCTTCAGCTAGAAAAGTGAATAGAAAAACAGAAGAAAGAACTCAGAGGACACTGGGATCTCCTGAACTGATGCAAAGTGCTTTCTGCATTGAGGTGCTTATCTCCACATATAACTGTAGGTCTAATTAATTATAATTCATATTTCTCTCGCTTTTTAGAGAATTGAAAGTTTTCTTCCCAACAGTTTCATTCCATTTGGTTTTATTCAATTGAACAAATGTGTATTAATGGATGACCTTATGAAAGTCACTGTTTTAGGGCAGTGGTCTCCAGAATGGGTGGGGGAGGCATGAATGTCTCCACAGGATACACAATCAACCCATCAGAATGAAAAGATGGATGGAATCCCATGTGATAGCAACACAATCACATTACCCCATTTCACTGAATATTGCTCAATGATATCCTATTCCGCACCATCTATGATGGCTGCTTGATATGGGGACACCTCAAGCCTATTAATCCTGAGTTGGTCCTAACGCCCACAGTAGCTGTTCAGCAAAATATTTGAGCTCACCTCCTCAGCCTCCGTTTCATTATGGTTTACTCCTCGATACCTTTTTCCCTCCCCCTCACTTCTGATTTGTGCAGAAGAGCTTGCAGGTGGGCTATGTTCTCATGAACAGTGACTGGTTGAGAATTGGGTTTTTAAAATTATTTTTATTGGAAAAGATTGAGTAGCGTAGGATGGAAAGGCATGGCTAGGTTGTGATTCCCACCACAGATCTCACTGTGTTACCTTTCCTCCAAGAATTCACCCAATTCTGAACTTCTCTATTTCCATCCATAGTATTCCGACCCCTGTCAGTCCAAGGCGCCATATCCTTGACTTTGCTCACCAGAAAGTGCTCTCTTCCAAGTTACCGCTTATTTCTGAATCACCAAATCTGATGCTTTTCCATAATTTCTCATTCTCCTCAATATCATTATAGCTTTCGACACTTTTGATTCCCATCTCCTCTTGGATGCTTATTCCTCATTCTCTGATTTGTTGAAAACAGTAAAAAATAGATCTTCCATAAACACTATCACAATGAGATACAGAATTTCCCAAGCTGTTTAAATATCAGCCAAATTAGAAGTTAAGGTAGATTTTGAAACTATTTCTTAAAAATTAAAAAAGTAAACCATTCAATGATACTCAAAAACAATCGATTGACATTGAATAGATGGCAATTTATTAGAGAGCAGGGGAGAAAGTGAGTGAGGGAGTGAGGGAAGAGAGTGACGGAGGAGAGAGAGAAAGAGAGAAAGAGGGAGCAAGGGAGGGAGGGAGAGAGAGAGGGAGTGAGGGATACCTGGGGTTGCCTCGAAATGCTGACTCAGACTTCTTGGACAGTCCCCGACCTCCTGGCTTGAAGACCATTGTGCAAAGGTTTCCTGGCAACTTTGTCTGTGGGCTGGTCTCTCCTGCCCTTTTTAGTGGCAGCAGGTTGTGGGATTCAGAGATGGATCCCGTGAAAGCCCGCCAAAGAAAGCCACTGTCTAACTCTGTGTGAGTCAGTCAGCGTCTTTTCCTTAAAATTCTGTAAAATTCTTCAGTTCCAAATCCGCGATCCTCTGCATGGCTTCCTAATCTCACTTTGGAGCTGCTAGTCCCAGCCCCAGAGTCAAGGAGTCCTCTGGGTAACCACCATTTGGGGGTGTCTATTCAAGATTGATTTGAGGGGTTCAGAGGCTGCCCCATTGTAATTGTCTCAGTACCTCACCTTCATTTTCGCTTCCTCCTCTTTCCTTGGATGGCTCCACATCTTCCTTTGAAGTCCTTCTCTTAACTCTATCAGATAATCATAATAATAAAAGCTGGCATAAATATAGCAACACAACCCCAAGAGGTAGGTTCTATTATATCCTCATTTTAAATATAAGAAAACTGACTTCCCCAGGGATACACCACTGATAAACTTTGTCCGAGGCAAGATTAGAACTCGGATTTTATTGAGTCTGTGTCCAATACTTAATCCATGCTGCCCTAAATAAAGGACCTTATTTCTTTTTGGCATTGACTGGCTTGCCTGCTTTTCCTCTAACGTCCCTAACAATATAGTCTGACAAAAAGGAATACAAGGGTTATTATTCCCATTTCAGACATTACAAATCTGAGGAAAGGTTAAGATTCACATTGTTAGAAAGTGTCAGAACCAGGCTTCAAGTCGGGGACTACTCCTGATTCCATATCCGGCCCTCTATGCCACAGTTTTTTTCTTTTAAAGAAAGATGTTTTTTATACGTTAACATATTTAACATGTATTTGGTCTACCTTCCATCTAGGGGAGGGGGTGGGGAGAAGGAGGGAAAGATTGGAACAAAAGGTTTTGCAATTGTCAATGCTGAAAAATTACCCATGCATATATCTTGTAAATAAAAAGCTATAATAAAAATAATATTAACAAGATAAAATAAAATCTTCCACTCCCATGACCAGTTAAAAAATAAAAAAAGATGTTTTTTTTTATAAAAAGTAATGAAAAGAAAAACTCAGAATAAGGGGAATACTTATTTTTAAGATTTTCCATTCTGATTCAGCCATGTTATTTTTTTTTTAAATTACACCATCTCTAAAAGCTATGAGAATATGGATTGATAAGAAAATCTCATATTCAACCTTCTAGTGGCAAACGTCTCATCCTGTCTGTGGATTCATTTTCCCATTCTGCTCTTAGAATGATCCATACCTTTAGAATCTTCTAGCCAAGCCTGTTGCAGGAATTTACAATATAACTTTATATTTAAAGGGAGATGTACAATGGCTTTCTGGTTTGTCATGATACTAGAATAAAATTTTATTGCAATATTCACTTTCGAGAGTGTGAGGGAAGCTTATGTTTATTGGGTTAAGGTGATTTATGCCGAAGCATTGGACTAGGGAGGTTTCCTTCTCTAAAAAATAGCAATAATGAGTTGACTTTTGAAATCTATACAAAAATTCATCCAAGAAGAAACAGACACACTAAAGAATGGAAATAAAGCACAATGATCTGGAAAAAGACGTCCACAAAAATCTCAATAGTGCAACAAAAGGGGGGGGAAATGCTTGAACACCACCATGAGGGCCTCTAAATAATACATGAAGGCCCTCACTCAGATGGAATAAGAATCAAATGAGATAACAAAAGAACAAAATTGTGAACGTCATGTAAATGCCAGCCATGATTATTAATAGTATTAATCAAATAAGTGAATATTTACTTACTGGTATATCCCCCATTTTGTCTAGTAGACAGTCCATCAACAAGCATTTAAAAGCCCTTACTATATGTCAAGTTAAAAGCTGGGGAGACCACCCCAAAGACAGAAAACATGGCCCCTGCCTCCAAGAAGCCCACACTCTAATAAGGAAGATAGGATACAAAGCAATATGAAGATATGTAGTGTAAAAAACGAATTCGCGGTTGTTCAGTTGTTTTGTGGTACCCTACTTTTTCTGTTAAAAAGGCCAAATCTCCCACTGCATTCAGGGCTATCTCCAGTCACCTTGATCTATATCTGGCCATTGGGCCAGATGGCTCTGGAAGGGAAAGTGAGGCAGGTGACCTTGCCCAGCCTCCCTCACTGAAATCCAACTCACTTGCATGTCACGGTATCACCTCCCCAATTTCATGGCCCTCTTCAAGAACAAAGGACAACCAATAACAACAACTCTTCATGATCCCCTGGAGTCCCAGTGGTCCTCAAACTTTTGTTCTCAATATCTTTATCCTATTAAAAATGATTGAGGATTTGTCCAAAGAGTTTTTGTTTATGTGGTTTATAGTTATAGATATTGATCACATTAAAAATAAAAACTAATTATGAATTTGTAGACTCTCTGAAAGGATTTCAGAGATTCCCAGGATGCTCTGGACCAGACTTTGAGAACCACTGCCCTGGACTATAAGACAGCAGGCTCCCCTACACGCCATTATTTCTTGAAGTTTGTACAAGCTCCTGGTTGTTGTTTTCATGACGCCATCTATCTATCTCATCCTCTACTATTCCCTTTTCTTTTTTTGCCTTCAATCTTTTCCAACATCAGAGTCTTTTTCAATGACTTTTGTATTTTTATGTGGCCAAAGAATGGAATTACCAGCCAATGTTTAATCCCTGTTTTAGTTTCACACCTAGTAATGTTGAACAAGATGTCATCAATTTCTCAACGCTTAGTGGGTGAAACTTTATGTATTGAAAAGGTACAATATCACTGGACAATAAGGTAGACAATAAACAGAGCCCCATACCCAAACTCAGTGAGATTTGAACCAGCAGCAGACATTTTCTGTGTGACCCCAGACAAGTCACTTACCCTCTGTCTCAATTTCCTCAAATATAAATTTGATATATTAATAGCCCCTATCTTCCAGGGTTGTGGTAAAGATTAAATTATTTAATAATTATAAAATCCTTAACAGTTTCTGGCATGTACTAAGCTATGTAAATATTAGTTGTTATCATGGTTTACTCTGAAGCAGTACATTTGACTCAGGTTAAAAGAATTAATCAACATCACTTGAGTGAAGTTAATACCTAGAGAATGTGTGTAACCCCATTCTATCCATAGGTCTCATTTAACAGCTATCAAAATGGAACACATTTACTAGGATTTTTTCCCATGTTGACATTCCAGTTCTCAAATTAGTGTTTTGTTTTCTTAATTGATTGCTTCAGCATTCGGAAAGGACTGAGAGTGCGTCAAAATGGTACTTGATGTATCTGACAGAGTGATAAATTGTGTTTGTGTTTTCTTCTTGGTTACCAAGACTAATTGTTGGTTTTTCAATGGACTTTCAGTATACACAAATCCCCTAGTTTAAACGGTCAAATAAACAAGTCAGTAAGCAGAAAATACAGGCACGACTCCCTGATTTTCTGATTACGTATGGATAAGAGCCAGGTGATAGACTTCCACATACTGAATTCCACATTCGGTAGAATGGTAGATTTCTGAGTTCAGGATTTTATTTTGCCTCCCAGACAATACTGAGATCTAATTTTGCAAAGATTAAAATAATCATTTGGTACTTTTTCCTATCATAATTTATCTCATCTAAAAACCTAATTAAAAAAAAACTATTTCCTCCATAAATGATTCACTAGCAAAATATTTTCTTAGCTAGAATATAGTAATGGCAGAGAGAAATTGGGAGGGATATTTTTTCCCTACCTACTTTAATAAGTATACAGCAAGTAAGTACCTGCAAAGTATTGGTTCAGGCATGCCCCAGGCTCATGATCCATCTTTCAGCTCTTTTGCCACTTCTAGATTGACAGCTAAATTACTTCATGGACAAGTCTCCTGTAGGCTGTAACCAACAGCTCACCATCAAACTAGTAAGTGAGGGAAAACATGGGTAAATAGAAATTAAAAGATAATTTTCATTAACTGAGCAAGATGGGGCAGGGGGACTGGAGAATAATCTTCATGGGAATGCAAAGTTTGCAGAGGAGAGGTGGGAAAGAAACAAAAACACATTTTAAGTGAGCTTTAATCTCCTGGTAAAGTGGCAATCACATGTTCAGATCTAGGAAGAACAAGAATCCAAATTCATACTCTTTCTGACAGCCCTCCCATGTCCATAAACATACATCGCAAGTCTAAATAATTTTCAACACATCCAGACAACATAATCCATTCTCTGACAACTAGGCACACAAAGGACCAGAAATTTGTTGGTCACAAAAGCAAACATATTAGAAATTAAATCATAGAATCATAGATTTAGAATGGAAAAAAAAATCTAGAAGAAATCTAGTTTAACTCCTTCATTTTTACAGATGAGGCCCAGAGAAGTAAAGGGAAAATCTGAGATTACAGATCATGGGTGGTAGAGCCAAGTGAACTCAAAACATTTTAACTATATCATGTTGCTTCTCCTGACTCCGAATATGGTCTTTATTCCACTGGGCCATCCGAAGCATTCGCATTATACTATTTCAATTCAGTCTGTTTTTAAAAATCATTTTCCAGTCATTTCTCCAGATCATTTTACAGATGAGGAAAGCAGATTTAAGTGACTTGCCCAGCATCACTCAGTAAGTGTCTGAATCCAGATTTGAACTAAGGGAGAAGAATCTTCCTAATTCCAGTCCTGGACCTCTATCCACTGCATCATCTAGCTACCCATTAAATTCAGTATTATTAAATATGTTTTTAAAATGTCTTTATAATGCAGGGCACTGTTCTAGATACTGAGGATAGAAAAACAGAAGGCTCCCTGCCTTCAAAAAGCCTGGATTCTACTTATAGGCTATAGTATATTTATAGACAATTATGGAGAGAGTCTCTATATATGAAATATCTCTATTAGCATTTATATAGAAAATGTAAACAATTTTAGAGGGAAATAACACTAATAGCTTGAAAGATCAGCAAAGACTTCTTGAAGAAGGGGATATCAGAGATGACCTACAAAAGAAAAGAGGAATTCTAAAAGACAGAGTTGAAGATAAGACTGCTCCATACTTTCAGGGCAGTCAGAAATGGAATATGTTGCATGGGAAGTAGTAGACCAGATGGACTCAAATGGAGAGCATGTCAAGGGGTGTTGTTAAAGGTGATCCAATGTGGTTCTTTTCAACAGTGGGGTGATTCAGGCCAGTTCCAATAGACTTGTGATGGAGAGACCCATCTGCATCCAGAGAGTGGACTGTGGGAACTGAGTGTGGGTCACAACGTAGTATTTTTACTTATTGTTGTTAATTGCTTGCTTTTTGTTTTCTTTCTCATTTTTTTTCCTTTTTGATCTGATTTTTTCTTGTTTAGCATGATAATTGTGGAAAACTGTATAGAAGAATTGCACATGTTTAACATAATATTGGATTACTTGCTGTCTAGGGGAAGGGGTGGGGAGAAGGGAGGAAGAAAAAAATTTCAAACACAAGGTTTTACAAGGGTGAATATTGAAAACTATCTATGCATATATTTTTAAAATAGGTAGCATTTATAAAAGATTGCACATGAAACTCTAAAAAAAAATAAAATAAAGATGCTCCAAGATGGAAAAGATAGGTGACTTTAAATATCAGGCTGAGCAAACCCCAATTTATTCTCTGACCAAAGAATTATCAAATGGAGATCCCCTTCTTAAGAGATGAATTTTTAAGACCTTAAGTTAGTAAGAAAATAGAATCTGTGAAAAGTCATGAGAACTGTTGGTTGCAAAACAAGTGCTATAATTAATAAACTCTGCATCATTAAGTCAATCAGGATCCAAACAATGACCAAATGGGCCTTCAACTAGGGCCTACTGGTGGGCCAATTAGAATCAGGTTAGTTTGGGTTTAAAGCCTGGTCCTTATCTAGCCAGTAAACTGCAAGAGATCTTGGGAGGGACAGCTGATAAATGCTGTCTCTTTCCAGCACCGAGTTAGGTTTGAATCCCATCTGTACCATGACATATTGTTTTGGAAAAATCATCTTCTTCCCTAAGCCTCAGTTTCCTCATCTGTAAAATAAGAGAGCTGATCTAGATAGCCCCTAAGATCTTTCCATTCTGTTTTTGTGATACTGAACAAGTCACTTCCTATCTCAAGGATTCAGTTTCCTCACTTGTAAAATTAAGAAATTGGGCTTGAGGGTATCTAAAATCCCTCCCAAGTTGAGGACAATGATTTCATGAACTTAGGAATTCCAATGGAATCGAGCCTCCTTAGTCTTAAAGTATCAGTCCCTTTTGGACCATCTCTTCCAGGAAGGCTGGCTTTCTCTAGGGGCATACCCCAGTGTGATCTCTCCAAAAGTTCATGGACTTCCTCACAAGGTTCATGGACTTCCTCCACAAGCTCATGTGCCAAGTCTGCTCTGTTTTCCAACATGAGCTTGTGGAAGGATTGTTGCAGAAACAGGGGGCCGGGAGACAGACCTCGGAAGGCTATTATTCAGGATAAGAAGGGTACTGACCCTTTTAACCAGGAAGGCCACGCCAGTGCCCTTCCAGCTCCTTCTGCACTTATTCCAAAGGAGGGCTCCTGGAGGGCAAAGCTGAGAGAAGGTTTTCCCCCACACACATCCCACTTATGCTCTTCAAATAGCTCACTTAATTGACAGCGTCTTTTCCCTTGAAAATTAACAAATCAAAAATCCTCCAAGACGTCAGAAGCCAACGACATCTCAGCATCCCAAGGAGGTTTAGTTACCGCCATGTCACCTTTTACCTGCCTCATGCTTGTTCCCGTCTGTGACATCCAGCCTGAAGGATGGATTCTTTGTAATGCAATTTCAGAAACTGGGCTCCTGCAGCAGAGGGTCAGAGGGCCCCCTCCCTGGATCCAGCCCATGGCTGCCGAGGTCACAGGAAGGATAAAATAGTCTTTTCCAAACTGCAGCTTCTGCCTTCCCATTCTTCTTCCTAACTCCTCCCTGACCAACTGATTCTAGTGTCATCTAAAAGGATGTGACCCGTTGGTGTACATAGGAAACTGAAGAACTGGGGTTACACAGAAGAAACTTCCTGTTTACTCTGTCCTTTTTTTATCAAGCTGGGGTCCAAGGCTGAGAAGTCACACATACATGGACACATGTGAAAATATGCTTATATATACGGACACAGGCAAAGCGGGTAGGGTCAGGAAAGGTTATTGGGTGAGAAAGCATTTATTCTGAGAAAGAAGAGAAGAGCATCTCCTGACTAGATCGGGGGGCTCAGTTAGAACAGAGCCCCCATTCCATTCATGGAAGTCACCATCACACACTTTCAATTTCAAAGCAGAAAATTTACATCAGGAATATGGCTCACTGAAGACCGCTGGTGATTACTTTCATCAATGTAGTGTTTGGAATCAGATTAGTTGGTTAATGACCTCAGCCCTCTTCTCTTTTTTACCCATAGACTCCTAGATTACAAACACAAATGGCAGCTCTAGACTACAATCCCACAGTACATCAATATTTTTAAGTCTAGGGCTAAATTGGCAGCCTTGGGGAAAGATTATAGACTAGATCTCACCCCACAGGCTTTGGGTCAATTTGGTGAAGCCTATGGACACTCTTCTCAGAAGAATGTTTTAAAAAGCCTAAAATAAAATCTACAGGATTCAAAAGCAGTAAATTGCATTCAGAGGTAGTTGTCAAAATTTGTTTGTTTGTTCATTCATTCATTTTTTTTTTTTTGCTGAGGCAATTGGGGTTAAGTGACTTGCTCAGGGTCACACAGCCAGAAAGTGTTAAGTGTCTGAGACCAGATTTGAACTCAGGTCCTCCTGACTTCAGGACTTTTGCTCTATCCACTGCACCATCTAGCTGCCCCAAAAATGTATATTTTTTAAAAGCCCACATTCATATGAAGGGTTAGAGCCATGATGGCAGAGTCCAAGCAGCAACTCAACTGAATTTTTCCAAAATTACCATCCAAACAATTTTAAAAGGTACCTCAAATTGAATTCTGGAGTAATGGAGCTTACAAAAGGTCAGGTGAGACACTTTCCCAGCCCAATGAGGCAACAGCAGCAGCAGCAGCTTCAGGAGCTCTCAGGCCAGAGATGAGAGGGGATCAGATAACCTGAGAAGGAGATTACAGGGGACCTTTTGCTGCTTCTGAGTACAGGACCCTGTTGCATCACCAAATGAAGTTCTGAAGTAAATAGGAGCATTAGCATTTGTGGCCAGAGAAAAGAAGGGGCTTTAGTCACAGTGCCAGGTCCAAGAGGAATGATAGCAGTAGGGACTATAGGAGACTGGGGGCCCTGGTCAAATGCCACGGTGGAGGAGAATGCTTATGGTCACTAACAGGGGAGCAGGGACAGCTCCTCAGCTCCAAGGTGGGAAGGAGCACTAGTACTTCAGACTGCAGGAGAACAGGGCACTAAGCATCCTTTCCTGAGTAAAGATAAGAGCACAGGCCAGGAGAGTAACAACTTCACCTATGCTACTCCAGAGCAACATGGTTAAGGAGGAAATATTGTGACCAGCTAGAAAGAAAGAAATTAAAATATTATAGAGCCATAATTGGGACAGATTTATAAGATTTAACAGCTTTCATGTTAAAGAAGCAGAGGACTTAAAATATGCCATTTCAGAAGGTAAATATGTTAAGATTACAACCAAGAATAATCTACCCAGGAAACCTGTGAATTAATACTTCAGATGAAAAGATGGATATTTAATGAAAAAGGACCTTAAAGAATTACTGACAAAAGACTACAGATTAATAGAAAATTTGATTTTCAAATACAAAGTTCAAGTATAAAAAGTAAACACAAAAGAGAAATTATAAGGGAATCCATTAAGTTAAATTGTTTACATTTCTATTTGGGAAGAAGATACTTTTAACTTCCCAAAACTTTCTCATTATTAGGACAATTAATAGGCATACATATAGAGAGCATACATGAGAACCGACCTTGATGATTTAAAAAAAGATTCTTAAAAACTAAGGGGCAAAAAATAATAGATGCACTGAGAGGAGGAAGAGGAAAAAGGGGGAGTTATCTTATATAAAAGAGGTATGGAAAGAAGAACTTTCACAATGAAGGAGAAGATAGGGGTGGTGGCAGGCAATGCTTGAACCTGATTCTCATACAAATTAACTCAAAGAGAGAATAACATATATACACTTAGTTGGACATAAAAATCTATTTTGCCTAACAGAGAAGTAGGAGGGAAAGGGGATAAGAGAAAGAGGGGAAGATAATGCTAGATGGATTAAAAGAGGCAGCAGACAAAAGCAAAACAGACAGTATGCTAATAGGGGATCTCAGTTTTCCTCTCTCAGAACTAAATAAATCTAACCACAAAATAAATAAGAAGTAAGGAAGATTAATAGAATTTTTAGAAAAGTTATATTTAATAGATCTCTGGAGAAAATGAAAATGAAATCAAAAGGATTATGCCTTTTTCTGGGATATATATATATATATATATATATATATACATATACACATATAAACACAAAAATACATATGTATATATGTGTGTGTGTGTGTGTGTGTGTGTGTGTGTGTGTGTGTATACAGGAGAAAATAGTAAAAATATACTGAGACACCTCAATTTTCCTCTCTCAGAGCTAGATAAATTTAGTCATAAAATGTAAAAGAAAGAAGTTAAGGTGACAAATACAATCTTGGAAAAGTTAAATATTATAGAACTCCAGAGAAAATAAATAAAAATATAAATTTTAAAAATAAATAAAATAATAGAAAGGAATTTACCTTTTTTTCAACTATACATAGCATCTTCACAGAAACTGATCATGTATTGGGGCATAAAAAACTCAAACAAATGCAGGAAAGCAGACATTTTGATTGGACCCTTTTTAGGGTATGATTCAATAAAAGTTACATTCACTAAAGGGTTTTAGAAGCAGAGATTAAAAATTAATTACAAACTAAATAATCTTCTGCTAAAGAATTAATGGGCCAAGGAACAAATCATACTAATGATAAATAATTAAAGAGAATCACAACAATGAGGCAATATAGCAAAATTTGTGGGATAACAGCAAAGTATTGCTTAAGGAAAAATTTATATCACTAAATCAGTAGAATATTTCTACATCAATGGAATAGAAAAAAACAAATGCATGAGGTGGACATGGAATTTTTTTTAAAAATTTAGAAAAAGTACAAATTAAAAATCCAAAATTAAACACTGAATTTGAAATTCTGAAAATCAAAGGAGAGATCAATAAAATTTAAATTAAAAAGCCATTATAAGAATAAATAAAACTAGGATCTGGCTTTATTAAGAAAAACACAAACAGATAAACCATTAAGGAATTACAAGAGGTGATGAGGAAAGAAAACCTGAGATTCTTTTCAGATGATATGACGGTATATGTAGACAATCCTGGTGAGTCAACTTTAAAATAGTTGAAGCACTGAACAACTTTAGTAAAGATGCAGGATATAAAACAGCTCCACATAAACCATCAGCCATTCAATGTATTTATTACCACTAAAATTCAGTAGGGAGAGATAGAAGAAAAATTTCACTTAAAATTATTGCAAACAGTATGAAATATTTAGGAGTCTATCTGCAGAGAGAAACCCAGGAACTACATGACTATAATTATAAGACTTTTCATACAAATACAGTTAGATATAAACAATTGGAGAAATATTAATTGTTTATGAATAGACTAAGTCAATATAATCAAAATGACAACTCTAGCTAAATTAGTTTACTTATTCGGTGGCATATCAATCACACCACTAAAAAAATTATTTATAAATAAAGAACAAAATAAAATTTACCTGAAAGAAGTAAAGGTGAAGAAAAAAAAATTTAAGTAAAGGAAGGTGGCTTAGTTGTACAAGATCTCAAACCATATTATAAACCAGTAATCATCAAAACAATCTGGTACTGGTTAAGAAATAGAGTGATGAATCAGTGAAATAGATACACAATATACAGCAGTAAATGACCATTGTACTCTAGTGTTTAATGAAACAAAAGATCTAAGCTTTTGGATCAAGATCTCATTATCTTGCAAAAAATGCTTAGAAAACTAAAAAAACTTGACAGAAAGTAAGTATAGAATAATATTTCACATTATCTACCAAGGTTAAAATAGGTATATCATTTTAGACGAGAAATGATATCATAAGCAAATTAGGGAAGTATGGAGTAATTTATCTGTCAGATCTATGGATAAGGGAAGAATTTATGAGCAAACAAAAGATAGAGAGGATTACAGAAAATAAAATGAATATTTTTATTACAATAAATTAAAAATGCATAAACAAAAGCAATTTGCCAAAACTAAAGCAGAAAACTGAGAAAAAAATTTATAACAAGTTTCTCTGATAGATGACTCATTTCTCAAATACATAGAGACCTGAGTAAACTTTAGGAGAAAGTGAATTATTTCCTATTGAAAAATGGCCAAAAGATACAAACTATTTATAGTTATATGAAAAAATGCTCTAAATCACTATTGATTAGAGAAATGCAAATTAAAATAATTCTGACATACCATCTAACACCTCTCAGATGGGATAAAAGAAGAGGAAAATGAAAAGTGTCAGAAGAGATTGTGGAAAAAAATGGGACATTAATTCATTAGTTGTAAACTAATTTAACTTTGTAAACTTTGTAAAGTTATAAACTGATTTAACTCTTCAGGAGAATAATCTGGAACTATGGTCAAAGGGCTAGAAATCTGTGTCTATCCTTTCATAGCACTAATAGGTTTATATCCCAAAGGGATAAAAGAAAAAGAAAAATGACATATATACAAAAGATATTTATAAGGGTTCTTCTTGTGGCAGTATAGTTTTGGAAATTGAAAGGAATATCCATCAATTGGGTGAGCAATGGTTGAGCAAATTGTAGTATATGATTGTTATGGAATAATATTGTGCTAGAAGAAATGATGAACAGGCTGATTTCAGAAAAATCTAAGAAGACTTTTATGAATAGAAGTTGAAGGAACATTGTACAGCAATATTGTATAATGATCAACTGTGAATGACTTAGCTATTTTGAGCAATACAATGATCCAAGACAATTCTGAAAGACTTAGGATAAAAAAAAAATGCTATCTACCTCCAGAGATAGAAATAATAGAATCTGTGTAAATTGAAGCATATTTTTTTCAGTTTATTTTTCTTCCTTTTTTCATAACATGGTTAACATGGAAATGTTTTGATCTCAATGGGTAAGATGGGTGGGAGGAAATGAAAGATTTTAGAACTCAAAATTTCAGGAACATGAATGTGGGAAATAAATAATATTTCAAAAAATTAAAACAAATTCATAGACAACAGGTTAAAAACTCCTGAATTCTAGAGAAACACCATGGCATAGTAAATAGTTTTGGAAAAGCTGGGTTCAAAAACTATCTCAGACACAAGCTCTGTGATCTTCTAAAAGCAAAACTATAAAGTCTGTAATTAATAATAATAATAATGTTTCTAAAGCTCTTTTACAAATATCACATCAGCTTATTCTCACAACAACCCTAGAAAGTAGGTGCTATTATTATTGAAATTTTTAAAGAGAAGGAAAAAAAATATTAAGATGTTAAGCAAATTGTCCAATGTCATACAGAAAGCATCTGAGGCTAAATTTGAACTCCACTCTTCCTGTACCTTCCTCAAGTCTTACGTGTTGGGTTGTGAGATTCCAGGGATTGTTAATGGCTTTATATAAAGTGCTATGTAAGCATCAGCTAATAGTGTCATTGGAGTCAGGAGGATTTTAGAGATGATCTCATCCAACTGATTCACTTCATAGATGAAAAAATAAAGTTGGGGAAGGGATTTTTGAAGGTCAAAAGTAATATTTTCAAATTAAAAACTGGCCATACTTTAACTCTCTCCCTGTTATCATATAACCAGAAAATTAAAATGAAATTTGTGGTAATCAATCATTTACAATACAATTTATAGTACAGGTAATCATCTTCATTTATTCTAGATGTTTAATTCAACCAGTCTGGCTACTTAGCATCTAAGCAGATAAGTTCCTTCTTACCCAGGTGTTGGGGTGGGCTCCATAAACTCAGTCCATGAAGTTCTTCTGACACAGCTGAGCATTTGTCTAAAAAATGGTTCTTCTGAAGAGTCATAATCCCCTCAGTTGTCCCTGGCATAATGATTGGCCATTCATCTGCTCTGCCCTCTCCACCCCCTTATCCAAATATTTCAGATGCTCCTGAAATACGTCAAATAAAACATTATGACACCAGAGAGAGAGGCAGCCTCAGGGAATGGGATTTATAGCATCATGGTACAATACCAAAGAGATTTACAATGGCCTAACATTTTAGATCAAGGCAGGTAGCAGGATGTCAGAGTATTTTAGACCAAGATGGTAGATTCTGAAGGCAAGATCACTTCCAGAAGCATCCAATGGGTTTTTAGTGCCTAAAGAACACTATGAAAATCATTCCCTATTTAGAAAATGTGTGATAAAATATGTGCCAGCTGATTTCAAAGGGGAAAAAAAGGCCAAATGACTGGTGAAGGCCTCTGAAAAGATTGACTTTCTGTATTAGTAGGTAATTGAGTGATAGATGGGGAAGAGCATGAAAATGAGATTTTTTCTCAACTTCTACCTATAGTGAATAAATAAAAAGATTTATTATTATTATTGTTATTATTATTATTATTATTATTATTACTTTACAGCTTATCTCCTTCACCCACTAGCTAGCAATCAGGCTATTTCCTACTGCAGATGAAAATCCTTTAAGAATGAAAGTTCATTTAGAAAACACAGCCACAGGGAAGATTTGTCTGGCAACTACTATCTCTTTGGTGCTATTTTCTAAATGCCATGATTGCTGCATGTGTGTGTGTGTGTGTGTGTGTGTGTGTGTGTGTGTGTTTAAAGAAGATTTAGTTTTCCTGCCCTAAACTGGGTTTAGGGTAATTGTGTATCTGCTTGAGTGCTGAATACCATCTATTGCCTTCTTTATAAAGTTTATGGCCCTCCTGCTCCTTTAAAGGTCTCAGGTGGCTGATGGATAGGCTCATTCCTGATACTAACCATGAAAAATGGCTTCCCTGAGAGATGGGCCTCTGTCTCCCCTGAGGATTCCAGGAGTTAAAAGCCTCCCCGTTATAGACTGCTCTTCACCCCTGCATCAGATCCATCAGTCAACTGGAGAGCTCAGGCACTAGGATACTGATGCAGCGGAGGACCCAGAGTTGTCGCTGTGCTTGTGTCAGATGCCGGCTTCTATCCCCAGATGGCCAAAGGAAGGCCAAGGAAAGAAATCCTCACGCTAGAAGGCATGGGAAGAGGCGCCATTGCTGCTCATTTCCCAGTGGGGGCCTTCCATGGGAAGGAAGAAAAAACCATCATGGAGTCTTAGGTCAATCCAAAGCAACTGGCCTGGCTGCTACAATGGCAGGCTGAAACTGGTGGATTGCTGAGCTGCCTTCAGGCAAATGAACCCCAATTACATATCCCCATTATATCTGTCATAAATATAGTGAGCCTTCTGGGGCAGAGGGATAAACCAACTCAGACTGAAAAATAGAACAATAGAAGAAAAGTGATGTTTGTGAGTGTCTAATAGATTTCCTGGATGGTAAGAAGAGGAGACCCAGGCTCCAAAAGAAACAAAAAACAAAAAAGCCCAACAAACATTTATTAAGTGTTTACTATGTATCATGTACCAGACCATGTGTTACACCCTAGAGATACAAAAACAAATGAGACCGTCTGTCCTCAAGAAGCTTGCCTTCTTTTGGGATGGATGGGGAAGGAGGAAATAAGGAAAAGAGGTGGAAAATGATGTGAAATTTGAATATAGGGATTTACTGAGTAGATAAGTGAATGAATGAATGAATAAAAAAGTAATTATTAAATATGGACCATGTGTCAAACATTTTGCTGAGTGCTAGGGGAAACTGAGGCAGCCCCTGGGTCTCAAAGTCCATGGTTTGTAATGAGAGAGACATTACAAGGAGCAGGGTTCAATAGTGGGGCAAATGGAAAATCTGGAAGCCCTAAGGCTGTAATGCAGGTAGATGGCAGGTCCAAGGGATTCTGAGAGGTGGAGATGCTGAAAGAGCACATTGTAGGTGCACAAAGGCACATGGGTGAAGATGGACAATTATGCAAGAGGGACGATAATTAGGGTAGGTTGGTTGGACCAGTTTGTGAAAGGGAACTACGTGAAATAAATATGGAAAGGTAAACCCGAGCCAGATTGCAAAGGCTTTAAAGGGTACACTGAGGAGATTGTATCGATTTCAGCTCCTTTTATTTCTTATTTGCTGAAATTTGCTTCCTTTTTCTCCTCCTCTTAATCCTGTTGAATAACATCTTTGTTTCCGTGTTCCCCTCACATGCATGTGCTGCTAGGCTTTCTTCAGCTGCCTTTTCTGATCTCCCGTGGTTTCTCCTTAAAACCCTTTCACTGAGAAACTTTCATCCAGCAGCAAACAAGGCTCTCCTGATTTCTGTCTACTTGTGAGTGTGGGGGAAAAGCTTTCAGTCCTTTGTGAAAGCCCGCAGAGAAAGGCTTGCGAAATTGGATGATTATGACTATTACCCAGGAGACGCTTCCCTTCTTGAGGAAGGGAGCTATGCTTCTGAGACTTGGGCATTTTGAATCAAATAAGAAAGCAGGAAGCATCATTTCTGAAGCAATTTTATATACACTAAAACTCCTATCCAACAATCATTGTCTGCTAAATCAAAGGGAGGAAGAAAGGTAGAATAATAGCTAGAAAACTGAGGTGGAGCCAAAGAACCAGGGTTCAAATCTCAGCCCTGACATTTACTACTTGGATGGTCCTAGGCAATCTTCTCTTCTTAATCTCAATTTCCTGGTCTATACCCCAGCTTCTTAAACTGTGGTTCACAACGCCCTATGGGGTCTCGTAACTAAATATAGATATTGTGAAATTATGATCTGTTATTTGTATACTTGTTTTATGTACCTATATGCCAAGAGTCACATAAAAATTTCTCAAGCAAAAAGGGGTCATAAGTGGAAAAAGTTTAAGAAGCTCTGGTCTATAAAAAAAGACTAAATAATGCTTAAGGTCCTTTCTGTCACAAAATCCTGATTTAAGTGCAAATAAATTTGGTATTTAAAATCCCTTCCAAAGTGGTCACTCAGACCGATAAGACGTTCTACCTGTATCTTGTATTCTAGCCAAATGAAATGAATACCTGTACCACAAACACGGCCCACAATTCCCCACTTCTAAGCCATAGCTTGTATTGTCCCTATAATTTGGATAAATCTTTGACATCCTGGGATAGACAGTTCTGGATTTGCAGTCAGAGACTTGAGTCACTTAGCCTCCATCTGCCTCAGTTTCCTCATTAGTAAAGTGGGGACAGTTAGAACAGCTAGAACTTATATAACATTGTAAGCTTTGCAAAGTCCTTTATAAATACTATCTTTTTTTATGTTCACAACAACCTTGGAGATAGATGCATGGGGTTACTGTGACAATCAAGTGGTATAACTTTTTTTTTTTTTGTAAATTTTAATATGCTGTATTTGTTTTTACTCAGTCATTTCATTCATACCTGACTTTGTGACCTCGATTTAAGGTTTTCTTGGCAAAGACATTGAAGAGGTTTATCATTTTCTTCTCCAGACCATTTTACAGATAAGGAAACTGTGGCCAATGAGGTTGACTTATTTGCTCACGGCCACCCAGCTAGTTAAGTATCGGAGATTGAATTTGAATTCTTCCTCACTTCAGGCCGGATACTCTATCTACCCAATAACATTTATATATAGATAGAGGGTGTGTATATGAACACACACACACACACACACACACACACGTATATAATATATATATATATATATATATATATACATAAACACATATGAATGTATTATATATACATTATATATCATACATACATTATACACACAGATGTATTTATGATTGTGTAGAAAGAAAGCTGTATTTAAGGTCAGAAACTTGGGTTTGAACATTGATTATATTTATTCCTGGTGTGACATTGGGCAAATCATTAACCCTCTCTGGGTCTCAGTTTTCTGATCAGTAAAATGAAGAATTGAAGAAGACCTCTGAGATACTAGAATTTATTATCCATTCTTCAAAATTCACTAAAATCACAAACTTTTTTTTAGCATTTTAGGATTTGTAAAGCATTTTACAAATATTATCTCATTGGATCCTTATAGCAATCCTGGGAGGAAGGTTCTGTTATTATGCCCATTTTACAGATGTGGAAATTGAGACTTAAAGAGGATAAGGGAAATGCTCAGGATCACAAAGTAACTTTTGGTAGTGGTTTTCCAATTCAGGTCTCCCTGATTCCAAGTCCAGCATTCAAACCACCATGCTGCCTCTCCCAAGGAAAGAGAAAACTACTTTTGGGGGAGACTCAGGAGTGTGGGCCAGACAGAATTTACCAGGTATATACATCTTTTTTAAAAGCATCTTTAACATAAATAAAGCTTTTTAGGTCCTAATTACACCATGAAATTTTCCATTAAGAAGCCTTGAGCAAAGATGGCTCTTTTAATAAATATTTATAGAATTGAATACTAATGCACAATGGCACACCAAAGAATCCTTCCTCAAACTTAGTTAACTCAAACTAAAAATCAAATGATGCAAAAAAGTATTGCTTTTATGTATTGTCTCTTCCAAACTCCACTTCAGTCCTATAAGTAAGAAGATTTTCACAAACATTTCCTATACATAATTCAGTGCTCTTGAACTTGGCTAATTAGAAGCCAGAAGACTTGAGTTCTATTCCAGAATAGCTATTAGACACTTTATTTAAAGCTAGGTCTCCTATTCCTAATTTATAGAATAGATGGTCTTTCTTTTCATTTTATAGAGTCCCAGGGACACCTGTATGTAAGAAAGATCATCTCTTACCCATAGTCCCACCTGATAACCCTTGACACTGAGTCTCCCCCTCCTTGAAAACCATCTCTCTGTCCATTTTGCCACAGTGCTTCTTGGGATAAATATATTAAGATAAAAGAGATACAGGCTTACACATGAATACAAAAAAATCAAACTGATGAGTAGAGGTTAGGAGAAGTCATGGATGAATAGTAATTGTTCATAAAAAAGACTTTCTTAAAATATACAAAAGTCATCTGGGAAATGGAGCAGTCCCCTTGTATCTTGGGTGTTATTAATTGAGGCAGAGCTTCAGGGTCTAGGGAGCCATTGTCAGGCCTTGTGTGAAGGGCTGTGTTCTGTCCTGGGCACTCTGATTTAGGAAGGGGATTGAGAAGCCAGAGAATGACCAGGACCGTGAATGCCATTGAAGTCGTGACTCATGGGGACTAGTTAGAGGAACTGGGCATGTTTAACCTGGAGAAAGAGAGAGTAGGGAAGAGGGGTGAAATGTGATAATTTCCTCCAAATATCTGAAGGGCCATCATGTGGAACAAGACAGACCTGAAGGACAGAACCAGTGGCAAAACTTGGAAGATGCAGAAAAGACAGATTTGAGCTTGACTATCTCAAAGTAGAGCAGGCTGCCTCTAGGACATGGGGGCTCTTTTGTTGGAAGGACTCAAGCAGAGGCCTCATGGCCGCTCCTAGGGGAGGCTGTATAGTTAATTTGGATTTGATGGGTGGGGAGGCCCTTCAACGAGTATGGTTAGTTCCAGGGTATTGAGGTCTCTTCCAATTGTCCAATTTTCTGATTCTGGGATAATTAGTTTATAGACACTGCAAAAGGAAATAAAGCCTGACAGGAGAAGAATGGCCCAGTAGTTGGTTCGAGCACCTAAAGCCAGAAGTTGCAGGTTTTCAATTCAGGCCTTTCCAGAAAAGCTCATGTGACAATTTGGGAAAGCTTTCATTCAGCAAACATATTCCTTCCCAAATGGCCTTTTCTATTTAAGTGGGTTTGACCTAAGAGTTTGGGTAAAGAAAGATCATTTGCTCAACTGCTTTCTTTCCCAGCTCCATTTTAAAGTTTTAAAAAGAGAAACGTATTTAAGGTTGACAGATCTGAAAGTAAAGTATTCTAGCCCCATTTGTGACCCCTCCATAATATTTACCATTGCCTGAGCCAAAACATTAGTCCTCGGGTTTCTGGTCAACTAATTCAAACTGTCAAAACAAACAAGTCTTCATATAAATGCAAAGAAATATCACTTTGCCTTTGATAAAATAATCCTGTAATTTATCCAATTTGTTTATTTTCAGAGGGGCCTGCAGGAACAAAGGCAAAAGTCTGCCTTTGGCACAAAAAGGAGACCTGAGCCTTCCCAGCTCGCAAAGGAGCAACAAGAGGCCTTTCCTTCATGCAGAAGTAAATCCATTCGGTTCAGGTTCTCTCTCATATCCTTATTTGAGTTAAAGCCAAAAGGGGTTTAATGTGTCTATTAATGGAGATTAAGGCCAGTGCAGCTGCCATTTTCTTTTTTTTAAGGCAGTGCAAGTACTCTAATGGTTGCTTTCCTTATAGACTATTCTAGCTTCCAACTCCCTGTTGGATCTCACACCTGGGATGTTCTCCTTTCTTACCTTTACTTCTTGGAAGCCCTAGCTCTCCTGGAGGCTCATATCAACAGTTACTTTTACCTAATCCTCAGATCTAATGCTTAGATTCTAACTAAGGCTCAGATCAACAACCAATCTCTATCTTCCAGATGTATCCCCACCCTTTCACTACTAGTAAGTTCTCCCTGTATGATTTTTTTTGAGAATGTATACATGAGTTATCAAGTGCTAATTATGTGCCAGACATAGATTAAACTCTGGTGAGATAAAGAAAAAGAATGTATACTTCTTGGGGATCAAAATTCTTCCTCCTTCCCTCTATGCTTTCCTTTCTCTTTTTCCCTTTTCCTTTTGTCTTTGCAATCCTACTGTGTAGAGAGTATTTATGAGATGGGTTGGTGGCTATGATTTCACTCATGTAAGAACTCCCAGTAAGGAAAGTCACTCTACCAACAATTAAAGTCAATTGTCCTGCAAGTCAAAAAGGATAATCTGAGTGAAGTGAAATTTTATTTAGAGGGTTACATTAGGAGCTCTATGTGGAAGGCAAAGATATCACCTGTACTGAGAGTCCTGAGGAAGAAAAGAAAAAGAAAATGAAGGGTAGAAAAGAACAAGGAAAAGAACAAGAACAAGAACAAGAACAAGAAGAAGGACAAGAACAAGAAAAATAAGAAGAAAGAAGAGGAGGAGGAGGAGGAGGAGGGAGTTAATATGTCCCAAAGTCCAGATATGGCATCTGGAAAAGCCATTAGCAACATATTTGTTGCTAATTTAAATGTTTTGTGTGAAATGATTTCTTATGAAAAAGAATATATCCATGCTGTGAGAAAGAACATGTTTGAAAACTATCGGCCAAGGATTTCCTGAGTTTCTGGTAGTATAAGGGCCTTGCTGAGGACCACATGCTCAGTGTGGGTCAGAGGTAAGCCAGCATTCCTGACTCTGAAGCCAGTTCTCTGTCCACAATGCCAAGCCGTCTCAGCTGGCACGCAGGGGGTATTTAATACATTTTTGTTTAACTGAATTTCAAAAAAATGAAGAGAATCCCAGAGGTCTAAGGGAAAACAGTCTCCATCAAAAGCGTCATGAAGTAACAGATCACTCCTCCTTTGGGATTTGAGGGAGTAAGACTCCGTCTGACCTTGGAACTCAGTTTAGTCTCCCAGCCCCTCTCCCCCTCATCTCCAGGCTCCATCTAGGATCTCTTCTCCGTTTTTATTAGACATTGCCTGCAATTAGTCTCACTGCATTCTTCTGACTGTTCAGCACTGGGAGTACAAAACTACCCATCTTCAAAGGGAGCCTCCGCAGATCTTTGAGCCACCATCAATGGTAGGAAGACAGGAAACTCTAAAATTCAGGGTTTTTATTTTTTTTTAATCCCATTTGTGCTCTAACTGCTGCTCTGGCTGGTGGCAGAGACACCCAGTATCTCTAGAGAATAGAATGCATTGCTCCATTATGAACTTGGTTAAAATAATTGTCATACTTTAATTGGTACGATTTCATTTATCTCCATCAGGCTGGTGGATGGTTGAGACTCTCTGAAAGCTCGACATTTCTATGAAAATTCAATCCAATCAGCATTCATTAAAAACCTATCATATGCCGGGACGTGGGGAGGGACAGGCTTTGTTGAAGTCTTGCTGCTCTGTAACTGGTTTGACATCATTTATTGGGTGTCAAAACATCTTCTAGGATTTCTGGTCAATTGTCTTTGGCAGGGAGGAAAAAGCCAAACAAACATATTTACTAAACATGGTACTAACTCCTTTGCGGTCAATAGTTAAACTAAATGTGAACAATATATTGGATACAAATCAGCCATTAGTCCCTGCTGCTAGAGGGGAAACATAGAAGTGTTGTTTTTTTCCCTCACCATTCATTGTTCAAACGTCAATATTCTAAACAACTTCTTGCTTTACCAAGGTTACTTGGGACAAAAATGATCAGAGGGATATGAAGTAAAGGCCTTGTGGGCACTCTCATGCTGGAGAAGGCTCAATCCAGCTTCTGGATCCAGGAAGGATTGAGATTGAAGAGATGGTGGCCCATGGCCCAATGGCAGAAATGAGGAAAGGCCCTACCAGGAATACAGTCCCTAAAGGGAGGAAATGAGTCTCTCAGTATGTTCGTGTCCAAGGCAAAATGCCATTTCCCCATGCTAGGTAGGCCTTGGGGACCACGATATAGGATATTTAAGTTAAATATAGCAATAGTTATTTCAGGGAAATTCAGAAGTTGGTATGATTCTACAACCACAGGTCTGTCTCCATTTGGTGAGAGGGAAATAGCCTTTGAACATATATAATAATTTCTACATTTTAACTTGTAGCACAGCTATTTGTGTATGTCATTCTATTATAAGACTATAAATGTCTTGAGAACAAGCATTATTCCATCATTCACCCTCTTATCCCTATGACTGCCTGGGGAGAAGAAGGTAGGTTAGAATGGATTTGAAGAATTCAACTATTATTTGATATTATCAATGAACCTGAAACAACGGCCTTTCTTTAGGCATCCGGCCATTCTTGCTGAAAGAAAAAAAGAAAGAGAGAGAGAGAGAGAGAGAGAGAGAGAGAGAGAGAGAGAGAGGAAGGGAGGGAAGGAGGGAGGGAAAGAGGGAGGGAAGAAGGGAGAAAGGGAGGGAGAGAGGGAAAGAGGGAGGAAGGGAGGAAAGGAGAGAGGGAGAGAGGGAGGGAAAGAGGAAGGAAGGGAGGAAAGGAGGGAGGGAGGAAGGGAGGGAAGGAGGGAGAGAGGAAAAGAGGAAAAAGGAAGGAAGGAAGAGAGGAAGAGAGGAAAAAGGAAGGAAGGAAGAGAGGAAGGAAGGAAGGAAGGAAGGAAGGAAGGAAGGAAGGAAGGAAGGAAGGAAGGAAGGAAAAAGAAAAGGAGGAAATGTACAGAGCAAAGGAAATGAGTCTGTTATGTGGTAAAGAGAGACATGTAATGGATGGAGGGATCAATGGATGGAGGGATAGATAGATAGAGAAAATATGTGTCAGGCACTGTACTAAACATCAGAATCTAACTACAAGTAAGCAAATCCCTACCTGCAAGGAGCTGCCATTCAAAAAAGAAAGACAACATACATAGGGGTGCTCAGAAAACCGGGGGATAGGAGAGGCAAAGTACCCAGTCAGAGCAATGGAACAGCCAAGATGGAAGTGGAATTTGTAGAGAACGGAGTGAGGGGGAACAAGACTGGGGTTCTTCCTAACTGGTGGTCCTGGGGAGGGATACACTAAATGACCAAAGAAGGGCTCCGAGGTGCAAGTGTCTCTGGGTGGCACCTGAGCAGGTGAGGAAGGCTCCAAGGCTCCAGGCTAGATTGCCTACAAAGGATTTGTGGGGTGGAAATGATGGCAATCAGGCAAGAGCAGAAGGGATTAGTGGTTACAATCTGCACCAGTGGAGAGACTTACACATTAATGAAAGCAAAGGCCCATGGGAGCACTTAAGGATGCTTTGAGTTTAGCTCAATACCTTCAACAAAGCTGGCAACTAATAAATGTTCCTGGAATGAATCGGGTGCATATTAATGGGGTCTTACAACAATTCTGTGTCGAAGAGACCATAAGGGTGGCAGTATACTGAAGCTCCAGGGACTAACTCAAACCGAACCTAATTAATCCCCTGTCTTTCCCTTACTGTCATTAGCCAAGGTGGCTCTGGAACACGCCATCATGTTTATGCCTAATAGCCCCTGCCAATGAGATAGAACCCAGGCTCTGAGCTAAGCCAGGTAACACTCAGAATGTCTTTATATTTACTGCTGGGGGCTCCCTACCCCTCCCAGAACAAATCCGTAAAGTTTTGAACTTGGAACCAAGAAGATCCAAGTCCAAACCTGTCCCACACATTTACTAGTTGTATGATCTTGGATAAGTCATGAGTTTCCTCATCTGCTAAATGGGGTTAATAATAGCACCTACCTTACAAAGTTTATGAGGACCAGATAATATAATAAAGTAATTTGCAAACCTTAAAGTGCTCTCTCTCTCCATGTAATTGTTATAATACTTTTTATTATAATTGTCAGATTCATTTTTCCCCAGAAATGGTAAGTGTTGGGATGGCTATATCTCAGGTTCTTCCTTTTGAGTCAGCTCACTTATAAAACTCGAATAAGTGTGTGAATAAAAATTGGTCTGAGAAAGCATGCCCTTTTTGGAGTTGATTTTCTGGCCACAGATATTGAAACTGTGTATCACAAGGACATTTTAAGGGGATCAACCATAAGCATACTCTAGATCCCATAGAGTAAAAAGAGAATGTTCAATGATCATTATTATTCTTTTGCACCACAGTCCACAACATGAGGTGATATTTCACCAGAAATATAGGGGAAATGGAAATCTATCCTGTTGATTTTGGAGACAATGATCTCATAACGGACTCTCAAATTCCAGCTCTGAAATCCCAAATGAATGTCTTCTTGCCTTAATCTTGGTTATGATTCTATTGCTAAGCAATCATTGAAATGAACTTCAGAAATAGTTGGCAGGGGCTGCCTTTGCCCTCCAGCCACAAGAGAATGGCCACAGGAATAAGAACAGGACCACGTCCTCCCCAATAAAAGCAAGATGGCACCTGGAACGCAGAAGCGACTGACTGGGGAAGATAATGGAATCAAAGTGTTTCTGGGTCAGCTCAAGCTATGTTGGCTAAGGAAGAGAAGGGACCTTTGTGTCCGAGATGCGCTTCTACCTGGTTGTGGGCTGGAAGGTATGTGGCAAGGTAGGAAAAAGCAAGGACCTGAGACATGGTTTTAAATCCCAAGTCTGACTCCCATTAGCTGTGTGATTAAGGATCAGTTAACCTTTCTGAGCTTCAATTCTTTCATTCATAAAAGGAAGCAATAAAATTTGCACTCAAGTTTAGCTATGCAAATGGAGCTTCTATTAAATCAACATCTCTGATCCTCAACATCCCCATTTGTTAAATGGAGCAGGTGCACCACATGGTCCCTTCCAGTTTTAACACATTAGGTATATGCAAGTCATGCTTCATAAGTGCTTACTCACTAATTGATTATGTCTATTGATTGGTGCTCCATGACTATCAATTTCAATCATTTTTCAATTTTTCAATTGTCTGACTCTTCATAATCCAAATTGATTTTGGATTTTCTTGGCAAAGATACTGGAATGGTTTAGTGTTTCCTCTCCTAGCTTATTTTCTGGATGAGGAAACTGAGGCAAACAAGGTTAAGTAATTCAATTTCTCCTCTCAAAAGCCCAAGGTCACACAAGTTAGTATTTGAGAGAAGATTTGAATTCACGAAAATGAGTCTTTCTGACTCCAAACCCAACACTCTATCTATTGCATTACCTAGCTGCCCATATGAGTATCAGACTCCCTTCAATTTCAGATTAATCTTCAGATTAATAATAATAGCTTTCATTTAGGTGGCAAAACTATTTACAAACATTATCCATTTAATTATCACAAATAAGCTTGGTTCAGTGAGCTTAGGTGATCTACCTATGATCACATCACTAATAAATGCCAGAAGCTGGCTTTGAACCCAAACCTTTCCTGTCTCGAAATTCACCCAGTCACTAGCTCATAATTTAAAAGGGATCGACTAATTCTCTGTGGTCCATCCATACCTATGAGAAAAGATCTTAGCTTGGCTAAAGTGCTTGGCAGAGCAACGATTGTTTTTTAGAGGCATTTCCCATCTGGGAATCCAGGTGAGATGCAGGAGTTCCTCACACTGGGTGGATGCAAAGTTCTGAAAAAATGGTACAAGGCTTTTAAAATTAGATATTTTCCATAGATTTGGTTTTGTCATGTCTTAGCCACAAATCTTTTCCTCTTCACCAATATCTGTGAGTCCTAAACCCTCTGAGATTTTGCTCCTCCCTCATTCTCCAGAAGGCATAGGAGAAGACATGGGACTTGTGATTTCTTTGGTATAGGGAACTCCCAGATAAGGAAACTCTAGTAGAGCAGGTTGGTAATCTTTGCAACTTCAAGGTCGTCTAGAACACTGAAATGTTAACTAATTTGCCCAGGATCACAGGGCCAGTATGTGCTCGAGATGAGACTTGAACTCAGTTCTTGCCTTTAAGTCTTGCTCTTTATTACTGCATGTTGATTCTCACATTACCAAATAAAGTACTTTTTTAGAGGGAGGATTTTTTTGGAGAACTCTAAAAAAGATAAATAGTCATCCATTAGTATTAACAGTGATTTTAATGAATAAGAACTTAATTTATTTCATTTGTCAATTTGCATATGGATGGAAAGAAGGCCACCCCGTTCGGAGTTGCATGGAGCATTTGATAAAATATCTAACTACATCATGGAAAGGGGAAAAAAACCTAAGTTCCTAAATCATAAAAGAAATATTACATTGTAGATGAATTAGCAAAAGCCAGGAACAAATGGGAAAGGCTATTGCAATATAACCAGCTGAACTCACCCAATAGGTTCACTTAGAGATTAAACAAAAATATGATTTTAATATGATAGATTTCTCATTAAACTACATTGCATTAATTCCATATATTTTCCTCCTGTTCTTAGTATGTTTCCCTTTGCTCTTCCTTGTATATACTTATCTTCCCAATAAAACAGAATGACTAATGAAGGAAATGGTGGGCAAATGCAATTGTGTTTCCATTATAATTAGATTTCCCCTCTCAAAAGCCTTCCATCTTCTCAAATCACAACAGATTAAATTCTAGGACTGTTCTTGCTGCCAAACCACTATAGGATTCAGGTCACTTCATTCCAGAGAAGAAAAAGAGCTGCTGTCCTATGGTGATGTTGACAGGACTCAAGTTTTTCTATCTATTTAAAGAAGATACAAATGTTTAAGGTAACATATGTAAGTGTATGTGGAATATTGCCCACATGTGATAGATATCTAGCCAGACTCTAACACTGATGGTGATATTCACGGCACAAGCCTTTTGTTTTAAAGAGAGAATATTTTACAAAGGTAGCCAAGACCTCGTGACTGAAATGGTCCATGTACAAGTTCCATATTTGCCTAAACATAGTGGCAAAATGTGCTCATAGATGCAGGGAGTTGGGTAATGGTAAAAGCCAGTTAACCACCAGGAGCAGAGAGGGAGAGTCTGTTCTACTCTGTACCAAGGTTCCACTTTGATTTGGGCATGGATAAGCATCTCAGGTGGAGAGAGAACTGGGATCCAAAACAATTGACAAACTATCCACAGGAGAGTGTGGTATAATAGGAAAAGAACTGGATTTGGAGCCAGGAGAACTGAGTTAAAATTACAACTTCTGATATTTATTAACTCATGGCCTTGGGCAATACTTGATGATTCTGGAAATATCTTCTATAAAGTGACAGGGGTGAAGTGGGGTAGACAAGACAAACTCTAAAATCTCTTTCAACTCAGTCTATTTTCTTATGAAAAAACAAACCCAGATAAGTCAAAAGAGTAGGTGTCATTAAAATTTAACTACTCCAGAAGGCAATTGGACATTTGTCTCCTGGCTTAATGTCGGACGTAACCTGCACTTATATTCGTTTTTTGGTGGCTAGAGGGAAGAAACTTCTTTGGCCAACCAGAGTCATGAGAATTTCTATGGCTGACTTTATATATCTAAGTCAAATAAAGAATTCTCAAAAACATTTCTGTAGGCATAAAGACAGTAAAATACATGAGTAATATCATTTAATATCATTCAATTTTATGGTTAAAAAATCCCATCATAAAGTAGTTAATTTAATAAAAACACATGAGTCAGCAACAACAACTATATATATATATATATATATATATATATATATATATATATATATATATGGAATTAGAACTAAAGGGTTGAGAAAGGTGTTCTATAAAAGAACTAGATAGAATGAAAACTATTTGAAGGTCAAGACGGTTTTGCATTTATCCCTATATTGCCAGAACTTAGCACAGCATCTTGCTTAATAAATACTTTCAGAATGAATGAATGAATGAACATGGACAAAAGGAAATCCTATTATCTATAACCACTCATAATTAATCAACTCCAAGAAAAACGAGATATGTGTGACTTATTAAATATTTGACTTCTGACAACATCCTTCATCTCTTTAGATCTCAATTTCCTCATTTAAAAAGAATGCATGGGGTTGAATGAGATGCTCTCCCACATCCCTATTAAACTCTGATTTTATATAATACTTGGTCTTTGGAACTTGGCAAGACTTCATTGTGACTCGGTCCCTGATAGATACTTTCAATGGATCCTGCCACCTTAAATCTTTCACTGATCATTTCTATAAGTTAAGTTCCTCCCAGAGAATCAGTCTAACGATTCCATTGGCTGCTGGCTCTCACAGTCATTTCAAAAAGGTTGTTTTCAACAACTCTAGGATTCTCTACTCATTTCCAAAATTCACTCCAAAGTATAATTTCCATCAGAGATTTTATTCAAACCAAACTCTGCCATTTGAGAATAAGCTTTACTATGGCTTTATTTTTCATTGTTGAACATATTTTCCCTCATCCCTGTGTCCATCAGCATTTTAGATGAAACCAAGTTAGTTCAACACCTTAACAAATATTTGTAACAAACATTAGTTAGAATGGTTGGTTTAAAATATGCTGCCCATTCCTTCTCCCACTCCCCACCAGCATCACGCTTCTCCCCAAAATATACACCAAGTGCATGGAAAACTGGACTTATGCTTAGAAAGCACATGTGGCAAAGGGATAATCCATAACTCTTGGCCCTAGGAGTCCTTGTACCCCTCCGTAGGCACCTCATGAGTTCCCCTTAGTTTTTGTGAAGCTTTCTTCTAGGTTCCTTATAGAGTCTTGTCACTGTTGTTATTAGTCACTATGGTTCCAGAGACACTGCTAAGTACCAGTGGGAAGTCCAAAAAACTTGGGACATTTTGACACTCACAAGGTCAATGACATCAAGAAAAAGCAGGGAGAAGCTTGCTGCATTTCCTCCCCTTTCTTTCCCTTTTTTCTTCCCCTTTCTCCCCCTTCCTCCACCTTGGTCCCCTTCCTCCCCTTTTTCTCCCCCTTGCTTTCCCTTCCTCTTCCTTGCTTCCCTTTCTCCCCATTTCCCCCCTTGTTTTTCCTTCTTTCTCCTTCCTCCTCTTTCTCCCCTTTCCTCTGCCTTCCCCCCTTCCTCTTCCCATTTCCTCCCCTTCTTCCTCATTCCCCCCTCCCCTCTTCCTCTCTTCTTCCTCCTCCACTCAAGGCCTGGGCCGAAGTTGCTTACATCACCTGGTTGACCAAATACTGAAATACTGGTTCTCAACTAACTTTAAAAAAAATCCCTAAAGAATGTTTATAACTTGTCAACCAAGGCAAACACCCTTTCTACTTTTAATTTCATCCACCGACTGAAAGAATTTTGTTCCATTTAAACTGATTCATGCCTAGGCTAATGCCTTTGATTTACTAATTTAAGAGAAGTGTTATCCCTTGACAGAGTTATGAGGGTGTAGTATCTTGTTAGTTCCATTAAGTGGGGTGGGCTTATTGACTGATTCAATAAATCCCCACCCACTAAGAAAGAAACCAAAAGTACATTTTAGTCATCTTAAAACAACATAAAATGCCTCTTCAGTATCTAAATGAGAAGAACAAAAATGTAAGAAATGAATTTCCAGACTTTATGGCCAGATCTAGACAGTTAGAATTGCTCATATAATTCAGGTCAAATCACCTTTGATCTGAATTACCCAGATGATAGAGGCAATTTGTTCTATAAAAATTGCCAGCCTTTTGTGTTGTTGAGCCAACCATGAATTAGGAATTGTGGACAATAGAGGAGTAAAGAGGTAATATAAACTTTTAAAAACAGGTTTGAAATGTTTACTCCTCAGGGCTTCAGTCAGCACAGCTGTCAACTGAGGGAGTTATCTTCACATCTGTATGTTCCCTGCATTCTTTAAGGACTGTAAATTGCCCTGAAAGGGTTGGGAGATGTAATCAGGGCTTGGGAAAAACCTCCTCTGTCTCAGTGCCTGTAGACCAGAACAGCCAGACTGGAGTAGAGTGAAGGACTATGCAATTATCCAGATAATTTAATGTAGATTAGATGCTCAATCTGGATAATTTAAGGAAACAGGGACACTGCTACCTGAAATGTTATTTTTAACGGGTTATCTTCATACATTAAATCTGAGCAAGAAGATGTAACTAAAATAACTTCATAATTTCCTGGGATTAATGACTAGGAAATTACTCTCTCAGTCAGGCTAAGTGGATAGCTGTTCACTTAATGATTGAATTGGGCAATGAAGACAGATTAACCAAGCAATCAAAGGTAAAACTGCCAATACAAAAACACCTGGCATGGAGTCTACCTTTGTATAATCTAGAAAGTGCTTATTAAGTAAATTAGTTGTGGAAAAAACATTTCTTTTAGAAAGACTGATTAAATTATTTAAGAAAGTCAACTTCTAAAGCAATTGACAGGCTAAATACATCATTCTTCCTGTTTTTCTTTTTAAACTCCAATAGTCTAGTGATTCTATGGGACTGTGAATTCAATTCTACTCAACTCACCAAGCAACCATATGTTGAGGTACATGCTTCCCATGCTCTGTTCTTATTGTTCGGTTGTTTTCAATTGTGTCTTTCTCATCATCACCCATTTGGGATTTTGTTGGCAGAGACATTGGAATGGTTTTCCATTTCCTTCCCCAGCTCATTTTACAGATGAGGAACTGAGGCAAATAGAGTTAAGTGATTTGAGCAGGGTCACAGAGTTAGTAAGTATATGAGGCGAGATTTAAATTCAGGAAGATGAACCACCTAGCTACCCCTATGCTCTGCAAATAAAAATAATGTTACTTGTTCCTCACTTTCAACTGATAATTTTCTTTTAATATTTCAAAACTGGAGGTTAAGTAGTGGCAGTGTCAGGATTAAAATCCAGAAATTATGATGGAAGAGAAATAAGATAGACTTTCTAAAGGAGATGCTCTCAAGGAGATTCCATCTACTGGGGAGGAGAGACAACACTTTTAGAAAGCATATAATAAATAATACAAAGTCATTTCAAGAAAGACAAAAAGGGAAAGGGAGGGGAAAGATATGGAAAGGCTAAGGATGGAGAGAGACAGAGAAGGCTAAGAGAGGGAGAGAGAAAGAGGGAGATGGAGTAAGAGGAATGGGGGAGAGAGAATAAGAGAGAAAGAAAGGACTGAATAAGAAGATGAAGAGAGAGGGTAGGGAAGATGGAGGGATATGGGAAGGGATGGAGATGGGAGAGGGTAAGGAAAGTGAGGGAGAAAAGATGAAAGCAGAAAGGGAGGGCTAACAATATTAGGTGGAACCTAATGGAACCAGGTGGAACTAGGAAAGGCACCTGTGCTCAGCTTTTAAGGAAACTCCCAACTCCCTAAAGAATCAAAATTTCAGTTGCTAAAGGGGGATGAAGTAACAATAGGGGACTAAAATATGCTGCATCAGATCACCAGTGATAAATGAGAGTATCAAAGAGACATAAGACTGGAAAAGGAGGTGGGCAGGTCATGTACAGAGAATGAGAGATAACAGCTGGAAAGCCCATGTACTGCATTGGTATCCATTTAATGACAAGATATACAGAGCCAGATGTCCAGTAGTTAGGCTGATGAACTGCAGAATATTTTATGGGAAGATACTTTATAGTTCAGGAGAATTTCACAGGAGAAGAAGTGTGGGAATCTCATAGTCCACACCATTCAAGGCAATATCCACACTGATTAGATGACAGATCCACTGAAGTATTTAACCACTCCTTCAAAAATTCTTTCATTAATAAAATCACTAATTCAATGGCTTTTTTGCCAGGAAGTGAATTTCTATCTATTCAAATTCCATCAGTCTTTCAATATCCATCACAAATACCATCTTTTTTAGAAAGTCTAGCTTATTTCTCCTCCATCATAATGGCTGGATTCTAACCCTGACACTGTCACTAATTAACCTCCAGCTTTGAAATATTAAAGAAAGTTATTACTTGAAAGTGAGCAACAAGAAACATCAAACAAGAAGTTCTGTCTCACCCTACCTCAGAAATAGTATAGATAATTGGTCCTGCCATGCAAATTCCAGATTCTTCAAATCAGACTAAAATGAAATTGGGAAATGTTTTAACAATAACAACCAAAAAATACATTGTAATCACAAATAATGGTAACACAAAATAGTGGTTTTCTAAGTCAATACACGGTACCTAAGGATCTATTTCCCTTTGAGTTTGACACTACTATATGGAGACCAAAATGAAGCGATCGTTTTCTTGACAGAACTTTGGAATAAAAATGAAGGTGATAAGAGTTGGGTAATTTTCTACTAAACTGAATCAATGAAAAATAGTCAATCTAGGACATTTGTGGCCACTTTCCTCTCTGCTTTTGCTTATTTGAGATTCCCCAAGTTCCAGAAATATGGATGTTAAATGCTGAACTTGGGGGTAGGAAGAACTGAGTTCAAACTCAGCTGCAGATGGTTATTAGCTGAAAGGAGGATAATAATAGCATCTGCCTTCCAAGGGATAAAACATGATAATATTTGTAAATGACTTTGTGGTATTTTAAATGACAAATAATTTCCAGCTCTTTTCTTTATATATATATATGTATATATATAATATATGTATACATATACATGCATAAATGCATATTATACAATATAACAGCTTAATACTGCATTGAGACTTTTGGGACACCCTATATCACATATGTGTACATGTACACATATATTTAAAATGATATAGAAATATTGTGTACTTATACACATATATGTCAAATGATACAGAAATATTCAAACTTTTAAGTAACAAACAGGTACAATGCCATAACTAAATTCCAATTTCTCAAATACAATTTCAAGGGAAAGTTACTAAGATACAGCAAACCCCTTAAGGATGAAGTATCTTATTTTAACTTATAATGAGTATGCTAGCATGTTTATTGCAAATGATTCTTAAAATGTTTATTTGCCACTGTTTTATAGCTGCAAACAGAATCTACGTCTTTATGGGAAGGTCTGGTCTCCAGTTATGACATCTGCTCCTCACGTTGAGTTGAGTGCATCCGTGGGAGGATTTTCCTGACAGGCATACTTGTAATGCTTAAATGTAGCCAGGGGACCATTTAGAATCATCCCATAAGCTACAGGGTTTAAAGGTAGCACTTTAAAATAATGGGCCAGATCATTAATGACAAATCACAGTGGAAATCCGAGAGGGAAGTGCCCAAAGCACCCTCCTCCTACACTCATTCTGAAGGGGGTCATCATGGCACATCGCACCAGAAGCACTTGACAATAAATACACCATGCATTAGGAAGATAATTCATTTTAAAGTTGTTTAATTTAATTATACTGCATGTGAGCAATGTGTGAAGGCTAGAACTTGGTATGAGCTTTTGCAGATTACTGGCCATTACCAAAAACAGATTTTGCCTCAGCATTTGGAAAAATTCAGAGAGAAGGAAGACTCATTTTACTCAAAAAGCAAACTAGAATCATCCCCCTAAATAGTGATCATAAATTTCTAGAAATAATGGCCTCTCTCATCTCCCACAAGGTACGTAGACATGTTAAACAAGTTGGCAGGTTCAAGACCTCCCAAGAAATGGATTCCAAAAGTACTCATCAGTGTCTAAGAACTGCTGCTGTGCCAATGAGCAATCCCAGTTTTCATATGGGTAGCAGATTGCAGTACAAACATGGGGACCCTCTTCTATTTTCTTCTTTCCTAAAATACAGTTTCTCCTCTCAAAATTGTGTTCTTATTCACTCCTGAAATCATATATATTTCAATACTTTTCATTCTTGATTGATAACATGCTATAGACCCCATCTTCTTAAACTGTGGGTTGCAACCCCATGTGGGGTCTCATAACTGAATGTGAGAGTCATGAAATTATGATTTGTTATCAATACGAGTTTGATTTGCAAAACTATTCTATATACCTATATACCCAGGGTCACATAAAAATGTCTCAGTGAAAAGGGTCACACATGGAAGAAGTTTAAGAAGTCCTGCTATAGCCTACTCATTTACAGCATATACTTCATTCTGTTAGGGAGTATGGTTTTCTGTCTCACGGAGACAGCTAGGTAATACAGTGGGTAGAGTGTTGGATCTGGAATTAGGAAGGCCTGTATTGAAATCTAGTCTCCAAACAATTATATCTATGATGCTGGATGGATCATTAAGTTCTATCTGCCTCAGTTTCCTCATCTGTAAAAAGGGAATAATAATAGCATCTACTGCCCAGTGATATTCTGAGGATCAAATGAGATAATAACTGTAAAGCACCTTGCAAACATTCAAGCACAATGTAAATATTGGCTAATAGTATTATGGAATCACTAAGAGGATATCATGATAGTGATGGACATACTAGATTACATCCCAGGGTAACATCTCCTTTTTCACGATGAGGAAACTGAGGCAGGTAGAATGTAAGTGATTTGGCCAGGGTTGTAGGCTGGATTTGAATGCAGGTAAAGATGGAGACTGGGTTGGTCATGAGGTGAGAATATGAGATAACTTACAGCCAGTGCAGTGATATCTACCAGTGTTGAGAGGGTTAGAGGAAGGCCTTCAGCTGGTCACCTAGACTCTTTATGGAATTTCTGGAATTGGGAGAAGACATAGATGAGAGTTACCCAGGAAGTGAAGGTATAGATGAGTTGTGATCTGAATTGTTGGAGCAGGTAGTCACCTCTGGGACATCACACATCTACAGTCATTATGATACATGAGTCCCAATCCACAAAATTTGTCCCAAGTGCTAAGATTCTCCTGAGGATGCTTGATTAACTTGGCCCGATATCAGCCAAATGCCTTGTTCCATCTTGTATAAATCTATCATATTTCAGTGAAGAGCTCTACTAAAATGCAAGTAAATCCTTGATCTTTTCCCAAGTTCCCTCCAAAAGCTAGAGACCGTAACCTTTTTCTTCCATGCTGTATCTTCTCCTGCTGTTCTCATAAAGTGACAGCGTGACCCTGTCCAAAGGGCAGAAGCCATTAACCATGAAATCTCTGATTCAGCACATCTTCCAAGATGGGTGAGAGGATTATGAGCTGTCCATGTGACCCAGAGGACCAGCAGGATTCTCACAAAATGGCTAAGTCCAAGACTGGTCCCATGTGGGGCTGAAGATAAGTACAGTTATTGTCTCATAACTTAAGAGTTCCTCAGGTCTCTCAATGCATAAATCAGTTACCCAAGGATGCTTGCTGCAGAGAGCAAAGGCATGAATCAAGTATTTCCAAGAAATTCAGTAACAGGTGCACTTGGACAACAGCGAATATTAAATTATTCCTAAATTACAGATCCTGTCAATAAGAGGTAAGATATCTCACAGGGTCAGCTCGATTTTCTTCTTCCTTTTTTATTTTTTTTTACTTACTGTGGTCAGATTATCTGAAAACCCTGAATTGTCAATATCAACCTCTTTATTTATTTTTAATTTGGAGCATTATTTAAGAAAATGATGCTGCTGTTTGCTAAATGTGAGAATTGATTTCTGGCAAAGAAAAAAAGAAATAAAGGAAGGCTGATGATCTGAGAGTTTAAATATCAGGAATTGGTGCCCCAACTTTTAGTAAATGAAGTATTTAAGGGCTGAGATCACGGTTCATTTTAACTCTATGGTAATTCGATACAGGCACTCACAATTATTTCATTTTCAATATTACTGCTCATGTCCCTCCATAAATGATCATGCCTAGAGAGGAGAAGCTAATTTTATACATTTCCATAATCAAGATTATTTTAAACAACTATCTTAATCACTCTCTCAATCTATCACCATCTGGGATGCCAGAAAAGTGCCCCAGTTTTACTTGTTTTTATACACTCAGCAAGAACTGACCTTTGGTCAGTTGGGAAAGTGGATGCAAGGGTTTTGTTGCTCCACGCTCCCCTCATCCCTCCTCCTCCCTTTCTCTTTTTGCTCTCCTTTCACGATTTGTCCATCCCCACTTCACAGACCCTTCTCAGGCCTCTGTTGCCATCAAGGCACATCCCATCACTGAAGAAAATATTACGATCAACTCATTGCCACAAGGAGTTTGCCAAGATGGGAGATCCAAAAGAAAAGGAGTGAAAATTGGTTTGACTTTTCACATTTGTCTACCTTATCATGTGTCAAGATGTCAGCCTCAATAGCTCACTCCTGCTCAATTCACAGGGTCAATTGGTTGGCTACTCTTTCTATAACACTACTCTTTGACATCCCCTTTTCTCCATTCACACAATGACCATCTCACTTCAGGCCCTCATTACCCCTCCTGTGCTTGTTGCACTAGCCTCCTAACAGGTCTCAGTTCCATTCTATTCTCTATGCAGTTAGGTGGACACAATACTGGGAAGACCCCATGTTTAAATCTGGCCTCAAACACTAACTGGTGGTGTGATCCTGGGCAAGGTATTTAACTCAGTTTACCTTATTTCCATCATCTGTAAAATGGGGATAAAAATAGCACCTACCTCCCAGAGTCCTTGTGAAGACCAAAAGAGAATATTAGTAAAACATTTAGCTTAGTGCTTGGCTCATAGTAAGCTATGATTGTTTTCCTAATGCGCAGGTTTACTCGATAAACACCAATGACTTTCTATGACCTTGAGAATTAAATATTCTCCTATTATATATGATACATATTATATTTTACTATATTATATTATAATATTACATTATATTATGTAAAGCAAAAGCACTCACACTCAGGGAGCTCACAATCCAAGTTACCCATAGAAGATATTAACTGAACTGATGGATCTGAAATCACTGAGAAAGAGGGTATGAAAAGAGAAGGGAAAGAGCCCTAGTTAGAGCTTTGGCTAATGCGCGCACTTGGATCACGGGAGAAAAAGGATACTGAGAATTCTGTAGGGAGTACCCTTATCATAGCCTCACAGCTCCAGTGGATCCCTGAAAATTTAAGCGTGGGGATCCACCTGCATCCCATACAAGAAGGAAGTTAGCTTCCGCCCAGATTTGGAACTTCAAGACTTTTAGGAGTGCTAACATACAACAGTCTGTATTCCTCAGGAAATTGGGCCACTTGAAACTATGGAATGAGGATGATAAACAAACTTACTTATGAAAAGCTTATTAGTCTCAAATGAAGGGGTGCTGCCCAGATCTCCGTTATTGTTATTTAATGTTGATCCTCTGCTTAGCCCTTCAAATATATCTTTTCAATAGCCTTTTACTCTTCATACTGAACTCTATTTTCTCCCACAATCATGAATCAGTTCCAGACATGTGGTTATATTTCCAGCGAGGTCCACGGCAGAGCAGATACATGGCTCCGATTAACAATCATGCTAGTCCTCTCGGGTTGGTAATAAGAACCACACTATCTGATGTCTGCAAATGTTCCGCTCCATCCTGCTTCTCCTGAGTGCTTATGAAGCCCTGGAGAAGATCATGTACACAAACTCTTAGACTATTCATGAGATTTTAGGTGTAATCCACTCGGAGAATGTTTTCTCTACTAATTTTACTCTGTTCCTTCTCTTCTCTACGCGCTAAATTAAAGACCAGGACCCAATATTAGTGTATGTGGCTCCAGGTCAACACCTGTTTCCTCACTCCCCAGCCTGTCCCTTTCCCCTTCCCTTCACCCACACAATACTCATTTATTCTCTCTTTCCCCTTAGTTCCTTACAGCCTCCCCCACTCCCAATTTGGGGTTTCTACTCCTTAGTCTAAATCTCCTTTCTCTCAGCACCTGTTCTTCAGTTACAATTAATCTTGTTTTCATTTTATTCCTGTGCCATTTCATTTGAACAGTGCCCCAACGAAAGCCCAGCTCCATCAAAACCAGCCCTTCTTGAGGAAACAAAGTGTGTTTTTGAAAATATGTCACTCCTGAAGGATGATTAAGTTTAACCCAAAGGTTTTTGTTCTTGCTTCCTAGAACTTGAGTGATTTACCTTTCTTGGGGATTTTAAGCTTTAAATAAGAGAGCAATGTTTTAGTAACATCCCAGATTATAAGGTTATGAAACATGTGACATGAAATCAAAGAGACTTAACATTCCAGGAGTGCACCTGATCCGCACCAGGCAATCCTTTCCCAAGTCCCAGACGTGGAAGCAGCTTTCCTGATAAGCTCATATCTCATATCCTGGGGGAGAGCTGGGGCAGCGGGGGTCAGGGATGAAATGGGGATGCTCTGAGCCATTGATGGAATACCTGAAAAATGAATAAAAGCTACAGTGAAAGGACCAGGACCCACCAACAGTTCAGAGCTGAAAACCCCAAAGTCTCAATAAATCTGGTTCTCAGAGGTGAACTAAAAATGGGTTGGTTTGGGCCCACGAACACATATCTCCATGGGCCTAAATGTTACTCAATATGCATATCTTGGCTATGACCATTAGCCTTAGAGAAGAGCCTCAAAGCAGTCGTTATTCATTATACACAAGGAAAATGTGTAATAAGACAAGTAGAGCTGTATCCATACAGATCTAAAAGCATACAAAGGGTCTAAACAATTCTCCAGTCTCAAACTGATACATTCTAACCAGAGCAATCCTGAATCCCCCAGAACTTCAAGATTCTGTGGCATTGGGCAGAGCACCCAGAAGGGATGGCAGAAGGGGCCTTTGTGATTGGGTCAGGCTGGGGCAGAGCTGGGATGGCTGAGGGTGGAGTAGATCCCTTGTGGAATACCTCTGGGGACAAAGGATGCTCTTAGGGACTGTCTCAGAGGTTCTTGGTTTCAAGTCTCAAACCTAGGATCTGCCACTTACTATATATGTGATCTTGGATGAATTACTTAGACTATTTAAGTTTTAGTTTCTTCATTGATGAAGATGAGGGGCCTGGATTCTAATATCTGTTCAACTTTGAAATATATGATAATAATATTAATGTTTTACTATATATTTGTGTGTACATTTATGCGTATGAGAGATAAATGTGATATACACACATATACACATACATAGATATAGATATACAACTATAAAATGGCTTCAAGGCTACCTCTATCCATTAAGCTCTGTTGCTGGCTACAATCTTTCCTCTCTTCCATTCGTTCCTTTTCCTTCCTTTGCTATCTATCATTCAGATCAGCCTGAGATGAACATAAATTGATCAATAAGATGCCCTCAGATATGGCTTCAACCAATGTTCTATGTAGTATTTTTCCTAGATTATACTTTCCTTGAGAATTTCTTTAAAGAAAGCCTGTTCTCTTTCATTTAAATAAACAAAACCATTTGGTTCTATGACTGTTGTTTCTTTATTAGCAGGGGGGGGGGGGGGCAGGTTGCAGCCCAGGATGCCTCATTTTACTCTAGCTCTATCTATAGGTTTCTTCAAGGCAGCTTCAACACATCACACTTTTGGTGCTTTACTTGTCTGTCTTACACAATAGCAGATATGTCTTTAGCTATGAATTTTTAGCATATTCCCTTATCTTCTCTCCTTAGGTATTTACACAAGTAATTTCTAAATAATCCTTCACAGTCATTTGATATGTATTGCACACTTTGTCTCATTACATAAGACCTGTTGGACTGGAATGTCTCCCACAGGGTCTCTTAGGAGGAAAATCTAAATCATTGAAAGTGTGTGTATGTAAATATGTATGTATGTATATAGGTATATGTATGTGAATGTATATACAATATACATATATATGGAAATATATGTGTACACATATATCTACACAAATATAATTGCCCCATTGACTGATACAAGCCATTAGCTATTTTAATCTTTTGTGATATAAAATAATTCTATTGTTTTTAATAATTTTAAAAATTATCTAATTGCTCAATGGATAGCAATAATCCTTCTCTGTTTGCAGCAAACAATATATAATATTTGAGTTAGATAAACTCTGAAGAATTCTTTGACATTTAGGGCAAATTTTTTTTAAATTATTTTAATTTGCTTGTTAATTAGACTACCACATGATCTCCATTAGATACTATGTTATCAAGGTACTGTGGCAAGAGTGCTGAATAAAGAATATAAAGACCGGTGTTGACATCTAAGCTCTGTCACTAACTAGGTGATCTTGGGGGGAAAAGTCACCTGATTGGAAGTGGGCTGCCTCATCTGTAAAGTGAAAGGCTGGTCTAAAGAAGCTCTAACTACCTTCCAATTTTCATCTTAGGAATCAGCGCTATGAAGGAAGAAGTTTGGAGTTGGCTGAGATGCAATCTGCCCTATGACGCCATGATGAGAAGCTATGAAGGGCAGTCATCTAGGAGTGGGACAGTGGAATGAGACCGAGTTTTCTTCTGGGCTCTGGCAATGCACAGTGACCAAGCCCCTGAGAAAGAGAAGGCTCTCAGCTTGCTCCAGGATTAGAAGGCAGTATTAAACATGAGGAAATTTAGAGAGAATTGAGTATGGACTCGGACCCCAATATGAATCTTGCCTCTGCAATTTAATAGCTCTGTGACCTTAGACAACAAATCTTTCTGAGAGTCAGTTTCCTCCTCTTTGACATGGGGTAGTGGGGTTAGATTTTATGATCTCTTAATTCTCTTTCAGCTCTAGGACCTAATATTTGGCAGTAGGGTCAAATCATGGTGGTCCCCTAGACAGCTGTCCAAAGGACTCCCCATTGTCTCTAATACAAATATAAATCCCTATGTTTGATATTTAACATTCTTCACAACATGGCCCCAATCTGCCATTCAGACTTCATTAGAGATTACTCCACTTGGCACACTTTACAGTCAGGACAAACTCCTTTGTAACCCTTCTCAAATCCAATACTCCATTTCTTGTCTCTAGAACTTTGTGCCACCATCTCCCGTGCCTGAAATGCAGGCTCTTTCCAGCTCTGCAGCCTTTAAAGCTCATCTCAGGTGCCATCTTACACACAACGCCATTCCTAGGACCAGCAGTAGCTAGTGCACAGCTTTGCAAACCACCACATGTCTATTTTGCATCCACTTCTACAGGTACAAGTTCTTTCCTCCAGTAGCGAGTTCCCTGAGCGCAGCTATTGTTTCACTTTAGTTTTAATTACCTCTCATGCCTTGCCAGTCCCATTTGTTGTTTAGTCATTTTTCAGTTGTGTATGATCCCATTTGGGGTTTTCTTGGGAAAGATACTAGAGTGGTTTGTTGCCACTTCCTTTTCCAATTCATTTTACAGATGAGGATGCTGAGGCAAACAGGGTTAAGGGACTTGCCAAGGATCACACAACTAGTGTCTGAGGTCAGAGTGGAACTCAAGGAGATGAGTCTTTCTGACTCCAGGTCTAGCATTCTATCTACTACAGCGCCACCTAGCTTCCTGGACTTCTACCTCTATAGAAACCTCTTCATGCTGGAAATTTACTCTACCCCTTGATTTTTCACATTGGGAATGCCCTCTGGCCCTGCAGCCTCCCTTTGCTTGGCTGTCTCCCCCTGGAAACTTCATCTCAGTAATCTGGTCCATAGCAGGTACTTAGAAGTATTTATTGATTTATTTTCTCTGCATACTTCTGGGAAATGTCTTTGATGGCTATTTCTCATCTACAGGATCCTAAAGGAGATGCTCTCCCAAAGAAGTATTCTTTTCCTGCCTATCAGTTCTTGCTTTGACCCCTTCCACACACCACTATGAATGGCTTCCCTCCATGTGTGGATGGAAGCCCACTTGCACAACCAACAAGTCAGAAAAAAGGAGAGATGGGCCAACTTACAAAGAAGCCATTTTGGCCTTGGAGATTTTCAATAAAGGAAAATGCATATTTATTCAAGATATTGAACAGCTGTGTCTAATCAATAGCAAACCTGATCCAGCGTATTTTTAACATGTAATAAAGTCCTAAATCATGTTTGTAATTCATCTGTAGAGAGGAATGTCCTATGGAGTGCACATCCATTATGAAATTTCAAGAAAAAAGGAGAAATTAAATATTATTTTAAAACTAATCAAACTATTAAACCCAAAGGATTTCTAGAGTTTCATGAGTTCTGTTGAATTTAATAACATATTTGTAATTTACTGAAGCAATAATTCATTCAAATGAATAACAGCGTATTCTGTATTCAGGAGATTCATAGCTCACATTTGTTGATATTGGAGGAAAGGGAAAAAACACAGACAAATGAATTAGTTCAATTTAAGGTGTGTTTATTAAGGTTTTCTGTTCGGGGCAAAAATTTTGAAGGTCTTCCCCTACCAGATTGATAATTTTGTGATGGGTCATCTTGTCTCTCAATTTTTTTCCTGGGGCTTAGTCATTGAATGGGTGTTGCCTTAGATAAACTGAAACCTGAGAAAAACCTCAATTTAAAGAGGCTACCCACTGCATCTCAGACCATTACCAGTTGTCTTGCCTTTTTTTTTTAAACCAATGGACTACAATGACTGGGGGAGAGAATAAGGCTGATGATTTTGCATAGCTCTGCCTCCCTCTAAACCAATTAATTTGCAAATGAGGAGATTGGTCCTTTTCATTGATGAAGGACAAACAACAATTAAGCACACACCTTATGCCAGGTTATGGGAGATACAAAAATAATATCAACTAGACTTCTCCAGATATCACTATCAATATAGAATGCCAATAGCAATGTGGTTCCCCTTGGATTTTTCACATCAGAATCCCCAATTTTAATATACTAAGACAGATTTGGAAAGAGGACAATATAGGAGTAGAGTAAATGTCAAGCCAGGAACCTCCAACATCAATAAGAAGCAGCGGGATAATAATAATAAATGAATGAATGAATGGAATCTTACAATTGGAAGGGCCCTGAGGGATTATCTTGTCTAACCCATCTACTTGAAAAAGAACTCCTCTCCACAATTTTTTTAGGATTCCAAGAAGGAAGTGGAGGGATGAAACTCACCTACCCAAAACAGTTCATTCCATTTTACATAGGTTTGATTATTATAAAGTTTGTCCCAAATCTGATTTTCTCTAACTCATACTCATTGCTCCTAGCTTTACCCTCTGGAGCCAAGGAGAATAAATCAACTCCTTTTCCCATAGAACAACCCTTCAAATATTTAAAGACAATTACTAAGTTTCCTCTCAATTTTCTCCTCAGTCTACATATACCATTTTCTTCAACTCATCCTTGTATTGCATGATCTCAAGCCTCTTTATCTCCTTGGCTGTTTCCTTTTATGTGTTCCCCATATTGCCTATGTTCTTCCTAAAACGATTCTGTGATGTTGATTTTTTTTATTGGCACTGAGGTCAGTAATGGTTTTTTGGGGTCTGAGCTTCCTGGCTGCCCATTTCCCCACCCCCCCTTTTTTTTATAGAGATGCTATAACATATATTAGACTTAGGCAATTCTCCCAGATGTGCAGAAACACAAATGGAGCTCTTAGGCTGCTCAATCTGAAGTGTCCTTTACTCTCAGCACTCTGAGCCAGGGAAGGTGGAGGGAGTCATCTGTACTCTGCTTATTTGCTAACAGAAAGCTCAATTCATCAAACAGTTCTAACTAGTTAAGATCCTTCACTGAACAGACTTAGCTTGTGATGATTCATTTTAATTTACTTTAAAGGATTTCATTGGGCTGAAACTTTAATTAAAAAAACAAACGGGAAAGCCTATCAGGTCTGTAGAGCATCAATTACCCAGTCTTGATATCCAGCCCAGCAAATACCCTTTACACATGTGGGTCCTGTTAAAAATCACTGAAAAAATGCTTCTGAACAATGTCACTCACACCTTCTCCCCCTCCTCCAATAAGATATAGGATAAATTAACCTTCATTCTCACAATGGTCTTGAAGTAATTACAATTTCATTACGCCCTTCTACGCATAGCCTACCCTAACCCTTCCATTTTTCTACCTAACTCACCAGGCCGTTATAAGGAAAGTGATTTGTAAACTTTACAGCTCAGTATAAATGTAAACAATCGTATTTATTTTTATTTACTCCATTCTCAGCCTTTATTCTCATTCTTATTTACTACTGCAATTATTAAGTATATTTTGTAACTGGCATGCATTGCTATCATATAATACCTCTCCTCACCTTCATTCCTTATCCTTTATTTTAAAAATTGTATTAATGTTCTTTGACTTAACAAAATAAACACTCACACAAATCTTCTTGTGAAATCCATTCCCTAAGAAAGTTTCCAGTGATCAACTCACAGAATTTCAGAGTTGGAGGGAAGCCCAGTGGACGTTCATCTATTTCATCCTATACAAGAACAAGAACTCTCACCACAGTATTATTGAAAAATGATTATCTAGTCTTTGCTTAAGATTTCCACAATGGGGGACGATATTTACAAAAACCATTTATTAATCCGAATCACAATTTACTACCCATAAAAAGGTCTAATGACTTGTTGCCGTTGGAAATATTCTCTTTAATAGACAGAAGGTCTCACTGTTAACACTCACCCTTCTTCACCTTCTTCCCTTGACCTTAACTTCTCAGTCAGCGGGAGTTCAACTTTCTGAGAAAAGACTCTGCTTGGAATATGTTAACATGGCATGTGTTAGACGTTTCATAATACTTTTCCATTGTCCTGAATTCTTTTAAAAATGGTGAAAGAGGGGTTTGGTTTTTTTTTTTAAATATTGTTATTTTTAAAAATACATTAAATTTTACATTACTTCTGACCCTGATCAGGTTACAGGCCTTAGCAGTGTGTTTGGCAGGCTGCCTGCCATATTTATTACCATTTATAAATGGGACGCTTGTGGAGGAATGCAAATTTTATGGAGTTGGTGTATAAATGAACCCATTATGAGATGACCAGATACACATTTTCTCTGACTGCTAAATAATTATATCACAGAAATACAGCTTGTGAATTCAATGTTAAAGAAAAAAGGAAAAAAATGTACTCTAGTCATCTTTAAAAGCATATTTGTCAAAACATTCTTTCAGCAAATGAAGACTATTAAGAGAGAAAAAGAACCAGGCTGAGGAAATGGTGCGAGAATTGTCCATGCTTACAATAGGCACTGTTCCATTTACCCATCTTAGCCCTGCCTCCAAACACCCATGGCTGTGTCTACAAGGGCAAAGGGAAGTAAGAAAAAAGATGAGAATTTATGGGCATCAGTATTATAGGCCTGCTTAAATAACTGAGCACTTACTATTTATTATTTTTTTTCTTTATGTTCTCTCTGTTTCACTTAACCTGACCTACTAGCTAATCTCCACGCAGGACATTCTAATTTTTGCTTCTGTGACTTTCTGCAGGATGTATCCCAAACCTGAAATATGCTCCTCAATACTGCCCTTTAAAATCCATAGCATTACTTGAAAGTTCAAGGGCCAAATCCTTGAATTTGGTCTTGAATCCTAATTGACCTAGCACAAGAACCTTTTCCTGATCCTCCCATTTATTAGTGAATGAATGAACTGTATAAAATTTTTAAACAAAATACAAGGTTATTTTTCTGATTAAAAACATTAAAAAGCATAAAAATAAATGAATCTTATATAAATAGAATCAATAGTATGCACCCAATTTGAATAAAATGAGGAGAAAACTCCCTCCAAAAATTAGAAGCCATTTCAGTAAGATCAGACATAAAGTTGTCCATTATCTTATTATTATTATTATTATTTTAGACACTGGTAGAATGGTAACTATAGCAATAAAACCTTCCCTTTTTCCAAAAAGAAGTATCAACAGAAGAAGAAACAACAGCAAGAAGGAAGAAGACATAAAACAAGAATATACAAAAAGAAATAAGAGGAAGGAAGAAGGAGGAAAGAGGAAAAAGGAAAAGGGAGGAGGAGGAAAGATGGAGGAAGAAAAGAAGGAAGAGGGGGAGGAGGGGGAGGAGAAGAAGAAGAAGGAGGAGGAGGAGGAGGAGAAATAAGTACAGTCAAAAAAGAAACAAAATTGTCAGTTTTGCACAAACATCATAAAGAATTGAAATTAATTAAAATAATAATTTTAGAAAAGTAACAATATAAATTGAATCCATATAAATCATTAACTTTTCTGTAAATTCCACCCCCCCAAAAAAAAACCTAACAGAAAAAGTTTGGAAATGAAAATCTATTAAAATAAATTTAGGATTATAAAATATTTTGGGCTCTACCTACCAAGACCCACAATTATAGGAATATAACCACAAGATTTTACAGAAAGCAAAGACAGCAAAGAGATTAATTCCTTGTGGTTGTACTATGACAATGTAAATAAAATTAAATTAAATGAATTTGTTTTTTCAGTGTCATACTAATTGACCTAGCACAAGATTACAACAGAGAACTATGCAAAATAATTGACAAAATTCATCCAGAGAAACAAAAAATAAAAATCTTCAAGGGAAATAATGGGGGAGGGGGTTGAGAAGGAAAGTTCTACTTCTCAAGCTCTGTTGCAAAATAATAATCACCTAAACAATTTTTTTAAAAGTTAAAAATATTTAAAACTGACTTTAAAAAAAGTTGAAGAATGTAACCAATGAAATAAACAAGCTATAGAGGGAATTGAGTGTAGCAATATAGCATTCAATAAACTGAAATACTGCAACTAACAGAGTAAGGGCTCACTATCAGATAAAAACAGTTGAGAATACAGGAAAGTAGCATGGCTGAAATAAGTTTTGTCCAAAATCTCATACCATATCCCACAACAAACTCCAAATACATATATGGCCTATATGTAAAAGGACACAGACAAATTAGAGGCTCAAGAAAGAAAATATTTTGCATCCCTAGATAGAGAAGAAATTTATCATAGACTGAGGGGTGGAAATGATCACATAAGGTAAACTGTAAAACTTTGGTCGTACAAAATTGGAAAGCTTTTATACAAACAAAATCAATGCAGTCAAAATGAGAAGAAAACACTGAACTGGGGGAAATTACGTAGCAAGTGTCTCCAATATACATCTGATATTCAAAATATTCAGGTGACCTAAAATTCTTGGTATAGATCAAAAAGCTTGAAACTATAATCAGACTTTTAGGATGCTCTGCATTTCTGGGATATCAGATTTTTAAAAATTTATTATAGCTTTTTATTTACAAGATATATACATGGGTAATTTTTCAGCACTGACAATTGCAAAAAACCTTTTGTTCCAATTTTTCCCCTCCTTCTCCCTCTCTCCCCCAGATGGCAGGTAGACCAATACCTATTAAATATATTAAAGGGATATCAGATTTTAGTGGAGAAATTTGCTATATAATTTTTCCCCAGTTAATTGTTTCTCTTCTAATTTTCAAGCTCTTAAAGTTTGAAACTGTTTTAAGAGTTTGGGGACATCCTGCCTAGGAAGGACTACTTCATCTAATAGCTAACATTTACATAGCACTTTAGGTTTTACAAAGCACTTTACATATATTATCTCACTAAATGTCTCACAAGCCTCCTTTTAATGTAGATATTATTATTATACCCATTTTATATATAAAGGCACTAAGATTTTAAAAAAGATTAAATGATTTACCCAGGTTGCAAAAATAGTAATTGTCTAAGGAAGGATTTGAACTATGGTCTTCCTGACTGCAAATCCAGTTCATTAATCACTGTGCCACTTAGCTCCCTACAACACAGAGTGTATATTAGAAACACACACACACACACACACACACACACACACACACACACACACACACACAAATGACAGTCATTTCCCAATAGATGAATAATCAAAGGATAGCAACAATTTTTAAAGAAACTCAAGTTATTAACAGACATCTGAAAAAATGTTCTAAATCACTAATAATTAGAGAAATATGCATTAAAATGACTCTTGAGTTTTCGCCTCATATCTCATAGCAGTAAACCCTGGGCTGCAAAGTGAGACTGCTGATCACCAGAAGGAATGTGTCACAGAACACCTGTGGATGACATGCCGTACCTCGATTATGGACACAGTGCTTTCTCTGTGGGTAACTAGAATCAATTCTGTGGACAAAGATTAGCTAGTTGTAAATCATTGACTTTATATCCCAGCTGCTTGCCATGTGAGACACACTCTGCAGAGCCTCAGAAGGCAGGAGCAGTGAATGGGTGAAAGTTGCTGAGTGGTAAATTTAGGCTATAGCAAGAAAAACACGATGATAATTTCTGCTCAGTTGTTTCTACTCATATCTTTGTGATCTCTTTTGGGGTTTTCTTGTCAAAGATACTGGAGTGTCTTGCCATTTCCTTCTCCAGCTCATTTTACAGATAAGGAAACTGAGGCAAACAGAGTTAAGTGATTTGCCTAAGGTCATAGTTAGTAAGCAGCTGAGGCTGGATTTGAACTTTAGTCCCCCTCACTCCAAGAAGAGATCTATTCACTGTGCCACAATTGAAGTTATCCAAGAGTGGAAGGATGGGTTCCCCTCACTGAAGACTTTTGAGCAGAAGGAAAATGACTACTTGTCAGGGATGTTATAGGGATGTTCCTGTTTGAACTAGAAAATTTCTGAGGACCCTTCCATTCTCAAATGATGTGATTCTGTTATCTAAAAAAGATCAAGGAGAAATAGAAATGATTACCTAGGAAGTTCCTCACTGTCAAATAGACCCAGAAGGTTCTACTTTCCTCCCCATTTTGCAACTCTGTGGTTCATGGCAGTAAGGCTGACTCCCTTCAGCTTGTCACTCCATCAATAGTTACATTACAGCTTAGAAAATTCAAGTTGCCTAACTCCTTCCCATGGCTGCCTTTGGTCTGACCAGCAGGTTATTACCTTCAGAACAAGAGTGGAGTGTCAAAATCAAGTCATTTCTCCAGTTACATTTCTTAGCCTTTTTTTTTTCTCAAGTCAAGTGAAGTTCTCAATATAGGGAATAACATGCTTCTTATAGATCTCCAATTAAATCTACATAATCATTTCTTCAGCTACAGAAATATGGTATCCTCTAAAACCAATATGAGTAAGAGCCATGCTCTCTCTCTCTCTCTCTCTATATATATATATATATATATATATATATTATATATATATATATAATGGAGTCTTCTATATTGGCTTTTTTAAAAATCCAGCCATATGTCCTAAGAGATGAGTGACAGCAATATATGACACTTTAAGAGCCTGAGGCAATTCAGAAAAGTGAACAAGGACAACTAGACTCTATGGTCCCTCTAGGTTTTCTTCTGCATTAAACATGAAGTGGATTACATGGTAGGAAGAGAATGCACTGGAAATGCAATCACTATAATTATAACTGACACACATAGCACACTAAGGTTTCCAAAACATTTACATAATCTCCTTTGATCTTCCCAACAACCTTCTGGGGTAGCTACTACATGTACTATTATTCTCCAGTTTAAAGATTAGGAAACTGAGGTAAAGAGATCCTAATTGACTTACCCATGATTACATAACTAGTAGGCAAAGGAAGATAGCATCTGAACCCAGTTCTTCCTGCCACCAAGCCCAAAGCACTGTCCACAGTCCCACACTGCCTCTCCCTAGCCCTGATTGCAATAAAGTATTATTCATCCTGAAAATAAAAATTAACATTAATGTGTATGGAGGGGTGGTTCTTTCTTAGTCGGATTATGATTTTCTAATCAGGTGGTGATCTTATGTTTGAATCTCTTCCTTGCCAGAGTTGAGTTGACTGATGGCCACGTTCCTCGTCATCCCCTACCCCAAACTGAGTTTGTTTGCTTTCATTTAATTAATCAGGGACTCACATGAAATATAAGAAATGATCATGATATCTGATCCTGCATCACCTTTGATGTCAAACCTATGCAGATTCAGGGACATATTGGGGTCCCAGCAGGGAGGACACCGGGGGACCATCCAGAATTATATCATTGTTTACATTAAGTTCCAGACCTTTTGGATACTTTTTTGGATACCTTTTTGGATACTGGTTCATCAAACCAAATTAGAAGGGGAAAAATCTTAAATAGAAAATGTCTCCTCCTGTGGTCTTGGAGATAGTTACTTTTTACCTTTTATTTGAATAGAGAAGCCGGTTATCTTTTGTTTCTTTGTTTCTTTCTCTTTTTTCCATTCTAAATCTTGGAGACAGTTACTTTTTACCTTTATTTGAAGTAATAGAGAACGTGTCTATCTTTCCTTTCTTTGTTTCTTTGTTTCTCTCTTTTTTTTCTATTTCTAAATCATACCCAAAGGTTGGCCGTAAGGCTCTAGTGAGTGGTTAATAAATCTCAAGTAATGCCTTGATCGCTCATTCTGCTCTTTTCTATTGTTTTTTAAAACACAAGAGCTGTCTCATTATGTTAAGAAAACCAGGACATTTTCTGCACTTAAATGCCAAGCAAGGGAAGAAATCCCAGGGAAGCTAATAATGAAACCAAGCTGGTTTTCGGCAGCAGGCCCGCGTGCACTAAATTGGGACTTTTATGGGATCTTTAGGGCAATTTGCAACTTTCTCGGCACCACTTCATCACCCCCTCTACCATAACAGGAGAAAAAGGACCGACTGGGAGGAACAACAAAGTCTCCATGACAGCACATGGCAATGTTGGGGGGAGGGGTGCACGGAGAACGTGCATCTTCAGTTTCACAATGGGCAGTCACTTTCACATCCAAGTCAGAGAAATGCAGAAGGGATGCTCGCTTTCCCAGAGCGGTCTAGAGTTCCGACAAGGCTGGGATCGGGACTTTGTCATTTTAGGGGGTTCAAGTTTTTCCTTTGTTTTCCTTTCCTTCTTTTCACTTCTTCGAGGACCTCCCCTCTCCCAGTGACTCAGGCATTTCCCACATATGTTTTTGTAATGTCGATTTGTGGACATGTAATTTCCCACCCCACACCTAAGCTCCTTGTGGATAGAAACATCTCTAGCACCTGGCTTATAATAGACCCAAAGGGAAGACTTGCTGAGTTCATGTGACTGCTGGATTTCATTAGTGCGGATGTTCTTTGTCCAGGAAAGTTGCAAGCCCAGGTCTTATCACTCAGATCACCAAGCATTTCCCAAGTGCACCCACTATGTGCCTGGCACTGGTGATCAAAAGAAAGGAAAACAGCCCCGTGAGTTCTAATCTTGCCTCTGACTTTATTATGGTGAGAAAGGGAAGAAAAGAAAAAAAAATTAGGAAGAGCGAGGGAAGAAGAAAGGAAAGAAGGAAAGAAGGAAGAATGGGAGGGGGGAAAGGAGGGAAGAAGGAAGAAAGGAAAGAAAGAAGGAAATCAGCTTGGTCAAGTGGCTAAATGTCTCTGTGTCCCTGAATACTACACGTTGCAGAAATGCTTAAATGCATTGATGGAAATTTTCTCACCCTATGTCAAGAAAATCACCAGCCCGAGTACTATCCTGATTCAAAATGTATATGAGTATACAAATGTATATGTGTGTAATAGGAACCAAAATAAGGTATTATAATTTTAATGTATGTTTATATGTATACACATAATATCTATATGAAGGATATTTTCATGCTTTCTGTTAACTTTCTCTCTTTTGCTCTCTCTCTCTCTCTCTCTCTCTCTCTCTCTCTCTCTGTCTCTCTTTCTTTCTCTCTGCCTCTCTCTCTTCCTCTATCTCCCCCCATCTGTCTTTGTTCCCCACCTCCCATTTGAATGTTTTTTGAATATCCCATGTTTTTTCTTTCTTTATATTCCCTAAGCTTAGAACCATAGGTAGCACATTAATAAGTTCCCAATAAGTGCCTATTGACTGGCTGAATGACGGGCAAGTCTTAACTTCCTACTTTTGGCACAAGTGTAATTCCTTTTCTATGAGACAGCCCTTCAAAGCTACCATATTTTCCCCTGCATTCATCCAAGTTCCTTCATCTGATCTTCATATGGCCCATTCCCACCTTGAGATTGTGTAAAATTTTCTAACGCAAGTAGGAAAAAATTAAGCCCTGCTGGGATACCAGTATCTTCCCCAAAATGAGACCCCCTACCCTCTGCACCAAACACAGTCCTTCCAATGTGTTCACCCAGACTTTCCATCTCTTCTCATCTCACTTCTTTGCCCTGAGTTCCAGTTCCTTAGAGAGAGCTGCTGTATTAGACTAAACTACTATACAAATCTGGTGTTATTAGGATTAAAACCTAGTAATGTATTACAGAAATTTGCCTTTTTGCAAGGCCTTCTGGGAGTAGGATGGACAGCTCTGAATGGGACAAGAAGTCAGATGGAGCAAGGCTGTGGGTTTTTGTTTGTTTTTAGCATTCAGATTTCACAATTGGCAGGGTATGAAGTTTGAAGAGACCTTTCATTTTGAGCTTTCTCATGCTTCTAGATTCTGAGCCCTTGTTGCTCTCGTTGCTTAGCTAAGTTACGGGTACTTAGCTCTCTTGGTCTTTGCTCATCAGTCAGTCTATCTAGCTCTTTAAAGATGAGTTGGTTCATGACTGAGTGATAACAGCTTCCTGGTGGCAGGCGCTTTATCTTCAGTGGTGAGAATGAAATGGTTCAGTGAAAGTCGAGTTAGTGTTTTGTCCTTCTGGCAAAACAAACCTTCTCCCCATTTGCCCGGAGTTTGACTTTACTATGGTGAGAAAGGGAAGAAAGGAAAGAAGATAGGAGGGGGGGGAAAGAGGGAGGAAAGAAGGAAAGAAAGAAAGAAATGAAAGGGAGGGAGGAAGGAAGGAAGGAAGGAAGAGAGGGAGGGAGAAAGTAAAGGAGGGAGGGACGAAAGGAGGGAGGAAGGGAGGGAGGGAGAAAAAGAAGGAGGGAGGAAGGAGGAAGAAAGGAAGAGAAGGAGGGAAGGGAGGAAGGAAGGAAACAAGGAAGGAAGGAAGGGAGGAGGGAGGGAGGAAGAAAGATGGGTAAAAAGAAAGTGAAATAAAGAGAAAAACAAAGAAAGGGAGGGAAAGGGAGAGAAAGCCAGATTCAAAGACAGAGACAGAAAGGCAGCCACAGAAGCAGAGTGACAGAGAGGAAGAACCCTGAAAGCTGGTGAAATTCCTTTAAGTGAGCTTTAATCTTTCTGGAATGTCCCAAATGACTTCCAGATGTTCTCCGCACAGAAGTCGGCCCAGGCCCGGCCCTTCCTCCGCAGCCCAAACAAGGTGGCGCCCACGGCTCCGTCAGCGATGCGGGAGCCGGACGAGCGGCTGAGAACGGTGGAGAGCTCAGGTTGGGAAAGGGAGGAGGGGAAGCCCTGTGTCCTCCCATTCTCAGAGCGCACCTGATCCCCTCCCCCCAGAGCCCCCAACGGGCCTCAGTTTAGACCAGAGTCTTTCTTTCTTTCCCTTTGCCAAACAGAGTCCTTGGGCAGGAAGCCAGGAAACCCCAAAGGCTCTGGCAGAAGTCCAGCGCCTTCCCCTTCCCGGCCCAGCACAGACACAGCCTCCCAGGGCCGGAGGAGGGTGGCGGTGGGAATGGGAGGGGGGAGAATAGAGGGGTGCAGTCCGGCCAGTCTCTTTAGGGGAGTCACAGTCTGAGGCCTCTGGGCAGTGTGGAGTCAGGACTTGGGGTTCTTTCGCCTGGGGGTCCAAAGAATTGGGGGAGGGAAGAGGTGACAAAGGAGACAATCTCACTAACTACAGTCCTGTCTTCTTTAGAAGTTGGTCAGTCAGTGAGCATTTATTAAGCACTTACTATGCAACAGGCACAGGGCTAAGCGCTGGGAAAGGAAGAAAAGCACCACCAGCCTCTGCCCCAAAGGAGTTTCCTTCCTAATGAGGCAGGAGGTAGCATGGTGGCCAGAGCCCTGGACTTTAAGGCACGAAGATGTAAATTCAAATCCTACCTACAAACTACATGTCCGTGGGCAAATCCCTCATTCTTTCTCAGTTTCAGCTTCCTCATCTATAAAATAGGGACAATAATATCAACTACCATGAAGAAAAGTTAAACTATATTAACCAAGAAAAAGGCCCAACATTTGTAAATATTCAACTTCTTCTTTGGGTCCCATTTTTCTGTCTCTCATTCATTGTCCTGGTGAGAAGATCCCTAAGGTCTGAAGACATCCATCAAGCATTATTGCTTGCATCAGCCCATCCCGTCATCCCTTTGAGGTGGTGATAAGGAGATATTCTGAACCCTCTGTCTCTGAGGGTGAAACTATAACCTCAGGTTAACAACTTAACCTAAGTCAAGTAATGAAAGCCTTGTAGTAGCCAGCAGGGCTCCTTACCCTTAGAATAGTCTTTCCACAAATCAGCATTTCTTAAATAATGGCCCATAATCCTTGTGTGCTGCAGGCTGCTCTCTCGTCACTTCAATGCTTATAATATGGAAAGGTCTTTTATGTTGTTTGTCATCAATTAAGAATTTGTCAGGTGGGAAAAAAAGATTGGACTTGTTCTGATGGTGCCAGAGGACAGGGCTAAAAGCAAAGGGAATACGTTAAAAAGAGGAAAATTTAAGCTTGACATCAGTAGGAGAAAAAACATTTTTAAGAATTAAGGGAATTTGATTGCAATGAGCTCGGAAAGAAAGTAATGGGTTCCATCTCATTCAATGGGGTTGTTGGAAGGGAGGTTCTTTCGGGGCATGGAGTAGACTCAAGAGCTAATTTGTCTTCCAATAAAAGTATCTATTATGATGATTCTTGCTTTTATTTTTATTGTTGGGGTAATAGTCAGGGAGATGAACTGGGTGGGTGATCTATAGAATCTTTTGCACAATTAAATAATGCATAGTTAAAAACAACTTAATAGAGCTCCATTCCTTTCGATGAATCCTATCTACTCCTTTATATCCTGAACATACATAAAGCTGGTCTTTTGATTATAACTCAACCAAATAAACCTTTATCAATAGCCTCTTTTGAGTCAGTCATTGTGCTAGTTCCCGGAACAAACAAGAAGCAGTCCTTGTTCTCAAGGTGCTTTCTAATATGCAAGACAGCATATATGTTTTAAAACTGCAGTAAGACTTTTGGGGACACCCTGTATGTATGTACGTATACACATACTTAACATACACATACACACATGTACATATGTATCCCATATATAATATATGCATGTGTGTATATGTATACATGTTGTATATGTGTGTGTGTGTGTGTGTGTAACACAATCCAAGAATACACAAAGGTCATCCAGTAGCCAGTACAGAGACACAGACACAAAAGATCAGGGAGTATTTTAGGCAAATGTTTGTGCAAGTAGAAAAAATATTGAGTTTGGAAAGAGTCAGAAGATCTGGATTCAAATTCCACTGCCAAAACAAACCCAGAAACTATATGAACAAATATATATATATGTATATATATAAACTTTTTATATAAATAAAATCAGATTTTAAAAATTGAAGAAATATTAATTGTTCATGAGTAGGTAGTGCCAATATAATAAAAATTATAATTTTACCAAACTAATTTATATTTTAATGCCATTTTTGTTACTTTATGTACTTAAACTATTACCATTATCATGGTTCATTTTCTTTACCTGCCAAATGGGGGAATTCATTCCAGCAAGATGACATATCTCACAGGGTTGTTATAAGGCTCAAAGGAGACTGCCTTGAAAAGGCTATATGGTGCTTTGGAAAGAGTTAGATTCGGAGTCTGAAAAGCTGGGATCAAATACCTCTTCTGCTGCTGACCACCTATCTGATCTCAGACCAGTTTTGATCTTTTTTGGTCCCAATTTCTTTATCTGAAGATGACCACTCTTGGATTAAAGGACCCTTTGATCTTGTCCTAAACATTTTACCTATCGGAGCAGCTTCCAAGGGTTGTTTGAGGATCAAATATATACCATATGTAAAACATATCACAAACCTTAAAGAACTATGTAAATGTCAAGTATAAAAGTAATAATTAATAAAAGTGATAATAGTCTTAGTAATTAAAAAATATATAACTATTAGCTTGATGTATCCAGCAATCAAGTCTCAGAACTACCTGATTCAAAAACCAATTTGGCTACTCTCTAGGGGCCAATGTCCACAGCTAGATTACAATCCATTCAAAAAACTAATTGACAAGGACATCTAAGCCCCCTGTGCTTCTAACTTTAGAAATCAAATGAGGGCTCTCCGTGTTTTATGTGGCGTTTCAACTAATAACTGGAAATGCTTTAAAACTGTGGCTGAAGCTAATTTGTGCATTCCAAAGGGACATTGGTTTTTATTGTCCTTACTCTACCATTTTTAGATTCATTCCAAGGTGGTTAAGAGCTAGAAGTGATCGTAGAGGGACCTAAAACAAGGAAAGAACAGATATCTCAAGAGTACTTTGGGTTAATGAGGTTCATTAGACCTGCTTACTAATTGTTGATTTCATAACCAAAGATAACATTCTGATATCCTACAGCAAGAAAACTAATTAGCAAATTTGTGAATTATGGTTCTGTTTATACTTCCATTGGAAAGTATAATTACTGGTTAACTTAAGTGAGCCATTTACTATACCTTGTTTACAGATAATGGTTAATGACCTTGAAGTGAAATCTCTTACAAAGACCAAATGATTATCACTGATAATAACATATAACAGAATGAAGAAATTTAATGAATACATTTTCTAATTGTTCTTTTTTGATACAGAAGGCATCATAATTAGACTTTTCTTTAGTCCTAATATTTTACTTCCTAGAACAGTAAAAATTAGGGATATACATACAAAGGTATGGAGTTATCTAAAAATGTTTTTATCATGTTCTCACTGGGCCTAGACATAAGGAGGACATCTTTCATTTACAACTTATTTAAATGAACTTAGCAGCTTACAGTCATAATACAGAGGATATCATTTCCTCTTGAGTGCCTCAACTACCATCTATTATTAAGACAAGAGAATCAATGAGAGTCAGCTTGGCTAAATGGGGTGGAGGTGGGACTAGACAGTAAGTATGGGTTTCCTTTCTTGTAAAAGGCAATAGCTGAACCACCTAAGGCAGCCTGAAAATGTCTTCACACTGACAATGGTCTCATTATACCATTCATCCTCTGCTATCAGCTTACAAGATGACAATAGCTTATAGGCAACCATTTCTCTATGTGATTTTTATCATATAAAGTCAATCAGTTAGTCAATCATCAAGCATTTATTAAGCCTACTATGTACCAGGCACTGCACTAAGCCATACAGGCCACATACAGGTATACGCAAAAAGAAAGATACTGACTTCCTCAGGTAACATATTCTAATGGGGAAGACAAGCAAAGGAGACATAAAGGGACAAAGGAAAGGGTAGCTCCAGAGTGCTTGAGTGCAGACTAGATAGGAATGAGCCATGCCTGGGTACCTATCTTAAATGAAGGCTCTGGGGGAAGCCTTCCAATCAGTGGAAAGAGCATAGGGACAGAGGGTACTTTCAATGTGTGAATCCCAGGGTTGGATGGGTTTCCAGGATGAGGAGGCATCTGGGGCATGAAATATAAATAAGTGGCTCTAAATAAGATCCCTGGTTCTGAAAATTTGAAGACATTGTTGATTCTTTAACTTCCTTTCCCCCAAGACATTCAGTTCCCAGATTTTATGATTTTCTTTAAGAATGATCTCTAAGATTCATTTCTTCCTTTTCATTTCAACTGTCACTGTCCTAATCCAGATGTTCATTGCTTCCAATTTACATTTTGAGAATATCCTCCAAGTAGTCTTTTAGATTCCTTGCCTTTAGTGTCTCCTCTCTTTGATTGCCTCATTTGTATTCCATCATTTAGCTGCCATTTTCCAAATGTGACTCATCTTAACAACAATCATGTTCCAACAATGGAGATTGAACTTAACGATCTCCAAGTTCCTTCTAATTCTATATCTATGACCCTCTGATCTTCCTTCATCATGGGATAGACATAACCCTAGGCCTTTGAAGGGGATGCCAATGGAACACAAACACTGGCAGGTTTTATCAAACAGGAATGATCTCAGTCAAGGGACTGGAAATCAAGAGCATGTTGGTTCACCACGGAATGGTTTATTTAATCCCACAGAGGTATGTCACCCAAGGAATGACAATCAGGTGGATGGAAGATAGTGCCCAAGGAAGTGCCACTCCATTCCTGGAAATAGCTCCTGACATTAGAACACAGCATGGCCATACACAAGAAATAACCTGATTAGGTCTTCACTCAAGAAGCCTCAGTAGCTCCCTACTGACTCTATGATGCAAAGTAGAGCCCTTTACAAGGAAAAGAAAAGGAAAAAGTAGAGCCCTTTACAATCGAGATCCCCAATCTATCTTTCCAAGCTAATTAAACAACAGGTCTCCTTCTGAGCTTGATATTTCAGTAAAACTGGCTTCTTTGCTTTTCCCTGTATGTGGCACTCCATTTCCTCTCTCTTGTGCGGGGCCTTTGCAAGCTGACCTCCACCCAGCTTCTGCCCATGCTGGAAATTCTCTCCCTCCTTACCTTCTAGAACATTTGCCCCCAAGGGCTCTCCTAATTTTAGTAGAGTGCCCTTCCTTCAATTCCAGTAGAATAAAAGCTTTTTGAGGGATAAGGCTATGTTGTTTTTGCCCCTGGATGCTGAATGTATCAAAGCAGAGTCTGAACTTGCGCAAACCGAGTTGTCTAGTTTAACAGAGTCCATCTATCTTAAGTTTGATCTCTATGATCAAAACTACAAAACTAAAAGTCATTAAGAGTGAAACATGAACCTATCAATTCAACCATTTGAGAGCAGGGTTCCCTGTAGGATTTACTGGTCTCTTTTTCATGGAGATGCATCACTTTTACTCCATTCCCCCCCCCCCCCAAAGGAACCACCTATAACAAGCTGCTCCCTTCACAAAGAGAAGCAGAATCTGGACCTGAGTGTCCATAAGAAACTTTGGCACAAAACACCAAACCAGATCAGTGGGGGTGACTTTAACAGATGAGTTTACTTTAATAATGAAAACAAAGGTAGTCACCGATTGCTTGAATTTCTGCTGACTAGAGCACAACTATTTAAAGAAAAGAGAATGATCTGATGGTAAAGAATGGCATGTTTGAGGAAACCTTATAAAAATTCCATGAGTCGATGAAGACCTGTTTTACAGAGATGGCCTTAAATGTGCAAAATCTCTGTTTTTCTTTTAAACGACCTTTTCAAGTGTGCAGCAAGAAGGCACCATGCTGCGATACAGTCAAAACACATCACATTTGCTGAAGCTTAACTACTGAGCTGAAAATACTGTCCCTTTGGAGTTGACCACATTTCTAATATATTTCAGAGGCCTGTTCTTCGAAGGCAAATGCATTGAGAAATGGGTTATGAGTAATTGCCTACATTGGTCATAACAGGAAGAAGGGGAAAGGGCTTTTTTATAACATTTCTTTCATGGAACCACTGACTGTTGAGAGATCAGAACTCTGCCTTAATTGTGTCTACCAAGGTCTTTATATCTTATTTCACTAATGGGAAATAGAGAGTTTAGCAATTATCCTTGAAAGAAAAAAATTACTTAAGAGAATAGGCTTTCTGATAGCAAAAGAAAAGAGAGTTGAATGATTTCATAGAATCTCAGAGTTGAAGGAATTTTGGTTGTCATATCATTTATTATAATTTCAATTCTTTTTCCATCTCACCAGTTTGGACTTAAACAACTAAAATTTGCCAACTTTTCTCTGTTGATCCAATTCTACAAAGTTTTATCCTTTTTACACTCACATAAGAATCTACAAATACATAAAGATTGAGTTCATGGGCTCCCCAGTGTCTTTTCTTTCCTGGACTAACAATGGCCAACTTCCCCAATGATCCCCAATATGATGGCTCTAAGTAACCTTTTTTTGCCTCCTGGTCACCCTCCCTTGTCCTATTGCTGTCTGGCTTGTCATTGCCCCATACTAAAATTCAGTGGCCAGAACTGGAACTGTTCCATATGTAGTCTCTCTAGTGGGACTGTCAACTCCCTCCTTCTGGACAGGCTGCTTGTATTATTCCTGGTCATTAACCTCTTTACATCTGTTTCTTCATCTGCAAAAAAAATAATGGGACTGAACCAAGGTGACTTGAGACTTTTAAGAGCTCTAAAACTGTATGATTGTATTAACAGAGAGAGGTTGAATAAGTAGGAAATACTAGTTGATATCTCCAAAGAAATTACAGATATCTTCAAAGAGAGAAAGGAGTACTTTCAACTGAGCACTGGGTTAGGAATATCTCAGTTCAAGTCCAACTTCACACACAAATTAGCTGTATGACCCTGACCAAATCATTTGATGTCTGTCTGCCTCAGTTTCTTCATCTGTAAAATGAGGGTAATTAGTACTTTACTGCCAAGGTTGTGAGGATAAAATGAGAAAATAACTACAAAGCCCTTAGCACCATTTTTGGCACATAGTAGGCACTATGTCAACGTAAGATATTATGATTAACCAAGGACTAAACCTGAATTGCAAGGGATCATAGAAAGGGGACATAGCACAGTGGATAGAATACTGGATTTGGAATCAGAAAAAAAATCAAAATTAAATCCTATCTCTTTCTAGTTATATCTTACTAACACTTAGCAGCTTTGTGACAATCTTTGGGGTCTCAATTTCTTCCAAGGCAAAATGGGATTAATATTATCTCATTTCCTATCTTGTATAGATCAAATGAGAAAAAGTAAGTAAAATGTTTTACAAATCTTCAAAGGCTCTCCTTACATACATACATATACTCACACAAACATACACACGGACAGAAGGGGAAAGATGCGGGGAAGACAGACAAGAGAGAGAGAGATAGAGAGACAGAGACTATATAGAGAGAGATACAGAGAGAGAAAGAGGCAGAAAGATATAAAAAGACAGAGAGAGAAAGACACAGAAAGAGACAGATTTCATACACACACATACATATATATATATTTGTGTATATATAGAGAGACAGAGACTGCATATAAAGAGAGAGACAGAAAGATAGAGAAATAAAGATAGAGAGATACAGATTTTATACTATATATATATATATATATATGGAGAGAGAGAGACAGACAGACAGACAGACAGACAGAGTCAGAGAGACAGACTGTATATAGAGAGAAACAGAAACAGAGACAAAAAGAGACAGAGAGAGAGAGAAAGAGAGAGACAGAGAGAGAGAAAGAGAGAGCACTAGTTAAATATAATCTCTTATGTGTATGGGGGTAAGGCTAAATAAAGAAGATGGACAAAAGATGTTAAAAGTGGATTGCAGTGACACTAGCTTTAAGCCAGAAAGAAAAAAGCTTCTGATCCATTCTGTGGGGTCAGTCAAATGAAATTTAGGTAATATTTATTGGACAAAAATTCCTCATTTTCACATCTCTTTAATCCATAGTGTTCAAGAAGGAAATGACCAAGAAAATGCTATTTATGGAAAAAAAAACTTCTGATCTCTCCTACAAATATTACTTAGTTTTTCAAATATGAATAGACTATACTTTGTGTCTAATTTGGAGATGCTCTTTCACAAAATATATATATATATATATAGCAATTGTCCCATTTCCAAAGGAAAACATAAAATGTGAGAAGCTTTTTCATAACAATGAAATGTTTTAAAAACTCTATTATGACAATATCACACCTGGCTTTGTGTTATTACCTTAGAGTTTTCAAGGTTTTCAAGGCACTTTACATACATTATTTTACTTGAGCCTCGTGGATGTTATTTTCCCCATGTTAGCGATGATGAAACTAAGACTTAGCTTAAGTTATTTGCTCAGAGTAGCACAGGGAAGGAGTATGTGAAGCAGGTCTGAACTCATGTCTCCCTGATTCCAACTCAATTGCCTCTATTTTATTTCTCACCCCCATTCCCACAGTAAGATCTACCTTAAAAGGTTTCCCAGTAACAGTTTCTACCATTACCAGAAATATGTACTCTCTTGTATTGGACCAATGAGAGTGTCCCTAAATACATATTGAGCTATTGGCCCAGCCACCTACTGAAGTTTTCATTATCGATAAGGAGGAAGGGAAGATTATCAACATAACAGTGTCAATAAATTAAGAAAAAGAAAGAAGGCAATCATGTTAGCTCCTTTCATCAATTAATTGATCTTGCTCTCAAGTGCTTGGAAATTATGAAATAGGTTCACTGATGAGCCAATGATTAGGATGGTGGTTCATACTTTTCTTAAATTGTCACTTGTTGCCGACAATTATAGCATGAATTCAGATGCATCTCAGGTCTCCATCAGGGTTATGTAACCTCAAATTGGAGGTGATAATAGGTGTATCTGGCCCTGAAATTGCCTTAGTAGCCATGGAAAATACCTCTGGGCTGTGGAAGCATTGGGTATTCTGAGAACAATTTCCCTAAGTCCATGTGGAGTGGAGGTATGACCTTTTTGGGGTGGGTGAGGGAACAGGCAGGAACTATTACATCATAAGATTGGGTAAGCATTGTCATAATTTGTAATTTTGTCTAGTTATGCAAAATTGAGGGGAAAGGAGTAAAAATATACGTAGAAAAGCAAAATTTGTAATTGATGATATGAAAATTAACAATAAATATTTAAGACAAATTCAGGTGAGTGGGAAGGGGAGCTAGTTATTAAAATGACTTCTGTGCTGCTGAAAACAGGCTTTAAATTTTTATGTCCTCTAAATTCTGATTTTAGAGGATAAAATCACCATCTCCCTATCCTAGTACTTCTCTAGAATTTATGGAACATTACATGAGATCTGTTGTTCAATGAGAAATGCAAAAGTTGCAAAGAATATATTTTTCTCAATTGACCTCTAAAGTTTCTTCCCAGCTTTAAACTTAGAGTTCAATGACCTAAAAGTAGTATTAAGAGAATGCCAAAATCCAGCATCCTCAAAAGTTGCTAGAGAACTTGCATACTGCCTTTGACCCCATCATCCCCTTTCTTCATGAGTATTATGCCTCTCCCTGTCCCACTCTTCCCAGAATGTATAAACTCACCAAGAGAAGGGGTGGGTCAGTTTTGAAATCAATGCCCCTGACACTTAGTTCAGTGCCTTATACATGGCAGGTACTTAATCTTTTGTGAATTAAATTAAACTCGAGGTTATTGGACCTGGCAGCAGACCCCAGTGATTGACCTATGACCATGAGATGGCCAAAGTCTGTCATCTTGCCTCTTATCATTGCTGAGCCATGGAAACTGTTTGCCATCAACTGGAACATTTCATGGAACTATAGCATCCAAAAGGACATCTTAGGCCAAGGTCATTTAATCCAACTCCTAACTGATGATGCAGGAGTCTTTTTTTAAGTCATCCCCCAAAAGTAGTGATCAGCTTCTGCTTGACTATTTCAGCTGTATGTAGTAAATACTACAGTGGAGAACTCACCACTCCATGACTTCATGAGGCAATCTGTTCCATTTTTGGCTAATCCTAATTACTGGGAAATTCTCCCATATTTTATTGAACTGAAATTTGCCCCAACTGCAGTTTCCAACAATCAGTCCTAATTCTTCCCTCTGGAATCAGCTGTTTTTCACAAGATATCCTTTTAAATATTTGCAGATAATTAGTTATAGTCCCACCCCTTAGGTCATTTTCTCAAGGCAAAATAGTCTCATTTCCTTCAACCAATTCTCATATGACATGCAAACCCCTTATCATTCTCTTACTTATAGATTTGGAGGTGACAGGAATTTTAGAAGTAAAGTAGCCCAACTCCTTCTTGTTACAGAAGCCTAGAGAAGCTTAACAACATACCCAAAGTCACACGAGTAAAAAGGAGCAAAAATGGGGTTCTAACCTAGCTCATCTGACTCTCATTGTCATTTTCTTCCCACTATAGAGCACTGACTCATATGGACAATACAATCAATGAATCAGTATAATCAGTCAATCAAGTTATAGAACATATTGCATTGTGTCTAAGAATACAAAAATGAGATCATCCCTGCCCTCACAAAGCTTATATTCTAAAAGGTAGAGACAGCACCAATAGGGGAATACGGCCAGGGAAGAGAGGCAAAAGAATGGTAAATGGAGCAATTTGGCAGACTATCATGCTCTTTTTAGTAGCCATGATGATGTTGTTTGAATATTGTTTTTAAGGCAAGAAGAGGAAGTGGAAGGGATGGGGATGAGGCTCTGCACATCAGGCAGATGGCAAAGTGCCACTTCTTATTGGGTAGGGTATAAAGCATGGCCTGAGGTCTGCTAGATCTAATGGGCTGAAGTGTCCCTTCACTCACTGGCCAATCAGGAATGCTCAATCCCAGGGCAGGGTTCCACTGCTAAGTGGAACAGTTTCCAAGCTCAAGAATATACTTCAGGCAACAATTGTTTCTTCTGCTCTTGACCCTATAGTTTCTTCAACATATCTAAGTAAAGCTTCTTCTACCATCAGGAAAGAAGTTTTATATCTGTAACTGTACTTTAAGGGATTCTTACAGCTAAAAACTGCATTGAGTTTCTTGATAGCCAAGCCACACGTTGACTTACAATGAATTTGTAATCAAATTGAAGACTAAAATATTTCAAGATTGAATTGTCTTCCGATTGCTTCCCTCATCTCCTGTTTGTATAATTGATTTCATCAAACTAAGTGCCATGAATAAAGCAGTGATACAGTCAATATAGGCTATGGGGAGATCAAAAAGTGTACAACCTCCTAAAGGATATTTCATCCAACTTGGACTTTCCCAGGAGTCTATATCAGTGTGGATGGTTCTTCCACAGCCAACAAATGACCCTCCAACCACAGCCCCAAGTTGGAAGAATTAAAGTAGAAAGTAAGCAGAAGAATTTTTTTAAAGAAACAAATTCAAAGTTTGATGTCATAACTGCTTCCTAACATGAAGAGCTGCCCAAGAGTGGAATGTGTTGCCTCCTTTTTCTCTAGAAATCTTCAGGCAATGGTTGATTAATTGCTGCTTGGGTCATTCTTCCAGTCCATTCTAAACAAAGCTACCAAAGAAGGTTTCCAGAAGGCCATATCACTCTCTTCCTCCGTAAATACCAATGGCTACTTCTTGCCTCTTGGATTCCATATAACATCTGTTTAGCTTTGAAATTCCTTCACCACACCTGCCTTAACTTACTTTTCCTACCTTATTTGGCCTTATTCCCCTTCCTACACTTTTGTAATCTAGATAAGTTGTCTTTTAAAAAAATATTTCTTACAGGTAACCCTTGCTTGCCCTACTGGGTCCCCAGGTCTTTGTATTATATATCGACCTCACTTCTGTCTCCTAGAATCCTCTCTAGGAGAGTCTTTCTATATAGGTAATAAGGGGAAAAGCTGGGATTTGAATCCAGCTCATCTGCTCCTAAAGCTAGTTTTCTTTGTACTGTAATACACTACTCAACCTTAGCCCAAGTGACACTTTTGAGATGAAGTATTTCTTGATTCTTATGTTCTCCCCATGTTTGTTTTTCATCTATTTTATACATACTTAATTAGGTACAGTTTATTTCCTTCAAAATAGTTTAGGGGGAAGTTTTCTTTGTGTTTCCAGTACCTAGCATCAAGCTTGGCACATAATAGGTGTTTAATAATTGCTTACTGCTTAATAGGGGAGATTCAAAAGGAGATTCTCAGTCAGATAAAATTTGAATGAGAGGATCTAACTCAGGTTCTGTGAAAATCTGTCTCTCTGTCTTTCACATATTGTTCCTAATTCTGTCTGATGGGACCAAAGAGAATGTCTGCTTCCTCTTCTCAGTGACTTATCTTTTACTTACTTGAAAACAGTTTTCAAGTCTAGTCTTCTCTTCTCCAGTCCCAATTTCCCCCATTCTTTAACCTCTCCTCACTTGATACATTGGTGGCCCTCTGCTGGACAACTGTCAACTTGTCAGGGTCATTCAGCTCTAACCATAGTGTTTCTAATTTGATCTGGCTACAATACAGTACAACAGGATTCCCTCATTCTTGGCTCTAGGTCTCACTTAAGCTAAGGTCATGTCACCCATAGGTTAGTCTTTCACTTTATCAGTAGATGGTAGTTCCAAATAGATAGATGGAAAACTAGGATTTCCAGACAATCCACCAAGCCATATTGCTTTTTCCATGGCTGCCTTCCATGAGAAAAACCTAAAAGAATTCCTCTTTTATGCCTGGGACTTCCCACCCTCCCTGTGCCTCAGCAGAGGGAATGGTAATGATCATACTCTCTGCCTGTCTTTTACAGGAGTTATCAACTGAGCTTATTGTCTGTGTGAGCCTTTCAGTGTCTCAGATAAAAGACGATGTAATCCACATTCACTTCATACAATGTATAAATGCAAATTATTAATAGCTTTGTGTCACTGGAGGCTAAAAAAAGACTCTAATTTAGAAGGGTATAATCCAATGAGAGGGAAAAAGGGGAATTTAGTGTTATGGCCCACTCTACAAGAAACCTGAAGTTAGCTGGGGCTCATGCTAATCATTTTCAATTATATGGTTTGTCTCCCATTTTGCTCCACGGACCAGACTGTGATCTAAAAGTTAAAAATAAATAAATAAATAAAAGATTTCCCTCTCCCATCATTCTCGCTCTTGACTCTTTTCTTCAATTTTTATTTTTCTCTAAAAGAGTCTATAATTCAATATAAGGGAATTTCTTTTTTTTTTAAGTAGCAATCATATTTAACTCTTGGAATAAAATCCCTCTCTGTTCAGTGCGGTCCAATGACCTTGGTAAGGTTTTCAAATGAGGTATAACACAGGAGCCCAGTGGCTGCAATGAGAAAGCAATTTCCCAAGAGACAGCTCTATGTTCAAGTCATTTAACTTTAAAACTAGTTCAATATTTGAACAAGATATGTTTTTATTTCCATTCAAGGTTTAAATGTGTTTCACTTTGAAATCAATCCTAAATCTCTGCCAGTTAAATTCTAACTCCTTTTTAAAAAATGGAACTATAGCCTACACTCTTGGGCTATCGTGATAAAGGAGGGAGAAAAAACATATGAACAAAGCAGTTTAGCAAGGAGTGGCCTCCGTGCCAGGAAATGCAAGAATCACTCATCACTTGATCCATTAAGGAGGTTTTCTATTTTGAGATCTTTATAAAAAGCCATCTGACCTAGATTTTGCCAAAGATGAAATGCAAAAGATGACCTAGTGGCTTCACATCATATTAGCATTTTAAATGAGTAGGCTTTGATTAAATACTCTTGCCTTCTGCCTATAGAGTCAAATGTTCCCTGTCTCTTAGTTTTTGAGGAGAGGGAGAGTTTTTTAAAGGGAAAAAAAGGATCAGAGGGCCCTAGGAGATAAGAATGGGGGTGGTTAAAACAAGACACAGTCCACTCTGGCCATGCTAATAACATACCATGAAGATAATGTTGCCTTTCTCAGAATCTCAAACTCACAGAATTTCAGAGTTACAAGGAATTCCAAATGTCTATCTAGGCCAGCTCATTCCTGAAAATAAAAGTCCCTTCTAACAGGTGATCATCGGGTTTCTGCCTCCAGGTCCTTAATAAGGCAGAACATTGCTTGTCTAAGTAAGCCACTGCACTTTGGGACAACTATGAGAGTTGGATAGTTGGTAGTTTCAACAACTTAATTGTGCTCCTTTACAACTTTCTTTCATTTTTTTTGTTGTTGTTTGCTTGTTTGTTTGCTTTTTCTGGTTCAGTCTTCTATGACAAGGTGGGAGTCTAATCTCCCTTTTTAATGTGACAATCATTTGAAGATAACTATCACATACTGCCCTTCTCCCCACTCTCCACCATACATCTTTCCTTCATCTGATCCACAGGAGGCATGAACTCCTAGCCCTTCACCATCTTGGTTGCTTTTCTCTGGATGTTCTCCAGCTAGCTCATCAACGTCTTTTTTAATGGCGGGACTCCAAGCTGATGACCATCCTACAGCTGTGATCTGACCTAGGCAGAATATTGGAATTCAATCACCTCCCTCACTCTGGATGCTTCCTCTCTTCATGCAGCCAAAGACCACATTTATCTCTTGTGGCTCCCCTATCACACTGCTGATTCACATCGACTCTGCAGTCCAGCAAAATCTCCAGGCTGCTCCAAAATTCCCTAATCAGTTCACTAGATGACAATACACCCGTCATTAAAGGCAGAAATGTTTATGGTGATCAATATTGGTTAGGGAATAGAAGTGAACGTACATTTAGGAAATGGTTCTAGACTTCAAATTTCAGGATCCTGTTTTCATAATTAACCTCCTCCTATGAAAGTGTTTTTATTTGCCTCCTTGGATTGATATAATACAAGCTGACAACAAGCTTGTAGGGATTCTATAATGCTTTTAAACAATTTGTGTTTTAGTCATCGTGACTGTATCTCTATAGAGTTGAAAAGTAATAATTAATCTAGGTTTGAAATATTTATTCAGTCTACATAAAGTGTTTCCTTATTCATTATTGGGAATTATGTCACAGTTTCCTGGAGCTAAATACAAACTGAAACGACAGGGCTTGCCACTCATATGGATTTAAGACTTCCCCCCCCCCACTTCAATATCTCTGTGGTACACAGGGACCCTTAGTTCCCATGGTGAAAACCACTATCTTAGGAGAAAAAGGAAATTAGAACAGCCTTGACCTCCCAACCTATACAAGTCATCGAAAAAAATATGCATCCAATTCCTGAGAACATTGAGGGCAAAATGAAAGAATCAGATTTTTCTTTATAATAATGATAATTTACATTTCAATAACTCAGTAAGATTTGCAAACCACTTTCCTCACAATGAGCTTCTAAGCCAGCCAGTGCAATGGTTATTGTTCCTGTTTTCTAGATAAGGAGAGAAGTAAAATAGCATAGGTACTAGAGTATTGGTCTTAGCATTAGGAAGAACTGAATTCAAAATCTGTCTCTGAATCTTACTGGAAATGAAATCCTGGGCAAGCCACTTAATATCTCTAAAATCAGTTTTCCTTATCTGTAAAATGGGAATAATAATGCTATTTGTACTTTGTAGACTTAATAGATTTCTTAATGGAATCCTGAATAGATCCTTTTCATCTGAACTCATCTGCTGGTTGCTCTTCCTCCTAATACGTACATAGATCTTATACTTTAAATTCAAAGTCTAAAGACAGCTGAAGGAGTTATAAGAACATAGGAAATATGCATGAAAAATGAATATATTAGCAGATTAGGAAACTGAACATTTTTATTAGATATCCTTAAGGAGAAACTCTGTATATGTACAGAAACACATACGTACATGCATGAGTGTTCCAAAATCCTTAGGGCACCACACTATGTGCTAAGGATTCCAAGACAAATTGAAAATTAAAAAGTCAAGTTCAAGATTATAATCCTCCCAGCCAGAAATAATTTCTCTTTTCTTGGATCTCAAAAGCACTTAGTCTATGCGGTTATATTGGTCTTCTTGAAATTATAGTTATTTACATAAGCTCCCTCCACTGCCGCAGCCCCTTCTTCCCAATGATGATGAGTCCTTCCCGGAACATCTGTTTGGAGGAAGAGCCAGGACAGCCCTTCTCCATTCCTTGCTCACTCTGCTCCTGACTCCACCATCACCAAGCTCTTCCCTTTTCCTTCTCCACCTTCACCCTCTTTTGCTTCATTGTAACCCCCAGAATGATAGGGACAAACTCTTTGTACCTATATTTGTATTTCCTGACTTTACACGGAGTAAATATAATGAATGCTTATTGACTTCTATATTATACATGTACTGAGTCCATCCTCCATAGAGAGAGCTGATGGAAAAGCCCCTTCCCACAGGATGGTAAGGTTGGAAGTGGTTTCAATCTAGGTTTATCAATAGCATGCCAGAACCAATGAACTCATGAATCTTTCCAAGCAAGTACAGGTATCCTATCATTCCCATTGGATTTTGTGCTCCTTAAGGTTAAGGACAGGGAGAAAACAAGTTTTTTTTTTAATTGCTGAATGACCTATCCCCTAACATAGTATATTGAAAACAGTCTTGCTGTTGAATCATTTTCAGTCACATCCAACTTTTCATGACCCCATTGGGGGATTCTTAGCAAAAATCTCCAAGTAGTTTGCCATTTCCTTTCCCAGATCATTTTACAGATGAAGAAACTCAGACAAACAAGGTAAAATGGCTTACCCAGAGTCACATAGCTCAGATTTTAAAATATTCATTTAGATGACCTTAAATCACTTCCCCTACTACAGATTTCCTGTTAGATCAGAAAAGCAGATTTAGAGTTGAGAACAAAAAATTAGAAGTTATTTACTCTAGCCCTACGATTTAAAGAGAAGGAAATTAAGGCTCAGAAAGCATGCCTTGCTTTTGGTTATATATCCCATACAAGGCAGAGGTGATATCAATCAATCAATAAGCATTTGGTAAGTACTCCTGTACACTAGGCAGGGCAACCAGATGGCTCAGTAGATAGAGTACTGGGCCTGAAATCAGAATTGATCTCAAGTCCAGCAGCAGGTATTTATTAACTGTATGATCCTAGGCAAGTCACTTAACCTTGTTTGCTTGATCCAGCAGAGGAGAAAATGGAAAACCATTCCTGTGTCTTTGTCAAGAAAACCCCATGGATAGTACTGACAAGCTACAATCCACAAGGTCAAGAAGAATCAGACATGGTTGAATAACTGGACAATAAAGCATTGGAAACACAAGAATAAAAACAAAACACCTACTTAAAAAAGGCATTTACATTCTAATGGTGAAGGAAAAATCCATCTGCCTGCCTCCATCTTTGCTGTTCTTATTGTGCCAAATTTACCAGTATCAAGCACCTCTAGGTTTTCCTTTCCCTTACCCATAACGTTAAGCTGGTGTGTGTTTGTGTGTGTGTGTGTGTGTGTGTGTGTGTGTGTGTGTGTGTGTGTAAGTGCTTACTAAACCCTTTTTGAAGGATTGATTGCAAGTAGGAACAGGATAGAGGAAGACCTTTCTCATTTCATTTGGGAAAAGGCAGAGGAAGATTCTCTATTCAAGCTGGAGGATCTTTTTGGAGGCTGAAGAAAATAATGGGACTGTAGAAGTGAGATTCTCCAGGACCCTGATTATTTAAAATACACTAAAATTCTACCCCCCAAAAGGAAAAAAAAATAAAAGTTTGGCTGGCCTAAGGAAACCTCCATCTGATTCTAGGTTGGTCAGAACAATCAGGAAAAGGGCAATAACTTGGTATTTGGGATTGGCAGAAGGTGAGGGGGCTTACTTAAATGGGATGGCCTGATTTTTATAAAATGAGAAACAGCTTTGACGTCAACGCTGTCCCTGAACTGAACTGTTTTTAGGTTCATTTTGGGTTCAGTTAAATTATCCCTTCCTTCCTGCCTGTCCCCTTGCTACTATTTCCCCTAATCCTGACAGCATTGTCCCTCTACTCTGATATGTTTCAGACTGACCAGGGATCTCACAGTCCCCACCCAGCCACCGACCCTAGTTTGTGCTTCCTAATCAAGGTTTCCCCTGAAATGTGATCATGGGATCTGGAGAATGGAGGAGTTTCTGAGGAGGAGAATGGGCTAAAAGTCAGAAGAATGGAGGAGGGGGCACGTGTGGCTCTGAGACCATCTAGGTCTTTTCTCTATGCTGCCTTCAACTCCATAACTTTTTGGTATAACTGATGCCTACTGAATGTATTGAGAATTTTAATTTTTATCTGTTCTCTTTCCCCAATTATTAGTAGGCCTAGAAACATGTTGGATGAAGTGCTAGCTGTAGATTCAAGAAGACCTCATATCAAATTTATTTTTAAAGATGGTTAACTATATCATAAACTCTGTGTGCCTCAGTTTCTTCATCGGTAAAATGAGAATAATAATGGTACCTACTCTCCAGGGTTGTTGTGAGTTAAAAAAAAGATAATTTAAAAGTATTCTACAAACCTTAAAGTGTTTTGTGCTAATGCTATTATCATCACCAACATTATTATTGTTGGTTTTTTTAAATAACTTTTTATTGACAGTATTGTTGTTTTTATGGTGAGGTTCAGTCCTATTCTTTTAGGTTTAGAAAATTAAAAAATTATTTTGCTTGCAAGGATCAGTGTTGAAAAAATCACCCATGTGTATGTTCTGTAAATAAAAAAGTTATAATAATAAAAAATGATTTTGCTTAACTTTAGCTGCTGCAATAGGAAATGATCCGACTTTGTTCAACTAGCACCTTCTATAAGGAGAGAATTGGGGACTCAGCTGCGGGGTTCCCACTGACTACTACAGATGGACACCACTTTGAGGAATGCTGACCTAGGAAAATAAAGTCTCATAGAACAAATATACTCCAGGGTGTCAGGCAGTTCATATTTCACAAGTATTCCCTGCAGGGTACTTGAAATAGGGAACTGCTCGAGTGCATCATTTGTCTGTGCATCACTCACTATCCAGCTGATGGATTACAGAGTGCAGAAAAGCTTTAAGCTAAAAGTCATCGGAGTTAGCTGCCAATAGAACATAATCAGAAATGATAAGGCTCTTCTGAAACGCTCGTATAAATCAAAGGGAAAGATGATTTAATTCACATCCAAGTTTAGGGGGGGCCTAATTAGAATGGCAAGTGAGATGTGCCATTAGTGCAGCACCCTCAGACTCCCTGTGGTGATTCCTTCTCTTGGCTTAGTCACTGAGTCCCCTTTGGGATCCATCTCTTTGTTATTCAATCTCTTTCTGTTGTGTTTAACTCTCCGTGATCCCATTTGGGGTCTCCTTGGCAAAGATATTGGAATCATTTGCTATTTTCTTCTCCAGCCCGTTTTACAGATGAGGAAACTGAGGTAAACAGAAGTGACTTGACCAGGGTCACACAGCTAGTGTCTGAGATCAGATTTGAACTCAGGGAGATGAGCCTGACTCCAGGTCTGGTGCTCTATCTTCTGCAGCGCCACCTAGCTTCCTGAATTTCTACCGTAATACAGAAACCTTCATCCTGGAAATGCATTCTACCCCTTGACTTCTCCGATTGGGAGTGCCCTATGGCCCACAGCCTCCCTTTCCTCGGCTGTCTTCTCCTGGATGCCCAAATGCCCCCTATTTTCCTTCCTTCCCAGCACTGGCTACTGTCATTCCTTCCTTCCCCTGCTTTTCAACTCCCCTTTTTATTTGTGAAATTGGAATATAAGCTCCCTGGGAGTAAGGGTTGTTTGCTTTCTGCCTGTGTTTATATTTCCAGTTTGGGGCATAAAGTAAGCACTTAGTAAATGCTTGTTGACTTGATTTGACTGATGGTGACCAATTAAAATACGCACCTCACAAATTGAGCATCTTTCTCTGTCCCCAAATTCAGAATTTGGTAGAATATCCTGACCTTCTCCTCTTTATACCCGCCTTTTGCCAATTCCCTAATTAATCAAGGAATCCTGAAAGACTTCCATCATCTTGGCAGAGATCAAAGGGCAAAACTCCAAGCAATCACTAACAACAAATCATAGGATAAAGAGCTGACAAAGACTCAATCTAACGGAAACTCTGAAAGCAAACTTACTTCATTTCTTTCTTTATATTATCACTTCTGGGGCAAGAGAGGTGTTCATTAAATGTGGCTGCTCGACTCTGGTGAAGGGACACTGTGGTTCCAAATTCCTGCCACAAAAACTGTGAGAGTCTCCAAGTGATGGAGAACCCCCAAAATCTTTGTCTCTCCTGGTTGGGTGAAAAGTGTTTGTGGCAAGTGATTGGTCCAGATATGACTTTTACAGGACTGATTCTACTGTGGTATAATTAGATCAAATGAAAGCATTGAGCGAACGCCTATTATCTAATGTAGATGTGAGCAATGCTGAAAACCGAGAGAGGATGACAAATTAGGTAAACTGAGGTAGCAGAGTGCAGTGAGAAGACCTTAGGTTTGTCATTTCCTATGTAACCTTTGACAAATCATATTATCTCTCCGGATTTCAGTTTGTTCATCTGTGAAATGGAGAGGTTGTACTAGATGACTTTTAAGATCCTTTATATGGTCTCCCTCTATTCAAATTTAATCCTTCAAGTAGGGCTTATTGTATTTGGAACCACAGTGCACAGTACAGTACTCAACACACAGTAAGTATTTCCTAATTACCTTTTCATTTATTCATCTACTTATATTGTTTTTCCAACATAATATTATCATTCTTATTAACATAACATTTTGTAATTTCAGCATTGCAATGATAAATGGCAGTCAAATGTCCATTCTGAACCTGAAAACCTTTTTTTTTAACCCTGCCATATTGACAGAATGGTACTGACTCTGCATTTGAGCACGGTTCTGAAGTTTCTGTTTACCTGAACGAATGATCCAGACATTATTGCTTCAGAACGGCATTATTAGGATGCTTTGCTTTATCTTTTTGTTTTTTCTAAACTCATTAGAAGACCGGCTTATACCTGGCTTTCTGATAGCTTCTTTATGAAAAAGAATAGCATCTAGTGGGATTTTTTTTTTTAATCCCCATTCCAGCTTTTCAGTTTCTTTATGGGAACAAATTGCCATCAGTTTAGCTTAAGATATATGTGGTCTGGTTACCTTTTATTAAACTCCCACCAGTCTACAAGAGTGGAATGTCCAAGAAATGCATGTGCAGTATTGTGAATAATTTATTGGCCACAGGTTTCACCACGAGTATTAGGCTATAAATTACCCAGCTTATTTATTAAGCAAAACTTGCTATTCAACCAATGAGAAAACTTCAGTTCCCAAGGTAGGACTATATTAAGGATCAAATCAATCACTCCAGTAAGCAAGATTTATTAATTGCCCACTTCATGCCAAGTACCGTACAGTAGGTGCTAGGAATACAATGGCAAAATTAAAACTGTCCTTGCCCTCAAGAACTGGATGAGACCTCAGAGGATATTTAGTGTAAATGTCTCATTTCACTGAAGGGAAACTGACATTGCTATCCCTTCCAGATTGTGGGCATTAGGGCATAATGCCCCTGTGATTTGGAAAATCTGCATAAAAATTTTTGGCCCTTCCTTCATATCAGTCTGAATTATTATGGTATCAAAGGATAAAATATGTTGACATTATGTATTATATACCATACATATATTTTATATATTTCTGAGTTTTTAAACTTTTTCTGTGTCATGTGTTAACCTTTGTGTGTCATCTATGGTTCCCACAAAACTCCCCCCAAATTCCCATTTAATCTTATGCCAACCCATGATATATTGGAACCATGATGGGGAAAGTCATTATGCGAAGGGAAAAGTGAACCATGATTTGCCTGGAGAGACGGAGGCAGTGAGTGGCAGAAAATGGGAAAAGAATCCAAGTTTTTGACACCAAATCCAGACTTCTCTCCACATACTACATCAATCTGTCTTCCCAAACTCAGTACCCTGATCAAAATAGATGTATATAAATAAGAAGGAAAAAAAACACAAAGGTCTTCCAACCACTTAGATTTCAGAGGGATAATGGAAAAGAGCATCATTAATCACCCTTTCTCTGGCTCACTTCTCAGCCAGCTGGAACCCAAACCTTATTTAATAACTAAAGCCAAGAAGGAAACCCAGGGATGATGAGGGATGGAAGTAGGTCCACATGGTCTCCAGTGACTTTTTCACTTATTGGAGGCTGATGGCAACATCACTGTGAGAAGGGGATCATTTTTGTGGGGTTGGGATGAGAAGGGAAAGGGAAAGCCAGGCAAACTTTGACCTTGATATGTACAAGAAAGAGAACACATCAGAATTTTTTCCCCTTCCTGCAAATGATAACATTAAATGGAATGCCTTGCCTTTCCCAGGGCAGGACTACCTCTTATTTTTCCACTGTTGGAGAATTATTGTACTTCAGAAATGTCAGCTAGGAGGTGTCTGGTGAATGGGAGGGTTCTGTTTGTATAAAAGGTTTTTCAAGGCTTTCTCATTTCTCTTTATCAGGGCTAGTGAGGGGACTTTCCGACCTACTTAAGGTGATTAATATGGCCCTCTTTCACCTCTTTCCTTCTCCTCCCTTGATTCTCTATATTAGATAGTCCATTAAATGACATCATTACAGAGTACTTAACAAGTTTCTGAAAACATCCAAGTCCTCCCAAAGCCCTGGCTGGTCCCTTGGGTTGAAGCCTGGGTAGCATTCTACTCATTTCCATGCCTAAGTGTGGACATTTTGGTGCCATCTGCTTTCCAGTGAGTAATCGGATCGATAGGGCTGGAGTGTCTGATTTTACAAAACAAAACATTTATCTCTCTAAACATTTGTGACTAACCAACTGGTATCTGTAAAAGGTTCCCCTCTTTAGCAGGTCTCTTGTATATGCTCCTGAAAACTTTGCACCCAGAAGACAAAGAAATAGAATGGTGGCTGGTCTGATGTATTAAATGGAATTATACTTCTGGCTTTTCTTACATGGAATATTCTTTGCAAAGTTAAGCAAAGGATGCAATCCAGGAATACAAGAATGGAAAAAGAAAACATATTTATACACACAAAGTATAAGAGCCTTCTTGCCTCTTAGTCCAATACAACAATCGCACATGCAAATACACACACACGTGCATGTGTAGACATTTTTTTCTTAGGCATGGACTTGCAATAAAGCAAATCAAGGGAGGGGTGTGTGTGTGTGTGTGTGTGTGTGTGTGTAGGGGTGAGGGTGAAAGCTGAGGGTGGGAAAAAATAGAAACAAAACCAAAAGCTAATTTGTTAAAAGTCAGTCCTCAAAGGTCAAGAGAATCTTTAAATCTTTCACAGGAAGAAAGCAAGACCAGACAAAAGCCAGGAGGAAACCTTCTTGATAATGTTTCCACCATGTGACTTCCTAAAGCTTCAGCCCAACCATGTCACATGCCTCTTCTCACTGAATAAATTCTAATGGCAGGTTCAAATTTAAGGTCCTTTGACATTTTAAGGTCTCTTCCTTATTTCCAATCATGTTATATATTAATCAACCCCATGGAGTCTCCAAGAGCCACATGGTCCACTCAGTGTTCCTCACACGATAACCCTTCTTGTCTCCCATCAGTCAATTATCCCTCATTCTTGGGATATCCCAGCATCAACGTTACCTCTTGGAATACTTGGCTTTCTTCAAAACTTAGCTCAAGCACTACCTCTTATCTCAATCTTTCCAACCATCCCTCTCAGAGTCTCACTGTCTCATGTTACCTCCATCTGTCATTAGTCCCATCATTTGATGGAATACGGTTCTATTTATAGCATGTGGTCTCACCCACTTTAAGGAAAACTCCCTGAGGGCAGGGGCAATTTTTGTTCTTTCCTTTTATTTCCATTGTTTAATATGGGGCCTGGCACAGAGAAGATCCTTCATAAAATCTCGTTGACTCAGTAGGTGGTTGATAGATGGGGGAGGTACAGAATGTGAATGAAAGAAGTTTCTTTTCTCTTTAATGGGAGATGGGAACATACCAAGGCTCCCTAACATGACACCAACCATATGCACCACAGTAGGAATCTGCTTCCTGGAAACGGGGCCATGTGCAGACACTCCATGTTGGTCTCCCACATGGTCGGAAGGCAACTTTTTTCCACTGGCTGCAGAGCTAGGACGGCTGATGTCTCTACAATCTACCAGACACACCGCAGGATGAGCTTGTTTCTCTTCTCCTCGCAGTAAAGGGGAAAGACATGGTGATCCTGTCCTTCTTCCTCCATCTTCTTGACCATATGGTCCTAGGGACCAGCACCTTGGGTCCTGTATCTTCCACATGGATGGGAGTCTCTCATCCGGCCAGGGAGAATAAGCCATGTGAATCTGGGAATCTAGATTCCCAACTGAGGCTGGATGTGAAACCAGACCGGCAGGGATGCTCCGATGAGCCCAGCAGGCCAGCCTAGATGCCAGCGGAGCAGCTTTGGGTGCAATTAATGACAGGCAGGAAACAGATGATGATCCATCCATCCCTGCCCTTCCAGGACCACCTGCCACAGGAGTTCTACCCGAGGGGACTTTACCTCCAAAGAAATCAGGGACAAAGAAAAATTGTCCTTATCTTAAAAAGGTCACTTTCAGCTAGAGAGAAAGCTACATAACTATCAAGTAAACATCCCAAATCCTGCAGACATTTCAAGAGGAAAGAGAACTAAAAAGTGGAGGAGGAATTAAAAAAAAAAGTCTTTTGACTCTGAATACATTGATTTCTCTCTAAGGTTTTCAGTTTCCTCCTAAAACAATGATGGTAATGATAATGATAATTTCATTGTTGTTGTTTCAATAACAATCATAGTAATAGCCAGTGTTGATGTAGGAAAGCCATTCTGGAGTCAGGAAAACCTAAGTTCAAATCCAGCCTCAGACACTTAGTAAATGTGTGACCCTGGGCACGGACACTTCACCCTGTTTGCCTCAATTTCCCCTTCTATAAAATGATCTGGAGAAGGAAATGACAAGCCCCTAATATTTTTGCTGAGAAAACATGAAGTGGAGTCACAATGAATTGGACATGACCAAAAATATCTAAACCACCACAAACGAAGTTTTCAAAGCCTTTCTTATATACTCTTATTTGAGATATCTCACAATAACCCTGTGAAGTAAGTACTATTTTTACTCCTATTTTACAGAAGGAGGAACTGAAGCTAAGAAAGATTAAATGACTTGGCCAATAGTACCTGAAACAGAATTTGAACTTGAGTACTACTGGTTCTGTGTCCAATGCTCTGTACCATAAGGAAATGAAAGTTAGACCAGATGACCTTTAAAGTCTCTTCCAGCTCTAAGCCTTGTAATTCCACAATTTTAGAGAAATCTGCCAACTCTCACAGGAGAATTCCATTCCAGGGGAGGTACTCAGGCTAGCATCAGACTCCTTAAGGATGGAAAAGAACGAGGAGGAATACTGAGGCAAAGCACCGATTGCCAAGTAAATATAAATGCCCACACATTTTTGTCAATCTACTAATTGAAAACAAAAAAAGGATTCATACACTAAAATTAGAAAACAGTTATTATAAATATCAGAGGCCATTTATTCTAACCCTTCCACTTTAAAAATGGAGAAACTGAGGCACATAGAGATCAAAATGACTTCCCTTGAGTCATCCAAATATTTAGCACCAGGGGGAGTATTTAAACTTGGTTCCTTAGAGCCCAGAATTAGCATCTTTCTACAATATCTATCTTCTTCCTCTCTTTTCTTTCTCTCAAATGTAAATATTCATGTATTTTGGTGACAAAGTAGTCAGAGACAGCAATATAAAACATCTCTAAGGAAAAGAAACTAGCCTCCCCCCTTTTTTTTTCCCCTCTTAAAAATGTAATTTATTTCTCATGTTCAAATTCTAACAATGTCATGTCCCAGAACCTACCATTTTCTCCTGCTATCTGATCTCCCAGGAGGTGATATGGGAAGTAAATTTTTACTGGCCAGTATCTTCTTGTGGCCCAATTTTTCTCAATTTCCCAATTTGTCTTTCTTTAGGGTTTTCTTTTCATTGCTTATTTCCTCTCCTCAGTCACTATCCTTCTCTTCCAGTGACAATTTCATCCTATTGATCCTTTCATGTTCCTTGGCCATGTGGGGGCCCTCACCTTAAAAGAATTTAATAAAAAAGAAACAAAACAAACGGATATTATTTGGTAGATGGATGACATCAACACAGAAAAATATTGGTATCTAAAGCCTACTGAGAAGGAATCAGATACTTATTACCTATGTGACCTGATCTCCAAGGGCCTGTTTCCTCCTCCATAAAACGTATAGATTGTGTGAAATGGCCCTTGAGATTCTTCCAGATTTAAATCTCCAGTTTCCTGGGCCCTCTCTGGATTTCATGGCCAAGGATGGGGAAGTTCCCCATAACTACTTGCATGAGTGACATCATGAAGGGCCAAGGGAGAGGGAAGGTCTTTGGGTCTCTGCTGGAGGGCCACTGACAGAAAAGGGAGGGCCGACCAAAGGCAGATCAGGAAAGCCCGAGCCATGCTGACAGGGCCACTCTTGGCTCCTCCAACCCCACTGGAGCTCAAGCTGCAAAGGACTGTTTTTCCTTTAAAGCAGCAGAGGGCCAGGAGTTCACTCCGCAGCTTATGGGGTGCTGGCATGGGAGGGCTGCCCTGTGCATCCCCACACTGGTTTCCAGTGGAGTTTGCAGGACCGTAAGGTTTCTGGGAAATAACATCTGTTATTTGATCCATAAAGCACAAATGCGGCTGCAGTCTCCCAGAAATTAACTACAAATTGTTTTTATTCTCCTGTTTAATGATCTTTATGAATCAATTAGAACGAAAAAATAGTGCAAGGCAAGAAGCATCCAGAGAAGACAAATTAAATTTCAGAGACACAACATTAACTACTATTAATATTTCTTTAAATAAAACCATTGAACCCATTTGGACATTAATCCCAGAGTAATCAACAGCTATAACCAAAGCAAATTTTTTGGTAAAAGTAAAGCACTGGCAAGTATTTACCACAAAAATGGGATTTTGTGACTATGTGTGTGTGATGATGGGACAGAGAGATTTATTCAGAGTTTAGTAAGTGTTTGCCCTGTATTACTGGGGGATACAAATGGTTCTACCCTCAAGAAGCCTATATTCCAATGAGGGAAGACAAAATACTAAAAGAACTGGAAAGCTGGAAGTGGGGTGCTCATAGCGGCAGTCCCATGGGGCACAAGTTGCTGGAGCTGAAAGTCCAGAGATTCAAAGACTTGCCCAAGGTCATTCAGGCAATTAAGCAGGACACCTGGGATTCAAAGACAGGTCTTCTGACTCAGAATCTAGCTTTAATGGTATGACTTCGTGCCGCCCCATTCCTATAATGCTATTGAGATTTCTTGGTCTTCTCTATTCCTTATTTATCGTCATTATTGAGCATTGTGCTCAAAGTTGGGGAGTATGTGAGTGATTGAGAAGCTGGCCAACTCTTACCTGGGATGAGAGCTAACCGAGTACATATATTAAAATTCCAACTGCGTTGGGGCTACTTATTGCAAATGAATTTGCTCCATATAATTTTAAAGCTCTGTTTTGCACTCTTGTTATAGCTGCTATCTAAACTGATAAACTCTATAGACAGTACCAAGGATCAAAATGATGAGGAGAGATTTTAACTCCCTGGGATTTCTTCTGACTGCTCTAGACATTCATTTTCATGGCTCCACAATCATAGCAGACTATTCTGTGATGGGGGTGTGTGTTTATATTTAATCTCATCAATATTTTATTGTGTGCTTAATATTAGCATTGATCAGAGCTCAGCTTTTGCTTTTATACTATTTCTTCTCTTTCCTCTTTTTCTCTTTTCCGTTTTCTTCTGTTCTTCTTGTCAGTGTCTGGCTAGGACTGCAGCAGGAGGCTCCTCTGAGCTGAGACTTGTGGCTGCCACTGCAATTCTGGACACAAAGCTCTGTGCTGTGACATATCTATTTAATTAACACAGCTGTTGTAAGCACTGAGGAAGCACCGAATATGGGAGCTGTCCTGGAAAAAGCTTGCCTTGTGAGATGGTAAAATGGACGAAGTCTCTGGCAAACAGAAGCCCGATTCTTTATATTTTTAAAAGAAAAAAAAATGTGTCCCTTCCCTTTTGCCCAGGAAAGCTCTTGGTCTTCAGAGAATGTTATTGAGTCAAATTACTTTCTTTGAAATTTTTCAGTGCAAAACGTGCACGGTAGAAATGTCTGTGATCAACTATTCATTAATTAACCTGTTATACTAAAGAATAGTTCCCTTCAGGTTTAGTAGAAATGTAAACTGCCTGTCTCAATTCTCACTTTCTTTCCATATTCTTTCCCTCCCTTCTTTTCTTCTGTTCTGGAGGGTAGTCTGGATCTGTGATTTCATTAATAATGGGAATTCTAACAAGCCTGGAACTAGCTTTTTATGATACAGTTAACCAACCAATCTTAGACCAGAGATTCTTAACCTAGGAAGTCTATGAATCTGTATTTTTAATATTCGTGTAAGGATAGTTCAAAACTATTAGTTTCCTTTGCAATCTTAGAAATTTGCTTTATGCATTTTGAGAAAAAAAATCACACTGAGAAGGAGTCAATAAGCTTTCTTAGTCTCCAAAGGAATTCAAGATACAAAGAAGAAGACTTGAACTTAGAACCTTTGACTTTAGATATATGAACATTTAGACATTGTACAAGATCTGGAAAAGGAACATTTGCCTGCATTTTACAAATGAGAAGACTGAGGCTGAGAGATGATAAGGCTACTGTGGCTCCCAGTTGGGAAGGGAGAGTCAGTACACTACAAGAAGCCTCCTGGCTTCTTCTTGCTTTTTTCCTTTGATCATGAAGTCCCAGGAGGTGGAAGTCGTATAACAAAGAGGAAGGGTTAGCATCAGGTTCCTGAGAATCAATTTCTGCTTTAGCTAGGATTAACCTGGATTGATCTGGAAGAAGAAACCTCATCTACCTGGACCCATTTCCTTAATTGCAAAAGGAGTGGAGCTGCAGAACTGGCTTGGGAGATGCTTCCTAATGCTAGGATGATCTGATGCATCTTTGGGGTATATGTCAAGGAACAATTGGCAGCACCCAGTGACTCTTTGGATATTAAGAAAGGCTAAGAGAGGAAGTTAAAAATAATAATATGATGTAGTATCTATATCAGATGGCTTACAGGAAGGGGGAAGGGAGAAAGGGATAGAATTTGAAATTCAAAAATTTAAAAAAAATGTTAAAAATCATTTTACATGCAATTGGATAAAACAAAAGATTATTAAAATTAAATAGATTGCAAACAAAAATAAGAAATATGGGGAAGGAAAATAAATCATTTAAATCTTTATAATAAATATTCCAATACAATAGAAAAAATGTAAGCAACATTATAAAATTGTATAAGTTACTGAAGCACAGAATTTTAGAGCTAGACACTTAACCAGGACAAACTATTCATTTTAAAGATGAGAAAACCAACAAGACTAAAAGTGGGTGGGAGGGAGAGGACTGGTTCAAGACCACTGATGGGTTGGTGGCAGAATTGGGACTTGATGGAGGTCATGCTTTATTATTTCATTTGTGGTAGAGCCAGAATTTATGAATGTACATCTAGGACCTGATTCATGTGAATAAAGATCTCAGTGAAGCAGTCAAATGTATTCAAAATGGTGCCATTTGAAGTTATAATTATGTAAAATATGGTAATTGGTTCCAACCCAATGGAAATATGCAGTGCAAATTCAAATAATGCAGCCACTTCAGGAGATTCGTTATTCACCCTGATTGGGACCTAGATATACAGACGATGAAAACAGATCAGCTCATCACTGAGAAATACAGCCAAAATTTTCTGATGGATATAACAGCACAGTGGAATATTATTTGTTGTGATTATTCATAACAATAATAACTAATATTTATTTAGAGCTTATTATGCATCAGGCATTGGGCTAAGTGTTTTGCAAATATTTTATTTGATCTTCCCACCAACTCTGTAGGGGAGATGCTATTAATATCCTCATTTGACAGATGAGGAAACTGAGGCAAGTGGTAGTTAAAGGTCACACAACTAGTAACTGTCTGGGGCCAGATTTAAACTTAATTCTTCCTGACTCCACTTTTATCCACCTTACTGCCCCTAAAGATATGTATCGGCTCACTATTTCAGCTAGTATTGGCTTTCTAAGTTCTGACTTATTATTCCTAAATCACGATTATTCCTCTGCCCTAGAAATACCTCAGCATACATACACTATAGTATGTAAAAGATGAAATAAATATTTACTTAGTAATGAACTTGTTTTGTAGTCTATTTGATCTATATGTATGTCCAGGTTCATAAGGGTTTGTGCAAGGATTCTGGAGTCTAGAACCTGTATTCTACATAATATATTGTTATTTAATGGTCACAACAAGAGTTCAATTATCAATTCAAACAATGGTACCCTGGTAAATGTTTAACAATTGGCTCTGATATGGGGAGTGAACTGCAGGAAACATTTCTAAATTTAATGGGCATTAATGTGCATTTAATATGCATCATTAAATAGTCTCTCTGTCACTTTCTTAAATCTAGACAATCAACAAAACAAATAAATGGAACCCTCATTTGTAGTTTTTGCTATTTTCCAAAGTATTAATGATCACGTTGAAAATTTGGCCACAGACTCTTATAAGGTAGTTTGATCCTGTGAGTTCACAAGTACCAAAGGGAGCAGGTAAGGCTAGACAGAAATTCTTCCTCAAAGAGCTGGGGGTCTTGGTGGACTCCAAGGTCATTATGCAAGTCATATGCAACAAAGAAAGGTAACAGGATCCCAGTTCCCTTGCAAGAAGCATGGATCCTGGAATAAGGACACCAGAGTTCGGCAGAATTCTGCTCTGACCACACTGTACTGTGTCCCAGACTCACAGGGGGTAAGTTCTAGTTCACTACCCCACAGACAAGCTGACTGTCTCTCCCCCTCAGGGTCTGGGCTACCTGAAGACCAGAGGGTTCTCTGTTCCCCACTGCCTATGCTCCCCACCACTGAGAAGCTTCATCGATTAGCCCCACAGCTCCACTTAACTACCTGATACCAGATGGCTTTTACAGAAGCGTATTTACTGTAAGATGCAGCAAAGTCAAAAGGGGAAAACATTTTCTCCAAAACCTTCCTTTCTGCCTGGTTTCCATGGAGAGTGAACTCACTCTTAGTACACTCCCAACATAGCTCTAGTCCTGCTGAAATCATGTTCAAGGGAAACACCTTTATCACACAAGTCCTGGCCTCTGGTGTTTCAAAGACCATTTTCTAAGGTTTTTCCTTCAGAGGGTCCCTCTAGAACTCCCTCTGGAACACTGGGATGCTCAGGCACTCCCCAGACCTTTAGAAACTCACAAGGGGAGATCCTTCCCTTAATAACAGGAAGGAGCAAATCCAGAAGTCAGGGGTAGAGCCCCTTTTTTTGAGGGGGACACATGGCCTGGTCATATGGACAGAAGAGTCCACAGGACCTTGGTCTCTCACCATGCAACCTAAGTGAAGAAGTCACACCTCGAAGAGTAGAGCAATGAAAAGGCCTGAGGAAAACCGGTCCATGTTTTAATGCCTCCCAGCCAAATAAAGCATCTCTTACTTACTATGTGGTGAGCCAACCAAAAACGGTTACAAAACCCCTGTTCCTGCCCCATGGTCTCTCCACAGCACTTCCGTGTCCTCATGCTTCCCGTGGAAAGCAGGCTCTCAGGTCCCTTATGTGGTGAGACATTATCCCAGATATTCTGCAAATGAGCCAGACTTCACCCCAACAGGATTACAAAATTTAAGAATAATAACTCAGACATGAGGAAAAAAAAAAACTCCACTAGACACAAAAGTAATCTTCCAGCTTTTTCTTGAAAACCTCCAAGAGAGGAAACCACCTCTCTAGGCATTCCATTCCACTGTGGACCATCTCTCATTGGAAATTCTTTTCCCGAAAAACAACCCAAAGTTGCTTCTTTTTAACTTCCACCTACCATTGCTTCTGGTTCATCCCTCGGGGCAAGAATTGACATTTGTCTCTATAAAATTCAATCGTATTCATTTCCACCCCAAATGCTCTAGCTTGTCAAGATCCTTCTGGATTCTGAGCATTAACTGTCTTTTAACAGCTTTGTATCCTCTTAAGATTTGATGACCTTGTCTGTTTGAGTTAATCCAAATTATCAATAAAAATCTTCAACGGTACAAAGTTCCACATAGATCTCTGAAATATTCCGCTGAAGACGTCCTTCTATCCTGATATAAAACCCTTTAAGTTCAGTCATCCAACCAAACCTGAATCCATCTGTCTGAATCATTCATTATTTAATCCATCTCTCTCCATCTTCTCTACAGGAACAGTACAAGGTAAGTCAGGCAAGACCTGTTCTTGAACAATACTGCATCATGTTCTCTACTCCTTATTGGTTCAATTGAATGGAAAGTCACTTAGCCACTCTGGGATGCAATGTCCTCCTTTCTAAAAGGGGAAGAGTGTGGACCAGATCAAGTGTCAAATTTATAATCTACAGCACTCCTGAGAATAGTCCAAGCCATTTTAAAATGTGATTGGGAAATATTTAACAAAATAAGCAAAAAAATGACAAAACATAGATCATATTACATTTATAGCTTAAGTCAATATGCAGCCCAAGGAGATGAATGGTTTTCATTTCTATTTGAATTTGGCGCCCAACTAGTTGATCTCTAAGACTTCTTCAATCTCTAGATCTCATAATAAAACATACATTCACAGGGAGGTTGCTAAGGAATGGACCCAAGATTCAAACTCAAGTCTTAGATTTTCAAACTAGTTCTCTTTCTGTTAGACCTCCCATTACTCATAGATGTGGTCTTTCAGCAAATATTTTCAACTAAAACAGATCCTTATCCAACCAAAAGCACACTTTAAAAAAATCCCAGCTCTTCAGAAGAATTAAAAAAAAATTACAGAGCCAGGTACATTCTAATGCCAGAAAAGGACTGGCTGATTATTTTTTGAACCTCTAAATGGTTAAAAAATGGATATATGGGATTAGCTAGGTGGCACAGTGGATAGAGCTCCAGCCCTGAAGTCAACAGGACCTGAGTTCAAATCTGGCCTCAGACACTTAACACGACCTAGCTATGTGAACCTGGGCAAATCACTTAATGACTCCCAGAATTACTTCAACCAAAAAAAATGGATATATATAGCATGATATTAGACATAGGTTTTAAAGTTTGCAAAGCATTTTCTATTAGTTTTATTAGTTCTAGTTATATTAGATGTAGTTATAATAATGGTACTATTAGTTTTGAATCCAGGAATGACCTAGCAAGGTAAATATTACTGGTGTTGAAATCCATATTTTGTTGCTAAAGAAACTGAGGTTCATGATATTAGCCTAGTCTCACACAACTGGAGGTAGAATTGATTTTAATCTGGATCTTTATCACTGTAGATATAGCAATCTTAGTGATTCTGGAGAATCCTGATCCCTACACCTCTTTATCTCCCTGAATATATGAATGTAGGATAAGGCTGGTGGTTTTAGGATTGAAAATCCTGACCTTACTAATTCCAAATTCCATAACATCATTTTGCCTAAAAGAAATTGTGTCTAAGAATTAAGGAGATTTGGATGTCAGCTCCTCTATAAACCTGACTCTACTACAGAGATTCTACCAAGAATGGTTTTCAGCGGCCCCCTGCCATGCTGGGAGGCATCAAAAGCAAAGGCCTGGAACATTTTCTCATCATCTTCTTTATGTTAGAAACCAACAAGCAAAAAACTCCTTCAATCTCCCAAATCAGTGTAAACACTTAAGTAAATAAAGAGTAGGGACCATCGTCCTCTGAACCATTCATTCAGTTCAATTATCTTGGAAAATTAGTTAACTTGGATGTTGAAAAAATCCCCGTTGATGTGGTAAAGAAGAAAAATTTCTCACTATTAATAGAAAAGAAACTCTTTTTGAATAAAATCCTACCAATATATCAATTGCTTGTTTGGAGTCATAAGTTATAGAAACCTTGGCTAAATTCTACTTGAATACTTGGCTCCACTTTGTTATGGCTGTCCATGCCTTCCCAAGCCTCAGCCTTAGGTTTCTCCTACCAGTACCTAAGCTGCTGATTGCAGCAAGAGGAAAACCAAGTTGAATGGGTCACTACCCCTTGATGGGACATTATCTCAACTGGTCTCTCAGGATGGCAAGGCCATCCTTCAGACTTTCCTAATTGACTTCTTATCGTTCTCACTACAACAGCATTTCATACTTTTTCATACTTTCTCAAACTACCACGGCTTCTCCCCCCATCCTCTCATCCTTCTAGCCTCAAACTCCACTGAAAAAATGTGGGGCCATTTGCAAAGAACCCTTTCATCTCCCCATCTCATCTCCCGTTCCTCAGATGTCTCCTCCTTAGTGGCTCCTCCTTCACCCCTGTTGCATGTGAAGAAGCATACTCATCTTTGCCAAAGTGAATTCCTCCGCAGGTGTACCTGACCCATTCCACCCCATCATCGTCAGCAGATTGCCCCCTTGTCATCAAAGAGTGGATCAAACAGCAGACTGTTAGTCTATCCCTCTCTAATAGCTGCTTTCGGACAAAGACACTCAGGTCTCTCTTTTCCTTAAATATCCCTCACTTGATTTTCCCTTCCTGATAACTACTTATATATCTCCTCCTTTTCATTGAGGAAGCCATTGACCTTTGTGCCTGAATTTCCTTTCTTTTCACTCTCTTCTAAAATATTTTCAGTCTGATTCCCCAAATCTTAGCATTTAATTGAGATTCCTCTCTCCAGAGTTACCAATTATCCCTTAACTGCCAAACTAGTGGCCTTTTCACAGTTCTGTTGCACGTTAAACTCTCTGCAGGCCCAGACATTGTCAATCATCATCTTCTCCTTGACAGTCTCTCCTTTCTAGGCTTTCATGATGTTGCTGTCCCCTGGTTCTCTTAACACCTCTCTGACCATTTCTTCTTCATCTCTCTTACAGGACTTCCATCCACTCCCACCAATAGAGGATCCAAGGTTTTGTTCTACACCTTCTCTTCTCTGTTTATATTATTTTTCTTGATGATTTCATTGGTTTCCATGGATTTGATTATTATCTCTATACACATGATTCTTAGATCTGTTTTTTATGCAGCCTTCCCTTTCCTTCTAAGCTCCAATCTTTCATCTGTACTTGTCTCCTGGGAAACCTTGAACAGGGTGTCCCATAGACATCTTAAATTCAACATGTCCAAAACAGAACTCATCTTTCTCCTTAAATCTTTCTCTCTTGAGAACTTTCCTGTTATGGTTGAAGGCAACACCATCTTCCCAAGTTACCCAAGTTAACAATGTGTATTATTTCCCACACCTCCTCCATGTCCTTCATACATCCTCCATGTCCAATTTTTACCAAGTACTATCTTTTCTATCTTCATGACATTCTCTAGTACACTGATGTCCAATTCAAATAGAGATGATCCTTGAGGATGCATATCACTTAGACAACAACAAATAATATTATCTAACATTATTATATTTTGACTTATTTTGTAAACATTTCTCAATTAATTTCATTCTGATTTGCGTACACCAGGGAGTTTTGAGGAAACTCTATCTGCTCTAGTAGACCTTCCCATCTCTCCAGTGACAGACCTGCCACTTCATGCTTGTCATCTCATGACCAGATTATTGAAGTAGGGTTTTTCCTCATTATTCTCCCTGCCTCAACTGTCTCCTTATTCAAACTCCTTACTCCTACGAAGAAGCCAAAATTTCCTTTTTAGAGGGTATCTCTACTCTTCTTCTCAATAAACTTCAGTGGGTCCCTATTATTTCCAAGGTCAAATACAAAATCCTCTGGCTTTTAAAGCCCTTCATAAAATAGGTCCTTCCTATCTTTTCAGGCTCCTTACACTTCATTCTATTCCACATAGTCTGAGATCTCTCATAATACCCCCTATTGCTGCTCTTTACACACATCAACAACACTTCACTCACCATGCCTAAATTTTTGTCCTTCTCCTCTCTGCCTCTTGGCTTCCCAGATTTTCCTAATTTTCAGCTCAAATTATCCCGTTTGTTAAAAGCCTTTCCTGTATCTCTCTATGCTAGTGCTTTCCCTCAGATTACTTCCAATTTAGCCTATTCACCTGTTGTATGTACACAGTTCATGTCTTCCCCATTAGAATGTGAATTCCTGAAGGCCTGAGACAGTGAAGTTTTTCCCCCTTTTTTGGCCTTATTTTGAATCCCTAGTGTTAGTAGATGCTTAAAAAATACTTATAGATTAATGCATTTCATAAATGCTTGCTGAGTTCTGACTTTAGGTCATCAAAAAACTATCACTTTGTCATCTAACACCTATTTGACAGGGTCACCTTATCATCTGGTACCTATCCAGAAAATGAGCACAAATGGTTCTGAAGGGAAATTATCAAAAACCTATATCTTATATTCAAATTCATGCACTTCCATGTACTTATGCTCTCCCAACAGAACTCAGATACTCTTATTTTGCACACAGTTTTAATCAGCTCAGTTACCTTGCTTTAGACCCCAAAAAAGTACAAATGAAAGACACTATTATGAGAATCACCCACCAGGATTCCAGCAGTTTCACCTAATAACTAACAACAAGAGTCAGAAAGACTATAAAGATCCAGTTTCAAAGACCTTATCCCTTTGAGATTCTTAGTTTAGTAGAAAAAAAGTCATCTACATATTAATGACAATAATTCATATTTAATTTTAATGAGAATAGATTAAGAGCTGGACGAGATAAAGGTTCTTCATTTTATGAGAGAAAGTCATGAGAGAAATGAGAAAACTAGGACCCAAATGATACTGATGGCCACACAGCCAGAGTGCTAGAAGGGAGCTGATTGTAGATCCTATCACCACTTCTTATTTCCTGTTACTTTAGGTAAATTATTTCACCTCACAATGCTTCAGGCAACTCTAAACTTACAAGGTATAAAGCAGATATGTTGCCAGCAGGAAGAGAAAGAGACAGGAAAAAGCATTTATGTAGCACCAACTGTGGGTCAGGCACTGTGCTAAGTGCTTTACAAATATATTTTATTTGATCACCAACACAACCTTGGGAGATAGGTACTGTTGTCATTCCTATTTTATAGTTGAGCACAGTTAATATCTAAGTTAGTGTCTAATGCTGGCCTTGAACTCTGTCTCAGCATTCTCCATCTATTGCACTAACTTGCAACCTCTAAAAGAAACTTCCTCATAAAGAGTTAACTTTGTCAATCAAATTTCAGGTTTAGACCAATGTATACACCTACATACAGACAACAAAGAAGACTTTTTATGAATTATACTTCAATTCTACAAGCATTTATAAAGCATCCACTATGACCAAGGCACTAGAAATGCAAGGGAATCATATAGAGGGAGAAATGAAGCCATCTATAGACTTCTGGTGTTTGACAACATGTACAAAGGAATGAACACACAGTGTGCATATTTGATTATAATTATATATATATGTATATATATATATATATAATATGTAGCATCAATGGAACATTATACCAAGAAATCACTCAGTATTTAAAGATCTAATGAACAAATTGTGTCCATAAATTTGATTATAATTATATATATATGTATATATGTGAATATAATATGTAGCATCAATGGGACACTATACCAAGAAATCACTCAGTATTTGAAGACCTAATAAACAAACTCTATACACGCATCCACACCCACAGACACACATGCATCTCCAAACAGATTACCCTTCACCACCCTTTTTACATACCAGAGTTTGACCAGATTCTACAAAAGATTCCAAATCCTCAGTGTCTGATCGTACATCTTCTACTTAACTTGATTTTTTACACTTGGTACCTAAGAGATGTCATTGGTTGTTGGAACTCTCACTACTAAAAAGCTTACCAAGAAGAAAGTGAGTGGTTTCTGTTACGTGCAACCATGGCACCAGACCCCCGAGCTCCACAAAAGCAGACGGATCTTTTGCCCGTTCACTGCAGAACACATTGCTTTAGGGAACTGTTTTAAACTGATTTATGTTGGAGACATCCAAAGACAACCTCATCAGATTGGACAGTGTGGCAGATGGCTGTGGATTTATGCATATTTATGGAGCATCTCTTTAATTGCCTACTTTGTTAGCCATCTTTTGCCCCTCAAAGCTGATGGTTATTTATTGTAAATATGTTGCTATAACTGGCTTAGACCCGGCTCTAAACCCCTTCCCTTGGACAGACTAGAAAGACTGTCTTGCTCCATAGAGTGGTTTTAATTGCTTTAACATTTCATTAGAATGCATCCTGTCCATTCCTCTCATTTCCAGAGGCCTTAATGATCCCAGGGTTGGCTGCTATTGTCTGGTCCCTGCCTCAGGGTGTCTGTCTTCGCAGTTACAATTAGAAAACACTTCAACAACATGCTAACATCAATTTATCTGTTCATTTATTTTCCTTGTGTATTCAGAAGCTGATATGTGAGAATACATCAGATAATTTTTGATACCATCTTGTTAGAGATCCCTGTGGGTCAATGATGAGTGATCTGGGCCTCTTACAATGAAATGCTTTGACTTATTCTTAGAATTCTGAGAGTACTTAAAAGGAAACTGTCAATCCTTTGCAAATTATATGACTTCAGGGAAAGGAACAAAGGCTAAAATCATGAGTCCAATAACTTACTTCTAGATCTCTTGATATTATTTAATTGACCATGCTTTCTGCTTAGCATAAACTCAATTACTAGACTACAAGCTCCATGAGGACATACATTTTATATTCTCTCTCTTTCTTTTAATGATTCTGAACTTCTCCCCCTGAAACTAATGTCAAGTTTTTAAACACTAATTTTTCAGTCATGCTATAAAGCTATAAGTCTTGAGATAACAATCATGGAAACATTTAGGGTGAAGGTCACCCAGGTCATTGAAGAGGCGGGTGGTCATGAATAAGCTAAAACAACCTTGCAAAGAAGGACTTATGTGGAAGAAATATAATAGAAAACATTAGAAAAAATGTATGATGCTGAAAAATAAAAAGACGAGAATTGGGGATACTCAGTTGTTTGTCTAGGTGCTCCACTTGAATATATGTGATTTCAAAAGAATGTGAAGAAGGCCCCTGGAATGTTGGATGGAATATCTTCCCCCTGGGGAACTTAGGGAATAAATGATGGATCATTAACTTTTTGAGAAATGCACCAGGCTAGGCATAAAGAATGAAATTATTAATAAATTAGAGGAACATAGGATAGTTTACCTCTCAGAACTGTGGAAGGGGAAGGTCTTTATGACCAAAGCAGAACTAGAGATCATTACTGATCAGAAAATAGAAAATTTCGATTATACCAAACTGAAAAGTTTTTGTACAAACAAAACTAATGCAGACAAGATTAGAAGGGAAGCAATAAACTGGGAAAATATTTTTACAGTCAAAGGTTCTGATAAAGGCCTCATTTCCAAAATATATAGAGAATTAACTCTAATTTATAAAAAATCAAGCCATTCTCCAATTGAAAAATGGTCAAAGGATATGAACAGACAATTCTCAGATGAAGAAATTGAAACTATTTCTAGTCATATGAAAAGATGCTCCAAGTCATTATTAATCAGAGAAATGCAAATTAAGACAACTCTAAGATACCACTACACACCTGTCAGATTGGCTAAGATGACAGGAAAAAATAATGATGATTGTTGGAGGGGATGCGGGAAAACTGGGACATTGATGCATTGTTGGTGGAGTTGTGAACGAATCCAACCATTTTGGAGAGTAGTTTGGAACTATGCTCAAAAAGTTATCAAACTGTGCATACCCTTTGATCCAGCAGTGTTACTACTGGGATTATATCCCAAAGAGATTATAAAGAAGGGAAAGGGACCTGTATGTGCACGAATGTTTGTGGCAGCCCTTTTTGTAGTGGCTAGAAACTGGAAACTGAATGGATGTCCATCAGTTGGAGAATGGCTGAATAAATTGTGGTATATGAATATTATGGAATATTACTGTTCTGTAAGAAATGACCAACAGGATGATTTCAGAAAGGCCTGGAGAGACTTACACGAACTGATGCTGAGTGAAATGAGCAGGACCAGGAGATCATTATATACTTCAACAACAATACTAGATGATGACCAGTTCTGATGGATCAGGCCATCCTCAGCAATGAGATCAACCAAATCATTTCTAATGGAGCAGTAATGAACTGAACTAGCTATGCCCAGAAAAAGAACTCTGGGAGATGACTAAAAACCATTACATTGAATTCCCAATCCCTATATTTATGCCCACCTGCATTTTTGATTTCCTTCACAAGCTAATTGTACAATATTTCAGAGTCTGATTCTTTTTCTACAGCAAAATAACGTTTTGGTCGGGTATACTTATTGTGTATCTAATTTATATTTTAATATATTTAACATCTACTGGTCATCCTGCCATCTAGGGGAGGGGGTGGGGGGGTAAGAGGTGAAAAATTGGAACAAGAGGTTTGGCAATTGTTAATGCTGTAAAGTTACCCATGTTTATATCCTGTAAATAAAAGGCTATTAAATAAAAAAAAAAGAGAAATGCACCAGGAACTCCAAGAGTGACAAACATATTTGTATTTGTTGGTGTCTCAAAGGGAAATTAGATTAATGGAGATATAATTTTCCTTCTGTAAACCTGCACAACATTTTTCTTTTGTTCTAATCCTTGTTTTTTCTTTTAGTTTTATTTCTCTTAATAATATATCTTTTCCCCCTTTGCCTCCTGTCTTCCTTTCCATTGGAGGAAGAAGAAGAAAAAGAAAAAAAACCTTTTAAGAAATATATATATATATAGTTGATTAATGTTTCTCCATTTACTATGTCCAAAAATTATGTCTCAATTTCTCCTTGGGTCTATCACCTTCCTATCAGGAAGTAGATAGCAAGCTTCATTATTGGTCCCCTGGAATCATCAGAGTTGTCTTTTAAGTGTTGTTTTCATAGTATAAATTGTTTACTTGGTTCTCCTCAATTCCCTTTGCATCTGTTCATTCAAGTCTTCCCAAATTTCTCTAAACCCTGTCTTTCATTGTACAATACAGTACAATAGTATTTCATTGCTTCTTGTTGAGGATTTCAGAGAAACACAAGAGCTCAAACTAAATCTAATCCCAGATAGCAGAACTGACCTCTGACACCTTCCTATTAATTAGGCTAAAAGATCTTCTAAGAAAACAGGCCCATAGGTTTGGCAGCTATACCATCTCACCAAGGGAATAAAAGAGATCTAGATTAGAAATTGGACCATATAGTAGTAAAAGACAAAGGTTCATAGAGATCCATGAATATCCTTTCAAAACCCTCACAACTTTCTTCAAACCTCTCAAATTATTTCCATTTGTTGACCAAAGGCACTGATCCTACTTCTTTCCCTCCAGTACAAAATACCTCCTTTGCGATTGCTGCTAATCTTATAAAATTCACTTTTCCTTTCTGGCTCTCCCAAATTTCAATTATACACACTCAAAAACCACATTTCCCTGGGGTTTTGCACAGTAGCTCAATTCAATTCATATCAGTTCAATTTAATTAATGTAGTTCCCATTCAATTAGATAAGCACTCAACACAGCTCCTACTATGTGCTAAGCACCACATTATGTGCTAAGGTTACAAAGACTAGAAGAACATTTTTTCTGTCTTCACAGAACTGATGATCCACTGGAGAACTTAGGACAACTAAGAGCCAAAACATAAAATTCAATCACAGTTGCAAAATAATATTTGAAGTCAGAGACATCTCATTCATTCTTGGTCTTTTTCATCATTTTTTAAGCACAAGGATTTTTGTAGCATTATATAGCAATTTACTGATGGAAAAGTTAAAGCTTGCTTTCTACATTCTTTGAGCATTTTCAGATGGGCAATCAGGGCCATGAACTGAAAATTGGGAAAGAATTCATCTCTTTTCTCCTAGTAGCACAGATTAAATAACGCTTTTAATATCTCCCTCAATAAAAACAGCTTGTGTTTCAAATATTGTGACATTTTCCCCACGTGGCCATTCACTTCCAGTATTCAATGTCAGCTGTGTCAAGCAGAAACCAATGGGTGGTTCTGAATCCATTGTATTCAGTCTCCAAAGTGTTCAAAATAAACCTTTGCCAGTTTTTAAGAGTGCCAAAGTTTTCACTCACTTTCTTACTGTGGGGCCTGCTGAACAATATCTCTTCCAACCACACTTGACATAGCATCCACTCACTTGGTCTGAGATTCCAATTTGGATGAATGCAGACTCTAGTTTGAGGACTTGGATTCAAATCCAGTTACTGACGTTTGGTATTTATAGGCTCTCTGGACAAGGTATGAACATCTAATCTCAATTTCTTCATCTGTAGAAGGATGGGTTTGGACTGGATTTTTGATGGATTGGACAAGATTTTTAATAAGTTTGGACTAGATTTCTAATTCTGTATCTGACTAGGATTTTGGGAGTACACAGAAATAAGGTCCAAGATTGTCACTGATTTTGTTGCTGTGGACATTGGTCTTTCTTTATAAAAATAACTTCCGTGCAGCATCTTCCTGAAAGAGGAAGGGAGGGCCCCAGTGGGAATTTTTTTTTAACATCCTCCCATCTATACCTAAACACAATATTACCTTAAAAGATTCAGAAAATTTGGCTCTAAAAGATGGAAAAATCAGATATATTTTCTAGGAAGGAGATATACAGTGGTAACATGGCCTGAATGTTGTCCTAATTTTTTATTATTTATATAATTATTAAGGCAGCCAGGTGGCACAGTGGATAAAACACCAGCCCTAAAGTCAGGAGGATCTGAGTTCAAATCTGGTCTCAGATACTTAACACTTCCTAGCTGTGTAACCCTGGGCAAATCACTTAACCCCATTTGCCTCAGCAGAAAGAAAATATATATATATATATATATATATATATATATATATAAAATTATTTATATAATATCTTATTATTATATTATATATAATAAATATATTTTATTTATACATTGTATTTAATACAATTAATATTCTGTGCCAGATTTCATCCTTATGATTAAAAAAAGTCTCAGGTATTCCCTCTTACATCCTTATAATGAAAAGTGCTATTAACGCATGTGCAGGTGAGGATTCTAGTAGGCAAAGAGACTGAGCTTCCTCATCTGTAAAAAGAGGGAGGTGAATTAGAATTAAGGCACTCTTTAACTATGTCTAGGGCTTAATAGGAGACTGGAATCATCATACTGTAATACCTAAGTAGCTTACTTCAATATTAGTAAAACTTGGCTTCAGATTCTGTTCTGCCACATATTTCACTAATGATTTCTTCTTTCTCTTGTTTCTTATCCTTCCATTCTTCTTATTTCTTCTCCTCCTCCACCCTCTCACTGAAGGGAAACTGGAAGCTTCCCCACTGAGGTTTGGCTTTCCTGGTTGGTCACTGTCTGCCTGAATCACAAATCTAGGAAGGGCTACTGACATGCTCCACACTTCACTTACAGGTTGATTCTCACAATTTCTTCTCCTTGTTCCCAACCATCTCTTCATTTTTCCTCTCTTGCCCTTCCCCTCCCACTACTTTCTAGGTCTCCTTTATGTTCTATCTCCTTCCTCCCTTCCATAGTATAAGTTCCTTGAGGGTAAGAATTTCCTTAAATATATTAATTTATATCCTTAACCCTTAGTACCAAATGTGGCACATATTTAATACTTAATAGATGCTCTATTATTTATCTATCTATCAAATCTGTTTATCATCTTCTATCTCTTTAGCTATCCTGACTAAGGCACAGTAACTAGAAGATAGGTAAACAATAAACTTTCATTGGATTATTGAACTGGAAATCCCACTTTTTCCATTTTGTTATCTATTTTCTGGGGACAAAGACAGACAATGCAATGTAAGTATCTAATACTTTAAACATTCAATAGAGGAAACTTTCTTTCTCAGACAGTAAACCAGTGTTAGTCCGTAGTTCTCAAAGAGCCTTAAAGTTGGACTGACACAGAGGCTGCTGAATCCTGACTTTGCATTTTTTCAAAAGAAGCTCCTGAGGTCGACAGAGGCAAAGCAAATGGCAAACACCCCATGGAATTAAGTGGCAGGACCGCAATTCTAACCCAGGGTGTTCAAATCTGAATTCCATGCTCTTTCTTGAATTTACAAATTAATTTAAAGATTTCCTGATAAACTTGAATATCCTTAAAAGCATTCTCTAATTCAGATGCTGAAAATTCTTGGGGAGATCACCACCTGGACTTTCTGGAAGCCAAAAAAGAGAAATAGTATCATTGTTTCCACTGGTATTAGATGCCCAGGACCTTGGAGACTCATACAAAAAAATGATATTTTTTTGTCAAGATGTTAACATTGACAGCTGTAACTGCAATATAAAAATCCAAGAAAGGACATAAGGTGAATGGGAAAGTGGTATATTAAAATATTCAGGAGCTGTCCCAGCACTCCTTTTCTTATGGTGCTGTTAGGGGCATCATTTGTCAGGGATGGAAGCCCTCTGCTGGTCATATACAAGGGGATACTGTCAAATCAGGCCAGAGATGCTTTAAGATGCTTAAAGGAGGCATTCAGATTTTCTTTAACAATTTTTATGGGCTAAAATCATTCTCTTTTAAGACAAGTAGGTATTTTTTGGGTGTTGACTCTTCAGACAGTGATGTGTCCACAGCACGAGCTGATGATGGTCTGAAGAGACATTGCTTTGATTCAGAATTCCAGTATAGAGGTCTAGTTCTTCCCCACTTAAGTGTCAGCTAGAGGCTGTCAAGAAACTCCGAGAGCTGCCTAGTTTACTAGAAGTAGGCTCTTTATCCTGTATAATGTGCTCAGCTACTCAGAATTTGGTTCATTAGCCAACTAATCATCTGAGTGCAATTAATGAAGAATAATCTCATCCTTTAGGGAAATTTGTTGAAGGCAAAAGAAGGCATGGTCAAAACCAGCCAGATAGGGATTCTGGGATCATGACCAGGAAGAGAATCCATGGGCCCAAGGAATTTCAATTCATCAAATTTTTACTAATACTTATCATGTGTTAAGGATGCAGATATCAAAATGAAACAGTTCAAAGTATTTATGTTCCATTGTGGGATACAATCTATCAATGGAAAATAATGCAACGGATATACACGATTTCAAAAAGATTTCATGAGGAAGAGGATGGTAGTGATCCAGGATTAGGAAAGGCCTCTTGTAGGAGGACGCATTTGAGCAGTACTTTGAACATAGAGATTTTAGAGATGAGGAGGGAACATATTCCAAATCTATGCTACCTAACCTGTACAAAAGCACAGGGCAAAGACACAAGAAATGGACTGGTCCATGCAAGGAATACCCAGAAGATCAATTTAATTCTGATGGCTCTATTGATCGCCTGTTCAACAAAGAGTTTCTTTTATTAATTCTCTAGTATACATGTCAAAAGCGTTAGGAGCTTTTGTGCACAAATCTGCCATATACGCATCTTATTTCAAGATAGACGTGTCTGGCTTCAAATACTTACTACTTCTATAACTTAGGGCAAATCATATCACTTATCAGGGCTTTTGTTGGCTCATCTGCAAAATGGGAGAACTGAACTAATATAAATTCCATGAGAAATACTCTGTAAAAGTGGTACAAATAAAATGTCCCCTTCTGAACACAAATGGGGGAAAAAACACAGCTGCTTCTGCCTATTCTTCTTTTCCCATTTCTTCTAGTCCTCTTCTATCTACTCTTTTTCAACAGTTCTGTTCAGCAAAGAGCCAAGACTAACAATTTTGGTGCCCAGAGCAAGCTTCATGAAATAATATTCTCAAATCACCTTTTTGATGGTAAAATTGGAGGCTGGAGGAGAGACCCCACCTTCTTCCCCTATAGTACATTGTCTAAGAGAAACATGAAGAGAGAAAAAAATTTAGGATGTTCTCCCCTGTAAAGAAAGACAGAAATCCACAAGTAGTAGTAGTAGTAGTAGTAATAGTAATAGTAGTAGTAGTAATAGTAATAATAATATTAGTAGTAGTAGTAATAATAGTAATAGTAGTAGTAATAATAATAGTAATAGTAGTAATAATAATAATAGTAACAGTAGTAGTAATAGTAGTAGTAATGGTACTACTAGTAGTAATAGTACTAGTAGTAGTAATAATAGTAATAGTAGTAGTAATAATAGTAGTAATAACAGTAATAATAGTAGTAATAGCAGTAGTAGCAACAGCAACAACAGTAGTAGTAGTAGTAGTGATGGTGGTGGTTGTAGTGGTGGTACCCCACTTCAATATTGACCCACGCAATAATCACCTAATGAATCAAACAACCCAACAGCTGTGACATCAACCTTACCCAACATCATATACCAAATCACTTCTATCAACAAAGTAAGCAACAGCATACTAAAAGCTACTGAATTCCCCACTCAACTCTCTGGAAACGCCTCAGTAGCCATAGCCGCAGTATAACCAATAGGAGGAAGAGAAGTGGTAGTGGCTGTAGTAGTAGGAATGGGAGTGGTGGAAATAGTAGTGATAGCATTTATATAGTGCTTTTAAAATTTGCAAAATAGCTTACAAATATAATCTCATGGTATCTTCCCTATCTTCCCAACTACCTGGGAGGCAGTATTATTATGGTATTATCATCCCCATTTCCAGCTGAGGAAACTGAGGCAAACAGAGCTATGTGACTTGCTCAGGGTTATACAGTTAGTGTCTGAGGTCAAATCTGAATCCAGGACTTCTTACTTTGGGGAGAGTTTCTACCCACTGGGCAGCCTAAGTGCTCCCCAAGTCGCATCATGAAGCCATCACTGAGAATGGAAGGAAGACACTGGAGCCAGGCCAAGGAAGAACACAAGAAAGTCACAGCACACAGTCGGGTTATTGGTTTCTGGCTGTTTAAGAGTAAGTGCTGTCAAATAACGTTTTGGTCATGTATACTTATTGTGTATCTAATTTATATTTTAATATATTTAACATCTACTGGTCATCCTGCCATCTAGGGGAGGGGGTGGGGGGGTAAGAGGTGAAAAATTGGAACAAGAGGTTTGGCAATTGTTAATGCTGTAAAGTTACCCATGCATATATCCTGTAAATAAAAGGCTATTAAATAAAATATATATATATATATATATATTAGCTCAAAAAAAAAAAAAAAAAAAGAGTAAGTGCTGTCAAGTGCCCGCTAAATGTCAGTGCCCTGGAGGCAGAGTCTGACTCACCACACCCTTATTCCACAAACCAGGTCTGATTCAACAAATCTTTATTAATGCTTTCATATGATTCAGACACTCTGCCAGTCAAGGTCATACCCCCTCCTCTCTCATTCTTCTCTTTCCCTCTCTCAGGCAGTGACATCCTTTCATGTTTTCATGGTACTTTGTATCAAGAGTCAATCAATCAATTACTCAACCAACAAGCACACATTAAGCACCCACTGTGTGCAGGGTAATAAGCTAAGTGCTAAGGAAGCAGGTGCAAAGAATTGAGTTTCATTTTAGACCACAGCAAGAGGGAGGTTAGGATGTTGGATCTTACTTCTTTTCTTTCTAGGCTAATCTGACCTCCCTTTTTCAGCCTTTGTGCAGTGAGTAATTCCTCATCACCATCAATCATCTCTTCAATTCTGCCATTCTATTGACTTGGGTCTCACTCAGGGCTCCTTCTGCTCCCCTGTAAGAAAAAGCACTCACAGTGACTGAGCTCTCATCTAAAAAGTACTCAGGGCACTCTAAAGATCAGCAAGCTCAAATGAAGAGGATTTCTTAGTCTGATGATGGCAGGGTGGTTTTATTTTCAAAAGCTAATGCTGCCCTTAGAGCTCATCCAAGCTGGAGTGTGTGGTCATTTGGGGTACAATTCATCAGTGTTACCTCCAGGGAAGACTCAGGAAACTGAATGATAAGATTAATCAATTATCAGGTTTTAAAGGTGAATTTGCTATTTTTCTCTTTGTCTTTATATACTTATTACCACTTACTGTTGGTTTGGTTACTAAGTTGAAAATGGAGTTATTAATAAAAGAAGCTCCTTTATATCACCATATATATATATATATATATATATATATATATATACATATATATGTAAAATGTAGTCCTGATTTTCTATTTATTGTTCCCATCAAACCTCTCTAACTAGGAGGATGCTAGAAGACACAATGAAGAATTTAAGAATCATTTGGTCTTTGGATTACCAAATATAATTGAAATAAGGAAAATGGGGTCAAGTGAGTTAGTCATTCGAATCCCTTGGCCACCTCCAATTTAAGTAAATTTTAATTCTCTGATGAATGGCAGCTCGGCTCAAGGGCCAACCGTGGCCTTCAGAAATATCTGGGTCCAAACCTTGGCTCTGGCATCTACTCTCTATGTAACTCCGTGGTCACTTAATTGTGAAGTACCCTCCTTGTCAGCTGACTAAGACTTTAAGCTAGAGATGAGTCACTGAAGAAAAAGGTCACTCAGATATTGGTCGACAGGCATTTGCTGAAGCTCTCACTACCTTCCAGGAACTGTACTGAGGGCTGGGAACACAGAGAAGGTCAAAACTGATTAATAGAAGGTCATAGAAGTAATCAGTAAGTAGAAGAGGAAGGACTAGGAAAGGTTCTTGCAAAAAATGAGTTTTGAGTTAAGACATAAGGAAGCAAGAAAGCTGAGAGGTAGAGATGGGAGGGAGGACATTTGGGGAATGAAGGCCAGTCAGTGAAAAGGGGATGAGTCAGGAAACAGAATGTAATGAAGTGCAAGCAGGAGGCCAGTGACCCAGGATCTCAAGATGGATGGACTGGGGAAAGGTGTAAAAAGATGGGGAGATGTGTCACAAGGGGCCATGTTAGGAAGAATTTTAAAAGGCAACCAGGCTTTTTATATTTGATGGCAGGAGAGGAGTGAAAGACAAGAGGAAAGACTAAGAGAGACAGAGACACAAAGATAGAGAAAGAAAGAGAGATAGAGAGACAAAGAGAACAAGTATACATCTGTTCTTTATATTCTTGAGTATTTTGGAAGCTCAATTTAAAAAGTTTCCTCCCCAAATGGTTATTTGATGACCATTTTTTAAGGAATGACCATTAACAGAAAATCCTCAGATGGGACTGGGGAAGAGATCCCAGATTATAAACTCTTGTATAATATGGGCTGGTTTTTGCCCATTTTGGGGGTATCCCTGGTACTTACCACAGTCCCTGGAACTTAATAGATGTTTATTGATGGATACTGATTGATTCTGTTGTCTGATCAGCTCTCCCTTATTCTAGACTCATAGGTGACTCTTTGAATCCACATTTCTACTTAATACTTTTAAATTTATACTTAGTTTGAGCCTGTGGGGATCTTTCAGAAGCCCAACTCTTGTCCCACATGGGAGCCTTCTTGTCCCACGTTTGTGTCATCTGCAAGTTTGATTCATATTTTCAGACATCAGGAAACATCTGGTAAAGACATAAATCTGCTAATATCAACTTTCCACAGACTTGTCGGATCCACAAATCAACAATTTCTGTACTATTGCACCAGCCTGGTCCCTTTTAATTCTACTACTTTGGAGTCTCCCAGTATACGTTTTCAGATAGCAGGGATTACCTGAATATATTTGCCAGCTCACTGTTGCAAAGAATGGATCTTATTTTTCCACAACATAATGCCCTCTAAAAGGCCTTGAATGGAGAGAAAAATCTTTAACCAGTCACAAGAATTTCAAAATATCAATGTGTATGGAAAAACTACAAATGATGAAGTCCTCACTGTTTCCAGTTGCAGCAGTCTTAATTGTTATTCCTTACATCTATCCTGAACCTGTCTTTCTGGAAATCCAGGTTAAAAAAAATGGACTTAACCCATTTCTTGTGAAAAAAGATCTCCGAGTTGCAGTGGTCTGCAGTAACTGTAATAATAATAAGGATGATGATGACAAATTGATATACTGTTCTGGAAGCCGTGTTGAAAGCAAAATGGCTATTTCTTGGGGTCAGAAGTACAAAAACCAAATGGCTAATAAAAACAGGACAGAGAATTTTTTATTCTAAGGTCCACATTGAATTAGAAAACTGACAAGATGAAATAAGTTTAGAAGTGAACTTGCAAAGTGACTAAAAAGTCCACAGGATATTTTGTGACTGTGTTAGAACTATAAAAGCAAGTCTCTTCTGAGGAGTGGAAAAACATTTCCTTCCTTTCATCCATTCTGATGACTTTTTCACCAGTTTTATGCTACCTGCTTTATCACAATAGTAAGCTGGACTTTGAGTCAAGAGAGTTTGGAGGCAAATCATGCTTCTAACATTTATTAGCTATGCAACCAGGAATGACTAATTCAATTTCTGTGAGCTAAGGTTCCCACATCTGTAAAATGGGGATAAACTATCTCACAGTAAAATTTTGAGTCTTAAAGTATAAAAATAGTGAACTTTTAAGGTATGAAAAGTTAAATTGAAATATATACTTTTGAGGAAATAAGATAGTCCAAATGACAGGATTTCAAAAAACAAAAACAAAAAACAATGAGAAAAGACTCCTTGGATTGTGATTGTGTAGGCCTAAAATCACTAGGTTTGTGAACTCCTCAAGTGAGATAGAATAACAACCACCTTTTTTACAATATCACATAATTCTGACTTGTAAGCAAGTCAGAAAAAAGGTGGAAGATGGATGGATGGATGGATAGGTAGACAATTGATGGATAGATATAGATAGAAAGGAAGATAATAGATGGATGGATGGATGGATAGATGGATGGATGAATAGACAGACAGTTGATTGATTAATGGACAAATAGATGGATAGGTAAATAGATAGATGAGTAGATAGATGGTTGGATAAACTGTTGATAGATGGCCAGGCAGATAGATGGACAGGTAGACAGATATATGGTAGAGGGAGATCCTTATCTGGAAGTTCTATAGACCAGTGAATCACTGGTACATTCCCATATCCCCATATGGAATATGCTAACAAAATATGGAGAATAAATATAACTTGGGGATAACTCTGATTTAGAAAGCACTGGAAAAGAAGTTAGAAGTAGATGAAGATCTTCAGGGAAGACTTCAAGCCACATTGTTCTAGCATTTTTGGCTCCCTCAGGTTGATCCCTGACAAGGGATGCAGCAGTTGACAAAGATGCCCAAAAGTCCATGGGAAAACTCAGTGTGGGCTTTGAGTGCATTCCATTCATAAAGCAGTAGGCTCCTGAAAAGTCAGGAAAAGGGATCGTGGGAGAAGGAATAAAGGACTAAAGTTGTCAGGTGACTCATGTTTGTATCCTGTCTCTACGAATTATTTTTGTATCCTCATCCATAAAATGAGGGAGATGGCCCAGGTACCCTTTCAAGTTCCTTTTATCTCACAATCTGTGAGCTTATGGAAAGAATTCATGGCTATCCCCCACTTGATCATGTACCTATTGTGAATCACAGACCTGCCAGTGATCACCTGGACTGTCTCTGGAGATATTCCACCAATATCCTCCACAATATGTTCCATGCACAATTATAACAACTACGTTTATATAGCAATTTGAGGCTTGCAAAGCACTTTACATGTTTTATTTGTTAATAATCCTGTGAGGGGTGTTATCATTTGTTCCCATTTTGCAGATGATGAAATTGAAATTTGAAGAGTTAAATGATTTGCCCACAGTCACACAAGTGGTTAAGTGTCTGAGATAGGATTTGAATGCTGCCCTTCAAGACCCCAAGTATGGACAATGAATCACCAAGCAACCTCAAATGGCAGTGACTTTTTCCAAGACCAATTAAGTCAGTTGGAAGAAATGGTCTGAACTCACATATAAGGAATGATGACAACATCCAACTTCAGAAATACTCCACTAACTTACAAGTAAAAGAACAATTGCATTTTATTCTTCAAGGCAGTGGGGAGAGTGCTAGACCAAGAACAATACAAATCTGGACTCAGACATTCATTAGCCATTTAACCCTAAGCAATTCACTTAACATGTTTGCCTCAGTTTCCTCATATATAATATGAGATGGAAAATGGGCAACCACTCCAGTATCTTTGCTAGGAAAATCCCAAATGAGATCACAAAGAGTTGGACACAACTAAAAAAAAAATTTTTATTCTACAATTGTCTTTGGTGCTAAACTAGAATTTAAATAAATAAATAAATGTATAATATATATACACATACATGTATATATATATATATATATAATAATTTATTGAGATACAGAAGATGTACTATCACTGTCCTTATCACCACAGACAGAACCGCTCCTTGTGGCATGGCCCATTTATATCAGTGTGTCTAATACACACTAATAATCATCTGCATTAATAATGCAGTGAATCTACACACGTTTCTAGGGAAAGCTTTATTTTAAAATGGAATATAAATGAATAAAAATGATCATCCTGCTTTGAAAAAAAAACAGGCAACAGTAGCACTAACCAAAATCATCATTAAAATAAATGAAACTCTAAACTAAAGAGGGAATGATCCTGGATAGAATGAATAATCCATCTAAAGAGGAAGAATCTCAACAGGCATGATTACAACAAGGTATAAACCTCTTCCATCTAACAAAGTTAATCAGGGCCGTTATATAATGTGTTGTATGGCTGGGAGCCATGCCCAGCGCTCTTTCCTGGTGAACCTATGGGAGACCATGGATAAGGGTCGTGTACAATGATGGGCCATGTACAATGAGCAGCCATGGACTGGTTGTGTTCTGCATTACTGTAGGAAGTAACCAATCCAGAAGTCATAGGGCTACTGGAATATTATGTACGTGACTTTAATCCAAGTAGAAAATGATACTCGTATCTTATTGGGAATAATTTAATTAGCTTGTCAATCAGCACTATCTAATGATTACATACAATATCCTTTTGTTTTAGAAATTAAAAATCATTTATATAGAGCCTGATCCCACAGGTTTGGGTACCTGTCACATATGAGCTCTCTAGCTGAACCCAAGTATTCTTGAGCTGTGGACTTGCTGTTTGGCTTCATGTGGTCAGCCTCAGGTTGAATAATCTGTATTGGCTCTGTTATCACAGTGTGGCAGTATATTTTAACAAGACATGTGCAGTAGTGGGATGGATTTTGGATTGAGGAAAAAAATGGGAGTTAAAACACCAGCTCTGATCCATATTAGCTGTGGGGCCTTGGGTAAGCTCCATTTCCTTAGTTGTTAAATAAGAATGATAATATCTAAGCCAGATTCATCATATGATCTTTGTGAGGAAAATATTTTGCAAAGCTTACAGCACCTCAAAAATGGGACTCCAATTACTTACCACTCTGCTTTGTGCATTTGGGCATACTCTTTTGCCAACTAGTTGCTACCACTAAGGGGACCCTGAAACAGAGAAAATGGTCATTCCTTCCTTCCCAGCACAGTTGATTGACAGGTTTTATAATTTCTTAAATTCTTTTTCACACTATTGTCAGCCAACAGTCCTAGCTGCTTCCCTCACTCAGCTCTATAAAAGAATGTCTATTGGTATAGGTCATCATCTGCATTAAGGATCCAACAGGGAAAGAAAGAAAAATGTTTGGCCTTGAAGTTTTAAGCAGTCTTAGTAACGTATCATAGAATAATTGAAAATTAGAGTTTCTAGAGGTACCTCCCAAAAATGAGGTGGTCCCCCTGGAATAAAAGAGCAACAAATCTCCATAATCTGTCCTGATTAATAGGTTGAACTTTCCCAAGTCATGAATAAACTTTGGTAATGATAATAATAATAGCAAACATTCATAAACTTTATACCTTAATAAAATGATTCAACTATAATGTTCTATTTGAGAAGTAGTGTGGATTTTATTACCCCTATTCTATAGATAAGGAAACTGAGGTTCAAGGGAAATTGAAATTGTTACTAATGGTACCAGAGCTGGCAAAACTGGAACCTGAGTCAAGTATGTGTGTGTGAGAGAGAGAAAGAGAAAAGAGAAAAGAGAGAGAGAGAGAAAGAGAGAGAGAGAGAGAGAGAGAGAGAGAGAGAGAGAGAGAGAGAGAAACTGTAAAAGAGCCTGAGTCTCATAGGCTACTCTATAATCAGAAGATAGTTGTTCAAGTTCCTAAGGAGGGACAAGGTTCTGGCAGACAAGGGACCACATCATCCCTTGGGATCCCACCTTGGCCATTATGTACAAGTGTCTTACATTGAAGAGACAGGGATTTAAAGTCCATTTCAAAAGCATAAGTTAGGTAATCACAAGGGCCAGAAATCACGCTGAAGACAAATCAAGTAAATAGGAATTTGTGGGTTTACTGCTTCGAGCCAGTGTAAGTCTGCAAGGCAAGGACAGTGGTAACCCATGGGGGAAATGAAACATGTCCTCCAGAAGCAAGTTCCTCTCTCATACCTTCAGGCAAAGCCCAGCTACTCCATATTAGCTGGAGCTCTGAAAATCTGCCCACCATTTACCTAGATAAGACTGGAACCCTAGTCTCAGCTGAATATGAGGATGATCATAAAAGGAACTTGCCTCTATATGGTGTTTTAAAGTCTGCAGAGCACTTTAGGTGTGCTATCTCATCTGATTATCACAACACCCCTCTGAGATAAATGCCATTATTATCTCCCTATAACACATAAGGAAACTGAGGCTGAGAAGTGAGGTGACTTGCTAAGGGGGGCACAGGTAGGAAATTTGGGAATTGGAATGCATATCTTCCTAACATCAATGGTCTATCCAAATAGGCCATCCAGTATTTGAAGGGAATTAAGTTTATCTAAATTATTGTGGAGTTGTTTGTTTTTTTTTTACCTAGAACTGTCAATTCCTAAGCATGGGGTATTGAGAGTGAGGAAGGCTGTTTTACCAATGTGGGTCTGTCACAGTTATCCTACAGTGAGTTGATTGGACCACAGAAAGGTTAAGATCACACAGAAGTAGCACTTGAATCCTGGTCTTCCTGGATTTGAAACTAACCATGTCCTATATGCCATGCACTCCTCACATACGGTGTATTAATCAGTTTAAATGATGAGATCATTTCAGAGTAATTTTGAATGTAATTATTTCCAAAGCAGAGCATCATTTAAGATAAATTTTATTTTTATATTTATTATTTATTTATGTATATTTATAAATTTATTTGTAGTTATTTTAATAAATTATTGTGGTTATAAATTTTATTTTTATATTTATAAATTCATAAAATTATAGGTAAAATTATCTTTCCTCAAATCACCTTTACAAATATTAACAGTTTTCCTGTTAAGTGTTCTGAGGGAGCTATTAAAATCCACAGAATGTGGCTGATGCCATTGGGAGAAGCAAGATCTGAATTCAAACCTGAGTCCCATACCTAGAAAACTTCTAGCGTGCTTTGGCCACCTGCTTTGCTGAGTGAGCACTCGGTAGATGATAATTAGCTGATTAACATCTGGAGATATATTAGTGCATTCAAACAGTTCAGGGGAACCAGAAAGAGGAGCAGGACCTGAGAATGTTTGGCCTAGAGAAATGGGCAGGACATGATAGTCAGGAAGACATGATGCTTATGAGAACAGGAACAATTGGAGAATACCATGAACTGATCAATTTGAAGGTGAGATAAAGAAAAACCTTCTATAATTAGATCTCTCCAAAAGTGGAATAGGCTGCCTTGGAGATGAGCAGGTTCTTCCTCAGGCATCTTTAAACAGATGCTATCACATTATGTTGTTAAAGGATTCCTGCAGGACCAGATAGCATCTGAAGTGTCATCTTTTATATTTGTAACCTCTGCGGCTTGTACAATGTCTGGCACATTTGTTGTCTCATTGTTCAGTTGTATCCGATTCTTTGTGACCCCATGGACCACCATATGTCATCCCTTCTCTCTTCTGATATAGCATATAGTTGGTGCTTAATAAGTGCTGTTAATTGATTGATTTGTATCCTCAGAGCTGGGGTACTATGTGTTTGTTTTAGGCTAATATTAAGAGCCATATTTACTATCAACTCATCAAAAAAAACATTTATCAAGCTCATTTTAAGCATCAGGCACTCCTACCATTGTCTGAGTTGAGCTCAACTTTATGATATTATTTAAAATATAGACTTCATGGCTCATCAAAGGCCAAAAATGAAGGAGTCTAAGTAATACATTGCAATGAGTATCAGAACCACAGATAGCTCCAGCAGATCAAAGAACCCTTGGGGCCCTAATCCTACCAAGACCATATCACTTTCTGTTCACAGACTCCTCTTCTTGTTACCTTGAGGGAAAGCCCCAAACTCATCCCAGATCATGTGCAAAAAGACTCCCCTAGCACTTTCTTTTATCATCATTGTACTGTGATAAAGTGAAAAAACAAACAAGTCACTGATGAAAATCAAGAAATTAGATAGAATACAAAGCTGGCTCCACCATGCAAGTTGTTTCCCTGTTCTGGCCCTCAATTTCTTTGGTTATAAAAACAATGAGATTGATATAGAAGATTTCAAATTCCCTTCCAACTTTAAATATATGACCCCTTGCTTTTTCAATTCCCAGTCCAAGGCACAGATTCTTCTGTCCTGCTTCCTTGATTAGGAGGCAAATTTCTGCATTTCTAAGATTTTGTCTTCTATTTCTCTTGTAAATTACCACAGTACTTACTATGGATTTTGTACCATGGTGTTAGAGATAAATTAAAATATATTTACTAGTTTAATAAAAACTTACATTTGCATTGGAATAGAAGTGAGTGCAAGGGATAATGTTGTAAAAATTACCCATACATATGTTCTGTCAATAAAAAGTTATAATAAAAAATATACAAACAAAAAATCTTATATTTGCTCACTCTAAGATTTGCAGAGCATGTTATCTCCTGTGCATTTAGCAGTAGAAACATTGCTATTCTCTTTTTTATTGATGAGGAAACTAAGGATCTGAAAAGCTAAGTGACGTATCTATAGTCACAAAGCTACAAAACATCAGCATCAACATTTAGACTCAGGTCTCCTGATTGCCAGTCCATTTCTGTTTCCATTTTACCAAGGGGAATCATAAAAACATAATCCTCATTTCTAGTGGCCAGATTAGATCACAAAATCTCAGCATTGGAAGGGACTTTGGAGGTCAGCTCATCAAACTCCAGACTTAAGCCAGAAATTCTGATACATCATAAACAAAAAGAGGTCATCTAAAATAGATTTCAAGATTTCCATTAAAGAGGAAATCACTACCTCCATAAGAAGTCCATTTCCTTTTGGGGTATCTCTAATTTTTAGGAAAATTTTACTTGCATTAAATTTAAATTTCATCTATTGTTACTATTTCTGTCATCTGGATCAAGCAAAAAAGATGATCTCTATTCTTTGGGACAATATTCCAAATACTTGAAGACAATTATTCTAGCCCTACACAATTCTTACATTCCTAGGTTCCTAAAACAATCTTCCTTATTCATGAATTCCCAGTCCTCAATTGTTCTGATTAAACTTTTTCTCTAGCTTATCAATGTCCTTCTTAAAATGTGGCACCCATAACAGAATCCAATACTCCCAAAACTTATTTCCATCATAATAACATAGAGTAACATTATCATCTGCCTAGTACTGAGTACCAGGCTTCCCTAAATGTAGTATAAATTCATGTGAGCCTTTTTTTGGCTTACTCTATCACACTGTCAACTCATATTCAGCTTGCACTCCACTAAAACCCTCAGATCTTTTTCAGATGAATTATTGTTTAGCTAATCTTCTCATATAATACTCATGAGGGTGATTTTTGATTCATCCTAAATAAATTTCATCTAATTAGTTTGGGACCAACATTTCAATCATCAAGATGGCTTTGAATCCTGTCATTAGTGAATTAGACTTTCCTCTTTATTTTGTATCATCTATAAGCTCAAATAGCATACCATCTATGACTCTAGTAAAAATGTTAAAAAAAAAAAACACAAGGCCAAAATTCATATTCATTAGAAAAATGAAAATTAAAACAACTCTCAGACACCATGTCATGCCAGATTGGTAAAATAGAATAAATTATATCACATGGAGAGGCAAAAAAGATTTATTAGAGTTAAGCAAAAGAAGGGAGGAGTTTGAATATTGTTGAACCTTAATCTTAACAGATTTGGCTCAAAGAGGGAATATCATACATACTCAGTTTGGTATAGGAACTTGTCTTACTTTATAGGGAATTCAAAGGGAACAGGGGAAAATCAAGAGAGAAGCGAATAGAAAGGAGGGTAGAAATAGCAGGGGGAAGGAATAAGAAAGAAGGGAAGGAGCTGAACTGGAAAGCAGATTGAGAGAGATGGTGGTCAGAAGCAAAATACTGATGAGGAAGGAAAGGTAGAAAATGGAGAGAAAAGTATAACTTTGAAAAAATAGGATGAAAATACAGAAGTAGTCATTTTAAATGTTAATGGGATGAACTCTCCCATAAAACAGCAGGCTGGATTGAAAGCCAGAATCCTACAATATGTTTTTTACAAGAAACACATTTAAAGCAGGGAAATGCATATAGATTAAAACTAAAAGATTGCAGTAAAATCAATTATGATTCAGCTGAAGTAAAAAAAAAAAAAAGCAGGAGTTGTGAAACTGGTTTCAGATCAAGCAAAAGCAAAATAATATATCTAATTAAAAGAGATAAGTAATATCAAAACTAAATATATGCAGCAAGCAGTATAGCACCCAAATTCCTAGAGAAGAAATTAAGAGAGTTGCAAGAAGAAATAGATAGCAAAACTATACCACTGGGGGATCTTAACCTCCCTCTGTCAAAACTAGATAAATCAAACCACAAAATAAACAAAATAGAAGCTAAGGAGGTAAATGGAATTTTTTTTTTTAAAAAGTTGGTTATGATAGACCTTTGGAGAAAATTGAATGAAGACCAAAAGGAATATACTTTTTGCAGTGATAAATGGAAGCTACACAAAAACTGATCAGGGCACAAAAACCTCACAATCAAATGTAGAAAGGCAGATATAGTAAATGCGTCCTTTTCAGATCATGATGCAATCAAAGTCACTTGTGATAAAGGCCTGTGGAAAAATAGACCAAAAATTCATTGGAAACTAAATAATCTAATACTAAAGAATGAGTGGGTGAAACAACAAATCATAGAAACAATTGATAAGTTCATCCAAGAAAACGACAATAATGAGACAACATACCAAATTTATGAGATGCAGCCAAAGTAGTTCTTGGGAAATTTTTATATCTCTAGGTGCTTATATGAATAAAATAGAAAAAAAGAAGATCTGTGAATTGGGCTTACAATTTAAAAAGCTAGAAAAAGAACAAATTAAAAACTCTCAATTAAATACCAAATTTAAAATTCTGAAAATAAAAGGAGAGATGAATAAAATTGAAAGTAAAAATAACTATTAAACTTAACAAACAAAACTAAGAGTTGGTCTTATAGGAAAAAACTCCAACAAAATAGATAAGATCTTAGTTAAATTGATTATAAAAAAGAAAGAAGAAAATCAAAATTATCAGTATAAAAAATGAAAAGGGTAAATTTATCATCAATGAAGAGATTAAAATAGTAATTAAGAGCTATTTTGCCCAACTGTGTGCCAATAAATATGATAATCTAAGTGAAATGGATGAATTCTTTAAAAATATAGACTACTCATATCAACAGAGGAGGAAATAAACTAAATAATCCCATTTTAGAAAATGAAATTGAACAAGCTATTAATGAATCCCCTAAGAAAAAATCTCCAAGGCCAGATGGATTTACAAGTGAATTCTACCAAATATTTAAAGAACAATTAATTCCAATACTATGCAAACTATTTGGAAAATTAGGGGAAGAAGGAATCTTACCAAATTCTTTTATGACACAGATATGGTGTCGATACCTAAACAGTCAAAGGGCCAAAACAGAGAAAGAAAATTATAGATCAATTTCTTTATTAAATATTGGTGCAAAAATTTTAAATAAAATAAGATTTAAACATAAAGGTGATACTATAATCAAATTAGGAGAATAGAGGATAATCTACCTTTCAGATCTCTGGAGAAGGAAGGAATTTATGGCCAAAGAAAAACTGGAGTACATTATGAAATGCAAAATGGATAATTTTGATTACATTAAATTAAAAGCTTTTTGTACAAATAAAACCAATGCAACCAAGATTAGATACGAAGCAGAAAACTGGGAATTTTTTTTTTTTTTACACTCAAAGGCTCTGATAAAGGCCTCATTTCTAAAATATAAAGAGAATTGATTCAAATTTATAAGAATACAAGCCATTCTCCAACTAATAAATGGTCAAAGGATGTGAACAGTAATATATATGTTATATGTGAACAAGATTACATTACATTCATTTTATGTATATATGTACATATGTATGCATATATTTCTATAAGAAATGATCAGCAAGCTGCTATCAGAAAGGCCTGGAGAGATTTACATGAATTGATGCTAAGTGAAGTGAGTAGAACCAAGAGAACATTGTACATAGCAACAACAATATTATGTGATGATCAATTGTGATGGACAATGAGGCGATTCAGACTCATTCCAATAGACTTGTGATGGAGATAGCCATCTACATCCAGAGAGAAGACTATGGATATTGAATGTGGACCATAACATAGTATTTTCACTTTTTTTGTTATTTGCTTGGTTGTTTTTCTCTACTTTTTTCCCTTTTGATTTGATTTTTCTTGTGCAGCATGATAAATGTGGAAATATGTTTAGAAGAACTGCACATGTTTAACCTATTTTGGATTGTTGCTCTCTAGGGGAGGGGGAGAAGAAGAGGGAGGAAGAAAAATTTGGAACACTAGGTTTGGCAAGTATGAGTGCTGAAAACTATCCACGTGTTTTGAAAAATTAAAAATTATTATGATAAAAATTCTCTTTGTTTATAATTTGGAAAAAATAAAATATTGTTAAAAAAAACACAGGTCAAACAATAAATACAAAGGGAAAATAACTGTCTTTTTCATGGACTTTATGTACCTTGTTCTAGATTAGTGGTGCAAGATCATTTGCATAGGTGGACACTCTAGCTCTCTTCAAGCCCAAGGATTCAGATACATCTTTCTGAATGATGCAGAATTATGTATAATGCACAGGACCTGAATCTCAGGGTGAAAATGGCCCATATTATAAGGTCCTTAAGGACAGTGGTTAGGTTGTTTTGTGTCTTTACATCTCCCAGCTTAATTCTTATACACAGTAAGTGCTTATTAATGGTTTGTTGAATTAATGAATGATCCACTTAATGGCAATGGAATAGTACCTCCCATATGCCTTTTCCCTTTCTCTTTCCAAAAGTTTGCCTTCTACCAGCCTTATGTGAGTACAGACTAGCAGAGTAAGGTGGCTATGAGATAGGAAATTAAAATAAAGAGGAAGTAATCTTCTTTTTTAGTATCCTGATCACACCACCAGATTTCTGACTATAAGTTAATGAAGAATTGTCAATATTTAAAAGAATTTCAAAAATGGAAAAAATCATTGGAGATTTTCATAGAGGAAAAGCAGACAAGAGCTAGAGAATCTCAGGTCAAAAAGAGCGTGAAGGGGTCATCTAATCTGTTACCCTAGCTCTTAGTTATTTGCAGCTCAACCCACACTAGAACAAAAGTCTACCCAAGAAGTTGAATAGTAATAGCCTGGGGGCATCTTGGAACAGCCACAGATGTCATAATAATCACTTTGAAAGATTTGGAGGAGCAAAGGAATGCACAGAGGGGTGGGTGTATTGTAAAGATGGTTCTATTTTCAATTTTAAAGGAAAGGATTTCTTTGGGGGGGGGATCCATAATTTACAGGATACAAAGACCTATTCTGACATACATGATTATTTATCTACTATCTATTCATCACCTATCTACCTATCTGTCATTTAGGGGTCTATCACCTAGTTATCTGTCTCTATAGCAACAATTACCATAGTGCCGGTGTGTTTTGATGTTCTGAACCAAATTTCTGGGAGATCACAGAATCCAGTAGTGACAGTTTGACCACCAAGACAGGAATCTGTTCACCTTCCTGAAAGCCTGGTGCTTTGAGACAAGGCTTTGAGACTTGGGTCCAGTGCACTGATGTACCAGAATGTGAAAGCCATTTTGATGGGTGATATTTTCACTCATGTTAGAAAAGGGAACAGGTATAGATTGCCTTTTAAGGTCTTCCCTTCCTAATTTTCTCTGGTTTCCCCCCTCCCCTCCTCCTTTTGAATATGCATGTATTCCTCCCACTATGCCTTCTGGCAAATTTCCAGGGATTTTATCAAATGCTCCTAGGGAGTGAATTACTCATTTTAGGTTATTTAAATGAGAGAGATGCATAATACTGCTTCACATTCAAATTTCATGAAATCCTGTCTATGAACCCTTTCATCTGCATTCATCTTTATGCCCTTAAACCCTGGCTTGCTCTTTGCCTGGCTCCTTCCTGGAAGGTGCTAAATTGAAACAGAGTTCATTAATTGGATGCAAAACAAAGAGCCCGCCCAACTCAACTGCAACAAGATTAAAACTAAGTAAACATGCTTTTCATAAGCAACATGCATGATGAGTTATAGGCTCATTCAATGGGGCAGGAACTTTCCAGGAGAAATGTGTCCATTTTCAACATGGCTGTTATCATGCTTTAATATAGCCAATACTTTGGGAAAATAGGCCGTGAGGCTAATATCATTGGGATGAGCTAACTAAACCTAAGAGGGATAGAGAGGGGGAAATGGAGAAAGAGACAGGGAGAAAGGCAGCAGCAAGAGCCAGAGACAAAAAGGCAGAAATCATTCCTTTTGGCTTTTAGTTTGGCTAAGAGAAAGGCCATCTGGAAAGGGATGATAGAAAACTATATGAACAGGAAGAGAACAATGAGAGAAGGGATGGTATAAAAGAAAAGGAGGAAGGACAAGAAGGGATGTAGAGAGAGAGAGAGAAGGGGTGGGGGAGAAGAGAGGGAAGAGAGGACAGAGAGAAAGAAAGAGACAGAGAGAGTAAGAGAGAGTGCATTCAAGAAAGATCAGATGAATTTGTCTTCTCTCGCTATGACTGTTTCTTTGAGTTGTTTCAATTGTGTCCAACTCTGTGACACCATTTGGGATTTTCTTGGAAAAGAGACTGCAGTGGTTTGCTATTTCTTATCCAACCTAATGCACAGATGAGGAAACTAAGGCAATTAGGGGGAAAGGCATTAAGGAAAGACTTCTCCCAGTGTTTCAGAAATTTGGGCAATTCACTAGAGAAATACTTTAAAAAAATTAATAATGGTTTCTTTTTCCAAAATACATGCAAAGATAGTTTTCAATATTTACCTTTGAGAAACCTTGTGTTCCAAATTTGTCTCCAACTCCTCCCTTCCGGCTTCCCAAGGGAAGCAATATGATATAAGTTAAACATGTGCAGTTCTTATAATATTTTCATATTTGTCATACTGCACAAGAAAAAATCAGATCAAGAGTGAATAAGAAAAAAGGCAAATAAACAACAATTCTCCAAAGAAAAAAATTATGTTTTGATCCACATTCAGCCTCTATAGTTCTCTCTTTGGATGTAGATGGCATTTTTCTATCTCAAGTCTACTAGAAGTAGACAAATATTTATTAATAACATACAGTTCTTTGTTCCCTCAATAATATTTTATTTCTCCAATTATATATAGTCTTCAATATTCATTTTTGTAACATTGCTGAGTTCCAAAATTTTTTCCTCCCTATTTTATTTCCCCCTCCCCAAGAGAGCAAGCAATCTGAAATGGGTTATACGTGTACAATCATTTTAAACTTATTTTCATAGTTGTCATGTTGTGAAAGAAATCAGAAGAAAAAGGAAAAAAGAATGAAAAAACAAATAAGCAAATAATAAATTGAAAATGCTTTCATTTCTTTGAATCTTTGCTATGATCCTCTTTCAGTCTCCATAGTTCTCTCCCTGGATATGAATAGTATTCTCATTCACAAGTCTACTGGAATTATATCCAATCACTGTATTGCTGAGAAGGGCTAAGTCTATCACAGTTGATCATCACATAATGTTGCAGTTGCTGTCTACAATGTTCTCTTGTTCCTGTTCACTTCACTTAGCATCAGTTTACATAAGTTTTTCCAGGCTTTTCTGAAATCAGCTTTCTCAAATTCTCTTTTTTTTCTAGTAAATTTATTTATTTTTAACATAATAGTAAATTTATATTATTTTAGCACGTGAATCACATTGGGAAAGAAAAATCAGAGCAAAAGGGCAAAACCATGGGGGAGATTAAAACAACAACAACAACATAAAAGAAGTGAACACAGCATGTGCTGATTTACATTCAATTTCCTTAATTCTGTTTCTGGATGTAGATGGCATTTTCGGTCCAAAGTCTATTGAAGTTGCCTTGGATCACTGAACTTCTGAGAAGAACCTAGCCTTTCATAGTTGATCGTCACTCATTCTTGCTGAGTATGCTGTATAAGTTCCGCTTATTTTGCTCAGTGTCAGTTCTTGTAACTCTTTCCAGGACTTTCTATAATCAGCTTGCTCATCATTTTTATAGAACATAATATTCCATTACCTTCATCCACCACAACTTGTTTAATCATTCCCCAAGTGATGAGCATATACTCATATTCCAATTCTTTGTTACCACAAAAAGTTGCTAATCATTCTTTTTTTAAAATTAAAGCTTTTTAATTTTCAAAGATAATTTTTCAACATTAACCCTTGCAAAACCTTGTGATCCAATATCCCCCCTTTCTCCCCACCCTTCCCCTAGTTGGCAAGTAATCCAATACGTTAAACATGGTAGAAATATGTTAAATCCAATATATGCATACATTTATACAATTATCTTGCTGCATTAAAAAAATCAAATCAAACCAGAAAAAATGAGCAAGAAAATAAAAAGCAAGCAAACAACAACAGAAAGAATGAAAAGGTCCACATTCAATTCCCACAGTCCTCTCTCTGGGTGTAGATGGATCTCTTTATTACTGAACAATTGGAGCTGGTTTGAATTATCTCATTGTTGAAGAGAGCCAGAATTGATCATATAATCTTGTTGTTGCTATTTATGATTATGATCTAGTTGTGCTCATTTCCCTCAGCATCAGTTCCTGTAAGTCTCTCCAGTCTCTCTGAAATCATCCTGCTGCTCGTTTCTTATAGAACAATAATATTCCATAACATTCATATGCTACAGTTTATTCAGCCATTCTCCAACTGATGGGCATCCACTCAGTTTCCATTTTCTAGCCACTACAAAGAGGGCTGCCACACCTCCAGTTCTTATTAGTAAGAACCAATATGAGGAGGAACCAAGATGGCAGAGAAGAGACAGAACTTTGCCTGAGCTCTTGCTGGCTTCCCTCAGAATCAACACCAGATGAAGCCTCTGAATGGGTTTTAGAGTGACAGAAGCCACATATATTTAGAGTGTAATAAATTTCCAGAAGGTCTTTTGGAAGGACTTCAGGGGAGACCTGCCTCAAGTGGGCTGGGGGAGAAGGAGACCTAGCCCAAAGCCAGCACAGGCCAGCTGGGTACAGGGAGGGCCTGGACTGGGAATCTCCCAGGAGGCTCTTAGCCAAAATGCAGCAGCATTGGCTGCTCCATACTGGTTCAGAGGCCAGTGGATCAGCAGACCAGCTGTGAGACGTTCCCCACAACTACAGAAGGCAAATAACAAACCCCCAAACTCCAGCACAGCATACAGGACTTTGCCAGGCCTGTGGATCAGCGAACCTCCAGGGCAACTACAGAAGGCTCCCCAGCACAAGAGGTGGGACTTGACCAGGTCCACTTGGTGCAGGTGGAAAAGCCTGTAGCACCATTGGTCTCAGGGCAGTGAGAAGCTCCTATTGCCCCATAGAGGAAGCTCAGGGCAATCTCCCCTGTGCTCTAGGAGCAGACCTCAACCTTTAAAAATGAGGTAAAAAAAGCAAATATACCTCTGACTATAGATAGCTAAAGAGAAGAATCCAAATCCAATGGATACTAAAGGCAAAACACCTCCAGATGAAACCCCAAAGGAAGATATGAACTGCTCTCCAATAAAAAGGGCTCTCTTGGAAGAATTTAAAAAAGATCTTAAAAGAAAGAAGAAAAAAGGAAAAAGGAAATGAGAGCTTTGCAGGAGAATTTGGAAAAGGAAACACAGAAATTTTCTGAAGAAAATAACTCCTTAAAATACAATTAGTGAAAGGGAAAAGAATATACTGAAGGGAAAAAGAACACTTCTTAAAAATAGATTTGGTGAAATGGAAAAAGAAAACAACTCCTAGAAAAACAGAATTGGTGAAATGGGAGAAAAATTCAATGAACAAAATGACTCCTTTTAAAATTCAATTGGACAAATTCGAAAAAAGGTAAAACAAAAAACTAACTGAAGAAAATAATTCACTAAAAACTAGAATTGGACAAATGGAAGTAAATACAATGAGACATCCAGAACCAATGTGAGTATAGCACATGCCCCAAACTCTTATATCACATGCTCAAGTGACTTGTAAGATGATTTCCATGGTTCTGATTTGTAGGCACAGAATATATAAATGTTGATTGTTTGATTTCAGGGAGACAACCTATGGCATCAGTATTGGTGCCCAGAACTGCAACTAGTAATATTGGTGCCAAGAGAATAGTATAAAATGTGTTAGAATGAGTAGCATTAAACATGTCTTCAATTTTTTGAAGGAAGGTGACAGTTTTCTTGGACAATGGAAGGAAGCAGGGCAAGAATGAGCCCTTGATATACGGCTAATACTGAGATAAAGTCATTTTCTTATCTCTTCTTATTTTAAATAAGCTCAGATGTTTCTATCAGTCTCAAGGATTCAAAGAGTAGTCATTACCCATGCTAAATGTTTACACCAGGAGCTGAATCCTCATCTGACCTAAACTTGCCAGAACTTAATCAGTTACTCTCATTCCATTACTCAATGAACAAATTTAACCAGAGTTATTTGCATTGTATAGTCATTCTCTATGGAAGGTTCATCTTCTTTTCCTTCCTTCCTTCCTTCCTTCCTTCCTTCCTTCCTTCCTTCCTTCCTTCCTTCCTTCCTTCCTTCCTTCCTTCCTTCCTTCCTTCTTGTATCCTGGAATACCATATAAAGGGATTTTCAAGCTTGATTGCTGGTACATAAGGCTAAAATATATAGATTCCCATTTCACTGCATATACTCATGAAATGTCACATGTGGCTAGAATTTCTTTGAGATTGCAAATGTTCTTCAAAGAGAAGAATAAACTGGCATTTCTGATTGAAGGCTTGGACTGGATATAGCAAGGTATGAAAAAAACCAACATGAAAATAAGACCTCATGTAAACAGGAGATTATTATTACTTAGATTCCTATAATGTGACCATCATATAGATCTCCAGGGACAATTGCAAGCCCATTTTCACATAATTATGTAAAGAACATGTATTTTATATGAGATGGTGAAATTAAATACCAAATAGTATATTTTGAAAGAACTGTAATGTTTTAAATGAAGAAATGAAAGTGTCTTGAGGCATTTGTAGGACAGAAAATTGAGACGCCAGGTTTATAAAAAGGCTATATTAATTTCAAGGAAAATACAGGATAAAAATGAAATACCTAAAGGGGAAAATGAAAGATCTGCGATAAAAATCAACCTATATGATTCAAGTGATTAAGTCTGACTGCTTAACAACAGGGAGTTTTACAACATGAATCTGGATTTTTGAGAACAGTTCTGTGGCAAGCATTTTTGTCACTCCATGGAAAATGTCTTAATCTACCACATAGTTATCCCCTCCCATTTGGAAGTAGTCCCATTATAGAATTTTGCAGAATTGTACAACCGAAAGAAACCTTAGTGATCATTAGCCAAATATCATTTTTATAGATGAGACAATGTTGACTTGCCTTGACAGTCAAACAGAGAGGGTCTTAACCTTCTTCCATAATATAACCCTTCAAACAATTAAAGGCAATTATTTCAGTTACTCTCAGCTCTTCTCTTCTCCAGGCTAAACACCCTTTATTCCTTTGACCTATCCTTAGATGGTATGATATTGAGTCCCTACAGTATTTTCACTGTGTGCTTTTCCAGATGCATGCATGTACACACACAACAGACACAGACACAGACACACACATGTACACACTCCTACATGTGAACATCAAAAAGACACCGAAGTCTTGTGATAGACAATTTGATGTAGATGTATACCAAGAAACTTTCCCTTGACAACATGCCCTATCATGAAATACATATAAATGCAGTTCATCCCCTATATTAGCTTCCTGGTTTTGTCACCAGATTTATATTTCAATGATAACTTCTCCAAAACACTGAAATTACCTTCACTTTTATACAACACAGCCAGTAAACAAGATTATACCCTCTAGAAAAGGGCATTCAGTTTCTATCTCAGGAGAATGTCCAGGTGTAATTATAGAAACCTATGACTGAGGAAAATCAGAGTCATCTCAATGGAACCATTTTAAATTTGTTGTTTAATAGAAGGGTCAATGATCTCTCCTGTGGTGGCTCCCAGGCCATCCCTCCTACTCTGGAAGATGCATGGTTGGACAACAAATGGCATAAGGTAACATGGATTTGGAAGGAGAGAACCTGGTTTTAAATCTCAGCTCTGATACTCAATTACCACGTCTATCTATCATTTTGGGTACATCACCTATCTTTGTAGACTCTGGCTCATCATCTTAAAAATGAGGCAGCTGGACTAGATTAGAGTTGTCAAACTCAGATGCTGGCTACGAAATTCTGACAGGGCTGGGAACCAGATTGAGATGTAATTGAAAAATGTTTCATGAAATAAATACGCTACAACATGGATGATGTTGACTTGTTTTCTTATTCAATACGTAGCTGCTGCAATCTACTTCTATTTGAGTTTGACGACTGGACTAGAAGGCTCTATGAACCTTCCCAGCTCAAAATGTATATTTTAAAATGGGAACTCCTTTTTTCATGATATGGAAATTGCATATATATATATATATATATATATATATATATACATACACACATTACATGTGCATACATACACATGTATACATGTATACATATATAAATATATATAAATGATGTACGTCTTTACCCAGGAGGAGACTAAGCCTGATGCTTTCTTAGACTAGACCAAGAAAACTATTCATGATTTACAGGTGTTCCACTTCTCATAATGAAGCAACAATCCTGTTCACACATGAAATACCCTAGATTCAATCATGTGAATTATCCTTTCATTAAAATTACTAGTAATAGCTTTATAATTATATTTGCAAAACATATTCAGCAGAGAAATAAACATGCTCTCTACAGTGCATGGCTTCTAGGGGCAATGGATGGGGATATGTTGTTATTTCCACCCCCAAGTGATTTATTTTTAATGAAATGAATTTTCCACTTTGAAAAAAAATAGAAAGGAGACCTAGCACACGCTCTGGAGTGAGACTTCAGATGGCTGGCTCTGCAGGCACTTCCATTTCAGACATATGCTTAAGCCACATACAACTGGGTCCTTGGGATTCGAGAAAAAATGAGTGAAATTTCTACATAAAGGATACACCAAGCTTGACTTCACGCAAGGCTGGAGGTCTCACAGTGGCTGGCAGTCACACTGTCGACTGCAGACTGAGGGCAGCGGGCTGAGCCAGAAGCCCATCTATGGTCTTCCATAGCTAGGGGTGTGAGCATTAAGCTATCGTGGCCATGGTTCTCCATTAATGTTCTCACCTACTTATTGATCAAAGGCAAGGAAAGCTCACCATCAGAAAGGCTCTGGAATAGGGCTAGCTCATTAAGGCCATTTCTTCCTTTGCAGCATGATTTTATTATGAATGTCATGCAGAGGATAAGTCATACTGCACCAGTAGTTTAAGACAGAATGAACATAGCCTCAAGGCCAGTCTAATGGTCAACAAAAAGCTTTCACTATGTCCACCATGGCTACCACATCTCCTCCACTGGACCCCTGAGGATTCCCTGGGCCCAGAGACCCAGAGGTACATTTGGAAACTTCCTAAACTTGCCTTAATTTCAACTCTGATCCACTGAAGTTCCCTCAAGAATCCCTGGGGCAGCTAGATGGCTGAGTGCCTAGAGAACCAACTCTGGAGTCAGGAGGACCCAAGTTCAAATCTGGTTTTAGACACTTAACACTTCCAACTGTGTGACCCTGGGCAAGTCACTTAACCCCAATTGCTTCAGAAAAAAAAAAAAAGAATATAAGCTCTATTTGTATTCCTAGCATGGAGTGCACATAAGTGTTTAGTCATTTTTTTTATTCATACACAAAGTACTTTGTATTTAAGCATACTGGTGTAAATTAATAATTTTTTCATTTTACATCATGCCATGTATATTTGTAGATTATATCTGTACTTGTTGACTTCCAACAGAATGTAAGTTGGCTGAATCTCCTCAGAGGTTGCTTCCAGAAATCATGGCTGAGAACTGTGGGATGTAATGCTATTTGTGTTTCATTGTGGATTTATTTATTATGTATAAATTTCCTGTTCCTAAAGTCACTGAATTCTGTGTCCTGGGCTTGGGGGAACAGGGTTGGACTGTGTGCCCAGCATCTAACCCAGCGCCTGGCCCAGAGCAAGCTCAGAACCCACACTTAACTTGACTGGGAGCGTCATTTGGCCGTTCTCTGCATCAAGGACAGCAGTCCCTGTCTACACCGCCTGCACTGAACTGTCCCAAACCTAACCCCCACCATCACCACCACCACCACAACCCCAACCACGGAGCCTGGTGCAGTCACCTGGGATTCGGAGGAGAGGGACCTGTGTGGACAATCTGACCCAAAGCTCATCACTCCAGCCATAAAGTCACACGGTCTCTCTATTCCCTTCCAGGATTCTGTTTTCCAAGGTTGCTGATGTCCAATCTTTTATGTTATTCCAACCCAACCTATTCAGACAATGAATCCAACTCAATACACCCCACACATGTGTGTATGTGTATATATGTGTATGTATGTAGGATCTATATACTCTATGTCTTTAAGATATATGTCCATATAATGTAATCTATATCTATATCCTATATCTATATCTATATAATCTATATCTATAATATATTATATACTTATATAACATAGATTATATTATAACATAATATAATGTCACAGATATAGATTATATCATGATATATTACACATCTATATTATATATCTATAATATATCTATACATCTGTCTATATAATATAATCTATATCTTTAAGTATATGCCCATATGATATAATCTATATCTACATCCTACATCCTATATATCCTATAATAATCCTTTATTATAGAATAAACCTGTATAATCTATATCTATAATATATTGTATACTTATATAATATAGATTATAATATAATATCATAGATATAAATTATATCTATGATATATTACACATCTACATTATATATGTATATAAAATCTTTATCTGTAGTATATTGTATACCTAGATGATATAGTCTATATCTATGATATAGTATATATTTCTATTATATAATATATCATACTGTATAATATATATACATACATATACCCATATAATATTTATAACATAACTGTATAACTATCTAATATAATCTCTATATATGATAGATTACATATCTTTAGTATATGTTTATATATCAGTAGGAGCTGACTGTAATGTTTCAACCAGGTAGTCCCTTCAAATATTCTGACACTTTGTTCTGTCAGTAGTCCTGAAAGTGAAGCAAAAAAGACAATGGATAGATGCACAAACATGTTAACATATGCTCCAAGCCTCCACTTGCTCCTTCTCAGCTCCTTCCCACACTAAAGCAAAGTCGCGTTCATTTGGATAATTCCTTGAAGCCCTGAACGGTTCACATATCATGTTTCCACCAAGTTTCATTTATATAATTAGTGCTAACATATGGCCCACAATCAGCATCAGAGATTTGGAATCATTTTTAGCATGCCGTTAGGCCTAAAGGGGGATGGATTCAATATGAAGAGAAGGGAATTAGGCATGCAAATTCCATCTACAATAACAAGAGTGTGGCAATGAAAATGTACCCCCAAAAGATTTGATGGCTAATCGCATTGTAAGCAAAAAAGAATTACTTACCTAATATGTAGAAAAACCTAGCCCAAAATGGGACAAAAATTAATAAGACGTTCATCTCATTTTATGCCTTTGGTTACTCTGTGGACTCTAAAAATGACCCCATTTGGGTCGCCCATTGACACAAACCGACAAGGACATTTTTTCTGTAGATTTCCTGTGTGAGCTTGGCTAAGGCATTTTCATTCTTTGGGCCTCAGCTTTTCCATATGTAAAGTAAGAGGTCTGGAGCAAATGGTCTCTAAGGTATTTTCTGGGTCCAAATCTATGAACCGATAATCGATCTGGAGTGTGTTGTATGGAAAGAGCAGAAGAGTGCCTATCTAGGAGAAAATAGGTAGAGGGCAATTGTCTTCCTCTTTTTCTAGGATGATTATTGTTGTTCAGTTCAATTGTGTCCCACTGTGTGGACTGTGCTGTTCATGGGGTTTTCTTGGCAAAGATCCTGGAATATTTTGCTGTTTCCTGCTCCAGGTAATTACAGGTTAAGTTTTTTCCTGGCTCACTGGGATACTAAGTGTCTGAGTCAGGATTTGAACTCCTGAATCCAGGTCATGTTCTATGCATCATGGCACCACCTAGCTGTCTCTCGTGTTGCTATTATTGAGAGACATTATAGGACAGTGGATTGAAAATTGAGCTAGAAATCAGTAGATTTAGGTTTAATTCTTACCTCTGAAATTTAATTGCTGTGTGACCCTATGCAAATCACATAATCTCTCTGTTCTACAAGTAACTCCTCAGGACTTCTCTACTAAGTCACAGAGAAATCAAATTAAAGGTGGTGGAAGAAAGTTTCCTCATCCCTACACTGGAATTACTTGCACGGATGAAACCATAGATCCTTCATGGATTTGCACAATGATATTAATGGTTATTCTGGGAGATGGAAAAAACATTTCCCTCTAAATTATATATATATATATATATTTTTTTTTTAAATCACTTGAAAAGAAATGTGCTTAATAACATGGCAGCTGGAGGATGCCAGATGGTATCAATATCTCCAAAAGTATCTTCACTATTACAAATCAATACCTTGCTCTTATGATTTTCTTAGGGTCTTTAGAGAGATTTCCACTGTTACACATATTATATTCTTGTCTGAATAAAAAGAACTTTTTGCTACATTAGCGTAGAGAACACTTTTACTACACAAAAAAAATGATATGTGGTATCTCCGGTTTCCAAAAGAAATATGCATTTTGAAGGCTAGTAATTATCAGATTGCATAGAGCATTCTTACTTCTATGCAATGAAATGATGAAGTAGAAACTGAAAGAGCCTAATTATTCTACTATGCCTGTGACATTTTCCCTATCCAATCTCAGAATCCTGAGCTTCCTTCTAAGTCATCTGTAGCTATTGCATCCTATGGAATGTTTTTCCTGATTCTCTCAGATTTTTTTTTTTTGTTTTATTTTTTTATTTGATGATTTCACTTTTTGACTTCTACAATTCTTTTTTTCATTGTTTTATATTGCTGTCAGTTCCCAATTATAACTCTATTCCATAGACCCTTGCTCCACAGAATTCTCCCTGTGATAGCCTAATTAAGCCACCAGGTTTTTTTTTTTTTAGTGAATTATTATGAATTAATACTATCCATACCTAGCACAATTCCTGGTACATAGTAGGAATTTAATTCCTATTAATAGTAGGCTTGTTAATTGATTGAATCAACTTATTAAACTTGGCAGATAGATGATGCAGCAGATAGCATACTGGGACTAGAGACAATAAGATGCAGGTTCAAATGGACCAATTATAATATCTTCAGTCTTTGTTTCCTCCTCTGCAAAATAAGGATAATAATAGGGTTTTATAAATATCAAATCAAATAATATCATCTATCTGCAAAGCTGTCTTTAAAAGCACTATTCGAATGCTGGTTACTGTTATTAGTAATACTTATGATCATATTTAAATTGATTTTAATGTATAAAATGTAACTCTGCATTCCCTCACCATAGGTTTTCATCAAGATATTTTTGCTCAATTAAAAAAGCAATTCTTTAGTGGAGGTTTAATATTAAAGTGACAATAAATCATTTAAAAATTGAAATCTGCTAGGGTTCTTTCTAGCATAGAAGGCGGTACCCAAGATGAACCTGGAAGAAGCTTAGCATTCTAAGACTGACTACAAAGAATCTGTTACAGCAAGCTTAGATCCCTTCAGTTTTTATGGCATCATCTCACAGAAAAGGAATATGACTTTATCCACCATCTCATAATTACTTGCCTTCAAATGAAGCCGGTACTATTGACTCTAATGAGAAGCCTACATTCTATGCCTCTGCAGTAGAGGAGGAAATGTAATCTCAGTACTTCAAAACATGGACTCCCACCCAACCCCTCCACATGTCAGCAGTTGTATTATATCATCCAATGGTGGAGAAAATGCACGACGGCAAAAAGCTACCATAAATTCAGTAAAGCTTTTAAATGAATTTGTATTTTATTAATCATAATAGCATCTATATACATTTGAAAAATAGCATGCATATGAGTGATACATTATTTATCAGGTACAAGAGATGAATTTGGTTATTTATGGCTTCGTGGACCCTTTGAAGAAACCTTGTGTACCCTCCTACCTCCCACCTTTGCTTCCAAGTTGAAAACTACAGATAGAGTCAAAGCAAAAAACCACTGGAGTGGAAATTAGAAGACTTGAATAGCCACTGAAAATTCAGCTTTTCAAGGCTCAGGTTCTTCAAATCTAGAATGAGAAGGCTGGCCTTAGAGATCTTTTCCGGTTTTTAATCTATGGCCATAGCTTTGCCCACCTTCCATTTCCTCATAAGTAAAATGAAAGGATCAGGCTGGATGACCTCCAATGTACCTGGCTGCTCTGAATTATGCTACTGAGAAGGAAGAGAAGGGGAATGGAGTTAAAAGACCCTGTAGCGGTGATGACCATCAAATGAACTCAGCCTACAGCAGCATATTAACAGAGAAATATGGAATAAGTGGCTGAATGATGCAAATTTATTTTTGTATAAATAGAAGGAATCATGATTGTAATACAGGACTAAATCTTTGTCATCAACAACTATGAAAGGGATTCTCTTAAGGAGTTGAAGAACAATGTAGATTATTCAAGGAAGCCAGGAAGGTAGTATATCTTACCACTGCAGATGGTAAAATTTTAGCTCCTACCAAATACCTAGCCAGATAAGACCTGATAGTTACAATTCTACACCAAAAGCTCACTTTCATGGACTGACAGATCAATTCTGTAAAACAGACCTCAAAATATCCTAAAGAACTCAACCAAGAAATTGTTCTGAAACCACCAGATCATTATCACAGACCGAGCTCTTGCCCACATTTACTCAAACCTAACACTGATTTATAAAAACTTAGCCATGTTTTTGACAGATGCTATCATCCCCAACACTCAAAATCTTCAAGTTATATCAAACAGCAAGCTGAGGAGACAAAATCACATGGAAACAATTCAGCCATCTCTCTTGCCCTTTCTGCAACTGTTCTAAGCATACTTTCACTAAATCTACAGGAGACCGTTTATCCTCCACCTTAGACATTTATTCAAGTACAAAACCCAGATATTTTATCAATTCATGCAAAAGTTTATAGAACACGGCATAAAGGAATAACAGCAACAAGACAGTGATTTGTCTCAAATTAAGCACAGTGCTTTGTTGGGGTACAAAGCAAGGTAAATGAGTTCCTGTCCTTAAGGAACTCACAGTTAATGGAAAGATAACCTGCAAATAACTATAAAGGGCAAATTGTAAATAATTAACAGAAGGAATGTCCTAAAGTGAAGAGAGATCATAAAGGTTTCTTGTAGAAGATGGTATTTTACCAGGGATTAATAAAAAAATCATATAATAAAGAAATACAAAGATAACTGCAAAAAGATGGAGATTTTCCTCAAGAATTGATACAGAATCTCAGAGCACTCAGATGAATAGGTCAAAAGCCTGCATAACAATTTTTAGAACAAGTAGAACTCACTTTCTGGAGCAAGAGTTAAAATTCATAACAGGTACATATCACTAAACTTATTGGAATCATCTGAAAGTGGCTTATCCACATATGAAATTCACCAAGTGGCTAAAATCCAAGAAGAGAATCCAAAGACTCTGCGAGGAGACACCCGTGTGAACTCAAGCAACAATATTCCAGTAAAGAAATGTCAAACTGAGTTATATAGATTTATTGAAAAGGAAAGATTTATGATAGAAGTTCAGGTTCTGGTCATGACCATAAAAAAGCTACAGAAAAGTTATCCTTAAGAAACCAAAACATAAGTATCAATGTAAATTATGCAATGAAATGGTAGAAACTATTATTCATTACTGAAGGATATAAAAATTTGGCACCTCCCAAAAAACCTAGTAAGACATGACATGGAAGGTTGAATTAAATTCAGGATCTCTCATAGACTGACAGAAGACAGACTACCAACACTGACTTCAAAATATCTTGGAGAACCCAACCAATAAAATATCATGGAACTGGACCAGAGCTATTGCCCACAATGACTAGAAAACAATATTGAGGTATTAAACTTAACCAACAATTTTTGGAAAATTACATTTAATGACAAATAATCTCCAAGCTGCAAGGATTCAAAAGCTTTCAGAATGTAGAGATATAACAGAGGAGATCAAAATCATGTGGGAACATGACATGTTCATCCTATTGATCATATGTCATAATATCATAAATATCAGCCTGTTTGTTGTTGGAGCTATTCTGAGAATGATTTTCATAAGGTTGTAAAGAGCTTATGCCCTTAAAGAATGAAATTATTAATAAATTAGAGGAACACAGGATAGTTTACCTCTCAGACCTGTGGAAGGGGAAGGTCTTTATGACCAAAGCAGAACTAGAGATCATTACTGATCACAAAAGAAAATTTCGATTATACCAAACTGAAAAGTTTTTGTACAAACAAAACTAATAGACAAGATTAGAAGGGAAGCAATAAACTGGGAAAATATTTTTACAGTCAAAGGTTCTGATAAAGGCCTCATTTCCAAAATATATAGAGAATTAACTCTAATTTATAAAAAATCAAGCCATTCTCCAATTGAAAAATGGTCAAAGGATATGAACAGACAATTCTCAGATGAAGAAATTGAAACTATTTCTAGTCATATGAAAAGATGCTCCAAGTCATTATTAATCAGAGAAATGCAAATTAAGACAACTCTAAGATACCACTACACACCTGTCAGATTGGCTAAGATGACAGGAAAAAATAATGATGATTGTTGGAGGGGATGCGGGAAAACTGGGACATTGATGCATTGTTGGTGGAGTTGTGAACGAATCCAACCATTTTGGAGAGTAGTTTGGAACTATGCTCAAAAAGTTATCAAACTGTGCATACCCTTTGATCCAGCAGTGTTACTACTGGGATTATATCCCAAAGAGATTATAAAGAAGGGAAAGGGACCTGTATGTGCACGAATGTTTGTGGCAGCCCTTTTTGTAGTGGCTAGAAACTGGAAACTGAATGGATGTCCATCAGTTGGAGAATGGCTGAATAAATTGTGGTATATGAAAATTATGGAATATTACTGTTCTGTAAGAAATGACCAACAGGATGATTTCAGAAAGGCCTGGAGAGACTTACACGAACTGATGCTGAGTGAAATGAGCAGGACCAGGAGATCATTATATACTTCAACAACAATACTAGATGATGACCAGTTCTGATGGATCAGGCCATCCTCAGCAACGAGATCAACCAAATCATTTCTAATGGAGCAGTAATGAACTGAACTAGCTATGCCCAGAAAAAGAACTCTGGGAGATGACTAAAAACCATTACATTGAATTCCCAATCCCTATATTTATGCACACCTGCATTTTTGATTTCCTTCACAAGCTAATTGTACAATATTTCAGAGTCTGATTCTTTTTGTACAGCAAAATAACGTTTTGGTCATGTATACTTATTGTGTATCTAATTTATATTTTTAATATATTTAACATCTACTGGTCATCCTGCCATCTAGGGGAGGGGGTGGGGGGGGTAAGAGGTGAAAAATTGGAACAAGAGGTTTGGCAATTGTTAATGTTGTAAAGTTACCCATGCATATATCCTGTAAATAAAAGGCTATTAAATTAAAAAAAAAAGAGCTTATGCCTTGAGGCATTTAAACACAATAGTATTTTATTCACTTGTGCAATAGTCCACAAAATATTAAATATTAAAGAATTGGAGCCACAAAATAACTTGTCCTAAGATCACTATTGACTGAACTCCATCAAACAAGATGAGAGGAATGATTTTAATGAATTGTAACAGCAATAATAACAATTATGATAACTACCATTTATATATCGCTTGTTAAGAATTTGATATATGAAATAAGCAGGACCAGGAGATCATTATATACTTCAACAACAATACTATATAATGATCAATTCTGATGGACCTGGCCATCTTCAGAAATGAGATAAACCAAATCTGTTCCAATGGAGCAGTAATGAACTAAACCAGCTATGCCCAGAGAAAGAACTCTTGGAGATGACCAAGAACCATTATATCGAATTTCCAATCCTTCTATTTTTGCCCACCTGCATTTTTGATTTCCTTCAGGCTAATTGTACAATACTTCAGAGTCTGATTCTTTTTGTACAGCAAAATAACTGTTTGGACCTGTATAATTATTTTGTATTTAATTTATACTTTAATATATTTAACATGTATTGATCATCCTGCCATCTAGGGGAGGGGGTGGCGGGAAGGAGGGGAAAAATTGGAACAAAAGGTTTGGCAATTGTCAATGCTGTAAAATTACCCATGCATATAACTTGTAAATAAAAAACTATTAAAAATTTAAAAATAAATAAATAAAGAAAGAACTTAAAAAAGAAAAGAATTTGATATACATCACCTCACTGGCTGGAGAGGCACATTTGATTATTCTGTGTCTCCCATTTAAAAGTCATGAATTAACTTTCCATCACCTGGTTGATCATGGGATCACACATTTATGAATAGGAAGGAAACTTGAAGGTTATTTATGCCAATATTCTATTTTTGGCAGGTGAAAAAAGTGAGACCCACAGAAGAGAAATGATGGGCCCAAATTACAAAGGTAGGAAGTGGCAAAGTCAGAATTTGGACCTGGATCCTCTGACTCCAAATTTAGCTCACTTTCTATTTTATTGTATCATCCCCATCCAATGGGAGTTCTAGAGGTCTCTCTACAAAAGGCACTCTGTGATATAAAGCTTCCCCCTGCCCCATCTCTTTGAATTTGCCCAACTCTGCTATTTCCTGCCTTTTTGGTCAGGGATCTCCAAAAGATGGCTCTAAGATAGAGCTATTAGGTACTCTGGGAGTGTCTGGCAATAGTATCTCACGTTCCCTGGTACACAAATGCATTAACCATGGAATAGAGAGTTTTCAGCCTAGCCTTGGCAGATGGGTGGAACTAGGGATTGGATTGGCTAGAGCAATCTGGAGGACATGTTGACACTATATCAACTGGCAGTGACATTAGATGAGAAGTATCTGCCAAAGAATGATTAGCCAGTTGGTCCTTGTTATCCTCAGGAAGGAAAGTGAGACATTTCCTTTGGGCTTCTGTCACTCATGCTTATCTTTGCTTTCTTCAGCTAGAAGAAACTAGAATTTGTCTCTTAAGAAGTCTCTCCCATGCAATCATATTCTGTAATTAAATTAAGGGATGGGCCGTATTCTCTTAGAGACAATGGTGAGAGCAGTCAAAGGTTCTGAGAGGAGATTAATTTTGATTCACCGAGCAGCTTTCACAATGTTAGAAATGCTTTTTTTCTAGTCTCTTCAAAGCTCTTTACAGCTACTTGATCCAAAAAGTGCCCCTTTCCTTTGGAATTTTGGCAGGACACACCCTCCACACTATACAATGTTTAATTATCTGGGGGCTATTCTCTAGTACACTTAATTACAGGTCAGTATTGTGACTATATAAATCATAAAAAATGAGAGGAAATGATATAAAACTACTTCATTAATGTAATTTATAGTTATCTGTACTAATCCCAAGGAAGAATGGTACTGGCCTATAATTAATGATTTTCTTAATGCCAAAAATCATATTTTTCTGCCTGGCTTTAACAGCACATGTCATGGTAATTATGGTTAATTCTTTATTATTCTGGGGCTGATTTAATGTGTAGTTTTCGGATTATCTATGCTGACTTTTTCTTTCCTTCTTCTTCTTTTGGCCTTCTTATTCATCAATCTTTATGCCAGAAGGTAAAGGAGAGGGTAAAAGAGAGAAAGTTAGTTAATTTTCTGTGCATCTGAGATCATGCAAAGACTCTAAAAGTCCTAAGGGCACAGATTTAAAGATTAAGAGGACTTTAGAAGGTAGCTAGTTCAATCTTCCCATTTTACAGATGAGGAAACAGAGCCATAAGGTTAAGTACAAGATTTTACAACTAGTCACCAACTAGAGACCAAAACCCATTTTTCTTATTAACAGGCCATTGTTCTTTCCATTTCACCATTGGTATTAACTTCATTATCTCTTATAAATCAGCAATTCTGAGGAGGCATAAAATCATTTTATCAAAATGGACATTCCTAGGTACAAGTTGAAAGTCCAGCTGATATAGATCAGCAAATCAATTGTACTCAATTCAATTTCACTCAACATTTCAATTCAACAAGGTTTTATTAAATTAAATCTCCAGCATGTGTCACATTTGGCCCCTATTCTCAATGACCTTGCGTGCTTCTGAAGAGCGGAGGGAATGGCCACAGACGACTGTAGAGTCAGAGCTGGAAGAAACTCTCAATGTTACTTCTGCCAAGATTTTACACCTAAGGAAACTGAGGACTAAAGAGATTAAGGGTGTTTCTTGGACTGATGATGAATAATATGAGATACACCAAAGTAAATACAAATCAATTAGTGGCGGGGCAGGTGGAGAAGCAGGAAAGGCCAGTTGGAAGAAGTAACTTTGGAAGGAACTTTGAATGGAGCTCCTGAATCTAAGAAATAAAAGGGATCCTTTTACTCCTATTTGATTGCAACAATAACAACAATTTCCTAGCCCAGATCCACAGCAGGGAAAACACTTGGCTGCTCTACTATGGCCCCTTCTCATCCCACTGGGATGGGAGAGTAGAGGGAGGAGGGGGCACATCTAGGATGCAGCAATGTTTGGGCTGCTGGGGCTGTAGCTGTGTCAATGTTTTCCAAAACAAGTGTTTTTATCACGTCTGGTCTTGGATGTTTGTGATCCGTGGCAAGTCCCTTAACTTTATGTTCCTCAGTTTCCTTGTCTGTAAAATGAGCTGGAGAACCACTCCAGTATCTCTACTAAGAAAAACCCAAATGAGATTACCATGAACTGAAAAAAAATTGACTGAACAACTATAATAACAGGTCAGGATTAGGGTGGGGTGGCGCGCTATAAACCCCAACAATGAAAGAAGTATATGGATCACAGCAGGGGACCACCTGGTGGCTAAGAGTACTTCCATAAACCTTAGTCTGTCCCTCCCTTCCACCTCCCAAAATGAATGTGTGATTTTAAAGTAGGTAAGTCAGAAAGCAGACCTTGTTCGGGGGGAATTCCCTTCTATAGCAAGCATTGTGGTAGTGAGACTCCAGAACAGTCTCAGAATCCCGTAAGATTAATTTTTTCAATTTAATATTCTCCTGCTGTGTCACAAAACTAAATTCATCTCTCCCAAGAAAGCTCGTCACTGGCTAAAATAAGAATGGGCAAGAAACAATGTTAATACAACTCTCATCGCTCCACCAACTGAGACGTGTCGAGTTAGCAGACAGCAGGCCATGTTTTTACAATTCAGTTTTGATTGTGTCATATTACAGTAATAAGGCAGGAAAGTGGCAAACAAACACTCCAATGTTTTATCTCAACAAGATTCCCTCATTTTCCTGGGCCAAATGAGAATGCTCACAGATTTCCAGACGCAAGTCCTATACTAACATATGGCACACCATTAGATGTCTTAGGATCTCAAAATTCAGTGCAAACATCATTTGCCAAAGTTGTCTCTTCCATTTCTACCTATAGCCCTCTGAACATACAGCTGTAACAGCGCAGATTTCTGCCTGCTCCTTTCTGTTGACAAAGAATACAACAACAACAACAACTATTTATTCAACCTAAGAGGGGCAAACAAGAAAGGGAATTGGATGGCTGGGGAGTATAGAGCCCAGGCTTGGACTACACAGGGATGGACCTCAGATACAGTCCTGGCTTTCCCTTTTACCTTTTCTGTTTGTTTGTTTATTTTATGGGGGTGGAGGAGAGGGGAGGAGCCCAAGGTAGGGGATAAGAAGGAAATGTGCCTTTCCTTAGCTTAAGTTAAAACAGAATTCAATTCTGTTCCTTTTTTTTTTTTAATCATTGAAGCCTAGCAGTGATATATAAGTATTCCATGAAATAATCCCTTTGTTCTAGCCCCAAATTTAACAAAGCAGTTCAACTCCTGTTCAAACCAGTAACAAAGAAGGAAAGTATCATGTAGCTGGAATGAACCTGATCCAGTCCATTACTGTGCTTTATGAGGAAAATGACAACTCATTAATAAGCAGCCACCTTTCCCAACTGCCCACCTTTGGCAAACAGAAGCTAATGGAATTGCCATCCAGAAGGAAGGTAGACTAATATTATAAGACTGCACAGAACGCTTCGTTAAGCACTTTAGGTCTAGAAGGTGCCTTTTAGAAACACAAACTCTTTCTGCCATATGCCCGCTAGGTTTCTCTATTCCAAAATATCGTTAGCTTTTAAGTGTCGTCATTTGCTTTTGGACGCATAATAAATCTTATTGCAGCGTCGTTCTATGCTTTAGGATGACTCTTTCAGAAAGCCTTTCCAGCACGAAAATCGCCGGGTATCTGAAGCCCAGAAATGGGAGCCCCCCAGAAATGGGAGCCCCCCAGAGGGACCCCGCCGCACTTGGCTCGGGCGGTTTGAGGAGGCAGGTTTGGTGTCTCCATCGAAACGGACCCGCGGTCCAGAGCAGATCAGGAAGCTTCCTGTGTTAGCTCTCCAGTAAATGATGGGTTCCACTACTGCCAAACACAGCCACATCGCAACGGCAACACGGAAAAATGACAAGCTTCGCTGAGAAAGGCACAGAGGGGCAACAAAGATGCTCTGTCGACTTCCATACAAGGCCCGGGCAAGAACCAAATCCAACTTAATCAAAATAATAAAAGTTCATAGCCTATGATATGATCCCTGGGCAAGTACGCAGCCAAGAAAAAAGAGAGTAATTTGAATTTTCCAAGTTGTAAAAAATGAAATATAATCGAGGGGGTACACTTACCAGGAAGACTTGCCAAATAATCTCCGTTATATTAACTCATCCACGGAGCGCATCTTCTATAACTTTCCCAGCTGCACAGCTGGTGTCAGCAGTGTCTGGCAGGGGCAGAAAAACAACCACAGGAACAACATCAAAGCGAGGAACTGGAGTTTTTTACTCTAGGAAGAACTGCTGCTTCATCTCCCCTCTCTTTGGAGAGGAAGGGGTTGCAGAGAAGAGTCCCCGTGCAGACAAAAACTCCAACAATGCCTTTTGGCAGAATCACAACTGAGAAAAGCTGGATTATTTATCATTGCACTCTTCAAAGAGAACATCCCAGGGAAGCGGTGGGGAGCCTCCCAAACAAAATACTAAGTTTCCCTTGAGGAAGATTCTATAGATATTAATGATGGGTCCTATTCTCTCCTTAGTGCACATACTTGTGTCCCATTTTGCTTCTCAGCTCACTTGCAGAATTACATCTATTTGTAAAGAGATCTAAAGTTTGCAATAACCAATATGATCCTTTGGTCTTTAATTCAGAGTTAATTTCTTCTCCCTTAAGAGAAGATTCATTTTAATCCTCTTGTAACCTATGAGATGAAGATAAAGCAAGTATGACACAATGAGTATAAAAGCCTCTTACCATTGAATTTTTTTTTTGCTTTCTACTTTTTAAAAAATCTCTCTAGTCAATTATAAGAGAAGGCATTAAAAATGCAATTATATCAAGAGTGGTATTTACAGCCTTCCTTCCAGGGTTTTCACACCTGGGAATTGTGGAGTAGCAGACTCTTGGAAAGGGCTCAAGTCAGAGAAGTGTGAAGGCTGCTCTGGGAAAATGAACCTCCCTATTCATGGTTGTCACTCTCAGACCTCACTGGCCCTTATCTGAAGCAGAAATCTGAGCTGAGGAAGCGAATGTGCAGTTCAAGAACATGGCTTCTGAAATCTGGAGCTACCTGGGAAAGTATTGATGACATAAGTCTGTAAGCTCCACGAGATTTTAATTAAATAATGTTGGAAATACAAGTAAACAATACTAAAGGAAACTAAACTTTGAATGTGTTCAATAGGACATCTAGAGCAACCTTGTAAAGATGGAGGAATGTTTATTCTTAATAACCTCTTTTTCTCATCTCTTTACTAAGGATTTAAAAAAGACTCATAGTCATTTAAAAAAAACAAATAATTTTCCTTCTGAATATAATAATAGATATTTGACTCCATTTCTTTAAATTGGAAATAAGAGAAAGTCCTTTCTTTCTCCTCTCTGCCTCTGACTGCCTCTCTTGATGTCTCTGTGTCTATTGCTCTGTCTTTGTCTCTATGTGTCTCTCTCTGTTCTAGTCTTTCTGTCTCTCTCTCTTCCTCTATGTCTCTCTTTCTACCTAAGATAAAAGATCACCTCCTATTTGCTGGAATGACTCCCATTAAATGTCAAATAATGCCATTATTTTGAGAAGTAGCATCAATATACCTCACCTCTCACAACCCCAGCTTCCTACTCTGCAGAATTAGGATTTTGTGTCATGTCACCTTTAGATCTGTGACCCAAAATTTGCTGCATGATCGAGGCTTCAGGCTACTCTTCCTACCAGGTCATATAGACAGGCTGTAATCTGTGTTCAAGGGGGATTTTCTACGATGAAGAAATTATATTTCTATAGAGAGAGTAAATATGTGTGAATACATATACCACACACATGTTTTTATTAATAATAGTTAAGATTTACATGGTATTAGTTTGAAATGAAATTTAAACTCAGGGATCAGCAAGCAATGGCCCAATTGTAGATCAAATCTGACTTTTCATCTTTTTTTTTATTTTTAAAAGGTAAAAACCATTCTTGGTCAACAAATATCCATTAAGCACCTACTATGTGCTAGCACTGTGCTAAGCTCTGGTGATACAGAAAGAGGCAAAAGACAGTCCCTGTCTCCAAAGAACTCACAATTACAATCATTCTTAGCTCGTGGGGCTGTACAAAACCAGGTAGCAGCTAGAGTTGACTTTTGGATTATACTGAGCCAACTCCAGTATTTCATTTGAACCTCAAAACAGCTGTAGGAAGTAGCCTGTATTATTATCCCAATTTCAAAGCTGAGGAAATTGTGATAGAGAGATTATGTGATTTGCCCAGGGTCATATGCTATTAGGACAGTTTCACAGTAGATGGAATAGAGGTGGGAGTTTTCAAGTCATCTTTCTGAGTACCAATTTGACCACAAATAGATATTTTGTGACTCTGGGCAAGTCACTTAACTCCAATTGCCTCACCACTATCCCCCCCCACCAAAAAAATCTTACTGATAGACATGGCTCATGACCTTGTGATCTAACCCCCATTTCCTCAAACTGGAGGGTGCCTTCAAGACCACATCTCATTTTGCAGATGGGAAAACTAAGGTGGGAAAAGGGAAATCAGTTGGTCCAAAGTTACACAGATAGCGAGGAGCAAAGCTGGGTTTTAAACCCAAATCCTCTGTCATCAGGTTAATTCTTTCAGTCTGACCCTAGACCAGTGCTGTCTTTACACCTTGGAATTCCTCATATATACTATTATAGAAAGACAATAAATTGTGATTCAATTCCACTTGAAGTTTTGATTCTTTTTAAATGAATTAGCCATAGACTCATAGTCATTTTTTTAAAAAGCTCTTTTTATTAACAAATAATTCTCCTTCTGAATATAATAATAGATCTTTGACTCCATTTCTTTGCATAAAATAGGAAGTTGAGCCTTGTGGATGCTTTGTCCAAATGCACAGAAAACTGTGAGATGAATGGCTGTGGCTTGTAAAGCCACTGGGGTGATATAAATATTCAAAACTATGAAAAGATTAGAAGCAGTAAAAATGTCATCTTTAAGCCACTCTGACCTTCTTAGTGTGTTATTTAAATATAATAGCCACAGAGTCATAGAAAATTAGCACCAGAAAGAACCTTGGAGATCATCTAGGCCAGCCCTCTCATTTTACAGGTGAGAGAAATGGGAAAAGGCCCCAATATGCCGCATATAAATGAGTGCTATCAAAATGGCAGCAGGTCAGAATCTGCTTAGTGCCCCAATGGCTCACCAAGGACCAGGGAGGTTCTGGAGATTACTCTCAATTGAAAACTTTGGACACTGCACCTCTACCTTAATATCTCTCCCAAACGAACTCCCAGGAGTCCGTCCTTTATTTGTCATAGGTCAGGAGGAAAGGCTAATTAACTGTTCCCAAACGTAGAGCTGGGAAGGAGTCAGAATGGGACCCAGCTTCTTCAATGCATCTGAATTTGGAGTGGAGGCCCGGTGGAATGAGATCAAATTCAGAATCTGAGGATCTAAATTTTATTTCTGACTGTCATTAATTACTTGGGTAACTCATGGACATCACTTACCTGAAAGGGGGCTTTGTTTCCTCATCTGAAAAATGAAGGAGGTGGATTCATTCTGAGCTTTATTGATCTCCTTTGTTAATTGTTTCAGTCATGTTCAACACATCTTTTCAAAGCTCAGTCCTTTGATCCTATAAACCTGGGATCTCATCAGTGAAGGAGAACCTCAGCCCTCAGATCTCTTAAAGTTTTTTTCTGCTGGGAAGGGACAAAGGTGTCCGGGGTCATTAGCAGCGGATTCTTAGTGTGTTCTCTCAGGATACACGGACTGGGGACAGCCAGTGGGGATACAGTGGGTAGTCTGGTGGATTTGGAATCAGGAAGACGTGAGTTCAAACCTTGACTCAGAAAAGTCACTTCACTTCTGTCTGTCTCAATTTCTTCATTTGTAAAATGAACACTAATAACAGCATCTATCTTCCAGTGATATTGTGATGAAGAAATAAAATAGTACATAAAATACTTTGAAAAACCTAAAGCACTATAGAAAGGCTAGTTATTACTATTTGTTATTAAAAATAAATTGATTAAAATGAAATGATTATTAATAGCAATCATCAAAATAATGTAACCATTAAATAAGCTCAATTAATTTTAATATTAAATATTAATTAAAATGAAATTTCTTGCTATATTGTTATTTCAGCAAAGCTTTATCAAATATTGTATCAGTCAAGGTATTCCCATCAGGTATCCTAGAATGCAGGAAAATGAGAACAAGGGGAAATCATTAACCAACATAAAACTATTTGATTTCACAAAAGCCATGCCCTTCACCTGGGCTAGAGCAAAACTGACATGATTTAGGAGAGAAGTGACCAGGAGAGCCACATCAGCATCATCTGGAAGCACACCCCATCATCCTTCACAATATTTGACCTCCCCGCTTCCTCTTGCCCAGATCATCAGAGACCCCCCTTCCCATGCCAACTCTCAAAAGCAGCTAATCTTAAAGCAATGACCTGCTTGGTTTTTTCTATATTATTTTTATTATTATATCTTTTTATTTACAAAACATATACATGGGTGATTTTTTCAGCATTGACCCTGGCCAAACCTTCTGTTCCAAATTTTCCCCTCCTTCCCCCACCCCCTCAGTTTTTTTTCTATAAATACATTTTTATTAACATCTTTTGTTTTTATATAACCTACATTTCTCAAAAGAAACCTTTTCTTCTCCCTTCCTAGAGAGTAAAACTAATCAGCATGGCAGCATTCCATATCTTGACCTATATAAAGAAGCAGAGGAGTTGCTGGGGATGCTTTTGATCCCAGTATTCATCTGGTCTAGAGGCAAACATAGCCTGTAGGCTCCTGCTACTGGCCAATGAGTGAAACCCCAACCAGATTAAAATATGGTTCCTATTTTATTTTAATGTCCTGATATATTAATGAAAGAAGAACATATAAAATGTGGTTTTCTAAGTGAATATACAGTCCTTCTATATGCTTAGGATCCCCATTTCTGGTTGAGTTTGACAGCAGTGGTCAACCCATTCCTTTGAAATAATCTCCTCTATAACACACCCAACAAGTGGGCATTAGTCTCTATTTGAAGATTGTCAATGAGGGAGAACAATAACTTCCCAAAGCAGCCCATTTGACTTTTGATAGCTCTCATTGCTGGCAATTCCCCCTCTCATCAAATATATATTCACTATCTTCCAGGCACTGTGCTAATTTCTACCCATTGTTTTAGCATTTAACCTTTAGGGTAAAACAAACTGAGTCTGAATTCTCCTGAACATGATAGCTCTTTAAATACTTAAAATGTTTTCATATCTCCCCTTAATCTTCTCCAGACTAAACAACCCCAGTTCTTCCAATGGATCCTCATGGGAGATGAACTCAAACCCTTTCCCCATTCTCATTCCTTGAGTCTGAACAGTGTCCTGCTTAGGATTGAATTTTCTAAAATGTACAGCCTAGAAGTAATACTCCAGACATGTTCTTTCCAGGGCTACCATCTGCTTATTCCTAAGCACTTTATTATGACTCTGACTATAATCTAAGATCACATTCCTTGTTTCAATTCATTTTACTCCCATATCTCACTGTTGATTTATATTGAATCTTAAATCTGCTAAAATCCCAAGGATCTCTTTTTTCTTCAAACTGCAATCCAAACAAATCTTCCCAGTTTTGGATTTGTAAAGGTGAACTTTTGAATCCCTTTAGAACATATTTAAGCAGCTAGGCAGGGGTCCTCAAACTTTTTAAATAGGGGGCCAGTTCACTGTCCCTCAGACTGTTGGAGGGCCGGACTATAGTAAAAACAAAAACTTTGTTTTGTGTGCCTTTAAATAAAGAAACTTCATAGCCCCGGGTGAGGGGGATAACAGTCCTCAGCTGCTGCATCTGGCCCGCGGGCTGTAGTTTGAGGACCTCTGAGCTAGATGGTGCAGTGGATAGAGTGCTGAACCTGGAGTCTGGAAGACTAATCTTCCTGCTCTCAAATTCTGCCAGCTGAGATACCTTGGACAAATCCCTACATCCTATTTGCCTCAGTTTCCTCATCTATAAAATGAGCTAGAGAAGGAAATGGCTGACCACGCCAGTATCTTTGCCAAGAAAACCCCAAATGGGTCATGAAGAGTAAGACATGACTGAAATGTCTGAACAGTAGCAAGATATCATATTGATTCATACTGACTTTATCATATTATATTTGACTCAGTATTTTAGCTTGTCAAGAACTTTTTGAACCACGATTCTGTTACAGAGTGAATTAGGTAGCCCTCTGAGCTTTGTGTCATTTTTATATTTGGTAAGAATATCATCTATGTGTATCATCCAAGTCTTTTAGAAAAATATTAAACATATCAGGGTGAGACAGATTCCTGGGGCACTCCACTGGAGACTTTTTTAGTTGACAATGAAAAATCAATGATATCACTTTTTTTAATTAAAGCTTTTTATTTTCAAAACATATGCATAGATAAGTTTTCAACATTAGCTCTTGCAAAACCTTGTGTTCCAATTTCCTCTCTTCTCCCATCCTCTCCCCGAGATGGCAAATAATCCAATATATGTTAAACATGGTATAAATATATGTTAAGTCCAATATGTGCATACATAATTTATACAATTATCTTGCTGTACAAGAAAAATCAAATCAAACAGGAAAAAATAAGAAAGAAAATAAAATGCAAGCAAAGAACAAGAGAAAGTGAAAATGTTGTGTTATGATCCACACATAGTTCCCACAGTTCTCTCTCTGGGTGTAGATGGCTCTGTCCATCACAAGATTATGGGGACTGGACTGAATCACCTTATTGTTGAAGAGAGCCACGTCCATTAGAATTGATCATTGTATAATCTTGTTGTTGTGCACAATGTTCTGCTGGTTCTGCTCATTTCACTTAGCAATAATGTCATCTTTAAGAATAAAATTTCATTGAAGTCTTTTGTTTTTACATCATCTAAACTCTTTGTATTTCTCCTTCCATCCTGAAAGAACCATTCTGTATGGCAAATAACTAATATTAAGAGTCAGACATGACTGAACCAATAATTAAAACAGAAACATTTGATTTAGCGCTAACAAAAAAGCTTTACGAACTTAAAACCAAAGTCGAGCATCATGACTGAGTATATCCATTTCCCCCCCTCCTGTTTAATGATTCGTAAAGTAGCCAGCCCAGTTCTTTTTGGCAGCAGAGACTCCCTTAGAATATTCCCGGCTCCCGGTTCCACGGCACTCTTCACAATTGGCAGGACTCGGACACGAGGCCTTCCATCCCATAAGAGCCTTCTCACACTCGTCCATGTAACTCAGAAGCATATACCAGAAAAAGCATATACCAGGATGGGAGGATCCAGGAGCCCAGTTTATGGCCCTTTATAGTTTTCTCCATCCTCCCTAAACCACAGACAGCTGTTGTGTTTTAATCAGACTTTATTGGCAGTAGATGAACAATTCTACTTATCATTAATTCTATTTTAATGGGCCTGATTCTATGTTGAATGGACTAGCATTTTGCTTGACAGCGTGATACTCATAAAGAGTAAAAAAATTCAAAACTCATCATTCTTTTGTCTGAATTGAAATACACAGTGATGAGAATGGATTGAGCAAAATGAAGTTTATCTCTTAAAAATCATGATGCCATGACTTGTCATTTTTATAAAGATAATTCCAGAATGAGTGCATCTGATAGCAGACATTCAAGTTAAATTTGAATATTAGAATGGGAGGTCCTTGAGGACAGCCACTGTCTTTTACCTTTGCTTCCTCAGTGATTTTCTTATGGTCTTATGTAAGAACTGGGCTGCAAAGGCATCTGGACATTTGAAGAGATGGAGATGAAGAAAGGATACATTATAGATACTGAGAAATAACCAGTGCAAATTCAAGGAGGAAGGAAATGGAATCTCTTCTATGTGAGGTGGAGACACATGGGAGACATAGTCCCACCTTCTGTGGCCAACCAGACTAACAGAGACAGCACAATATGAAATAAAGATGGAAAAGCAAATGGAATTCAGTGAAGGGCCTTATAAGGTACGCTGAAGACTTGGTATCCCCCTCCCCCAAATGGCTGATACTCTCTGCCTTTATTGATTATTGTTAAGTGTTCTTCTTGACATTACTTTGTCTCCCTACAGCTTTTACTATCCTTATTGTTTCCCTCCAAGTGAACAGAAACTTTTTGAGGGAAATCCTGATTTGATTTTTGACCCTGTAAAACCAAGATCTAGCACAGTACCTTGCTTGTAGTAGGCATTAAATGATGTGTCAACTAAATTCCCTTAACCTATCTTGGATTAATCATTTGTTCTTTTATGCAAACCTTTCTTTTTTTTTCATTCACTGTTCTTTTTTTCTTTTTTTTAAATTATAACTTTTTATTTATAAGATATATGCATAGGTAATTTTTCAGCATTGATAGTTACAAACCTTTTGTTCTAACTTTTTCCTTCCTTCCCCCTACCCCTTTCCCCAGATGGCAGGTTGACAAATACATGTTAAATATGTTAAAGTATAAGTTAAATACAATATATGTATACATGTCCAAACAGTTATTTTGCTGCACAAAAAGAATCGGACTTTGAAATGGTGTAGCATTAGCCTGTGAAGGAAATGAAAAATGCAGGCAGAAAAAATAGAGGGATTGGAAATTCTATGTAGTGGTTCATAGTCATCTCCCAGAGTTCTTTCTCTGGGTGTAGCTGGCTTAGTTCATTACAGCTCTATTGGAACTGATTTGGTTCATCTCATTGCTGGAGATGGCCACGTCCATCAGAACTGATCATCATATAGTATTGTTGTTGAAGTATATAAGGATCTCCTGGTCCTGCTCATTTCACTCAGCACCAGTTCATGTAAGTCTCTCTAGCCTTTCTGAAATCATCCTGCTGGTCTCTAGTTCTTCTTTGGTCATACATTCCTTCCTGTTCCACAGGTCTGAGAGGTAAACTATCCTATGTTCTTCTAATTTATTTATAATCTCATTCTTTATGCCTAGGTCATGAACCCATTTTGACCTTATTTTGGTGTACAGTGAGTGTTAAGTGTGAGACAATGCCTAGTTTCTGCCATACTAATTTCCAATTTTCCCAGCAATTTTTGTCAAACAATGAGTTCTTATCCCAAAAGCTGGGGTCTTTGGATCTGTCAAACACTGGATTATTAAAATTATTGGCTGTTTTGTCCTTTGAACCTAACCTATTCCACTGATCAACTAATCTATTTCTTAGCCAATACCAAGTAGTTTTGGTAACCTCTGCTTTATAATATAATTTTAGATCTGGTACAGCTAGGCCACCTTCATTTGATTTTTTTTTTCATTAATTCCCTTGAAATTCTTGACCTTTTGTTTTTCCATATGAACTTTGTTGTTATTTTTTCTAGGTCATTAAAATAGTTTTTGGGGAGTCTGATTGGTATAGCTATGCAAACCTTTTTTGATTTTTTTTCCCCATTTCATAGAATGACACATTCCTTAACTCCCATATGAATCCCAGTAACCCACATGTTTAAGAATTTAGATATTCTAGTTATTACAATAACCTAATCATTATAGCTCTTTTTAAAAATATCTTTTAATGATGGATAATTTTTTTCCTAGAATGATATTAAATGCTAATAGGGATAATGGACATCCTTCCTTTATTGCTGATCTTGTGGGAAAGATTTCCAGTATTACCCAATTATAGATAATACTTTTTCTGGGTTTTAGACATATTACCATATTTGAATTTTTGTTTTATTTTAATCACAGAAATTAATCATACAACCTCTACATTGACTGCTAATGTTTAAAGATGACTATTTCAATGAAATACACATAACCCTAATCTTGAATTAAACTTAACTTTTTCTTTGATGATTTAAGGAAGATCTTTAAGGATCTTATAATGATCCAGATCAGAGATACAAACATTAATTCTCATTTTATAGTGCAGATAAGTCAGTGAATGATCATGAACTTTTTCAGATTATATGCTGAAGAAGCCAGTCCTCACTGTAGGGCTAGCTACATCTAGTCCTTTAATATTTTGTGTACTGAACAAAATAACTGTATGGACATGTATACATATATTGTATTTATCTTATACTTTAACATATTTTACATGTATTGGTCTACCTGCTATCTGGGGAGGGGGTGAGGGGAAAGAGGGGAAAAATTGGGGCAAAGGGTTTTGCAATTGTCAATGCTGAAAAATTAGCCATGCATATATCTTGTAAATAAAAAGCTATAATAAAAAAAGTTCAAAACAAAAGAAAATATTTTGTGTACTGAATTGCAAGAGGCAATTTATAAGCATAAGGTCACTTATAGGATGCTAATGAGGTGGTGAGGAAGAGTTCATAGAATGATGCAAAAGAATCAGTTGATGGAACTAGGGACATTTAGCCTGGATAACAAAAGAGCTGAGTGGGAGGGAGATAGGGATCTGATAGGGTCTTCAAAGATCTGTGGCAGAGGGATCAAAATTGTTCCTTGGCTTCAGAGGGAAGAACGAGAGATAAGAAGATACAGATAAAGATAAGATACAGAAAGATACAGAAGATACAGATACAGATACATGTAAGATACAGAAAAACCGGTTTGACACAATATATGGAAAAACATTTAAATAATTATTGGTATCCCAAAGTACAATAGGTTCTTAGATGATGTGTCTCATTTGCTGGAGATCATCAAGCGGAGACTTTACATCCCTTTGTTAGGGATGTGGCAAAGATGCTTCCTGCTCGGGTGTAGATGTGACTAAATAACCTCAAAAGTTACCTTCAGGCCTAAGACTGCAGGACTTAGTCCTCCCTTAATCTACTTTCTCTCTTATTCTTCTGTTTAAAGAAATATGTCTATACCCAATTGTGTTTTGTTAGTAGAGACATTTATACAGAAAATTAAGGTTTGAAAAGCACTTTGTTAACTCACTGCTCACAAGTGATATGCTTTTTTGGGTGAGTACATAAATAACAAAAAAAAATAGCAAAATAATTGCTATTCATATTCCTATTTTATAGATAAAGAAACTGAAACTGAGAGAAGTTAAAAACCCTATGCCCAGGGTCACATAGCTAGTAAGTAGAATTTGAACTCAAGGCTTCCTGATTCCAAGGCCCATACTCTATCCATAGAATTTTATGAGGGTGACACACCTAAGTTGACGCAAGTCTTACTTGTTCATTAGTTTAAACAATTTTGCAAAATTCCATTTCCATATATTTCTTTCTATCTTTTTACGGAAATTTCTACAGTCATTTCTACAGTCATTTTGTCATTTTCATTACTATTATAAGTAAGTAGCTCTCCCAGTGCCAAGAGAGAGAGACAGAGAGAGAGGAGAGAGACAGACAGACAGAGAGACAGAGACAGAGACAGATAGAAGGCAGAGAGACTGATCTCCCTGCAGCCAACTTGATGATAAGCCCCTTTGAATTTAGGGAGGCTAGTACTCATAACAGGGGCAGAGAGACCATCACTGTATGTCAGAGAGAAGTAGGGAGAAAAAGTGAGAGCCTTTAGCTTTAAGGCTAAAATATTTAGCTTTTTATTTAATTTAAGTATTTAAATTAAGTATTTAATTTATTATTACTTAATAAATTAAGTATTTAAAAATACTTATTTAAAGTATTTAAATAATTTTAGTTATTTAAAAAATTAAATATTTAAAAAAACATTGAGAGAATGAGAGAGCAGGAGAGGGGGAAAGAGAAAAGAAACAGAGAAAGAGAGAGGGAGGGAGGAAGTGGAACACAAAGGGGGGAAGAAGGGAGGGAGGAGACACAAAAGAAAGTGCAGGAGAGATCAGGAGACAGAAAGAGAGAAGAGGCGAAGAGAAAGAAAAGAAGAAAAGGGGGAAGAGAAAGGGAGAAGGAGAAAGGAAGAAGTAGAGGAGAAGTTATCTTTTTTGGGGTTACATCCATGTGACAGGAACAAATACTCTCCTTGTCTGTATTTATCCCATTTTTATTTTTATTTTTTCCAGAATACACAATAAGCATTTCACTGGATTCCCTACCAGCTGCCATCAGCCACAACTGAAAACACATTTGAGAGTGCCAGTTCCTCCTATGCTTGCTCACTTAGTGCACACAAACATCTGCTTGGAGGAGAGGCCATTTCTTTGGCCCTTCCCGTAGCTCAGCGCTTGAAAGGAATCCATGGTGGGAGCAGCTCTGGGGGGCTGGGACTCCCACCACATGTTCAGGGACAGCAGGGCTTTTGGCTGGGGAGCCTCCGAAGGCCATATGCTGCCCTTGTACGGCTCTGGACCGCGGCTGCTCGGATTTGGCTCCTGTTGGAGCAGAGGCACAGACCTGTCCAGCCATCACATATGGCTTCCAGAGCCACCATGGCTCTGATCAAAGCAAGAGCCCTGCCACCTGGATCCTGCCGGCTGTGCGTGGGCTACGGGGCAGCACCAAAGCTACCGCACCTATCACCTTCCAGCAGCCACATCAATCCCTAAGGTGTCAGATGGGAGCCTCTAGAAGGAGCTTAGATAAAAGCGAGCTCTCTGGGAGAAGGATCCAGCCCTAACCTTGGTGCTCATCAAGCTGCCGGCTTGTAACAATGCACTGCCCTGCACCAACCCACACTCACCCAGCTTTTACTACCTGGCAGGACTGTGCATAAAGACAAGAACTGATGTGGCCCCACGCTCAATGGGCGCCCATCCAAATGTTTATCCGAGTCGTGTTATAGGGATGGTCTAACTTTGAAGCTCCCACAACCAACACTGATGGATTCTTTAACTACAGACAGGTATAAATGACCGAGATAGGCAGTCACAGACTTAGAGGGCCTTACAATCTAATACAATCAATAGTCTAGGGTAGAAGGAAACTCCAAAAATCATCTACTCCCTCGTTTTATAGGTGAGAGAACTGAGGTTCAAAATGATAAATGACTTCTAAAGTCAACAAATTCAGCAATAGAGGAACGTCCTGATAGCAGCGCTATCACTCGTTCTGTTCTACCTATACGCAATGAAAACGGGTCAAATATAGGAGTTTGGAATAATATAGTTAGAGGGAGAAGAAATGACAAAGATCATCAAAAACAAGCGGTTCTCAAATATTTTGGTCTCAGAATTCCCTTACACTCTTAAATATTATTGATGATCTCAAAGAGCTTTTATTTATGAAATTTATTTCTATGAACATTTACTATATTAGAAATTAAAAAGGGGAGATTTCAAAATTTAAAATTTAATTTTAAAAATTATTTTAAAAATCATTTAAAAAATAATTACAGATTCACTACATGTTAACATAAATAGCCATTTTAATGAAACTACTTATATTTTTCAAAACAAAAAATTAGAAGAATGGCATTTTTCACATATTTTTACTAATCCTTTTAAGGTCTGGAAGGATTAATAGGAGACAGCTGGCTCATATCTGTTTTTGCATTCAGTCTGTTGTGATATGCTTTTTGGGGTGAATACATAAAGAAATTTAGCCTCACCTAGAAGCTTATTTGGAAAAGAAAGGAGTATTTTAATAGGGATAGATATGTGTCTCCATGAATATAGTGCAGGGCCTGCAGTTAGGAAGATCTGAATTAAAATACAACTTCAGACACTTAAAGACATGTGACCCTTTGTAAATCACTTCATCCTGTTTGCCTCAGTTTCCTCATCTGTAAAATGAGCTGGAGAAATGGTAAACTACTCCAGTATCTTTGCTGAGAAAAGCCCAGATGAAGTCATGAAGAGCTGGACAAAACTGAAAGAACTGAACAACAATTTTAACAGGCAAATGACATCTTAATGTCATTATGGAAATATAATTTTCACCTTGCAGACCCTCTAAAAGAATCTTGGTAGTCCTCAATCCAAACTTTGAAACTACCTACTAGATTCCATTCCTCTTATTGTACAGATGAAGAAATCACTGAATTTTAGCACTGGGAGAAGGCTCAGAACCTCCTGATTGCAATGTATGTCTTGCCTTTATATAACTCCATGAACTGTTTCTATAAATTTCATCAATCAGCAAAGATTTATTTGGTATATCCGGTTCTCGTGACATTTGCCCATATAAATATCACTCATCTTACAACTTCTTTAGGAAGTTTAGTTATATCTCATCATTTCCAAACTTGACACATATAATCACAACAGCATTTCATTCACTTTCAAATAAAAATGTTTCTTATGCACATTTTGAGAGCCTGCCTCATAATTACTAAACCCTTAACATGATTTTCCCCAAGGCTGAAAAACAAATTTTAGGTTAGAACTGCCTTGCTTTGGTGATTTGCCTCCATTTTCAGCCTAAGGCTAATCACGGCACCAGAGAGGAAGCAGAAAGGATGCTCAGAGATCATCTAGCCCCATCCCCTTCATTTTCTCAAGGTGAAGACAAGGCTAAGAGAACTGAAGTGACTCGGATAGTAGGTGGCAGAGCAAGGAGCTGAAGCCAGGTCTTTTAATTCCACCCTCATCACTCCATAGTGGAGATGAGAAGACTCAAGAGGAGCATGGGAGCTTTGTTGACATCTTGGGATGGGAGAGAAAAGTTAAAATTTTTCTGTTCTGTCCCAAAGGATCAATGCTGGAGAGGAGGTACCCAAAGAAGCAAATTCCAGCTCATGTTAGGGAAAAAACCAATTAGAATTATCTAAAGTATAAAGGATTATCCCAAAAGGTGTAGGCTCTTCCTCTTTGGTGATCTTGAGGTAGAGACTGAATGACTGTTTTTTGGATCTATTGTGTTAGGAATTCTTTACATGACCTTCCATTTGGGTCCCTATTACATAGCAAGTACTTAACCAATCTTCCTCTTTCCTTCCTTGCCTTCTTCTTTCCCTTCCTCCTTTCCTTCCTTTTTTCTTTCCCTCCCTCCTTTCCTTCCTTTTCTCTTTCCCTCCCTCCTTTCTTTCCTTTTTTCTTTCCCTCCCTCCTTTCCTTCCTTTTCTCTTTCCCTCCCTCCTTTCTTTCCTTTTCTCTTTCCCTCCCTCCTTTCCTTCCTTTTCTCTTTCCCTTCCTCCTTTCCTTCCTTTTCTCTTTCCCTCTCTCCTTTCCTTTTTCTCTTTCTTCTCTCCTCCCTTCTTTCATTTCCTCCCTCCTCCCTTCCTTGCTTTATTCCTCCCTCCCTTCTTCTCTCCCTCCCAAACCAGGTAGACAAATTAGATCTTTTCTGCATCTCAAATTCTATGATTTATAATTGTTTCTCTGCCTCCATAGCCAATACTTTCCCTATAACTATATATTAATGGACCCCACCTCCACAGTCCATGACTCCTCTCTCTTTTCTCTTGCCCACTTTTTCTGTCATTTAGTTTTTAGGTCATGACTTACTCCATGTGACCTCATTTGGGTTTGTTTGTTTTTTTTTTTTAACCTATCCTTGCCACATTGAACTGGCTTGCCATTTCTTTCTCCAGTTCATTTTATAGATGAGGAGACTGGGGCAAACAGGGTTATGTGACTTGTCCAGGGTCACTTGGCTAGTAAGTGTTGGAGGATACATTGGAACTGCAGTCTTGCTGGCTCCAGGCTTGACGTTCTATGCCACCTCCACTTGTCCACTTACTACCGATTTCCCACGTCTTCCTTCTGTTCCTTTACGTCTTGCTCTCATCAGGATGCAAACACACTGGACAAAGCCCTTAGCTGGGGGGGGACTTTTCTCTCTCCCTTCCAGCTTATATTTGCATGAAGATTCTCAAAGACGATATTGTTCAGGTCTCAAGGTCCCTTGTAATGAGGCCGGAGCTCTTGAGTAGGGGACAGCCCACCCCACCCCCACCCCATCAACACATATGCAGTGAATGCAGTGATCGTTCCAAAGTCAAAGCCCAAAGGACACTTGTAAACATGAAGTCAGCAGTTTGTGAGGGAAAGAAGGGAGCTCTTTCTGCTTTAAGGAGCCCTCATCTCCCATCCCTTGTTCCCATCACTCATACGCCTGGTCCAACAGTGACAGATAGCAGGAGACCGGGCGTGTGGAGCTGGAAGTTTAGAGTTCAAGAACAATTCAAAAAAGGAGCCTGGAAAGGACAAGGGTGCTTTCTTTCAATGCTATCTCAAGAAAGAGAAGAGAGTATCACAGTAATTAGGGAACACTGATGGATTATTTGACTGACTTGTTTCAAGTACTCCTTCCATGTGGCAGAGGAGAGGGGTGTGAGGGAAATATACCAGATATTTGACTTCTCTGGCTTTCATTCACTTTATCTTGTAAAATGAAGGGCTTGCAATAGATACTCCTTAAGTCCTTGGAGGTTCATTTTAGTGTTTTCATTCCCCTTTTTCTTCCTTCTCTTTATCTCCTTCCCCCTTTCTTCCCTGTTTGTCTTCTCTTCTAAAGTCTTGGATTCTTAAATATACATAGATAGGGAGGGGAGGGGGAAGGAGAGAGAAAAAGGAAGAGTCTGATTCTTTGTGACTCCTTTCAGGTTTTTTCTTGGCAAAGATGCCGGAGTGGTTTGCCAGTTTACATTTTACTGGTTACCATTTTCTTCTCCAGCTCGTTTTACACATGAAGAAACTGAGATTAACAGGGTTAAGTGACTTGCCAGGGTCACACGTAGGAAGCTGGATTTGAACTCGGGAGGAGAAGAAGTCTTAACTCCAGACCTGATGCTTCATCCACTGCGGCTAGAAGTGCTTCCTTCAGGAGGCTTATCTTGCTCTGCTGTCAGTACCTACTTCAGCCAAATGACTTCACGTCCATTTTTGATTTACTTCTCTGCTTTCCCAATAGAATGTAAGACCCTTGAGTGTCACTGAAGGCAGGGACGGTTTCATTTCTTTTCTATGTATCTCTAACACCTGGTAGCAGAGCCTAGCACATAAAGGTGCTTAATAAATGTTTATTGAGTGAATAAAACACAGAAATTGGCCTTTATGTAGGTGCATACAAAATAATAGCAGTGATATAAAATTCTATGAATGAAGATACCTCAGATAATTTGGCTGATAGCATTTTTAAGACAGATGATATTCAAATCCATAAATATGAGAATATTAACTATTCTCCAAGAGAAAAAAAAGTCATTCCAGCCCACCAGAGCAGTGATTCCATTCACTCATTTCTAGTCAGGAATGGTTTTGTCCCTGATTATGCAAAGAAGTAGTGATTTTCCTCAAGGTAGAAACTCTCTCCACAAAAGCAAGTCACAGACAGTCCATGACTTAGTTGATAAATTAGGGGGCCAGAGGAACGGCTTGCCCAGGTTATACTGACAGTTCCTATAGTCTTCCTATCTTTAAGCTGAGCACTCCATGATGCCCAGTTGGCTCTCCTTGCCCTTTGCTGCCACTCCTAAATTCTAATGATTGCGTGGGCCCATTATTCACTCACTCTTCCACTATACATCCCCAGAATTTGGGCAGTATTTTTCTGAGAAGTAGAAAGGAAATTCTCTCCATCAGGCTCATCTCTGCTCTTGCATACATTTAACTGCACACTAGAGCAAAGTTTCTTAACTTTTTCTGTGTCTCATAGATTCTTCTCGAGGTCTGGTAAAGCTTAGGGCCCCCTCTCAGAATAATGTTTTTAAATGAAAAATAAAACATGCAGAATTACTAAGGAAACCTGCTCTATTGAGGCAATAGTGATCAAAATGACTTCCTAAAACCAAATTCACACTCCCCCGGATAAAATCTGTCCTGATGTTGGCACTACCTAGTAGTTCAATGGGACACCATCTTGTAGATCAAAAAGTGAATTGTCCAAATCCAGGTTTTCCTACTAGATGCTGTAGAACAAAAAGAAAGAGAGGGAAAAAATTGCACATATAAGGTTTTTAAAATAATGGGCCCATAATTGTTGGTAGATCTCAATGGATTTCGTACATCACTAATTATACTGCATTACTGTCAAATGAATTCTTTTAGCATGATTAATGTTATTATGCCAAATCCCAAATTAATTCACAATGAGGATCTTAAAGTCTCAGCAATGCTTTAAAAAGAAGGGGGGGGAGACAAATTAAGCCAGAGCCATTATAGTGAAATACTCAGAGGTTTGCTATCTAAGCAGTTCAAATATATTCCCAGAATTAACCTATAAATTTGCAGCTCCTCCTTGCTCACAGGGCCGTTCCCATATTCTGCTAGGGTCTCAGAAGCATTTCCATCAATCCCAACATCAGCAAAAAGTCTTGTCATTTAACACCCTCAGCAGATAGACCCAATAATCACTGGCAGCCTTTGGATCAATTTCCAAGATCTGTTCCCATCCAAAATGACTTAGATACAAAATCTTTTAGAGGCACTTTTTACTTGGACTTATTAAAAAAAAATTCTGGAACACACACATATACATTATCTATCTAGCAATTTATCTATGGAAAGAGATAGGTATATATATATATATATATATATATATATATATATATATACCTATCTCTTTCCATACATATATACACATATATATGTATATGCCATATGGAAAACATTTTTAATATTTAGCCAGTTTGAGCCCTCCAAATACAGACAAAATAGAAGGGGATGTTCTAATCCATCCCTGTGTGACTAGTGACAGAAGAGAACAGGTAAGAACTGACTATCCCATTGATTTTAAGAAAAAAGACTACAAAATCCTTCCTAGAAGGTTTCTAGAGAGAGAAAAGAGATTCACGATCCCAGCTAGCTTTTATCTGTTTTCTCAAATTCTGATGGAGCAGGAGTATGGCAAGTGAAACTGAATGTGATATTGCCATGATAAAAACCATACTCAGGGCTAATAATGTGCATTGTGGCCTTTGAACTCAGAACAGTTTAATCCGACATAGTGATTGCTGCTTAAGCACCAGATACCAAAAAAGGGATCACCTTCATCTTTGGAGTAAATGGTCAGGGGAAGAAAAGGAGTGACTTTTGAGCAATATCCAGATGGATATCTAATTTAGGGAAAATTGAACTTCTCTCTATGAGCCTGAGCTTATAATTCAGTAAAGCCATTCACACTAAGGACCTAATGTTATCTCACTTCAGATGATAGATCCTAAGCCATTTTACATGCATGATTCTAGCGATGGGAAGAATAAGACTTCTTTTCTAAGCTCAAAAGTGTATCTAAACCCAAATCTTTAGGCAGAATCTCCATCCTGGGCTGAATGCTTCACTGAAGAGGGTGTCATAAAATCGGGACCCCATGGGGTTGAGGAGATGCTCCAAAACCTTCATTTCCCTCTTTATACTATTCTCATATGTAATATAAAAGGCCCACTAAGGAATATCTTGCAGAAATCAGGAAAAAGTGAGAGCTATGCTTGGAATCAAGATCTGGGTTTAGGTCTTGGCTCTAATACAAAATGGTACCATGACTCTGAGCAATGCATTTAACTCCTTAGTGCCCCTGGCAACTTTCTCTGTGCATCAGTTACAGATAAACTGCCAAATCTGGGTCATTTTGTGCCAGGAATCTTACAATGGTAAAATCACAGATACAGGAAATAAAGCAGAAGGCTGGAACAAGACAAAGGGAAGCACACTGGGTGAGGAATCAGGAGGCCTGGGCCTGCTACAGACTAATCTTGTGATTATGGGCAAGTTATGGAGCCTCCCTGCTCGTTTCCTGACTTGTAAAGTGGTCTGATGAAGCTTTGTTGTCGGAGGTCGGGCTTGAGATGGATCTTGGATATTTGGATCTTGGATGGATATTTAGAAAGGTAGAAAGGAGGGACATAAGGCAAGACAAGCAGTGGGGGGAAATGGCCACATATCTGCAGATTAGTGGAGGAAACAGTGAGTAAAACAGTCTCCATGGGACACCATGGAAATCACAGAGTCTCTTGGATAGCTGGCTAAAGAATTAAAGGTATATGGATAATGGAGAGTCAGTTCTTGAACTAGGGATGGCATGGTCAAGGCACAAGTGTAAAGTGGAGAGAGCATTTAATAGACTTCAGGATAATTAACAAATTCACATTGAAGAGCTGTTTGAAAGAAGTAGGAAAGAAGATATCATCTGAGGGATAGAAAAGGAGGCTTAGGGTCCCAGAGAAAGTGAGGGATAAGTGATAAGTAGACTACCTGCTCCTTTGGTGTCCATTCCTTGTTAAAAGATCACGAGGAAGGTCTCCAGGATATGAAGTGGACCCCCTGTGATCAGGAGATGGGAGGGCACGCATGAGAATCACTCAGGATGGTCAGGTGTGGATTGGTGGTGTTCTTTCGAATTAGAGGGACTATTCACAAATCCACTGAAATAATTCACTTATCCAATTGTGCAGTGATGAAAAGAGCCATCTACACCCAGGGAGAGGACTGTGGGAACTGAGTGTGGACCACAAAATAGCATTCTCACTCTTTCTGTTGTTATTTGCTTGCATTTTGTTTTCTTTCTTGTTTTTTTTTTTCCTTCTAGATCAGATTTTTCTTGTGCAGCAAGAAAACTGTATAAGTATGTATATTTATATTGGATTTAACATATATTGGACTACCTGCCATCCAGGAGAGGGAGTAGGGAGAAGGAGGGGAAAATTTGGAACAGAAGGTTTTGCAAGGGTAAGTGTTGAAAAATTATCCATGCATATGTTTTGTAAATAAAAAAGAAATAATTCGCTTATATATTAAAACATAACACAAAATCTATTTTCCATTTTAATATTTAATTGATGCATCTCCCCCCTGTATTACAGTCATTTCTAGTTATACCCTATTCCCCCACATGTAACAAAAAAAAAGAAACAAATAGTCCAAGTCAACCAATACACCCACCACTCGTAGTGGTATATACATCATTCCAGAGCCAGAGCCTCCCACTTCTCCAGCAAAAGGAAGGAAAAGCATTTCTCATTTCTTCACTGGGACCAAAATTGGGCCTTGTAATTGCCCAATATCCCTGCTCTGTTTTAATCAGCTATTGTCATTTATATTGTTGTAGTTCTTGTGTGTATTTAAATCTATGTTGTTTTTTTGTTTGCTTATTTTGTTTTTTGCACTAGTGATGCCCAAAGACTATGAATTATTGACCAATGTCATCCTCAAAGAGTCAGAATTTCAGGTGACAAGCAGTGGAGAGACACAGACTGGGAACAAGTGGACTAGAACATATTTTGATATATTCTGCCTACCTAAGACCCAGAGGTTGGTGGGGTGACGGCATTGTGCAAGCCCCTAATAACCAAGAGAGCATCACCTGGCAGACTTATGATCATCTGATTGATCTGGGTCAGGTTAAAACTTTGACTTCACCTTATCTATCAATGTAACAAATGAAAAGGTTTGACCAAATTACATTCACACACACAGACATGCACTCATCACTTTGTTTTATGCAGCATTAATCTCCCAACTGAGACAAAGACAGAAAAAGAATCTTTTTTATAATGTGGAAATGGAGACTCCGTGAGGTTTTAAGATGCCTGTGGTCCATTCCACTAGTGAGTATCCAAAGTTAGGTCCAAGTCACGGTCTCCTGGTCCAAATCCAGCAATGCTTCCACACTACATTTCCAGAGATTACAGTAGCAAAGTCACCCCACTTAAAGTTTTTTTGAAGAACTTTGTTATATTTGTTGTTTATATGAAAATTAACTCAGCAAGCCTAGCGGGACCTCTTTTTGAAAACACTCGGTTAACATAATGGTCACCATTAGTTGTACTTGAAAGTGGAAGGAACCAAATTTCTTTGAGAAGGGTCTGTAATTAAGACTTTTCGGTATTAATATTGACTTCTCTATCCCCATAGTTCTATCGGGGAAAATTAAATACTTCATTCCTTCAATGTGATCTTGTTGATGTTGGCAAATTTCCAATTCATTATTGATACCCAACATATGACATGGTTCAAAGCTCTAGTTAATACTCCACAAGGCAGGTAACTGATGGGCTGGGGGCTTCTCCTTTGTTATTCCACAAGAAAAAAATAAGAGAGAAAAGATTTGTTGTCATTCCATCATGTATCCCCCTTTGGGGTTCCCTAGGCAAAGGTACTGGAGCAGTCTGCCATTTCCTTCTCCAGTTCATTTATGGAAGAGAAAGCTGAGACAGACAGGGTGAGGTGCCTCGCCCAGGGTCACCAGGCCAGTATGGGTGCAGGGCCAGGTTAGAGCTGAGGAGGAGTCATTCTGACTTCAGACCCCCACTCTGTGCCCTCGGGCACTACCCAGTTGCTCTAGAACTGCCCTACACAGTTGGTCATGGCGCAGGAACAGTCCACCAGGATCTCATCTCCCTTATCACATGGTGTGTTCCAATACCACTTCCATGGCTTCTAATGTGCATCTCAGTAATGTGCTCACCAGGTATCCTTTCATTGCCCTGTAGGAAACCTACAGCTTTAATTCAGCCATACACCACCACCACAAGTGTATTATTACATAGGAATATTACATATTACTATGACCTATGCTAACAAAGTGAATACAATGACCTTGTACTTCAATCCAGAAGCCACAGGAGGTCAATGATAAAAACAAACTCTATTCACCCAAAAATTTATAGTAATATATTTCATAATAATAAAGAACTTGCAAAATCGTAGGCCGTCATCAGCTAAATATGGCTAAACAAATTGTGATCATTAATGTGATGTGAGATTACTATGTTGCCAGGAATCAGAACTATGAAGAATTTAGAGAAGTCTGGGAAGATATATGGGAATTAATACAGTGAAAAGAGAAGAGAAATAGGAAAGTGATAATGCAGCAATTGTGTAATGGAATGGAGAAAAGGAAGGCAATGGCAAAAATCCAAACTGAATGGTGGGAAGTTATAATGGCCATGCTTGGCCCCACCAAAAAAAAGGGGGGATAGGAGTGGGGAACAAGAGCCTACTTGCATCCCTTCTTTACAAAGAACTAAGAGTATGCAGTGATAGATGGTTAATTATTTTTAAAGCAGTTGGGGTTAAGTGACTGCCCAGGGTCACACAGCTAGGAAGTGTTAAGTGTCTGAGGTCAGATTTGAACTTAGGTCCTCCTCACTTCAGGGCTGGTGCTCTATCCACCGAGCCGCCTAGCTGCCCCTATATACGCTTAATTTTGTTGAAATGATTTTCTTCCTCTTCCTCTTGCATTTTTTTTTATGGTGAGACAGTTCTCTGGAAAGGACAGAAAGATATTTGGAATTGAAAGTGATATATGAAAAAGATATCAAAAAAATTAATACGACATCTTGAAACAACACTTCCAATTTCAATGGAAAGAAAGAAAACAAAATAAAGAAATGGAAAAATCAATCAGTGGAATAGAGTAGGTGCATAATATATGGAAATAAACAAACCAGGTAGCCTAGTTTTCAATAAGTACAAAGATCCCAGCTACTGGGATAAAGATTCAATATTTGATTTAAAAATACTAGGAAAATTAAACAGTGGTCTAGAAAAAAATTAGATTTAAACCAACATCTCCTACCTAATACTAAAATAACCTCTAAAGGGCTATATGACCTAAATATAAAAGGTCACATCATAAACAAATTAAAGAAACATGAAAAAATTAATGATCAGATATATGGATAGAAAAAAGTTCATGACCGAAGAAGGGATACAGAGAATCACAGGAGATAAAATGGATAATCTGATTACATAAAATTTAAAAATATTTGTTTAAAAAATCCAATAAAGCTAAAATCTAAAGAGAAACAACTGAGAAAAATGTTTGCAATAAGTTTCCCTGATACAGGTCTAATTCTCTACATATGTAAGCAACTGATTGAATTTATAAAAATAAGAACCTTTTCTCAATTGATAAATGATCTAAGGATATACATATGCAATTTACAAGGGAAGAAAGGATGTATAATGACATGTATATGTTGTGGACAAAGTCAATGAACTAATTTATTGCTTTAAGGAATTTTATTTTGTTTTGGTTTGGTTTTTGGTTTTGGTACAAAAGATTAAGAGGTGGAAGAGAAAGAAAATAGATTTCTATTATTTTTTAAAAATCGAATTTAATGTAAAAAATCAAATCCCCAAATGGTAACACTTGGCTCTTCTAGAGGTCAGATTTTAGAGCATTCCAACTACCTTGAACCTAACAAAAGAACCTTTCTTGATTTCCCCCTTAATGCTAATGCTTGATTATCTCTATTTTATTCTGTATGTATCTGATTTGTACATAATTTTCTTCTTCTGGGTTGTCTCCCCTATCAGAAAGTGAACTCCTAGAAGGTAGGGGCCTTCTTTTGCCTTTGATTGGCACATAGTAGCCATGTGATAAATATTTATCAAATGACCAGTTAATAAAATGGTTTGCCCAAAGCCACTGTGCTTCTATTTCAAAGAAAAGTCTAAGACCTTTATTTACAATTTAATTAGATAACTCCTATTCTAAACATAATACTAAAAAGTTTGTTCATGTAGATTCTTAATCCACAACAAATTAGTGCCAGCTAATTAGAGAGAACTAATAGAAAGAAATATGAAGAGTCTTAATTCTAGTGTTAATGTTGTTTAGCCATGTCTGACTCAAGACCCCATTTGGGGTTTTCTTGGCAAAACTATTGGAGGGATTTGCCGTTTCCTTCTCCACCTTATTCTACAGATAAGGAAACTGAGGCAAGTGTGGTTAAGTGATTTACCCAGGATCACATAGCTGGAAAGTGTTTAAAACTATATTTGAACTCAGGTTTTTCTGACTCTAGAATCAGTGAAGATCCACTTCATTCCTTAACTGCTCCCTAATTTTAACACCTTCCCTTTGTTATGTCCTTCCACTTTATCTCTTAGAAAATAGTTTGCTTTGTATATATTTATGTGAATGAGGGACTGCTTTTTGCCTTTTTGTATCCCCCTAATTAATAGGTGTTAATAAATGCTTATTGACTGAAGGATTTAGAAAAGTAGAGAAGAGGAGAACAAAGACCTAGAGCTGCAAAATTAGGAAAGAGATCTGAGCTCAATTTGAATAAATCAAATAAAATGTTGCAATGTTTTAAGGATACAGAAGCAAAAATGAAAGTTTTTAATATACTTTAACATATTTAACATGCTTGGGACTACTTGCCATCTAGGGGAGTGGTGGGGAGAAGGAGGGGAAAAGTTAGGATAGAAGGTTTTGCAAGGGTCAATGTTGAAAAATTACCCATGCATATGTTTTGCATATAAAAAGTTGTAATAAAAATAAAATTTAAAAAATGAATGTTTTTGAGTAAAGGATCTTACACTCTATCAGACATACCTGGGCCTATGTCTTAGGACAATTACTGTGGAGGATACACTAAAGTGAGGAAAGGAAGGGTTCTATCAAGATGAGAGATGATAAGACCCTGAACTAGGGTAAGATAGAAGTAGACACGCATAATAAATGGAAGATGGAGTCAATAGGGTATTTTTTTTAAGTCTTTGTATTTTTCAAGTTAGGCAAGTGGAATCTAAATATTCATGTGGAGAAAAGGGGACAGATATTAAAAGTATCTTAGAGGTAGAATCAATGGGATTTCTTTTTTTTTTTTCCTTTTTCTTTTCTTAAGAGGGATTTTCACTTTCCAAGGCCGGCAAGGAGAAATAAAATATTCCTGTGGCCAGAAGAGTTCTGTGTTAAGAGTGATGATTTACTGCTGTTTCCCAAAGATATATCTACCATATGTCCCCAAAGGCCCATTGCTGAGACAGCCATATAATCCCATATGTCAGCAACAGCAAGCACTTACAAAGTCATCCATAACAACGGAAAAGGCAGGGTCCCCTTTCCAAATCCAGCCTGCATGAAATGCGCCACACAAGCAGAAAGGATGCTTCCATTCCTGAGGACTTCAGGAAGCTCTTTGGGGCTAATAAAAATTGTATTTATCCTTCAGGAAAAATTTGTTCTGAAGGGTCAAACACGATTTTCTAGGCAATCTCAGAGAGATTCATTGAGTCTCTGTTTCCTTATTTGGCCATTTTTTTCCCCTTTTAAACATTCCCTTTTACTTACAATAGTTTTCCCTTGTTTGCTTCATACCCAGCATGGCTCATCTGAAATCATCTGAACCAGTGGTTCAGAAATACATCCTCTGGGAAGTGTTTCTCTCCCCACTAAGTGCACAATATCAAATGGTGCTTTCTACCTTATGAATCACCTCTCTATCGCCAAAAGAACACAGATCTCCATAGCAATGAAGATGGTGTCTGAGGCCATCAAGGAGAGGGGAGCATGACTGGTCTCTCTCCAGCCTGCAGAAGATAGATTTATTGAAAGCACCATAGGAATGGGTACAGAAAAAATATTCATTACTATGCATGTTTCTGAAAAAGCCAGTGGCAATCAATTCTCAATGCTGACCTAGCCATAATCAGCCACACTACATGTGCAACAAAAGAGGGGTCTGAACCCCAAATCCTGCGTTCCATTGGTCTTGCAAATAGGGGCCTGTCTGTCCCTGAAAAAATAATGCCCGCATTTGCTCACATTGGTGTATTTACTATTTAACTGGTTCCCATCCTGAGAAACAAGGTTTCTAGAATTTGGGGACTACCTCTCTGCCCCCTTCTATTAGGACTATGACCATAGTCATAGAAAGGGTGACATCTCCCCATTTAGCCCTAATTTATGCTTTTTTGGCTCCACAAGGGAACTGGGTGGTATAATGGATAGATATTGGACACAGGGCCTGGAAAACCCGAGTTTGAATCCTGCCTCGGATGCTAGCTATATATTCCAAGAGGTTAATGAACTTCTTTCAGCATTGGCTTCCCCATCTGTAAAACAGGGATCACAAAGCATCTACCTTACACAGTTGTAAGGATAAAATAAGGTAATAGATAAAAAGTGTTTTGCAAACTTTTAAGAGCTAAACAAATGTGCTTATTATTGTTATTATTACTATTCTTTCATTATTATTATCTGAGGCTATGGGTAGAAGTTATGAAGAGATAAATAAATATACTTGAATATAAGAAAATACCTCCTATCAATTGGACCTATTCAAAAATGGGATAAACTGATATTAGAGGTAATAAATGAGTCCCTCCACCCACCACTGGAGCCTTTCAAATAAAGGGTGGGTAACTATAGCCATTCCTTTGAATAAGTAGCCTCTGCTATTGTGTAGTGGGGATTCATATTATACCATCTGTGGCTAAGATCCTTCCCAATTCCAAATTCTGGGATTCTACAGACTTTTTCTTCAAGTAGACTCTCTTATTTCCCATGAGCAGAAACATGGCCAGGTGTGCAGCTGATTCCAAAATGAATTTTAACAACCCTATCACTAATTCCTAAGTGATGAGGTTTTGAATAGCAGGTATGGTTGGCAGATAAAAACTGGAGAATTGACAGAACTGTTCCCTAGGGTAGGCAGGGAAATGGCTCTCCTAGAGATTAGTTTAGCTCAATGGTTCCACCCTCTATGGAGGTCATCCAGTCAGAAATCCAAATTATGTCAAGGCCCTCAGTCCATTCTCTATGGGGTCGAGAGCAGCCTTGACCTTGCTACAAACTGTCAGAAATCCCAATTTAAATTTTCCTTATAAACCTGCTTTTGGCACATGCCATCTTGGCTGGACTCCCTTTGGTCAGTCCACCATGGCACTCTGTCTCGTGGTGTCTTTCCCTTTCCTCCTTCCCCATCCTATATGGCATTTCTCTTAACATTATTATGCGTTATGGTATCTCTCTCAGACCCAACTTCTCCTCTTCATAGCTAACTCACTCTTCTAGGCACTAATCCCTTTTAGGATTTAGTCTGCCAGCTAAGGGCACACTCCAACCCTTTGGGATGTTTCCTTTCTCCTGGCCAAGTGCAAGTTTCACTAGGGAACTTGTCTTTTCCATCATGAATTATTAAAACCCCTTTCCTTGCTATGTGATCCCCCACTCTATTTCATATTTACCATTCCTCCTGTCTACTGTATTCCTTCATTTTGCCTTTAACCTCTTTAAAAAAAAAACCCTACCTTTTGCCAAAAAGAATGGCCAATGTGAATTCTTCATGTGACCAAACCCCAACATTTAATGTTCACCATCATTTGCTACATCAGCCACATTAAAAGTATCCCATTTTTCTAAATTAGTACATTTAGTGCAAATACTGGATTTTTCTTTCCATGAACCGCCAGGATTTAGAACTATTTGTGGCACATAGTAGGACTAAATAAATGCTCATCAACCTACTGAAAAGAAAGGGCTCAATCTTGGAGCATCAGTCAATAAGTACTGACCAATGCCAGATGCTGGAGACGCAAGTACAAAGATGGAAGCAAACTTTGCACACAAGAAGCTTTTAAAAATTTTAAATGTATCACCTGGGACATTAAAACTCGAATTTTTTCACATTTTGATACTTGCATTTCAATAGATTTGATTTTCTTGGTAATCCTATGTCTTTTATTTTATGCCTTTAAAACCATTATTTTCCAAGGAAAATTGGCATCCAAAGGGTACTGGCAGACCCCCTTATGGGGTTTATGATATAAAAAGGGGGATAAGACTCCTTAGTTCCACGCATTTATTCTGCAGATAAAGAAACTATGGCAGAGAGAAGGAAGCTACCTACAACAACATCTGAAGTCAGAACTTCTCATTGCAGAGCCAATGGTCTTCTTTCCAAAGAACCAAATTAGCAGAACTTGGACTACACTCTCCTTCTACCTCACCCTGTCCCTCCTTGGGCTTCCTGGATTCTGGGTAACAATGCAGTAGAATCATCCCTCAGTCTCCCACTGAGATTTAATCAGGAGATGGTAGAGGGCACAGCCCCACTGGATATTGCTTAATACAAAGCTGTCTGAGCATTTGGGCATTAAAAAAACAAACCAAAAACCTGTGCTTTCAGTTTTGATGAAAGAAATTGCCTGAGTAGTAAAATGTGTGAGTCAAGTGCCCCTGGGGAAGCAAGAGAATAGATCAGGGAAGCAAGACGGGAGCAAACGGAGCTATACTTTCAGCACCCTGCTTCACCCATCATTACACTGACTGCTCCCCTGTGGGGGTGGGCCGCCCTTTTAGTTTACTCCAATAAGAATGGTTCTAAGAAATTGTCATCAGCTTATTTTAAGAAAGGCCCCAGGAGAAAGTCACATTTGTGAAAGAAGTTAGTGCAAGGGCTGGTCTATTTATGGCCCTTTCTGGGAGGGGAAAGACTGGCCACGACTCCATTCTGGGTCCCTCTACTAACCAAGAGGTTAAAGCCAGTTAATAACATCTTTGGACGTTTGCATTTTCTTGAGCTCTACAGAAAACCGACATGACTGAGGAGCTGGGCTCCAAATCAGAGGAGACAATACTGGGAAATAATGGGAAAAATATTGGGAAACCCCCCAATCTCTGTCCTTAGACTCATTCCTCTCTAATACTTGATCTCAGCTCCCAAGCATCAAGTCAGCACCTCCTGCTGCTCATTCCCAGATCTATGTATCTGTCCTAGTCTCCTTCCTGAATTCTTCTCCCACATCCCTAACTGCTCACTGGCCATTCCTCTAATGTTAAATGTCCAAAACAGAAAGTGACCCCGTGGGCAATTTCTCCATTATGGTCAGGGACAGCAGCATCTTCCCAATTAGCCAGTTCCCAACATTGGGTTGATTGTCTGCTCACTCTCACTCATAGATGTCCCTCCTTCAGCTGGTTCTCGGGCCTCAAGTCTCTCCCTCACTGACCTATGCTCACACAGCTGCAGGGATGTTCTCACTGAGGTCTGGCTCTTCTGCCTCTAAGGGCCAGCTATGACCTCCAAGAATCAAGAGGCCTTCCATCCATATCTGGCCTCAGGCACTATCTGCCTGACCCGGGATAAGTCACTTAACCCCTACTTCCCTTCCCTCAGGTACTCAACTGAAAAATGGGGACACACTGGAGAAGGAAATGGCAAACCACTCCGCTATCTTTGCCATGAAAATCCCGTGGAGAAATCCACGGAGTCACAAAGAGTATCACAGATGAATGAGTGAACAACAATGTAATATCACTTCCCTTTTGGGTATCTGGAGCCCTTTACAACCCAGCCCCCAGTTCTCCCCCAACATTCCCCCTGCACACACCATGGGATTCAACTCTACCAGCCACTTGGCTATTCCTTGCATGTGACAAATCACATCCCATCTCTACCCAAAATGTTCCCCTTCCTTCCCTGCACTTCTTAGAATCTCTTCCTGCCTCTTGCTGCTCAGCCCAAGAGCCTCCCTTGGCGCGAAGCCCTCTTTGGTCCCTAAGAACCAAACTCCCCACCAAGAAAGCTTCTATTTATTCAGTATGGACCTTGTGGTTTAGAGCTCATTGCCTACATGTAATAAAAGCTTCTCAAGGGCTAGTTTTGCTTTTTCTTTGTATTTCTAGGGCCTAGTAAAATGCCTGGTACATGCAAAGGACTTAACAAATACCTGTTTGTTGGCTAATTTGCTGTAATTTCCCCAAGGCAGCCTAACTGGCTCCAGCTCTGCCTGTCCCTCCTCCTACATCATGATCACCAAACCAGAGCTGAGAGGCACTTCAGAGGTCATCCAGACCAAAGCCCAACTTTATAGATGAGGAAACTGAGGCTCAGAGAAGTTGTGAATTACCCAAGTAATGAGTAGCACATCTCAAATCTGAATCCATGGCTTATACTTCAAGTATTCTAGAGTACCAGACTCTCTACATTGGAACATTAGTTAGCTAATGGGTTAACTCAGTAGGATTTTTGTAAGTGCATCTCTTCAGCTGAAGGGTAAATCTTCCTCATCCCCTTGATTATTCCAACATAAGAGACTGGGGATTAGCAGAAAGCTTAACTCTGAATTTGGAGGAAATGCTGCCTCTGACAACCTTTTGGCCTGGTTTAAGTATAAAATAAAATAATAAAAAAGTTCTTGATGCTATCAGAAGCCCCTTCTAGTTCTGGTCCATTTTCTTCTCAATCATCTGACTCTGAGCAAGATTTTTTGACTTTGTTTTAAAAAAATGGAAAGATCAGCTAGAGCCAAATTGTGATGGACTTTGGCCATTAACAAGAGAAATCAATATTTTAGCAATTCTCTAATATTAATATTAACAAGAGAAGTTAATATTTTCTCTAAGAAGCAATAGAGTTTTTGAACACTACTGAGTCAAATGCTTTTTTCCTACATAAATCTCTCAGTAATGTGACTGTAAAGCTGTGGTCTGCTATAAAAAGCTGTGTGACAAAAAAAAAAAAGGTCTCAGACACTGAAGTATCAGCAGCATTCATTGTGCTAGTAGCATTTGGGGAGAGTAGCTAGAAGGTGCATTAGATAGGCTAACAGGGCTGGAGTTAGGAAGATGAATTCAAATCTGGCCTCAGACAGTTACTAGCTTGTGACCTTGGGCAAGATGCTTTACTTAGTTGCCTCAGTTTCCTCATCTGTAAAATGTAACAACTATCTCACAGAGTTATTGTGATGATCAGATGAGATAATGTCTCACACACGTATATGCATGAACAACAACAGAGGAAAAAGAGGAGGAGGAAAAAAAAGAGGGGGAAGAGAAGAGAGAAACAGAGGATGAGAGAAAGGGAGAAGAAGAGGGGGAAGACAAGAAGAAGAATGAGGAGGAGGAGGAGGAGGAAGAGAAGACAAAGAGAAAGAAGCAGCAAAAGATACCCATTGATTTGAGAATGGCTCAACAATTTGTAGTACGTGACCATGCTAGATTATCATTGCACTATAAGAAATGATGAATATGAGGAATTTGGTGTAGTAAGGGAAAATTTGTATGAACTGATTCATTTAGTAAACAAAACCAATAAAATGGCACACACATATAGTACACTATAAGAATAAAGAAGAACAAAAATCTCTGAAATTCAGTGCTACGTCCATTTAGTGAATAAGCATGTCCCTGAGAAAGGGTTCAGAAAATATAATTGCCCTCTCCATTGGAGGGGGGGAGCTATGGGTGTGGAAGACTGAAAGTGCCACCAGGCTCAGTTGATGACTTGACGAGCTTTACTGAAATGTTCTTTTCTTCTTTCTTTTTAATTTATAAAGAATGGTTCACTGGGTAGCAGATGGTAGAGAATGAATTTTCAGAAATAAAAATCATTTTAAAACAAAAAAGTATTTAATTTTTTTCCAGGATGTGAAATGCTCTTCTCACATTTTCATCAAGCATACCCTCAATATCTACATAGACCACACTTATGAAGATTTCAGAGTAATAAGAAAGTAGGTATAGGTTAACAATAGGGACTTTTTCTTCCAAGATATTGGGTTATTTTGTTTTGTTTTTGACCCAATGTTGACACTGTCAACAGTTTTCCCCAAGCTTTAGCTCTTGGGCTCCATTAATAGAGATCCTTCTGTTGCACCCATTCTTGTTCAGACTACACCTGACATATTGTGTTTAATTCTGGCTGTCATGCTTTAGAAAGGGTATGAACCAGTTGGCATAGGTCCAGAGAACTTGGAGCCATGCCATTTGGCAATATTTTAAAAGCATGAATAAGAGATAACTCTGACTGTATTCAAGTACTTGAAGGGATGTCACTGACAAAAGGATTAGACTTATTTGGTTTAGCTCCAGGGGTGTAGAACTAAAAAGAATGGGTAAAAGTTACAGAAGCAGGTTTTCCCCCAAACCTGGAAGCTAGATCATCATGACACAATCAGCCACAAGTGGAACCAGCAACTTTAGGGAGGAAGGAGGACTCTGTGAAAAAGTAACGTAACTTCTCTGGGCTTCCCTTCTTCAGCTGAAAATGGAGAGTTTGGATCAGATCTCTCTGGCTCTAGGCTAATGATCCCATGGACACTTTTCTCATGCATCATCGTTTCCCAACGATTAGCAACAATCATTCCAGAATAACATTTGAAAATATTCCTAGAACTAGCTTGCCCAGACTGGGGCCCTTGAAAAGGGATGTCTCAGAAGTCTTTAATAAATGTAAAATGTTACTGAGACTTGTGGAACACCCTGTATATTGGACACATCAGCTAGGTTGATGCCTTAGGCTAATTGTTTTTGGTGGGGGAGAAGAAAGAAGGAGGAGGTGGTCAGTGGTACTGGTGATAGTGAACTTCCAGCTACGACTGAGAGGATTCTTGATGTGGAATCCAAGAACTTAGAGTTTTCCTTTTAAAAATATATTAATAATCCTATTTTAATATAGTTGGTTCCCTTTGATAATTCTATGCATTTTATTTTGTGACAAGGGATCCATAGGTTCCCCCAGACTGCCAGAGGGGGCCAGGACACCAAAAAGATTAAGACTCCTCCCCCTAGAGAGCAAGGTCTTTATCCCCGTGGACATTGGGAGGTAAAAGAGTGTCTGGCAAAGACAAGCACAGTGCTCTGGGCCAAAGCTCCAGGACTACCAAGCCAGTTATAGCCCTGACTCTCAGTGTCTAATAGCTTCACTTGTCTTAATATGTCTTCGATCTTCTTGGGCTTCCACTCTTATCCATCTTTGTTCTTCTTTGGAATGGCCATAGCTTTCCTTGACAGTAAGAAGACAAATAAAGTTCATGCTGAAAAGTTATTTTCCTTTGTCATCTGTTATCATAACATCTGCCATAAGCAAGAGAGCCTCATCCTTTTTTTTTCCTTCTTCAGGCAACAAAAGATCCTTTTTTATTACCCTGAGAGTTTTCTCACAAAACCCAAGTGGTCCCAAGGTTGCTGTGATACTAGTCTTACACTTTTATACCAATCTTTTGAACTCATTCTTTGTTCCATACTCCTTTATCTATCTTACATGATATTTATTCAAAGCTACATACTTGGGGAGATATGGGTATAGATATATTTAAAATAATTTTTGACATCAGATTTTATAATTCTGAACAATTCCAAATAGGCAAGGCTCTGTGAGCTATTGAGTTTATTATTTTGTTTTGTTTTTAATTGGCCAATTCATTGTTGCTGAACAGAGAAAGAATCATACTTATTAAAGAACTTGCTGTAATTCATCATGGGTTGCTATTATCAAGAACAATAAGGCCATTTAGATGAAAGGACTGCTGATAACATAATATAAAATAAATTATAGAGTCATCACATTTATCACAGTCTGCTGGGGAGAAAACTATACTATCAGATGGCATTTCTTTCTGTTTTGATCTAAAACCAAACCATTTGAGAGCTGATATTCCAACCCCCTTCCCTTTTTTTTGTATAGTCATCCATGGTTGTATCAATTTCTGTTCCACTGAACACAGTGAGACTGACCAAATCTACTTGGCTATATTATTCAATTAAGGGATTTATTTTTCTTTCTTGCCTGGAATGGGTGCTGGGCCCGCTACTAGGTAGAAAGATTGGGAAGGAGCACTGGATGCTCTGAGTGCGGCTTAGTGAGAGCCCTCCTTCTTCAGGGGGCTTCAGAAGTACAAATGAATTGTCCCTGTGATGCACAGAGACACACTGGTCAGAACATCAGGGTGCAGTAAATAGAACGCTGAGCATCCAAGAAAAGCTGGATTTAAACCCCATCTCCAGTTCTTAGCAGCTTTGTGATGAGTAATTCACTCAACTTTAGTGAGGCAGTTTTCTTACATGGAAAATGGGACATTCCTGTTATTTTTCTCATAGACTTGTTGTGAGGCTCACATGTGACAAAATACGTTACAGACTTGAAAGCACCATACAACTGTAGGCCGGAAACTCGTGTGTCTGACCAGATGGCCACTTTTTCATAGGTTTAATCCTGGAGAGCTGCCTGGGGCACTGAGAGGTCTTGACTCGCTAAGGGTCACACAGCCAGTATATGCTGGAGTCCTAATTCCAAGATCGGCTCTCTAACCATGGCTCAATACTGCTTCTCTTTGATATATACACGACTAATAATAAAGTAACTGACATTTATAGAATATTTAAGCAGAAAAAGTTATGTGTGTGCTGGAAAAACGGAAAAGCAGTTTTGCTGAAAGTAGGTATAAATTCACATCTCCCATTGCATAATGAGAGAAAGGAAGATGCACATCCCTCACAAGGCTCTTGTTAGGAGAGGAGATAATTTACCAAGACATAAAAAGATAAAAATGTAGACAAAAACCAGTGACAAATGAATTTGAAAGACAAAAAGTAGAATAGTTGCGATAGTAGAGAGATATAGAGTGGTGCTGGAGTCAGCTCCCACTGGCAAGACTTGATTGTTCAGTTTTCAGCGTGGGAATCTATACCTCTAAGCTAGTTAATGCTACAAATCAGCATTTCATCTATTGTTTGGTTGATTTCTAGACTTAAGAAATTGATGTAGAAAATCTTAATTATATAGATCAAGCTTGAAAGTTTATCCTCTGTTCAGCTTGTTTTTCTTAACGAGCCGGTGATTAAACTTTTACCAGAACATACCTCAAGAAGTTCCTCAAGGGAAAATTTCATGGAGGAAATCTTCAAAATTAAGAAAGATTCGCTGGATTGACAGGAAAGGCAATCTAAACCAAGAAAAGGAGATGAGCAGACATGGAGAGGCAGGAATGTCCAAGCTGGTGACATTCAGTGTAGAGCGTGCCCAGGATTGAGGGGTTTGTCAAAGGAAGGCGGCTTTCAAGGAAACCAAAGCCCTAGTAATGCCAGTCTGATTCCACTTTCCAGATGAGCTGAATTCTTGATGAACTGGGCCCCGAGACATCCAAAAGCAGAGATCCACACACCTCTAGAAACTCTGAAATTTCAAGCTAGCAGTTTTGCTCCCTTAGATGTGGGCCATCCTTAGGGCCTGTGTTCTGATTCTGAACCTACAAGCTCCCTAAGACTTCATCCCCCAGCCTTCCCTGGCCCCCCTCAAGCTGACCTTTTCCTTCCTCTCCAGCAGAATATAGATAAACGAGTGCAGCTGAATTATCTTTATTCGACTGAACTAATCTGAATGCTGGCCGTATTCTTTTCCGCGCCAAGATCCGACACGCTAAGGTCCCTGCTTTATTGATTTTCCTCGATTTAGGTTGTATCAGCTTCTGACTTACACAGCATATGTAGACTATAATCTTTTTTTTCTGAGTATAGATTCACTGGATGCATATGGTTTTAAAGAAAATAGGTGTTTGCAAAAAACTTCCAGTGGAGATCTATAACTACCATATATTACGCCTAGCTTATGCTGGATGCTAGACAGCCATAGGAAATGGGTATGTGCTTCTATAATAGGATTCACTCCATCAACGAATATTCAGGCATATGTCAAAGAGTGACCAACTATCCAGGGGCACGATAATAGCTTCATTCATTGTGGTGCTTTAAAATCTGGAAAGCTGCTTTCTACATTATCCTTTTTTATTTTTGGTCTCCCCAGTATCTAGTAGCATATAATAGGTGCCTAATAAATATTGTCAATTAACTGAGCTTTACAATAAGCCTAGGAGGGAGGTGCTCGGTGCATTATTACTTCCATTTTATAGATGCGGGAAAACAAGGATTTAAGAGTTTAATTGATGTGCCCAGAGTCATACAACTAGGATCAGAGATTTTGAGTCAGAAACATTCTTAACTCTGGTCCTTAAAGGGATAGATCAAATACCCAGAGAGCTAGCATCAGCAAGGGTGGATTTCTATAAGATTTTCTAAGGCCAGATTTTTTTGCTCCTTATCACTTACAATGGGGGACTATACTTATTATGTGTAACCATGCTAAAGAGGCAGTTAGAGGGCTCACTATATAGACTACGAGGCCTGGAGTTCAGGAAACTGGAGTTCAAATCTGAACCCCCCACACTTACTTTGTGACCCTGAGCAGGTCATTTAACTTCTGTTTGCCTTAATCCCCTAGAGAAGGGAAGGACAAAATCATTGTTATCTTTGCCACTAGACAAGATGGGTTCAGCCTCAGGCAAACTAAGACCAGTTGAAGACCTTAGCTTAAAAACACCAAAGTCTCCCATTGCAGAGAGGATCATTTCCAGTTGTCCTGATCTATATCTTGAAACTGGATCCAGAGGGTTCTGGGGAAAGGTGAGATAGGTATCCTTGCACAGCCCTCCCTCACTTAAATCCAATTCATTTGCAGGCCATGGCATCCTCCTCTACAAGAATGAAGGGCAAATTAACAACAATGAAGAGTTGCATGTGACTAAAGAACAAACATAAATCTTGTTAATTCCCTCATCTCTGCTCTAGCATTCAAGTGGAGTTTCTTTTTGTTTGCTTTTTTTAAAAAGAGTAGCAAAATGAAATGAGTATTAAAGGCTAAATAAAATATATAAAATGATAAGATGTGATGAAAAAGCAAAGAGACTTGATTCCATTGGTCATGTAGAAAAATCCCCCGCTTTCCTAATTAGAATTCATCTCTGTCATGAGAAACTATCTACAATCTTCCTGCAGACCTATTATGTCATATAATTTGAAGCACAATTCTTTTCTGCATGAGGACCTGATCTTTGATATTTTTGCATTTATGTTTGTATGAATACACATGCAAACACACAAACCTAATGAATTATGTGTACACCTATTATCAAAGGCCAATCTGGTTTGGCAAAAGCCATACTTTTTTTTCCCTGATATAATATGCTGGCAAAGTAGAGGTCAAATGATAGAGACTGGAATATCAGAAAGAGTGAGACTAGCAAACAGGAAACTTAAAAGCTATTTCCCACTCTATCTTCAACCAGATTTGTTTAAAAAATCATTCAATCTCTATGAATTTCAGTTTTCCCATCCATCAAATAAGGGAAGTGGACTGGACGATTTCTAAGGTCCTCTTCAGCTCTAAGATCTTTAATATAGCAGTGAGATCTTTAGTCACTGATTCAGTCTATCCTCTTATCCCTACTTCCTCCAATTCACACAAGAAATCTTAAAGAAGATCAGTTTTGTCATCCACAAAACCGGTAAGAGATAACTTAATTTACTGCTGGTCAGAATACTGGTGAGTGGAAATAATTCTTAAAGATTTTGTATGAGCCATGTTGTGAATTAATCTTTAAAAAATTCAGTAACTCTGGGATTTATCAAAGCTTAGAAAGGGACCTTGGGGGTAATTTAATTTCATTGAATTCAATAAGCATTTATTAAATGCCTACTATGTGTCAGACACTATGGTAAGGTAAGAGTCTGCAAACTCTAGATGTCTGTGAGTTTGACTAGGAGTCTTGAAAATGAGAATCCAATAAGGGTCATTAGAAAGATATTTAGCAAATATCTGGAGAGGTGAGAAGTAATTATTATAAAGCCAGCTTGGCTTTATCCAGAGTAGATCCTGCCAGTTCAACCACATTGCCTTTCTTTGCCAGAATTGCTAAACTAGAAGATGAGGAAATGCTGCTAATACAGATGATCTAGAATTCAGCAAAGCTTCCTGACAAAGTATTTCATGTTGTCCTTAGGGAGGAAGACAGGGAGAAATGGATTAGACAATAATATAATCGGATATATTCCAAAGTGGTTGGATATCAGGACTCAGAGCGGTGGTTGATGGTTTAATATTGACTTGGCAGGAGGTCTCTAGTGAAGTGGTCATGGATCTGTGCCTCACCTTATGCTGCTTCACGTTTTAATCGACAGCTTGGGTAAAGGCACAGAAGCTCATCAAATGGTGGATCACCCAATCTGGGAGACAGAAAACAGACTGGAGGATGCAGTCAGTACCCAGGAGATTACTGATAGGTGACAGCACTGCAATGAACATGATAAAATTAAATTTAATGAGGATAGAGTCTTTTACTGAAGGAAAAAATAACAAGATTCCCAGGTTTAAAATTGAGTTCAGCATATTAGGTCTGGAAAAGATCTGGAGTTCCTAGTGGATAGCAATACACATGTGAATCAATAGTATGACACAGAAGGTAAAAGCCTAATATGATCTTAGGCTGCCTTAGAAAATGAGCGAATCCTGCCATACTCCAGCCCTTTGTCAGATTTTATCTGGAGGATTGTGTCTAACAGGAGAATGTGGGGGAAGGAAAACCAGGATGAAGAATGTGGATCCTTGTTATCTGAGAGAACTCAGCATGTGGTCCTGGAGAGGAGAAGGTCCTGAGGGAGGGAGAGATGCTTCCATCTCTGAGCATCTGAAGGGCTGTTGTGTGGACTAGGCTTGTTCCAAAAGAGACGGTGTTAGAGGAAATTTTCTAACAGGTAGAGCTTTCCAAAAGTGGAAAGGGCTGTAGAAAGATTCCCCCTCTTTGTAGGGGATATGGCAAAGGCTGGAGGACTCGCTGTTAGGAATGTTATAATGAGATTCCCTTTGATGGAGGAGTCAACCTAATAGATGGCTATGGAGATTCTTCCAGTTCTCTGATTCTGTAAGTCTGAATCTGGGATATAAAGACATAAAAAAATCACTAAAACAGTTCCTGTCTTAGAGAAGCTTATATTCTACTGGTTCAATTTTATAGCCAGGGAAATTAAGGCTCAAAATAGTTAGATAAGCTGCCAAACCACCTAGAGTTAGTAAATGGCAGACTTAGGATTCAAACTTTGCCTCTCCAATACCAAATGCCTCACGCTTTCTGGGAAACCCTAAAGCCCTTGTGGTTCTCATAATACTTGATGATACTGCCATATTTCAACATGGCGGTCCATGTATATTCCACCACCAGATCTCATTTGTATTGTTTGCAAAAGATGTTACAATCTACTTGTCAATTCTTACTTGAAAATTCAGTAAAGTTCTTTGAGTGACATTATTTTGTTTTATCATCATGGTTCCTCCATCCTTCTCATATTTACGTCATGACTTTGCATCTCAACAAGAGCTCTGAGAGCAAGAGTTTGTTGCTCACATTATAGATGCTTAGCAATCTCATCTTATAAAGCTATAAGCCTTTATGTCAGGGGGGAAACCAGAGTCAGCCCCAGCTGACTGGGGCTCTTCCGAGAAGTATATAAACAACTCCTTTGTACCAGCTCCCAAAAGCCAATATTTAAGAAACAAGCAGGCATTGGTAAATTAGATAATTATTAAGGAAAACAATATGGCGCCCAAAATGATGCATTAACCATTTCTAATGTTATTGAACTGAACTACAAGAGAAGCACTTTGTTCTTGCACATTTGGCAGACAATTCTTCTTTGCTACTGAAATACTTCATGTGCATACTTCCAAGGAAGACTCATGAATGCACAGGTTCATTAAGGGAATGAGAGAATCGATTGTAAAATGGAAAAGGCCGAGTGAGGTCATATTTCAAAGAGATGAATATGGTACACTCCATTATGTTGTAATCAGCCTCTCTCTTTCATTCTACAAACTATAATAGTTTATCCTAATTTTAAGAAAGAGAATAAAAAAAAATTCTCAATACCTCGCTCCTACCTTCATTGCAGACACTGGAAAGGACTAAAATGTGCCGTAGGCATTTTCTATCTCCCAGGGTCTTTGGAGCAGACCCTATTGATGCTGCTGACCATTTTTCTTCTTAATAAGAAAAACATTCAAATGCTACGAATATTGCTGCCCTGGCAAACCCCACTTAATAGATGGGACTTGCCCCATGCGTGACACATGCAACATCAATCAAGGCAGAATTTTATTTCGATTTATTATGGTTGCTGTCTAAATGAAAAAATGCTTATATCGTAAAAATGTCTTGCAATATAAATGTGGAAATGATGTAATCACAGATTTTAAGAGAAAATCCTGATTCTGATGAAAAAGATGCACATCTTAGACTTCTAAATTTTTCATTGAAGTTAAACATAACCAAATAATGAGAGCATTAAGAGGTGATGGTAGTACAATCCAGAAGTCACGTGTTTAATATTTTATAGCTTTATGAGGGAGCTTTATTATTTTTTCCTTCTTTAAGAAGGAAGCCGTTGATATTTCCAAATGATTCGGGATAAATGGCTTTAATTTCAGTTTCATTGAAGGCTCATCTGCAAATTTTTTAGAAACAATCATTTGTCATGGAGCCAATACTCCCTAGCTTATTACTCTGGTATTTATTCCTGACTCCAGCTGTTGGGCTGCAGAAACTCCTGTGGCCACTCAGGCATGGGGCTTCCATCTTCCCATCAGGAGGTAAAGGGGAGAGGATGGGGGCAGGGAGAAAGGCTTCGCAACAATGGAAACGGTAACAGGATGAGTCAATGCTCACCTGACCAGCCTTTCAAGCCTGCCTACCTTTTTAAAGGCATTAAAAACAATTGAATACCTAAATTCACAGGAACACAAATCATAGATTTAGAGGGGCAAGGGATCTTGAAGGCCGTCAGATCCAGCTTCTTCATTGTACAGATGGGTAAACTGAGGAACCAAAGTGTTTAATAAATTGACCAAGGATATATGATTAGTAAATGTCTGAGGTAGCATATGATCCCAGGTGTTCTTGAGTCCAAAACCAATATCCTCCTTCACTATACCACATTGTTTCTTTTTGAAAATAAATATGGTAGAGAAAGGAAAAAAATCATGGGACTTGCAGTCAAGAGATCTGAGTTCATATCCTTACTTCACTACTTAAAGAGCTATGGTAGAACTATGGGCAAGTTGTTTTTTTTTTTTTTTTCCTCAGTTTTGCTGTCTATTAAATGGGAATAATAATAGTACATGAGCTACATACCTTATGGGATAAGGAAGAAAGTGATTTGTAAACCTAAAATGATTATGTAAATGTGATTTGTCATCATTATTGAGAAGGAAAACCAGAAACATACTTGAATAATTGCTCTAGGTTATTAGGCCTTATCACTCATAAAAGAGAATTAAGTGACCAGATTATAGCACCTTTCTTCTTTCTCATGGATCTCACTTAGCACTTTTTTACTCTTGGAACACTCTTATCATAGGATCATTCCCCAGAGCTCTTTTGTAGGTAAAAAACTGAAGCCTAGAGAGAATGATTTGCCTTCTATCACATAGGCTTCAGTGGGTGTCTGACAGTTATATCGGACTTTTTATCTACGGGTGTCGGTGCCTTAACCCTAGAACTGGAGAAGAGCTCAATGAGTGTCACAGGTCCAAGAATCATAAAATTTTAGAGATTAGATGGATGAATTGGTAGATGGATGAATGAAAAAGCACTTATTTATTTTTCTTTTTCAGTTTTAAAAATTTTATTATAGCTTTTTATATACAAAGCATATAAATGGGTGATTTTTCAACATTGACCCTTATAAAATCTTCTGTTCCAAATTTTCCCCTCCTTCCCCTCATCCCCTACCCTGGATGGCAGGTAGACCCATACATGTTAAATATGTTAAAATATATGTTAAATCTACTATATGTATCCATATTTATACAGTTATCTCACTGCACAAGAGAAATCAGATTAAGAAGGAAAAAGAAACTGAGAAAAAAAATGCAAGCAAACATCAACAGAAAGTGTGAAAATGCTATGTTGTGGTCCATATTCAGTTCCCACAGGCTTCTCCCTGGGTGTGGATGGCTCTCTTCATTACTGAACAAGTGAAACTGGTTTGAATCATTTCATTGTTGGAAAGAGTTGAATTGATCATTGTATAGTCTTCTTGTTGCTGTGTATAATGATCTCCTGGTCCTGCTCATTTCTCTCAGCATCAGTTGATGTAAGTCTCTCCAGGCCTCTCTAAAACCATCCTGTTGGTCATTTCTCACAGAACAATAATATTCCATAATATTCATATACCACAATTTACCCAACCATTCTCCAATTGATGGGCATCCACTCAGTTTCCAGTTTCTGGCCACTACAAACAGGGCTGCCACAAACATTCTTGCACATGTGGGTCCGTTTCCCTTCTTTATGATCTCTTTGGGATATAAACCCAGTAGTAACACTGCTGACTCAAAGGATATGCACAGTATGATAGCTTTTTGAGCATGGTTCCAGATTGATCTCCAGAATAGTTGGATCCATTCACAATTCCACCAACAATGCATCAGAGTCCCAGTTTTCCCAGAAGAATCACTCATTAAACCATTTAACATGTGCAGAATCCTTCATAGCCCAGTCCCTTCCCACCTTTCTAATATTCTTGTACCTTACTCCCCCAATGTGATCCAGTAACACTGGCCTCCTGGTTGCTCCTCCTCCAAGACACTTCATCTTCTGCCTCTGAGCTTTACTAGCTGTACCCCAGGCCTGAAATCTTATCCTTCTTCATTTTTACCTCCATGTTTTTCTCTTTCAAGTGGAGTCCTATGTTATCCAAGAAGCTTTCTCCAGTTCCCTTAATTTTAGTACCTTCTCTCTGATGTTTTCCTTAATTTAACATATATATATATATATATATATATATATATATATATATATATATATATATATCTTCTTTGTCCATAGTTTGTTTACATTTCCCTTCCCCTACAAGTTCCTTGAGGGCCTTTATTTTCTGCTTTTTTTGGCACCCTCAGCACTTAGCACCACTCCTACCACATAATAGGCCCTTAGGAAATGCTGGCTGAGGGACTTGATTACACTGTGCTTGGGACTAAGGCTACAAATGAAAAGATGAGACTGACTTAACTCCCCAAAAGGTCACATGAAGAAGGTTTTAGCTCCACATCAGAGAAATGTCCCGTAGTCATCTTAGGGTCAGTAGCAAAGTAGATGTCAATACATTTTCCTTAATATGGATTTGTTATGGTTAGTATCTAAATGAGAAAATAATGAGAAGGGACTTCAGTGGAAATCTAGTTCATCTCATTCCTGAAAAAATAAAAACAAAAACCCCCTCTGTAAGATGTTTGACAAATGGCCATCTAGTGTCTGGTTCAAAACCTTCAAGGAAGCAGAACCCACCTCCTCTAGACAGAAGCCATTTGGGGCAGCTGCAATTGCCAGGAAGATCATAGTATCCTCCTATCCCTCGTAGTATCCCTTATTCAGTAATGATAACATTCAGCCACGGCTATCATCAATGACCATTCACATACATATTCCGGGCACTGTGCTGAATGCTCCATAATTTATCCTCACAATTACTCTATGAGGTAGGTGTTATTATGATCCCATTTTACAGATGAGAAAACCGAGGCAAACAGAAGTTAAGTGACTTGTCCAGTGTCACACAGCTAGCATCTAACTGAATCTGAATTCAGTTCTCCCTGATTTAGTATCCCTAACAGTAAGTGCTTCATATATTTGTTGATTTCTTCATTAATTAATTCAAAATGTGTGTTTACACACACAGTATATATGTATGTAATTTGAAATATAAATATATTTGTATGTATAGAAAAACAAACACATAAAATATACATATATATATATATATATGTATATGCATATATTTATATCTCCCGGATGAACAGAAGAGAAAATAGAATATTTAAATAACCCTATCTTGGAAAAAGAAATTGAACAAGTCAAAGTCATTGAACAGGTCATAAAATTCCTAAGAAAAAGTCCATAAGACTACAAGGATTTACAACTGAATTCTACCAAATGTTAAAGAACAGCACATCCCAATAATAAATAATTTGAAAAAAAAAATAAGTAAAGGAGCCCTACCAAATTCTTTTAACGACACAAATATGATTCAGAAATCTAAACTCTGAAAAAGCAAAAACAGAAAAAGAAATCTATAGGCCAATTTTCCTATTGAATGTTGATGTAAAATTTAAAATGAAATGATAGTAAGATTACATCAAAATATCAAAGAAATCTCACACTATTACCTGGTGGGATTTATACTAAAAACACAGGACCACTTCAATCTTAGAAAATAAGCATAATTGACCATATCAATAACAAAAGCAACAAAAATCATATCACCATATTGCTAGATACAGAAAAAGCTGAAATACAATATCTATTTCTGTCCAAAACACAGTAAATAGACCTTTAAAATATTTGAATAGTATTTTATTTTTCCAAATACATGTAAAGATAGTTTTTAACATTCATTTTATGAATTTTGGGGGTTCTAAATTTTTCTCCCTCTCTCTCTTACCTGTCCCAAGATAACAAGCAATATGATTTACATTAAATATGTGCAACCTTCTTAACCATATTTCTAAGTGGAACTTTAAAAAAAAAAAAAAAGATGATCATCATCTATCTAAAATCAAGAATGAGCATTATCTATAATGGTGATAAACTAGAAGCATTCTCATTAAGATCAGAGGTGAAACAAGGATGCCTGTTATCACCACTATTATTCAATATTGACTAGAAATGATAACTATAACAATAAGAAAATAAGAAATTGGAAAAATAAAAGTAGACAACGAGGAAACAAAACTATTACTCTCCATAGATGATATACTGGTATAGTTTACTTAGAGAACCCTAGAGAATTGAAAAACTAGTTGAAACAATGAACAGCTTTAGCAAAGTTAGAAGTTATAAAATAAATACATAAAAATCATTAACATTTTTATACACCACCAGCAAAATTTGATAGGAAGACTTAGAAAGAGAAATCACATTTAAAATAATTGCATACTTGGGAATCTACCAGTCAAGATTATATAGACTATATGAACACAGTTACAAAACCTTTTGCACATAAATAGCAAGATTTTAATAACTGGAAAGTTTTTCGTGCTCATGAATAGTTGAAGCAAATATAATAAAAATGATATTTCTACCTAGATTAATTTATTTATTCAGTGCCATACCAACCAAACCATCAAAGAATTATTTTGTAGAGCTAGAAAAAATAATAACAAAATTCATCTGGAAGAACAAAAGGTCAAGAATATCAAGGGAATCAATGAAAATAAATGTTAAGGAAGGTAGCCTATTAGTTTCATATTTCATATAATATTGAAAAACAGTAATCATGAAAAAAATCTGGTATTGGCTAAGAAACAGAGTGGTGGATCAGTGAAATAAATTAGGTACAAATATATAGTGTTAAATGATTGTGGCAATCTAGGTTTTGATAAACCCCCAAATCCCAATTTTGGGGGCCAGAACTCACCATTTGACCAAAAATTTGCTGGGAAAACTGAAGTAGTTTGGCAGAAATTAGGCAAAAATCAGCACTGTTGATTTTGCTGTATACCATGCTGTATACCAAAATAAATTCAAAATGGGTAAATAATTTAGATATAAAGGGTGATAAAAACAAATTAACAGAGCATGTAAAAATGAATGGTACCTGTCAGATCTATGGATAAGGGAAGAGGTTGTGACCAAATAAAAGATAGAGAGGATCATGGGAAGTAAAATGGATAATTCTGATTATATTAAATTAAAAAGAGGTTTTACACAAACAAAATGCAGGCAAAATTCAAAAGGAAACAGGGAAAATATTTTTACAGTAAATTTTTTTGATAAAGGCTTCATTTCTTGAATACACAGGAACTGAGTCAAATTAATAAGAAAGAGCTGTTTCCTAACTGATTTCCTAAATGATCAGAGGATATGAACAGTTAGTTTTCAGGCTATATATAGTCATATTTTAAAAAAAATGCATTAAATCACTGTTTATTAGAGAAATGCAAATTAAAATGTCCTTAGATATCATCTCACACCTGTCAGATTGGCTAACATATAGGAAAGAAAAATGATAAATGCTGGAAGGAATGTGAAAAAATTGGAAAAATAATGCAATGTTAGCGGAATTGTGGATTGGTTCTACCATTCTGGAGAACAATCTGGAACTATGCCCAAAAGCTTAGAAAACTTTTTATACCCTTTGACACCACAATACCTCTACTAGGTTTACATCTCAAAGAGATTTAAGCAAAGGGGAAAGGATCTGTGTATACAAAAAATATTTATATTATTGTAGTTCTTTTAGTGGTAACAAATAATTAGAAGTTGAGGGAATGCTTATCAATTGAATTGCTGAGCAAGTTGTGATACATGATTGGGATGGAATATTATTGTGCTATAAGAAATGATAAACCAAGGGAAAGGGACCTGTATGTGCACGAATGTTTGTGGCAGCCCTTTTTGTAGTGGCTAGAAACTGGAAACTGAATGGATGTCCATCAGTTGGAGAATGGCTGAATAAATTGTGGTATATGAAAATTATGGAATATTACTGTTCTGTAAGAAATGACCAACAGGATTATTTCAGAAAGGCCTGGAGAGACTTACACGAACTGATGCTGAGTGAAATGAGCAGGACCAGGAGATCATTATATACTTCAACAACAATACTAGATGATGACCAGTTCTGATGGATCAGGCCATCCTCAGCAACGAGATCAACCAAATCATTTCTAATGGAGCAGTAATGAACTGAACTTGCTATACCCAGAAAAAGAACTCTGGGAGATGACTAAAAACCATTACATTGAATTCCCAATCCCTATATTTATACACACCTGCATTTTTGATTTCCTTCACAAGCTAATTGTACAATAATTCAGAGCCTGATTCTTTTTGAACAGCAAAATAATGTTTTGGTCATGTATACTTATTATGTATCTAAGTTATATTTTAATATATTTAACATCTACTGGTCATCCTGCCATTTAGGGAGGGGTGGGGGGTAAGAGGAAAAATTGGAACAAGAGGTTTGGCAATTGTTAATGCTGTAAAGTTACCCATGTATATATCCTGTAAATAAAAGGCTATTAAATAAAAAAAAAAAAAAAAAAAAAGAAATGATAAACCAGATGGTTTTAGAAAAGCTTGGGAAGAATTATATGCTCTGATGCAAAGTGAAGCAAACAAAATTAGGAAGTTATTATACACAGGAATAGGAATATTGTATGGATGATCAACAGTAAAAGACTTAGTTGCTTTGATCAAGAGAATGATCCAGTACAATTCCACAGGACTCATTATGAAAAATGCTATCCACCCCCAGAAAGAGAACTTGATGGGGGAAAGATTCCAATCTTTGATTCCCAACCCCCTCCCCCCAGTTAATGTAAATTACCCTTTGACTCACAAATCCTGGTCCCTTTGAATTCCAATAGAAGATCCGGACCTGTCCCAGCCCCACTCAGATCTAAGCCAACTTTGGGGCTACACCCAAAAGCCCCTCAAGCTAAGTCTCCTATTACAAAAGGGCCACGCTGGGAACCCCTCTTTGCAGAGATTCTAAACATGCCAGCCATGTGAGTACCCTCTGTCCACTGGACCCACTGTCCAGTGCCCTCCTTATCTCTACCTTCACCTATCTTCTACTTCTAAACTCAATAATAAACCTCTTTTATCAATCTAGCTCTCGGGCTAATAAATGCTTTTATTGGGGACTTGCGCGGCTACTAGACCTCATTTACCGCCATATCCTTGTGCCGAATCCAAGGGGGTTGCAGGGGAGCTCTGTTTGACTCCCTGTACCCCAAACCTGCTGCTAGACCTCAACTAAATCCTAATTTCATTTAGGTACCCCAAATGTAGACCTCAACATGTGGTCTACACCTCAACAAACTGATGGACTTTGGATACAGACTGCAGCACTTAAAAAATTTCTTTATGCTTCTTGCTTTTTATTTTTATTTTTTCACATGGTAATATGGAAAAATGTTTTGTATAACTTCATATATCTGATACTTCTCAATAGATGAGGAAGGGGCAGCAGAAAGGGACAGCACAGGGAACTCAATTTTTAAAAATGAATATTAAAAATGAAAAACAAAAGGGGAAATATGTTTATATTAAAATACATACATAATATAATAGTAGGTGCACATGCTTACATATATATATATGTGTGTGTATATATATATATATATATATATATATATATATATATATATATATATATACAAAACACACAATGCTCCTAGAAAGATTTTTCCACTTTTTTTTCCTTTTGAAAAGTTGAAGAAGACAGCAGTTACATCAAGTTAGATTCAATTTCTTTGGAGGACATTTTAATCAAAACTTGGTAACATCAACAAAAATAAGCAACTGTTGCAGGTACTGGTCCGGGAAAACTTTGTATCTGGACTAGGGGAAACAGTCCCTCTAGGTAAGGTGTTCCATACTGTTGTGTGTGCCACAGGGAGACCCCAAGTGTCAGACAGCCCCTTGACCGCTGATCACTTCCTTATATATAATATATCTATGGAGTAAGCAAATAAACACACATTTGTGAAATCTAATGATTTTGCAATTACCTAAGCTAGCCATTATCCGAAGACATCACCTTTTCCATCATAACCAATATGAGAACAGATACATATTGTTTTATTTCCTTCACACAATCTACCTTCCAGATGAATAGGATTACTTCATATCCCCAGTAAGGACATTTACTGCTTATCTCCTGCCTCCATGCCTTTCCATAAGTTATTCCCTTTGTCTGGAACACACGCTCTCCTTGTCTCTCCTTCACACAACACTTAGCTTCTTTTAAAGCTGAGCTGTCATGAAACCTTGAGATTATATTGTATGTCCCTTATATTTTCTCAGCTGTATGTCGGCGTCTCCTCCAATAGAAGGTAAGCTCCTGGAGGGAAGGGATGCTTTCATTTGGGGCTTTATTATTCCAGAATTTAGTACAATAACTAATAAACAAGAGGTGCTTAATTAAGGCTTTTTAATCAAATGATTCACAGGAAAGTGGTGAGGAAAGTATTTTGTCAACCTTAAAGTGATAAAAGAAACTGAGTTTATTGGTTGGGTAAAGAAAGAAAGAACATTGGAATCTGGGGGTAAAAATTCAGCTCTACCACTAACTGACTCTAGGATCACTAAATGTCACTGAATGTCTCCAGGCCCAAGGTTTTTGTTTTGTTTTGTTTTGTTTTGTTGCCTATAAAATAGGGGGAGAGAGACTAAACAATCTGTAAAGCTCTTCCCCTCTTGGTAGGATCTAGTTCATTCAGTCATTATTTCAATGTGAAGACACATTTTTTAGAAAACAATTAAGACAATCAAAATATAACTAAAAACAGCAAAGCAATTTTGATCTTCAGAAGGCAAACATTCAAACAGTTGGAAATGGACACTGGAAACCAAACAGGCTTTGATTGCCTCTTGAGTCATATGGTATTTCTACGGATCCCAAATCACTAATCCTAACCGGAATGGCAGAAATCTCCTAATCCCTGCAGCATCAAGCACCAGATATTCATTTGGTCATTACACCTGTAGGAAAAGCTCACTTTTCTATCATTTAATTGGGTTAAATGGCTGAGCCTATAGTTAGAGTTGATGAAATACTGTACACAGCCAGCCACCCCAAATGGCAGAGTGCTATTTTACTAAGGAGGCACTGTGCAGATTTTACAAGTTTATTTAATTAGCAGAGCTCTAATTTAGAGATAAGTGTCAGAGACAGACTTCAGGGACTCCGATTAAGACAGTCTCTGACTTCCAGCCATTTCCTACAAGCTAAATCTAAAGATAATGCCATCTCATTCAGACAAATGGTTGAAATGTTCTCTTTCCTCGAATGCTCAGATAAGAGATTGATGACAAATGGTTAACTCATATCTGATATAAGTTGGGAAAAATTCTTGCCTTATTATATAATTTACTCTTCTAGTTCAAGTTTGGATATTGACATTTTTGGATGAATGCTGTTCATTTCTTTGTGAAAGATCTGTTTGGTTCACTTCATTTTTTAATTTATTTTTTTGTTTATCTGTTTGTTTTTACCACACCTGTGACTTCATTAGCAAGGGAACTCCTTATACATAAATTCCCTTTATCAGCATTATTTAGAACTAGTCATCTAGGGCATTGAAAAGTGATCTACTCAGGTCCGATCCAATTTCTGAGACCAGGTTTCTACCCATTCTACCATGCTGCCTCTTTTCAAAGGAGACATCCATAAGCACACCACATACAGATCATATCATGGAGGCTCCATCAAGCCATATTGAAAGAGATGGCGGGGAAGGATGGAGCAGGAAAAAATTTGAGAAATATTCTGTGAATCTGGGAAATATTAGCATTTATCAGTTAAAATCAGCACCATAACAATGACAGGCAAAGCCAAAAAGGAAATCATCTCTGGAGAGGTATCATATCCCAACTCTTGATAGTTTTGACAACATGGGAGTATATGAGTACACAAAAAATCTGATTTACCCAAATGAGAGGATAGGATGTTATGTTAATTTCAATGAATAAATGTATATATGTGACTTATTTTAAGAATAATTACTCAAATGCAAATGTATTTCAATCTAGAGACTCCCTTCAATGGGAAAATAAATCTAGACGGTAAAAAGTATTACCTTGGACATCTAAATTGTATTTGTCCTTTTTTCTTTCTTTTTTTTGGTCTGGTTCTAAGATGTCTGTGGTATAGAAGAAATCCCAAGTATGGAAACTCTTTTTACACATCCAAGTCAACATTTCTGCAACTTAGAGATTTAGAGAACTACCTTGAGAAGCTAACTCATTTGCCCACAGTCACACAGCTAATGTTTTACAGCAAGAATTAAACCCAAGTCTGACTCCAAGGCCAGCTCTCTAGCCATCACATAGGCATTCTTAATGTTTTTGTCTGCTATTAACGTATTTTTCAGGTTGGCAAATCCAAAAGACTCCCTTACAGAATACATTCTGGCTCATTTTACTTAAAAAGAACTAAAGCAAACAGGGCTTAAGTACATGACTTGCTGGGTCACACAGCTAGGAAGTGTCGAAGGCCAGATTTGAACTCATGAAGATGAGCCTTCCTGACTCCATGTCCAGTAACCAGTCCACCATTCCACCAAGTTAGCAAATGGAACACTTGTAGAAGATCTTCAAGTGGGAATTCTTTTATAGGAGGGACTAAATGCCCTCTGAAATCCCTTCCAGTTCTGAGATTCAGAAAGTCTATGATTGTTAATTTAAACTGAAATGGTAGCTCCCAAAGCATAGAATGGCTCATCAGACACGGTGCTGACCGAATCAGAAAAACCTGAGTTCAAATCCAGACTTGGCTACCTACCTACCCACTTTGCAAGTCACTTAGCCCTGTCTGCCTCAGTTTCCTCTTCTGTAAAATGAGGATAATAACAGTACCTCCTACCCAGGATTGTGGCGAAGATCAAATGACGTCATATTTATAAAATGTTTTGTAAATCTTAAAGCTCTATATAAATGTTAACTATTATTACTGTTATTATAAAGCATAATCATTCTGAACCCTCTTCTACAAGTCAATTTTTCCAATATTTGAAGAGAACTAGCATATCTACCTCAAGTCTTCCCCAAATCAAACACTCCCATTCCCATTAACCATTCCATGTACAATACGGTTTCTAGAATTCTTACCACTCTAGCTGGCTTTTTCCAGAAACACTACAGTTTGACGATGTCCCTTCTAGTACATCATGTCCAGAACCGAGTCCAATGTGCTCCCAGTGTTATGACGTAGGAACAGGTCGTGGATTTTCCCTATGTTTGCTTTTTGGCATTTGCTGAGCCATGGGTCTGCCCCATTAACATTAATATTAGTTCTACTTGAGGAATTTCCCCATCCCTTAACGCATTCACTTCAGAGAGCTGGCCAACTGCACACAGGGCCCAGTCACATCTGCTAGCCTATCGCCAATCAGGAACCAAAAGCAGCTGCGGTTCGCAAGGGAGAAGCTGGCAAAGAGAGCTTTAGGAAATGAGTGAGAAAGAGCAACCATATTAAGACATCAAAAATAATGAAATCCAAATCCAGGGTCCCTGAAATGCTTCCTTGTTTTCATCTGGCAGTACAGTGTCATTATAGACTTAATTACCGTGTGCTACTACTGATCACATTATCATAATTAAGGCTAAATACAAACACTCATTACCATTGCTTTCTCTCATAGCATTCCAAAAAACAGCTCTTTGGAGTTGAGGTTTTCTGCAACTGCTCTTGGCCTGAAGGTAACTCGTTTGAATAGTTTGCCAAAGTTTTTAAGAGCTATTTTAAAACCATGGAAAGCATTTTCTTTGGGGAAGAGAGGAGGCATATTGCTATTTCTCTATTTTCAAAGCAGATTAAAATGTTTTGAATCATATGTAATCCTTTTTTAAAGTGAAATTTGGGTTCTCATTAAAGAAATGTACATATATATATATATATATACACACATATAGAAAACTATATATGTGTGTATTTTAATGTGTAATTTTAATAATTTCAGATATATAGGAAATTATACATAGGGTAGATGTGCCTACCCCTACACTGATAGAAACTGAAAAGTGAAAATTGTACTTTATGGAAGTTTTCAAGGGCATCGATGACAGCAACAAAGGGAACAGTGGATTTACTAACCTTAAACTAAGCAAAGTCAACTCAACTCTTCGTGTGCTTTAACTCTGAGACCTGAGATTCTGCAACTGTTTATGTGCCTGAAGAAGTTTGTAGATCCACAGGCTCAGACAGACTAAAAAAATTCACAGCAGATGTTGTGACACGACAGCACAAAACTGGCCACAAAGTAGGTAGTCATCAATTAGAGAGGGGCCGGTTTGCTTTATACATACACAGATAAAGAAAAGAAAATATACAAGGTGTTTAAGCTAACAAAGTTTAAAACAACTAAGATTTTGGGACGTGCTCTTTATACATACATATACTATACACACACATTATACATATATATATATATATTATAATATACATATACACACATATTGAATGTGTGTATACACATATATTACACTTATATGTACATATACATATGTGTGCACATGCACATATACACATATGATGTCCCAAAAGTATGTTTTAATAGGTTAAACATTTTATATCATATATGTATATATAAAAACTGTGTGAATGTATGTATACATGCATATGCACATATATGTATGTATGTAAGTATATACATATATAGGATGTCCCAAAAATCTTAAATTTTAATCATTTAAACACCCTTTATCTCTTATATATTCTACCATCTATCTGTATGTATATATGTGTATACATATATATGTATATACAAAAAGTTTCAAGTTTTAATGAACTTTAATATTCTAATAGCATAAAATTTTATACCTCTTCTTTATTGATTATACAACTATGTATATATATATATATATATACCCACATATATATTTATATATTTGTATGTCTATTATATATGTAGATACATGATGTTCCCAAATTCTTAGTGCTATTTTAAGCTTTAATTGCTAAAGCACCTTGCATTTATTCTATATTCTAATATATTTCTGTGTGTATGCATGTGTATGCATACATATATGCATATGTATCTATATATGTATATGTGTGTATATATAAATATTTATATATATATATATATATATGTATATATAGGCTGTCCCAAAAGTCTCAGTGAAGTTTAAATAGCCTGAACACCTTGTGTCTCTTAACAGATTTAGTTTTATACCTATGTATGTTTATATGTATGTACATACAATATACACATGTATGTTTGAAGGTAATACATATATGTCTTTAAAGTCTTAATATAGTTTTAAGCTTAAAATAGCTTTAAAACCCTATCTCTCATAGATTCTGTTATTGCTATGTGTTTGGGCATCAGAGGAGACAGATAGACAGAGACAGAGACAGACTGAGAGACACACACACAGAGACGGAGAGTGTTTCATGGTCACAGGACTTAACCTGGCCACCTCTCAGGGGCACCAAAGCCTACTAGAGAAAGGCACCTGCAGCTGAGTGGCTGAGCGCCCAGGGAGGCCAGGGGATCTGCCAGGGTCGCCCAGCTGCTCTGTGGCACATATGGTATTCTCCAAGACAAATGAGCCGGGAGCCATTTTTTGACTCTGCTTTTCCATACAGGTCTAACCAAGGGAGGTAATATTGATTGAAGGAACACAGCTTGGACTGGCTGCCTCCCTGGCCGAGCTGCATCCTCCCAGCTTTGACACCACTAAGTGGTCATGATCCCCATCCTCCTCCACACAGCCTGAGAAGCTAGATCCGTGCAAAGTTTGAGGTTCCAGATGCGTATTTCCAGAGAAGTCAGGATCTCCCTTCCTTCTTGACTTTGTTCATTAAAAACCCTTTATGATGCTCCAAAGACACCAATATCCCAGCTTCCATGCTGTCGCTCTGAGGCAAAAGTGCATCAGAGATGATGAGACCGGCTTGCAGTAAAATGCCCGGCCATCCCGAGGAAGGGAACGGAAACAGGGACAAAGGAAGAGGCTGCTGGCTGCATCCTGATGAGTCCCCACATTCTCAGGGCTTGGGGGACAGGGAGCGCAGGGAGGGGGCCTTGGAGAAGCACAGGAGGGGCTGAAATCACTTCCTGTTTCAGCAGATTGTCCCACTGTACATTCGCAAAGTCCTCAATAATTCCATTATCCAATTAGAGAAGGAAATCCACAATATTATCAGGAGGAAATTAGCCTGGTGGTTGCTATTTCCCAGATCAAATAAGACACAGGCCTGTCAGCTGCCAAGTGCGGTGACCTCTTTTGGAAACGTGGGAAGTTTCACTATGGGCTCAGGCCACGTCTATCTACACAGAAGAATCCCTGCCCCCACTCTCAGCAGCCCCAAACCTAACAGAGCGGAGCAGGAGTAAAGTTAACTTGGAACAAGAAGGAAAGCTTGCATCCTCATAGTCTGCTAAAATTTACTTACAATGTACTTCAATAAAACCCCATCTGCCCTTATTTCGAGGATGACTTCATGGGGGGTATCTTGACTTATGGGTGATGCCCAGAATTAAGTGAAACAGAGGTGGTTAACCTCATACTTTCCCCTTGAGTCATAGAAATCCATTGGCAAACAAGTCAGGATGACTGGTGATGGCCCAAGATGCAGGAGGTGCAACATCTGACCATGCTCTGCCAATTGTTCTCACCTGCCTGTTCTTTTTCTTTTTTCTTTTCCCCTGAGGCAATTGGGGTTAAGTAACTTGCCCAGGGTCTCACAGCTAGGAAGACTGAAATCAAATTTGAACTCAGGTCCTCGTGACTTCAGGGCTGGTGCTCCATTCACTGCGCCACTTAGCTGCCCCATTCTTTTGGGGGAAATCTTTCTATACTTGGGGTAGACACTCCGCTAACTTACTAATGGGTTTGAGGGCTTTAGGTAACCACAACAACCCAGTGAGTAATTCAAGTCTTAATAAGCCCATTTTACAGCTTGGAAAACTGAAGCCCAGGGAAGGGAAGAGAATTGGCCAGTCACACAATTAGAAGGCTAAGATTTTAGCCCCAAACTCTTTGCTTATATCCCTAGCCAGCCCCACTCTGACCCAAAACAATGAGACCAAAGGTTTTCCGTATCCTTTTCTTATTGTCTTCACCTTTAGAAAACAACACACTTTTAGTTTCTGAAGAAACAGAGTTTTTAATTCAGATCTCTCTGGGGCTCAGCTAACTTGCCCCATTAGTCCTCTGTCCGATGGCAGAGAAGCAGAAAGGCTGGTTATTCTCCATTGGCAGGTGAAGAAACAAACCTGTGCTGGTGAAATGACAAGGTTAGAACGGAAATCCGCGGGTCCTGGGATCACAAACACATGAAGAACTTGGAAGACCCATAAGTCCAACCTCCTCATTTCAGAGAAGGATAAAGTAATGTGCCTCAGGTCCCAGGGGGGTCTGAATCCAGGTACTCTCCTCCCTTCAGATGCGTTCCCAAGAGCATGGACATTTGTAAAGGCTGTTGGTAGGATTCCTCATCACTATCTAGTTCCAAAGAGAATCAAGAAGCTCACTGGGAGCTAAGGTCCCTAAATGCTTCCTGGGCCCTACTTTTATTCCAGTTTCTGGATACTTTGCCTCCTGTTGCAAACACAGCTGATGCTTGTCTTGAAACACTGCTAGGCAAAGCAATACCTGGTACAACCATTATACATAATTAAAAGCCCACTCCTCTCCCAATTGATCAGCTTCTAAGCACTGGAGTCTAAGGTAAAGCAGGGATAGACAGAAATTAATTGGCAGAAGCCACACATCCCAATGTTCTCTCCCTTTTGGATAAACTGCTTATCAGTCATTTTGTACTCCTGCTGTGAAAGATCTCCTCAGAGGAGGGAGACCAGAATCAGTCACAATTTGCATCATTCTGCAAGCTGAAATCCACTTGGGACTTACTCCTCCTCAGTACCCCATGACCCTGGTTGGAAAGGTGGGGAGAGGGGAACTTGTCCCTTCTTTTTTTCTGTTGTCTTCCTCACTAGATCCTTGAGGGCAGGGGTTGTTCTATAGCTTTCCTGTACCCCTTTAGCACAAAACCTGACACATAGTAGGTATTTAATAAAAGTTTCTTGATTGACTCAAATTTAACCATGAGATTCTGAGAATCAGCTTTTGGAGAAACATTTGACAAAAATGATATTTCATTCCAGAAGTTGGTTTTCAAAAAAAAATGATGGCCCAATAATTAGTATTTTCTCTAAAAATATTTGCAATTTTAATGGACTGGAATCACAATGAGAATCAACTGGATGATTTTGCTGAAAAAGCAAGGTCCCAGTGAGGAAAACCCTCTACAGATGCAGTTGATCCCTTGTCTGCAATTTAATTCTCCCAGTGAATTGTTTGGGACCCTAAGAGGTTAAATGAGTGGTCCAGGGATACATGGACACTATATGACAAAGGACGGACTTGAATCCAGGTTTTCTTGACTCCACGGCCACTGTCAATCCGTTACACCATGCAATAGCTCAACTGTGTCACGTTTGGCAGCCAAAAGGCCTGATCAGCCTTGGGCAGCAGGAATAAGAAAGCAGTCTCCTGCTGACCGTGGCTCTGGTCAGCTGCCACCGGGAGCACTTGCTCCCTTCTGGATACCATACTCTGAGATGCTGATAACCTGAAGAGCATCCAGTGTGGACAGTCAGGAAGATAAAACGCCTGAAGGGAAAATCTGTGGAAAAGTTTAGGACTGTTTACATCAATAAGAGAACTTAATGGAAGAAGCACATGTGTGTGTTTGTATATTTGTGTGTTCAATATATATTTTTTTTACTCTTCCCCATGTGGAAGAGAAAGCCGACTCATTCAGCTTGAGAGAACTCAGATTAATGAGTGGAAGCTGACCAAAGACAAATTTCAATTTACCTCTGGAAAACCTTCCCATCCCGTAGCAGCATCCCAAAGCAGGATTCATTACCTCAGGAAATACAGAGTTCCCCTTCTTTGAAGATCTTCCAGAAAAGGCTAGGAAGATACTTTTTCAAACAAACTAAAAAGGACTTGTTTTGTTTTGCTTTGTTTTTGAAAATGGTTTGCATTGTGACCACTGAAGTTCCTTACTCTGAAATTCTGTAATTCTATGGGTAATAGTTCTTCTACTGCAAGTCAAATCATAGCATATTGGGGAAATTCTGTGCAGTAGTGATCTAGTTGTTTAAAAAAACTCACTTAGGATCAAGTCCTCTAGTTTACACATGTTAAAAATCTGCCAGAACCAGATTAAAATATAATTTATTTGACAAAATGAATAAAAACCCCAAAGAACATAGATTATGTTAATAGGTGGTTTTCTAAGACAATATGGTATCTGCAGGGATCCTTATGGATAGTTTAATGGCCCCTGTTCCTGTTTGAAGCTGAAACCACTTCTCTAATTTACTAGTTGACTAACCTTAGTCAACTCACTTGAATTCTCTGAATTTCATTTTTCTAAGACCAGGAGACTGGCTTTGTTTGCTTCTTAGGTTCCTTCTAAGCACAAAATTTTATGATTATGCAATTGTTCCTTATAATATGGATTTTAAAATTTTAAATCAAAATCTATTGATATACTGAATTTCTAAAAATTATCTCCATTTCTCAAGGTACTCCTCAATCCCTTTCAAAGAGCCAGCCAATACAACAAAAAATTTAAAAGGAGGGAAAACAATTCTGAATAGCCAAATAAGATGCTAAAAAAGCAAAGCAGTATAGAAAGCGCTTTTCCTATCATCAGTTTCCCCTGCGTGTAAAGAACAGGGAGAGGAAAGGTGCCTTGTCACATCCCTTCTTTGGGGTCAACCTTGGTCTTTCCCATACTTCTTCAAAGACATTATATTCATCAGTTCCTATAGCATAATAATATCCCATCACATTCACATGCCATTATTTGTTTAGCCAGTCTTCAATCAAAGAGCATCTATTCAATTTCCCATTACTTATGACTACATAAAAGTGCTGCTCTATTTTATTGTAAATGTTGCCTTGCTTTCTCAATTTGATCTCCACTAGCAGTAAAATCTCTAAGCCAAATTATATAGATATTGGAATCCCTTTCATTAAATAGTTCCAGAGCGATGGGTGGAACAATTCACAGCCCCACCACAAGGCATCCATCTGCCAGTCTTTCCACAACTTCTTCAACCTTAATTATCCCCATTTTGGGGGGTCTTGTAGCCAATTTGTTTGATATAAAACCTAGTCATCCTGGTTTGCATTTCTCTCACTATTACTAATTTAAAACACAATTTCATATGATTGTTAATAGTTTATGATCCTTTTGGGGACCGTTTGTTTATAACTTTTGGCCACTATATTTTACATATCAGATATTTAATATATTGACTCCTACCTTCAAGAGGAGACAGAAACAGGGATCTGGAAAATTCAAGCAACATCACAATTTTCCTTTCTTCTTTAGACAATAATGGGATTTTGTAATTTTTTTCGGTAATGGGATTTGGTAATAAGGTAGTATAATAGCAGAGCTGGGACATCAACATCAGAGTTGAGACATCAGCTCCCTGGTAGGCCAGGAAATGAATCTGATGTTCTAATCTAGATATGCTACACAACTAAGCCAGACTAAGCTGCCGGGTATCCCTTCTCATCACCCCCCATTTGGACTTATTTAACTTACCAGCTTCAGGGATGGGTTAGGGAACTAGGAAAGAGAAAGAGAAAAGTATATCCCCTCTCTTTGCTCCCATCTTCCAAGTTTTCTCACATCTGAAGCCTTCTAAGAGCCCTTGAATGTGGTACAGGTACAAAGAACTGTGGAATTTGAGACCAGAGGAACCTATGTTCAAATCCTGGCTTTGCTACTTTTATGGGCAAAGGACTGAATTTCTAGAGACTTCAATTATTTTAATCAATTCAATGAGGTGGTTTGAATTATAAAGCTTCTAAGTTTCCTTCCAGCTCTAAATTTATAATTCTAAGTCCTACTTTTTTTTTTTTCTTTTTAGTTTCCATTTCAATAGAGTCAATCACTGTAGACACTTCTCTCTCCTGGTCTCAGTTTCTTCACCTGTGCACTGGAGGCAGGAAAGGAAACAGGAAAGGAAGAGCCCTGCTAGCTCCAAATTCCCTGACTTATTTTTGGCCAATCGTTTTTCCTCTTTTATCTTGAAACTGAAAGATAGAGTTGCATGGTGGCGTTGAAGTCAGAAGACCCGGATTCAAGCCCTGCCTCTAATACATACTACCAGAATGCTTTTCAGTGGTTTCAGCTTCAAACAGGAAAGCTCTAGGCAAAATCCCAAGATTATAAATGGCAGAGGAGCAGTTGATCTGTCCTGAGAGAGAGTCTCTCTCTAAGGGACCCCCTCACTCATAAAATAAACAATAAAGTCACTCTAAGTCTGTTTCTGATTCCTTCTGTGTGCTGAGTTTTCCTTTAATTTTTAACATTAAAAGTGGAGCCCTTTCAAACCACTAAATGAGCATCAGTGTGTAGCAATGAGAAAACTGAGACCTATGTGCAGAATCAGGCGAGCATCTCTAGGAAGCAACTAGCTAGGGGGTGCAGCTGTGGAGTGCTGAATTTGAAGTCTGGGAGAACTGAATTCAAATCTAGCCACACACACTGACTTAATCTCTGACTCACTTTCTTCCACTGTAAAATGGGGGAAATAATAGCACCTACTTCTCAGGGTTGTTATAAGGGTCAAATGAGGTAATATTTATAAAGTACTTAGATCATAGTAAATATTTAATAGGTGCTTATTTCCTTCTTTCCTAGCCCCGAATCTCTTATCACCTTGCTGAGCAACCTATAAAAAACCACTTCCTGAAGCAAATTCACTTTGACCAGTGCTGATCACATGCCTACTGTGTGCCAGACCATAAGCTAAGACAAAAATCAAATAATCGCTCCCCCAAAACTTGAATTCTACTAAAAGGAGACTAGTGTAGACAGGTAAGCAAGGCAATCTGAGGTGGGAAAGAATGTTTACAACTGGAGAAATGTGTGAAGGAAACAAGGAGAGAGGAAGTCCTATGATGAGTCTACAAGGAAGGCTGGGATTCTGCTCATGAGCGATAGAGTAGGGTATTCTCAGCATGGAGGACAGTATGTTCAAAAGCAGCTGGGAGATGGGATGGCCATGTTGACTAAAATGTACAAGATACTCTTTGAGCCTGAATTTTCCTAATTGTAAAAGGAGGCAGAGATAACTACCAGGACGCAGAATAAGGAGACATCTGGGTCCCACTCCTAACTCGGGCACTGTGTGACTTTGGGTAATCTGCTTCATCTCTTTGAGTTTCTTCACTTGTAAAATACGGATCCATCACAACACACACTATCTCTCAGAGTCACTGCGAGCATCCAACAAGATAATGTCTTAAAGCATTTTACAATCTTAGATTACTATAAAAATGCCAGCTATTATTGAGTTTGGATAATCAGTGAAGCATCATCCATCAGAAAGCTTCAAAGACATTTTTGCTTGGAACTACTTGACAATAATCCTCTGAAGAAAAAAGTAATTCAAGGAAAAATCTTAATAATGAGCATAAAAGTTTAATGATTTCTTTACTCAAGATTAGACAGAGGAAGGCATCTTGATATGCTTTTAGTTCTGGATGAGGGAAAAGTAGCCCTAGAAAGGATTCCAAGAAGCCAAATTATATGTATGTATTATATATATATATATATATATTTATTATATTATATATATATATATATTATTATATATATATATATTATATATATATATAAAATCACCACCATTGAGGTTTTGTTTTTGTTTTTCTAGACTGGAAATATTCTTCTAAGAAAAGAAAACAGGAGTTGAGGAGAATCTGCCTTCAATTAACTTTCTTTGAAGTTGGGAAATACTTTTTTTTTTCCCAGCCAGCATTGTTTGTTATTGAAATGCTAAGATTTGTTACTTTGTTACTCTGAACTATATGTAAATATAGTTTATCAACATTTAATTGTATAAGAGTTTGAATTTCAATTTTGTCTCCCTCCCTCTACTCTTTCCCCTTCTTACTTCCCCTTCTCCCTGCTCAAGAGAGCAATCTCTTATTTACATGTTATACATGTACAATCATGTTAAAAATATTCCTACATTAGTCACATTGTGAAATAAGAATCATAACAAAAAGGAAAACCACAATAAAAGAAAAAAAGAAAAGAAAAACAAACAAAAAAGTGAAAATATTACACTTTGATCTGCATTCAGCTCCACAATTCTTTCTCTTGATGTGGATAGCATTTTCTATCATGAGTCTTTTAGATGGTTTTGCTGTATTGCTAAGTCTATCACTGTCTATCATCACACATTGTTGCTGTGACTGTGTTCAATGTGTCCTCCTGGTTCTTCTCACTTCACTTACCATCAGTTCATGTAAATCTTTGGGAAATACATGTTTGGAAGTACCTCCTCATATAAAGCTTACACATTTTGTGTGCGATTGGGTATTTTTTCAGACCGCATGTGCTTTCTCTTTTTTTGTTTCTTCAGAAAAATGAAAATTCAGCAGAACTCTTAATGGCCTCCATATTTCAGTCTAATGGGCAATGTGCTAGTGCCCTGCCAGCCGCCCGGCTCCAGTGCCCACGTGGAGAACTGAACAGCTCCCATCCTCCTCTGAGCTAGAGCTACTGTATGGTTTTGTTAAGACAGTAGCATTAACATTTAACAAGGTCTCTGGGCATAAAGCACTTTTATGAACACCTGCTGGAGAGCTTTATTTGCCTTAAAAAGTTTTATGGTAGCAGTTCCGTTTTTCTGCCATGTTTTATGGGACTTGCTATAAATGATGATTGGGTTGTATTAAGCACCTCCAAATCCCCCAGGGTGAGCCAGCAGACCCCTGTCCCCGACTAAGAAGGGGAAACAAAAATCGAATAGGATGTGGAGCCTGCTAGAAGCCTGCCTGTGCCACGAGGAGGACAAAATGAATTTATCCCAGCATTAATTCACATGCAGCTATTGATGCAATGATCCCAAGATACAGGTGCAACACTGCTGGCTCTAACAACTTGGACCCAAATCATCGATTCCCTCTGATAATTCTTTTGGTGATAAGAGCATATTAGGTGCTTGTAGCGTGCTTGCAATGTGTTTTATTAATGCCCCGGATCTGACACCCAATTTGGAAATCGATGCTTATTTCATCATTTTTCTCTGAAGGGTTCTATTATTTACAATTGATTTAATAGAAATGAAAGACTTCCCATTAATAAGACCCAGCTGCTGACACTTCTCAGATGAAGTATTGAACTTCAAAAAGTGAATTAACTTAACCATCATCAAGACTTATTGTTTGATGTGTTTTGTGTCAAATTTAATGTATTTATAATTAGATTGCCAAAATAATGGTGCTCTTGTCTCATCCCCTCGCCAGCTTCAAGCCTTAGATATTTTAACATGTAAAAAGTTTGATTAGCCCCAGAAACTTGCATTAACAAAACCAGTCTCTGTTTGGGACTTGGTTTGTTATTCTGTCAGTTTGTTTAAATCTAGATCACTTCCCATAACACCAAAGAAAACCATGTTTCCTTGTTCTGTCCCACCCTCACTCGCCTCCACTTCTACCACCAATCCCTTCAATATTGAAGAACTAAAGCCAGTATGTAGAGTAACTTAGCACCTGAAAGATGTGTGTTCAGGTCTTGCTTCGAACATTGATGAGCAGAGTCCTCTGAATAAGAGAGACTCTCTCTGAAGCAATTCCCCAAACTCATTCACTAAATTAATGGGGAGAGGAAGAGAATGCTGCCTTTGTCTATAAAGGGATCACTACCCCAAACAGATTACAAATTGTTTGCTTATTGGAGAAATACAAAAGATGATACTTGGTGATTGGAAGGAAAAATCAAATAAAACACTATTTTTAAAGGAAAAGGATCTATATGTATGAAAATAGTTATAGTGACTTTTCTCAGGCAAAGAATTGGAAATTGAGGGATGCCCATCAACTGGGGAATGGTCAGACAAATAGTTAGTTATAGATGATTATGATGGAATTGAGCTATAAGAAATGATGAGCAGGAGGCTATCAGAAAAACCTGAAAAGTTTCCATGAGTTGATGCAAAATGAAATGTAATGGTCTTGTGATGAAGAGAGCCATCTGTACCCAGAGAGAAGACCGTGGGGACTGAGTGGGGATTTTTTACTTTTTTTTTAGTTGTTGCTGTTCGCTTGCATTTTGTTTTCTTTCTCATTTTTCCCTTTTGACCTGATTTTTCTTGTGTAGCATGGTATTTGTAGGATAGAGGAATTATACATGTTTAACATATATTGGATTACTTGTATATATCCAATATATGGATAACATATATTGGAAGGGGGGAAAAATTGGAACACAAGGTTTTGCAAAGGTGAATGTTGAAAATGATATATGCATGTGCTTTGAAAAGAAAAAGCTTTATATAAAAAAAGAAAACAAAACAAAAAAAATCAAAGTGAAATGTACTTCACCCAAAGTGACAGCAGATGATCAGCTGTGAATGAGTTGCCTGTTCTCAGCAATACAATAGTCCAAGACACCTCTGAGGAACTTAAGAAAAATACTATCCATACCCAAAGAAAACTGATGGTGTCTAAACACAGATTGAAGCAAACTTTTTACTTTATTTTTCTTGAGGGTTTTTCTGTTTCCTTTTTTTTTTTTTTTTTTTTTTTTTTTTTTTTTTTTTTTTTTTGGTGATGGATCTATGTTTTCTTTCACAATATGACTTTTATGGAAATGTTTTATATGCCTTCAGAAGTAAGGTAGGATGTGAGGAGAAATGAAGAGAAAGAATCTGTAACTCAAAGTTTTAAAAATAAATGTTAAAAATTATATATAGCTGGGGCACATTAAAATAATAAATAATGAAAAAATATTATTTTTTAAGAAAGATCCACAATTTGATGCTACAGAATGGTGTGATACAGAGTGATGATACAGAAAGGCATATGGAAAATATAAGTACTACAGCAACAAAGAATTTTGTAAATTATGGAGCAATATATAAATGTCAACTACTGATATAAATAATAACAATTATTCTTCATTCTGATACCATGCATTGCTACAACACATCCATTTTGTTTTTAAATATTTCTAGAGAAAAAAAAAACACAAAGTTTAGTTAGCAGGCCTAACCTGAGATAGAGCCCTGAACTTCAGAATGAGATCTCTCTAGTTCAAATTCAAGTTCTGCTTTATTCACTGCTTCACCTTGAAAGCATCAGTGTGCAATGGAGAGAGTTTGAGACTAACTTAGGAAGACCTGGATTCAAATCTTGACTCAGACACTCCAATCTCCAAAGGATCAAAACTGACATTTTCACTAAGGTCCACTGGACACCAAGGATATGCCATGTGGGAAATGCATAATCAGTGAAAGATGGGATCAGTCTTGTGATAAGAGAAATGGGAACTAGGTAGGCTGGGTGCTGATCTAATATTCATTCAATCAATATTTATTAAGAACCTACTGTGTGCCAGGCACTGTGCTAAGGGCTAAGGATACAAAGAGAGGCAAGAGATAGTTGTTATTCTCAGGAACGTAATATGTTTTCTTGTAGGTAAGTCCTTAGAACGTGAAACAGACCCTCTGTGAAGACATATGAGAAATATTAAGCAACTCTGATGAATGAGGTAGTCAGCCATCTACGATGGAGGGAATGTTCACCTTGGTGAGAACATGGCCATACGAAAGTACAATCACTTAAACATATGGTTTCCAAGGCCGTGTGTGTGTGTGTGTGTGTGTGTGTGTGTGTGTGTGTAAAATGTATGGGGGAAATCCATATTCACAAGACTTTTTCTAGATCCCTGAGGCTGCTAGGGATTACTTTAAATTAATTTAAATTTAAGGTATGTGAACTGTGGTTCAGGCTAATAGAATTACAGCTCCCTGGAGGCAGGGAATAGTTCCTTTTTGTTTTTAAAGTTCAGTGTTCAGCACAGTGAGTTCCTAAAATATTGTTGACTAACTTATTCCTTGAAGAGAGAATAGTAGCTTTTCTTTATTTTCCCCCCATTGCATACTTTTATTTTAGAGAACTGATCATTAAATATTTACCAGGATACCCTTTGTCAGAAAGATTTCTAAATATCTTTTCTAGTTCTAAAATCTTATACTAAAACATGTAAAATATCAAAATTAGAAGAATAGGAACCTATTTGGCTGTAACCATGGAAATGTATATCTTTTTAAAAGCATGTTTCTTGTTATTTTTATGTTACAATTATAGGTTATTTTTTTCCTGTTTTAATGGAAGACTAAGAATTCCAGGCAACCAATTCACGTAACTACTCCCCAAGCTAAATGTTTGGTTAACACTGTAAGGTTTGGCTAAGCAAAGTCCTCATTTTCTGGAAATCCATAGCTTTTAAATAAGTAAAATGATTGAATAACCAGGAACAGTATATAGTAGTAGAAATGGTGTCTATTAAATGACTCCTAATTTTATTGTTTGATGAAATAACTACTTAAATGATCCTTAAAATAAATAACCAGATTGAAGAAAATATGGTTAACTTTATTTAAAGCCCATAAAGCAAACAAAGCTAGTTTAAGTAAACTTTCCATCCACCTTGGATTCAGCACCACTCACTGAATGCATTCATCACACATGACCTTGTAAAAGCCTGTCTTTAAGTATTTGTGAAGTGTTTTTGCAAACCTTAAAGCACTATACAAATGTCAGCTGTTATTGTTGTCATGATTATTATTTAAATGAAGGTCAGTCTCAGTCACACAGAAAAAATCCTCACGTCCAGCAAACAAACTTGAATGGTTCTGGAAGAAGGTGGAACAGCAGCCCACAACATCTACAAATCACGAAATATGAGGAAGAATTGACAAAGAACTGGGGATCGTCAAGAAATAAGAGGGAAATGTGAGTTTATATTACTATTTTTAAGAGTTTTGACTCGGTGCAAGAATAGTTCGGTCCATTGTTCCAGAGGGCAAAACTGTTCACTGGATTGAAGTGATAGGGAGACCCACTCCAGTTCAATATAAAGAATACAACTTGGGGCAGCTAACTGGAGCTACAGTGGATAGAACATCAGGCCCAGAATCAGGAGGATCTAAGTTTAAATATGAAATGAGATTCTTAATATGTACTAGTTGTGAGACCTTAGGCAAAAAGTCACTTAACTCTGATTGCCTCTGAAAAAAAAAAAGGAACAACAAACAAATAAAAAAACCCCAAAAAACAAAGAACACAACTTTCTCACAATTGTCCTTTATTCAACTAGCTCCCATAAATAATGGTTTACTCATTATTAAAAGTATTTAGGTATGGATTGGATGATCATTTATCAAGGATGCTATGAAAAGGATTTAAGTAAATAATAAATAATTGGGGTATATCATGAAGTATCCTTTCTAAATCTAAGATTTTGTGATTTGACAGCACTCAGAACAATAGTTAGGTGGCAAGATATAATGGAAACATCATTGAAGTACATGAGGACTGTTCTCAAAACTATCAAGAACTTATTGTATGACTTTGCACAAGATTGTTACCTTTAAAAGACCTCAATTTCCTCATCTGTCAAATAACAATAATAATAATGAAAATGATAATAAAAATAGCTAGCATTTATAGACAGCCTTAAGATTTGCAAAGTGCTTTACAAATACTCTTTCATTTTATTCCCCAAACAACCTTGTGAGCATGGTGTTATTATTGTCCCCGTTATTCTTGAGGGTTATTTACTGATTGACAAATGAAGAAACTGAAGCAGACATAGGTTAAGTGATTTACTCAGGGTCCCAGAGCTATTAAATGTCCCAGACTGGATTTAAATTAGGGTTTCCTACCTTTGAGTTCAACAATTTATCCCTTGAGTGGTTGCACAATGAATTTGATTCAAGTAGCCAGCTAGATCCATTCTCAAAGAATATTTTCAAGGAAAAAGGACCCACATGTTCAAAAATGTTTGTGGCGGCCCTTTTTGTAGTGGCAAGGAATTGGAAACTGAGTGGATGCCCATCAGTTGGGGAATGGCTGACTAAGTTAGGGTATATGAATGTTACAGAATATTATTGTTCAGCAGGATGATTTCAAAAAGGCCTAGAGAGACTTACATGAACTAATGATAAGTGAAGTAAGTAGAACCAAGAGAACACTGTACACAGCAACAAGAAGATTACATGATGATCAGCTCTAATGGACATGGATCTTTTCAACAGTGAGGTGATTCAGGCCAATTTCAATGATCTTGTGATGGATGAAGAGAGCCATCTGCATCCAGACGGGGCTGTGGGAACTGAGTGTGGATCACAATACAGCATTTTCCCTTTTTTGTTGTTATTTGCTTATATTTTGTTTTCTTTCTCATTTTTTTGATCTGATTTTTTTTGTGTGTGTAGCATGATAATTGTGGAACTATTTTCAGAAGAATTTCATATATTTAACATATGTTGGATTACTTGCCATACAGGGAAGGAGGGGAAAAGAAGGAAAAGATAAAAAATTTGGATCACAAGATTTTGCAAAGGTGAACATTAAAAATTATTTATGCATATAAATAAAAACCTTTGAAATAAAAAAGGAAAAAAAGAATATTTTTAAATGCATATAATAAAATAGACACAATTAGCAGGGAAATCAATTATATTGAAATAACTATAAAAATGTTTTTAAAAGTTCATAGGCCCAAGATTAAGAAGCTCTTCCCTTTGCACATATTTAAACTATATCAGATTGCTTGATGTCTTGGGGAGGGAGGAAGTAAGAGAAAGAGGGAGAAAAAATTAGAACATAAAGTTCTACAAAACTATATTTACATATATTTGGAAAAACAAAATACTATTGCAAAAGCAAAGCAAAAAAAAAAGAAAAGAAACTAGGAAAAAAGAAGCCCTTCCTAATGATTTCTAAGATATCTTTAATCTCAAAATTTCCATGAGCAGCTCCTTTTCAGAGACATTCTTACATATCTGCTAATATTAAATTATGCTTAATGATTTCATTTCTACCTTTGAGATCATTTCCTTTTCTAGCTCATTTTACAGATGAGGAAACTGAGGCAAACATGTTAAATGACTTAACCAGGGTCACACAGCTAATAGTGTCTAAGGTCAGATTCACTCTCAGGAAGATGAATCTTCCTTGATTACAGGCCCATCACTCTAGTTATTTTGGCATGTAGCTATCCTAGATGGAGTGTGTGTGTGTGTGTGTGTGTGTGTGTGTGTGTGTGTGTGTGGTTATTGGCTATATTGGTTATATAAGCCAAGCACTGCATTAAGAGAACAGCACAGCCATCAAGTTTCAATTTAGAATGCCAAGTTTAGGGACAACTTGGACAGTTTAGGACATTGAAGAGGATATGAAAGAGAATAATATAAAACAAATCTGGAAAGGACTGGATTTAGAATGGAAAAGGGAAGCACTTTTCACTGCCAATCTGAGGCATTTCTTTGTTATCCTATGGGTAATAGGGATCTACTGAAGATTCTGGAGTGGGAAGGTGAAATAGCCAAATTTCTATCTTTGGAAGATTATTTTGGCAGCTTTCTGGAAGGAAAAGAGACTGAAATCAAGGGCAATAATTAAAATTAATCCAAACAAGAAGTGATGATGGTCTAAACAATGATGGTAACCATATTAATGGGGAGAAGTGGAAAGATATGAAATGTGGAGTTAAAAACTATAAGACAGGGCAAAGAAAAGGATATGAGGTAGGGGATGAGGGACAGGTAGGAGTCAAGGACAAGTATTGAGTTTCAAAACTGGGAGACTAGAAGGTGGGAGTGACCCTGACAAAAAAGGGCAGTTGGGGGAAAGCATTACTTTTTTGGGAATATGATGATTATTGTTCTTAGCAAATGCTCATAAGACATTTAGCCATCCAACTGGCAATCGATAGCATTGCTGCAGTTGGAAGAAACATTAGGGCTAGATAACCGATGTAGGAGGCATTAACCTAAAGATGCCACTTTAATCAGGTGCAGTTGATTGAACTGCTACGTCAAGGTTTTTAATCTAGGGTCTGTGAACCTTAAAAATTAATAACCATATTTTAATATAAGTAGATTTCTTTTAACCCCAGGTATTTTGTGCATTTAAAAATGTTTTTCTGAGAAGGGGTCTATAAGTATCCTGAATTCTGCCCATGAGACACAAATTAAGATCTCCAGTAGGTCCAATAAGACCTACAATTGCCACCCAGGCAATCTCGAGCACATCCCTTGGAAGCAGCTAATGACAGCGTTTGTGGAGCATGGGACTTGGGCTCAGGAAGAACTAAGTTCAAATTCTGATTAATAGTTATGTGAGTCTGGGAAATGGACAACCTCCTTCAGTCTTAATTTGTAAAATAAACATTATAAAAGCATTTATGTCACAGAGCTGTTGTGAGGATCAAACAAAACAACGCTTGGAAGAAGACCTAAAAGCTCGATATAAATGCTTTCCACCACTGTCCACCACTATCCCCATTATTTTGGTTCCAAGATGCTCTGATTCTCCATCAATACATTTCACCTGTTGGCCCTAAAAATCCCTTCCAGTTATAATCTAAGATCCTGTGAACATCACTTTCTCAATAAAAAAGCCAAGTGTATTACTGCCTTTCCACCTTATTATCATTCCTGCTACCATCAGTATTTAAAATACATTTATAAGGATCTTTAAGCTGTACTAACACCGTCTTTTATATTGTTTCTCTGCCCACTCTTTCTCACCTTTTAAGGTGCTGCTTATCTAAGAAGCTCTCAATGACTTCCAAACTCCTCCTCCACACTCATTTCATAAGTCCTGGCTGGATATCCTGGCTGTTCTGCATCCCAAGATTGTAAATAGCTCTGGATCAGTGATCAAAGGTACAGAATAGCAGAGGGAAAAATACAACGGGGTCAGGCAACCTCTGCTACAACAAGGTGAACTGCCTGAAACAAAGCCTTTCGCATTCCCTTCTCTTTTTGTTCTGTAAAATGAAAAGGGTTAGCAGAAACAAACTCCAGGCTGCCCTTAAGACCTATAGGTCTGGTTTTTTATTTATTTCACTTGCCAACTGCAGCTAGAAAATACTCAGGAAATCCTTGTGTGTTGAATGGATGGCAGGGGATTGATGTCGATGAGCAAAAGGCATCTGCAATTTTAGCAAAGTCATGGAAAACAGCTGACCTCCCCCTTCCTCCAATGGATTTGGGATCTTGTTGCTGTGGGTATTCTGTCCGAAGGTATGGAAAACCACTCTCCTAATCCTTATCATCTCATATGATTCATGCCCTCCCATAAATGCTGCACCCAGCATTGGAGATAGGAACAGAGGCCGTGGGATGTCCTTGAGCTGCCCTTCACTCTTCATCAATGAACAACTCGACTTCTGCATAATTTCTTACGTATCGTATGATGTGTAGCCCCTCTCCTTTCCCCTTTCAATCCCCTATAACCTTGGGGCCTCAGGATTTGGGTATAGCCCCCGTTCTCAGGCAGACAGCAACATTCCCCATCAGTATCAATGGCAGAGTATTTGACAGCCAAGTGGTCCTGAACTTACAATCTTAACTTGTATCACCAAGAGTTCCCTCTATAACACTCTGTTCAGTCATGAGATTTTTTATGAAGCATTTTTAAAATACCTGCCTAATGCTTTTGCTGCAAAGTTAGCATTTCTTTTAAAAATTCTAAATCATTCATTCCCATATGGTGAGCAAATTACAATAAAATGAGAGAAATTGAGGTTCTTAAATTGCCACCATATCACATCTTCAAATAAAGTCTTCATATCAGGGTTTGATCTTGCTGGGGTAAAAATGAAAAATTCACTTGTTCAATGGAAAAATGTTTTAATTGTATATTCTTCATTTCTTTTGTCCTCTAAGTTCATACCACATGCAGGAAAATTCATCCTTTTTTAGTTGTTTTTATGTACACTGGGTCTCCCTTGCTTATTCAGGCTGAAAGGTCAGTGGGTCCCAACAGGTCTGATAACTCCCATAACTGATCAGCACAAGAGCTTTGAGCAGCTCTAATTCTAACCTATGTTGGCTCTCCCCTCCCCAGCCAGTCTGGCAGTTTTCCATTTGGTAGAGATCACCATGGCAGTGCAGAATTTAATGCATTCACTCAATTAGCTTTAGCCCTACCTCAGCTCAAAATTCAAATTTAATCAATCTGCCAGCCCCGGGATCTTCAGTAGCAGCAACTTCAACATAACAGAAATGTTTCCACTGTAAAGTCTGCCGACTTTATTCCTTAACTGGTCAGAGGATACAAACAATTTTTAGGGGGAAAATTGAAGTTATCATCGATAGCCATTTGAAAAGGAAGCTCTAAAGTGCTAATGATCAAAGAAATGAAATTAAAACATCCCCGAGGTTCCATCTCCCAAACATCAGGCTGGCAAAGTTGACAGAAAGGAAAAGTGACAAATGCTGGAAGAGGCAAAAAGCGGGTATATCAATGTACTGCTGGTGGAGCTGTGAACTGATCCAGCCATTCTGGAAAGCAATTGGAAACCCAAAGCTCTTAAACTATGAATAACTTTTGAGGCAGAAATACTACTATTAGGTTTACACCGCCAATGAGAGAAAGAAAAGGTGATTTAACACGTATATAAAAGTATAAAACAGCTCTTATATGGTGGCAAAAAATAGAATTGTGGAGATACTGATTTTAACTGGGAAGCAATTGAACAATTTATGGTATATGAATGTGATAAAATACTATTTGTACTATGAGAAATAATGAAGGAAATGGTTTCAGCGATATCTGAGAAGACTTGTATGAATTGATGTAAAGTGAAGTAAACAGAACCAAGAGAACAATTTATATTTATATCAATATTGCAAAGGTACAACAACTCTACAAAAAGGGAGAACATCAAGGCACACAAAAATATATGGATAAAATATATGATGAATATACTGTGGTAATTATTGCCTAAACTTGTACCTCTTATGACTTATCCTGGGCTAATAATTTATCTTAGTCTCTATATCACCTGTCTTTTGAAGGCCAGAAAAACAGAACAATCATAGAGTTTGGAGTTGGAAGGGGAAATAGATATAATGGAACCTATCCCATCATTTCCATGTTCCTGCTTACCCAGAGAATCCTACTGAAAGTATTCCAGAACTTTATATTTGGAAAGACTCTCAGAAGCCTTCTAAGCCAATCCAGACCTGAAGAGGTAGGCAGGATAGGAATAATCATCATCACAACTAATATTGAAAAAGTTCATGAGATATATTTTCTAGGAAATTAAGGATTCAATTAATAAAAGAGTTTAGTGTCACTCTCAAATGCCAAAGATCCACATGGTGGGAGGCTCACAACTTATATGCCCTTAGAAAGGTGGGTATTTCTAAAGATTGCAATCAATTCTAGTTAGTTAACAATTAATGAGAAAACAATTGAGTATGGTACTCTAAGGTTTGCATAAATGTTTTATTATATTATAGAATAGTATACCATATATAGTATATACTACATATTACATAATACATATTTTATTATGTTTTGATATATTGTAAATGCCATGTTATCTACATTTATATTATCTTACATGAGGTAATGACAAATATTCTGCTAGATAAGAACCACAGGAAGTATCATCTTCATTTTATAGATGAGAAAGGCACAGAGGCACAGAGAGGAGAAATCACTTTAGCAAAATTAAACAGGTTGCATTGGGATTGGAAATCAGAAATCCGGTGACTCCAAATTCAAGGCACTTTAAGCAATGTACTGCTATCTTACCACGCAATCTGCAATTAATATACTCTAGTAATATTACTGTCCCTCAGCACCAAGATTTGGCAGCTTTCAGTTTACCTCTCACAATTTCAAAAGCTCTCTGAGGAAGATGGCACATTCTAGGATTATGTCAGACAATCCACACCAAAAATATTCTTTCATATCTCTCTAGAACATTCAGAGTTGAATGGGGGAGGGGTTCTTTTAAGTCCAGAAAATACCATTTTGGGTAACAAATAAATATGTGCATATACACAAAATAATATGAAATTAGATGACTAGGTTAGAAATAAATATTTAATCATGATATGTTTGCAATTATATAGTAATAAAATTATCTAACACTTAAATTGGCATTATACCTATGTTAGGATAACAATGAACAAGCCTTTCTTCTAATGTCCTTAGACCCTTCATCCACATTTCCTATCTATCTTTGCAGCTTCTTACTCTTTCCAAAAGGAAACAACCTCTTATCTCGCAAACCTACCCATTCACTTCATTCTAAAAAAGACTAGGATCATAGCCCTGGATTTTCTTCTTTGACCACTTCTCGCTGATAAAGCTGATTCATAAATTGGGAGCTGTGAGTGGAGTGGATGAGAAAGATTCAAAGAGCACTCAACACAACTTTTGGTGAATAAGGGAATTAATAAGGAACAGCTTTGAACTTACCTCTGGTCTGTATATCTTGGACGTCAGTCATAAGATGAGAAGTGTGGGATATTGCCTTTTTGTGGGCTTGATCAACATCCTGTAAAAAAAGAATTTGGAAAAAATTATTAAATATTGATATGAACAGATTCCCATTTGGGAGAGACTTTAATAGCCACCATGCCCAATCTGTATTTAAATCTGAAGACCTTTCAAAACTTCCCTGACTCTCCTCGAAAACTTAAAGTGAGAAAGAACACACTATATCCTTTAACTGCAGAAAAATAGAACCCATCAATAGATGTGATTATTGGGGACCTCCAGTTTTATTCAAACAACCCATGTTTTGGGTCGTTTCATTTGTTTTCAAAGTGACATTGTTTACCGTCCCAGAAAGGAAATCCACAAAGCTTCCTTAATGTCCTAATAACCGACCTGTTGTGATAGGTAGTACTCTTTAAACTCTGAAAAAGTTCAAGAGACATATTTTCTAGGAAATTAATGATTCTATTAATAATGCTAGCATGTTATTAATAAAAGAGGTCAGTGTCACTCTCGGATGACAAAGATCCTCATAGTGGAAGTCTCACAACGTATATAACCTTGGAAATTTGGATATTTCTAAAGATTGCAATCAACTCTAGTTAGTTAATGATTAATGAAAAAACAAACATTTATTAAGACTCTTCTATGTGTCAAACACTAAGCTTTACAAATATTATTTCATTTGATCCTCACAACAACTCTTCTGATGCTATTATGATTCCCATTTTATAGTTGAGGAAACTAAGATAGTAAATTACTTCCCCAGGGTCACACTGTGAGTAAATATCTGAAGCCAAATTTGAACTCAGGCCTTCTTAATTTTAGACTTCATACTCTACCCACTGTGTAACCAGCTGCTCCAGATGCTTTGTGGACAGATGCCACAGTAGAGATGAGAAGCGGGATGATGGAATGGTTAGAGAGCTGGCCACAGGAACAGAAAGGATTTGGTTTGACATCCCTCTCTGACCAATACGCTCATGTGACCATGAGCAAATCAGACTTTTATCATTGTGGGACCCTCTAAGACTAAGATGCTGATCTTCAGCATTGGAGGGAGTTTGCACACTCTGTAATCCCCATATGGATAAAATCATGGATCCAAAAGCAAAACAAACAAAACCACAATGAGCAAAAACCACAGTTGCCATATGGAAGTGAAAGTCAAATAAATAGGGGAGTCATTTGAATAAACAAGTCTTAACAAGATGAAGGGTCCTCTCGATGGAGAAATCTACATAGCTGAGACTGATGTCAAACTCTGATACCCGAGCTCTCCCTGAAAAACTCAATTCTTGTGCCATAACTTTTAAATTCTAAATCATCTTTGATTTTGAGACATACTGGGGAGGAAAATTAATTAGGTTTTCTTAATTTTCCTTTTGGCAGGGAAGTGAAATAATTTGCTTCAAAGAATCTCTTTAATCACCAGTTTATTTGATCCTAACTGCAAGAACATCAGCTCTAACAAAGAACAACTTAAGTCTGAATCCTCCACATGAGTGCAGCCAGCAGCATGGCCAGTGGGGGGTGGGGAATTAGAATGCTGCTGACCTTGGGAAATTCAGAACTCCTTCTGGGTACCAGTTCTCTAATCTATGAAATGGGAGGAATAATGCCTGTAGCCACAGTAGTGCCTTGTAAAGAAATGGCAAAAAGTCTTCACATCCTTCAAGCAACTCTCTAGAGAACAAATAACCTTTGATATAGCTCAGATCCCTGGAAGAAGCCCTTTAGAGGCCATCCAGCCAAGAGAATTCACAAGACACTGCACTCGTGGTTATCCAGTGTTTGCATGCAGAACTTCTCTGAGGGCAAACCACTAATTCCTGAGGAAGGCACTTTTGGACAGCTTCAATGAGCAGCAAGTTTCTTCTTCTATCAAACCCCAAACTATCTGAAAATTCATAGACTTTTAAGTAGTGAATGGGTGTTGCTTTAAACTGAGACCTGGGACAGACTTTAATTGAAAAATGTCTCTTCATTAGGGATCATCTCTAGTTATCTTGATCTATTCCCCTGCCACTGACCTAGAATGGTTCTGGAGAGAAATGGAGGCTGCTTACCCTGCACAGGCCTGCCTCTCTTAGAGTCAATTTACTTGCAAGTCAAGGCTATGCTTTCCTAATGCCATGGTCCTCTTTGAAAACGGACAAACAACCGCAACAAGGCTCCAACTGTAACAGACAAACAACTGCAACAAGGCTCCAAATGTAACAGACAAACAACCACAATAAAGCTCCAAGTGTAACAAACAACTGCAACAAGGCTCCAAGTGTAACAGACAACCACAATAAGGCTCTAAGTGTAACGGACAAACAACCACAACAAGGCTCCCAGTGTAATGGACAAACAACCACAACAAAGCTCCAACTGTAACAGATAAACAACTGCAACAAGGCTCCAAGTGTAACAGACAAACAACCACAGTAAAGCTCCAAGTGTAACAAACAACTGCAACAAACAACTGCAACAAGGCTCCAAGTGTAACAGACAACCACAATAAGGCTCCAAGTGTAATGGACAAACAACCGCAACAAGGCTCCCAGTGTAATGGACAGACAACCACAGCAAGGTTCTAAGTGTAACGAACAAACAACTGTAACAAAGCTCCAAGTATGATGGACAAACAACCACAACAACTTCAACAAGGCTCCAAGTGTAACAGACAAACAACCGCAACAAAGTTCTAAGTATAATGGACAAAAGGCAGCAAAAGGGCTCTAAGTACAGTCTGAAAATCTTAACCCCCAAAGGGCTACCCACAAGCTGTGACCTCTTAAGAGAAGTGCAGTAAGTATCAGGGAAACAGTGCTGAGCTCAGGGTCAGAGGAAGCGAGCAATAATTCAGTTGGCCAAGGACTATCTCTCCATCCAGGGGCAAGTTACCATCCTGCCCTGTAGTTTCCTTATTTGTGAAAGAAGGGTATCAGATTATGTAATTTCTCAGCTACTTTCCAATTTAAAAAATATTTCTGAAAGGTTGGACTCTCTGTCCCTCTCTCTCTATCTGTTTCTCTCTGTCAGTCTGTCCCTCTCTATCAGACTGCTTGTCTGTCAATGCGCTTGTTTGTCTCTGTCAGTCTGCTGTCAGTCTATCTCTGTGTATGTCTCTCTCTGTCTCTGTGTGTCTTTCTCTGTCACTGTGTGTCTCTTTTTCTGTGTCTGTGTGTCTCTCTGTCTCTGTTTCTTTCTGTCTCTCTGTGTGTGTGTGTGTGTGTGTGTGTGTGTGTGTGTGTGCATATGTGTGTCTCAAAAAAGAGATGGTGAGTACTAATGTGTTCTGTGTAACCCATCAGGTAAAGGACTTGCCCAGAATCCCAGAGTAAGCCTCAGAAGAGGGGGAAGATAAGAACTATCTAAAAACTAAAAGCTTCTTCTTGCTGTGGGCCCTAGACCTACTAAATGATCAGTCTGGGGAAGTCCAGGATGCTTCTTCTCAGAATTCTGTTTTTAAATGCAGAAAACAAAATACCCAGAATTACAAAGGAGACGAATTTTGTTGAAGTGTTGTTATTTAAAAGTAAAAAAAAAATCACGGCCCAGATTAACTCTCCCTGATGCACAGTTGTGATGAAAAATATTTATTGTAACAGCCATAGCTGATACGTTTCCACACTTTTAATTTTAGGATGAATTTTGTCAAGAACTACCTTCTGTTTGACTAAGTTAACGATAGAGAGTTTTGAGGGTGCTCTCAGTCTAGTGCATCCTGAGGAGGAGCTCAGTAACTGAATGACCAAGAGGCATTTCCTCTCAGCCTTGGTTGCATTTTTAAACCCAATAAATCAATTTAAAACACATCTTGACCCCCATCCCACATTATTTTAATGGGAAAAGGAGAAAGCTCCAAAACAACTAATTCAATTGTTTTTTCAGGCTTCACTCTTTAAGTGTTGCCCCAGACGATGTCTGACCCTTTGGACTCACTGGGGGAAAAAATTAAGGCAGCAAAACCTAGCAGGAAAACCATTCCTGCTGCAAGACCCGGGAAGATTTAATCGCCACCATCCCCAAGGCAAACTAAACAGAGCAAAGTACCAAGAGAGTCAGAAGTGGGGAGGGGGAGAGAAAGTGAGAAAGAGAGAGACACACACAAAGAGAGACAGAGATAGAGACAGAGAGATTAAGAGAGACAGAGACAGAAACACAAAGAGAGAGAGACAGAAACACAGAGACAGACAGAGACTTAGAGAGAGGAAGAGAAATTGTTTCTCTTTAAGAACCAACATTTTTCCCAAAATACTTAGAAATCTGAAGGGAAAGAACATATATAGAAGCATCACAAGACTATGAATATCTGCAAGAATAATAATAGTTTCCATTTATACATAAAGTTTTAATGAATCTATATATTATTATGATTTTTATATTTGTAGATTAAAAATGGCTAAGTGAAAAAGGAATTAATTGCTTACTAGGTGTCAACCACTGTGTTAAAAACAAGATACAAATTCAAACAAAAATTAAGTTCCCCTCTTCAATGAGTTTCTATTCTGGATGCAGAAGGTATTACAAACAGGAGAGAGGTAGTCAGGGAAGGACATTTTGGTTTGGAAAGTCAAAGGGAAAATGTGTGAAGCCACAGAAGACCAACATGTTCTTTCTAGTAGCAATGGATGGCAGTATTGATTTGAAATGGAAAAATGAAGGCATTCATGGGCAGGGGGAATCAATAGCAAAGTAGATGACAAAGATAGATGACCAGAGTGTGAAGAAAACCATGGCTGGGACTATCTAGACAGAGGTTGCCATGGAGCCATGGAGTGTTTTCACCAACCATAACAGTGAGGGCTCTAGAGCAGAGTCACAGAATTCAAAGTGGGAAATCCCCTAGACTGTATTCTTTGGTCCAGAGGGCACAGTAGTAGGGAAGATGGCAAGAGAATGTCCAGGATGAACCCAAAGGGACTAACAGGTTTTAAAGGGGCTTCCTCATAATCTAGTGAAGTAGGTAGGATAAATATTATCCCCATTCTATAGATAAAAAACCCCAATAAAAATAAAAGGATTTGCAAGCTAGGAGCAAACCTTGTCATTTGAATTTTGGGGTTGTTTTCTTTAATTTTGTTTTTTCTCATCTCTTAGGCTCATCTCTGTGTTAGAATTATCTCCCCTCACCTATATTAAAAATCAGTCTAATGGAAGCTCCTTGAGGAGAGGTATTGTTTTCCTTTTGTTTTTGTTACCCCCAGTGCCTAGTACATAGAAAGTGCTAATAAATGCTTTTGGGTTAAATTGAATTGAATTGAATTCACAAACAGTAAGGAATGAGAAACAGAGAGATTCCAAGGAAAGTACATCCAAAGAAAGTCAAGAGACCAAGATCTGAATCCCAACTTTGATGCTTATTAGCAGTTTAACTAGATAAAATTCTCATTGATTCTCAGAAGGCTAAACTGCTCATAAATAAAATGGAGATAATAAAAAATTCTTTTACTGCCTACCCCACAGTGTCACTATAAGAAGAATACTTATAAACTTTCCAGAATTATTGAAATAGGGGTAATTATTATAAATAGATAAGGAGTCCTCCCTGCCTCTCTTTTATTCTCCCTAACCCATCTTCTCCCTCTCTGTCTCTCTCTATATGTCTCTCTTTTTCTTTTCTGTTCTTTTCTCCTTCACAATGTCCTCTTCCCTTCTGCCTCTTCCTTCTCTTTTTTTCTGTTCATCTTCTCTCCTTCTTTCTCTGTTCCTTTGCTTTTCTTCTTTTTATTTTCTTTTTCCTCTCTAGAGAGCACAGATAAAGTAGTGTTCCCACTTTCCCAATTCTATTTATGGAAAACTTTATCCCTTTATCTCAAGAAATATAAGTAAGTTTTCCTACCGGTATTGACTAAGGTTAAGATTAAGTGAACTAAAAGAAATTTATTCTCTTGAAGGGATCTCTTGGTCCATTGAATCTGTCAGGAAATTATAAACTCTTAGTGGCTCATCTGAGTATTTATTTTTGGGTTGGGAATAGGAATAAATGGGCCACAAATAGCAATAGAAACATTTTCCTACTGAAAAACACTATTGCTTATGCCTTTAAAATAATCCCAGCTGAGTCAGGAAAATGATCACAGAACCCTAGAATTTAAAATTTTGATATTAAAAGGGGCTTCAGACATGTAATCAAATCCATATCTGAAACAAATACCAAGTGTAACAAATACCAAGTTTAACACAAAGAGTGGTTGTCCAGCCTTTGCAGAAGGCCTCCAATCAAAAGGAGCCTACTACGTCTTAAAGCAGCCATTCCTGTCCCACACAGTTTTAATTGCTTAAGACTTGTTTAAATCTTATATTTGCTTCCTTGCATCCTCTACCTCTGCATCCTCTGGGGCCAAACAGAATGAAGCCAGTATCTCTTCCACGGGAGAATCCTTCAGCTACTTAAACAGAGCTAACATGACTATATTTTTCTCTGAGATGCTTTCTCTGAGAAAATGAGTTAATTTTGTCCCAGAGAGAATTCTGCTTTTTCTCCTGTTTTCTGCCAGCTAATCATATCACTTGGGACCAAGTCCTTGACTCTAATCCTGCTCCCAAATCCAAAGTTGTTTCTGTCTTTTGAGTCATTATTAACTATGAGATGATGATGATATCACTTGACATGTTTCCATGGCTGTAAGTACCTTTCTTTTACTTTTTAAATTTTATATATTTTATCCCTTTAAGTATTTATTAAGAAATAAAATAGGTAGTATAAAATAACAGTAGACTGGGGGGGGGGGAGATGATTGTACATGAAACTACAGTTCTAATATGTACAACTTGCCATTCCTTTTATAAAAGATCTTCATCCAGGTCAGGTCAGGTCAGGTCAGCCTAGCACAACACAAGTCTAGACAAGGTACAATGAAGAATGGAAATAAATCAAATGCCTATTTTCTGCAATGTGAACTTTTATTATTCATGACAAAACATCCAGGAACTAATCAGCCAGCTGTACATTTTCCATTTTGAAGAAGAAAATGAGAAACAAAAAGTCTGTGGCTACTTTTGTATCAGGGTCAGCTGACAGAGAGGTCTATGGGATTTTTGTGAGCTGAGATTTAGTGTATTCTCATTAAACGTACTCTCCACTATCTCTGTCTTCGCCATTTTTTCTCTTCGAGATGGTATCTTCCAGATGCTGCCAATTATGGCTTCTGATATTGTTTTCTGGGGGAATATTAAATCCAGTTCCTTTTATCCCATGCCTAAGGCCAACAGTGCAGCAGTCCATCTTCGTAATTCACACGTGTCTGATGTCTTAGATTCAATTGCCCTGTTTAAGACCCACATTTAATGAAGAACTGGTCAGCGTAAGGTTCGAGAGATAGAGTGGAATTGCTCTATCTTAGAAATCTCTCTTCATGGAAGTTGAATCGCTATGAATATTATCAACCTGCATTTACAGACCGGGGTTTCTGTCATTTGCATTACCTTCCGATGCTATCTTAAGGTTACATATGTTTGGCTCAGATTTGTCCCCCAGCTACCCAAGACTGTTGAGGAATAAAAGCAGGAGGAGCTCAGAGACGTGCAGAAAGCAAGGGCTCTTCTGTGAGGTGAAACTGCGGGTTCCCTTGTGCTCTTTGCTGGTGGATCATGATGCAGAATCAACCCATTTCTGAAAATAGCAACGTGGCTCCTTTTTACCCCCACATCGAAACAAGCTGCTGAAGAGAAAGAAGCTGAAACAGTCACATATCTTGTTGAAAAACATCCTTAGGAAGCAGGAAAATACTATACACTAAGGATGAGGGAATCGCCTCTTGCCTTAGTGTGATGGCAAATAGATGTGCACGGATATCACAAAGGAAAGAAAAGAAAGAAATTCAAAGGTAGCAACTCATTATTCAGTTCTATTCAATGAACATTTTTGAGTGTAGCACTGGGTCTGGAGTCAGGAAAACCTGAGTTCAAATTCAGCCTTTGAAAATTTTTGGCTGTGATATCATGGGCCAGTCACTTTACCTCTATTTCTGTTTCTTCCTCTATGAAATGGAGATAATAATAACATCTGTTTCCCAGTGTTATGTGAGGATAGAAAGACATAATATTTGTAAAGGGTTTTGTAAATCCCAAAGTGCTCCATAAATGCTAAGTACTTAGCCAGATAAAGCTTTTATTAATTGTTATGTTCCAGTCACTGTTCTCAATTTTGAGATTCAAAAAGAAGCAAGACAGATAACCTATGTCCTCATGTTCCAGTAGGGAAAATAACATATAAAAGGGAACTGGGAGGGATGTGAAGGTAGACATGTGGCAGCTCGTTCCAAAAAGAGCAGTGGATACTTGGTTGTAGATAAGACAAGGCAAAAGCTTATCTAGCAGAGTCAATGGCCACCCCAAGGGCAAAGTCCAAACTGACGTGAGGAAGAGGAAGGGATGAAGGATGGAGGAGAAACAGGGAAGGGGGTCATCACCTACTATGGATAAGACATTTTCCCAAATCCTTGGAACACAAAGACAAAAATCAAACATTTTATCCCCTAGAGGATTGTCTTCCATTAGAGAGTTTGTGTGTGTATGTGTGTGTGTGTGTGTGTGTGTGTGTGTGTGATTAAAAATGACATTTATACAAATTTCCAGAAGGAGAAAGCAATACTACATGAGGATAGCAAAGACTTGGGGAAAGAATCAGAAAAAAACTTCCCATAGGAGACCCTTGAGAAGTGCTGTCAAGGAAGTTAGGGATTCTAAGAGGCAGATGTTAGAAAACAGTGTGTATTTCAAACATGGGTAACCACTTGTGGGGCCCCCAGGAAGTAGATTTATTTGGTAAAAACATCTGACAAATCTAGAACTGTGACCTCAAAAGGCCAGAAACATTAAGCTGACATTACTCCCTATGATCATGGCCAAAAGAGATCACTGGAAAAGTTGATTCAATAGCTGCCAAGGATCCTGCTCCCCTCCTGAACTCTCTTTTTCAAGTCTTAGAACCAGAGAATATCATGGCTAAAAGGAATATTGGAGTTCATTTAGCCCGTTCCCTACTTTTTTTTGTCATAGTTGAGTCTTTTCAGTCATGTTCAACGGATCCCATTTGGGGTTTTCTTGCCAGAGATACTGGAACAGTTTGCCATTTCCTTCCCCAACTCATTTTACAGATGTGGAACTGAGACGAATAGGATTAAGTGACTCACCCAGGGTCACACAGCTTCTAAATGTCTGAGGTCAGCCTTGAACTCATGAAGATGAGTCTTCCTGATTCCAAGCCCAAAGGTCCATCGACTGTGCCATTTAGCTGCCCTTATCCTCCCTTTTACAGATGAAGAAATAGAGGTCTAGAGCACAGAGGTTTGCCCACGGGCATGTATATAGCTGATGACAGATAAAATATTTCCCAGAAAGTTCTCTTGGAACTGCTCCCAGTCCAAGTTTTGTCCTGCACTAGTATCTACAAACAAATAAGCAAACCCACAGGAGACATCATTCCTGCCTTCAGGGAGCATACACTCTGGTGGAAGGAAGACAATACAAAAAGAGGAGCTGAGATCCTCGGGAAGATGTAGTCTCCTTAAGGGTAAAACATGTACCTGATTCTGTTCTGATGATTATGAACTCTACTTTCTCCAAGATTTTGCTCTCATTTTGCTAGCTAGATTTCTTTATCAGTTTAATTGATGGAAGCATCAAAGCAGAACCAAAAGGGGCAAAAGACATCACCTACTACAACCACAACATACAGAAAATGCAACAAGATTGAATGGCAGGTCTGAAGTTATAATAAATGTCAGACATTTGAACCCAGGACATCTAGCTCTAAAGTCCAGCACACTTTCCACCGTACTATAAACATCTTTCTTGTTCCTTGTTATTTTTTCTAAGATTGGGCAAGGACTTTGACATCAGTCGTCTTCATGTCTTCCCTGCTCCCATTTCCCGCCCCCCCAACTGGTCCAATGCCCACTCTCCACTCCAAATTCCACAGCCCTCCCTTAATCTGGCTCCCACCACAGTCCTTTGTCCCAGATTAAGATCTGGACTTATCAACTGCTAAGTTCTTATTTTAATATTTCTACATTTTCGACTCATGTGGTTACTCATGAAAACTTTCAGTGCAAGTCAATTTAAAAAACACAGTATTAAGTTAATTTTCATTAATAGAACATAAAGATATTAATTCCAAATTTCACTTTATCCTTCCAGACTATCCTTGTAAATAAACTAAAGATTAAAAACAACAAAACACATATATCTGCAGTAGGAAAATGGAGAGTTTCAAAGTTGTCCTTGGTTGCTATGGCATAATCAGACTCTCTTAGCTGCGCACTTATGTCATTGCTCCTTTCTTGTAGAAAGGTCTGTAGCGACAGACAGTTCCTTTATTAAACTATAAATTTTTCCTGAAGTGCATCAGCTGTGATGGATAGCGAACAAATATTTAATAAGATCCACAAACTCTTCATAAGCTGTTGAGGAAATCAGCCAGAACCTCAGGTTGCTTCCTCCAAGATGCTTGGACACCCGATTCACCAGATGCAATTTCAGGGTCATCAATGGTCGTTTTAGAACTGATGCCGGTTTTGCTGAATGCCAGATCAACAACTGCAAACATCAATGGGTTTGTGGGCCAATCAAGGTGAGCTTTCCTCCCAGCAGGGTAGACTGCATCCCTTCCGTGTCTTTCCAAACTGGCTGGATTTTGTCTATATCCACACACAGAGGGTTCCTCTAATGTTCTGGGGGGCTTTTTGCTACTTCTCTGACACGTGGACCATCTTCCCCTTCACTCCCATGACAAGAAAAGCCTGGCTTCTTTTTGGAAGACCAGCACATCTCTTTCTGATGAAATCCTTTTTGTCTCTCCACTTGGTAATATTGGGTGATATGGGAACAGTCTCCTTTCTCTGATAGCAGTGTCTAAACCAGAGCCACCAAACCCCTATTTCAGGCTGAATATTGACTTAGAAAAACTTGTGTCAACATTACTGTGATCAACTATATTTTATTAAATATTTCCCAGTTTTATATATATATATATATATATATATATATATATATTTTTTTTTTTTTTTTTTTTGGCTGAGGGGCAATTGAGGTTAAGTGACTTGCCCAGGGTTACACAGTCAGGAAGTGTTAAGTGTCTGAGATCAGATTTGAACTCAGATCCTCCTGACTTTTAAGGTTAGTTCTTTATGTTCAATGTGCTGTTTAAAAAAATAAGCAATAATGAAAGTTTTAATTTATAGTCTATATATATTTCCATCAAGTACATGACTATGGATACATAATCTATTTCAGAATATAAATTGGGAAACTCTGTCTTTGCCTTTCTAATATCTTTATGAACAACAGCCTCATTATATGTATACATTAGTCTCATAAAAATTTTGTTAAGATGGGAAATTAGTTTATGGCACGGTGAGAATTCACATTCTGTGTTACTTTTTGTTGTTGTTATTGGTAGTGTGGTGAATAAAATGCCCAAGATATTTTCCAAGCATTTTATGGTCTTTTCTTTTTTATACATATTAAGAATCAAACCTTCATTTGACCCAGAGATCTACTACTTGATATATACCCCAATGAAACCATTGACCAAAATTAAAAGGTTCCATATATACCAAACAAGAACAACAAAAGACAATAAGTAGAAGTCTATCAGTTTGGAAGTGGCTAAATGACCCGAGATACCTGAATGTAAGGGAGTATTACTGCTATAAGAAACAAGTGTGATAAATAGGGTATAGAACCGAAAAATTTACACGAACCCATGGAAAGTAAAGTAAGCAGAGCAAGAAAAATAGTATATATAATGACTACAATAATGTAAATGGAAAGAACATCCAAGAAACAATTGAATATGAAAACTGTAAAATTACAAAGAATAAGAATGATTGGAATAAAAATGATTTCAATGAAAAGATGCCTCCATCTGTTCCTTGGCAGAGGTGGGATGTCCATAAGTGCAGAAAACAGCACAAAATGCCAAATGTTTTTAATGTGTTGATCAAGTTCAAAGGCTTTTCTTCTTAATTTTTTACTTTTATTTTTTAAGAAAATTATTTTAAGGAATGAATCTCTTATAAAAGGTAGGGGAAAGGCTATAGAGGAAAATTACGTAAAAAGAAAAGATACTTGTAAAATTTTTTAAAATTTTAGATTAAATATGTACATTCATTTTTTACCTGTTTTCATATGAGCCACATTGAAAGAGAAAAATCAGAACAAAAGAGGAAAACCACAAGAGGGAAAAAAAAAAGAAAGAAAAAAAGGTGAAAATAGTATGCTTCAATCTGCATTCAGTCCTTGCTGTTTTTCCCATTATTGTTTTTCTTAGTGTAATTTCTACCAATTCATTAAGGTCCTCAATGATGGAATCCAAATGTGATTGTTCCATTCTCTTTAATGGTGAAAAGAGTCTGCTATAAATATATGTGCATATCTTTTCCAATTTTTATGTGTGCCGTTGTCCTTCCTGTTTCATCCCTAAGTGTCCTTGGTTGGGAGGGAGGACAGCAGGTAGAGTGCCCACCTGAAGTCAAGGAGATTCATCTTTATGAGTTCAAATCAGTCTCAATTATGCTTCAAATGTGTTTCTCCTGTCAGTTTCTTGGCCTTTTAGGAAGGGATACTTTAAATTTTCTGCCATCCTCCACCACAAGCTTTTACAAACAAGCTTATACTTTAAAATACAATTGTCTTTGGCTGCCATATTTTCCCACTTGTCAAGGAGCCTACATATTTCCCAGCAAGGATAGTTTCTAGGCTTTTTGGTCTCCTTGTTGTGGCAACGAGTTTACTAAATCATTTCCATCTTCTTATGAAATGATGATAATCTATGCTTATATCTGTTCTTGTAACTCTTTCCTCTTTGCAAAATTTGCCCAGGGACCAAAACCTAGTTTTAAGCCTTTCCCATATTTACAGACTTAGCTCAGGTGAAGACACTTCCCTCTCCTGAGTCCTGGTACATCATCATTAACAGCTATAGGATGAACCTTTGTTAATGATGATACAGAAATGCTGACAATAAAGCGGATCTAACGTATTTGTGAGAGGATGTGAGAGGGAGGAGCCGTTTCAGATGCGGTGACACATTAGGAAAAACGTGGCTCTCTTCACCAGTCCTGGTGGCCGTACGTTTAAGATATACGTAGCCCGCCCCTCCAAGGGACTACATACCCGATGAATTACTGGTTCTCCGGCAGAGAAAGTCAGGGACATATTACAAATTGCCATTGATAGCTATCAAAGACTGTGGGGCTGTAACTACATAGATCAAGCCTTTACCCGGTGTTGGGAATCCATATTAATGGAAGATACTTAAAAGCCATTAAGGCATTCTGTCACCGAAGCAGCAGCCTCTCAAATGGTGCATAAACAAAGAACTTAGAGCAATAAGCAGAAGCTACAAAAAGTCAGATTTCGGCTTGATGGGGAGAAATAACTTCCTAACGACTAAAATTGTCTCAAAGTAGAACGGTTTCGTTCAGAAAGTGCTAAGTTCCTCCTCTTGGGAGGCATTTGAGCAAAGTCTGGATGCCTACTTCTCGGGGATGTTCCATAAACAGATTCCTATTTATTGTGGGTTGTAGTAGATCTTTTTCCAACTTTGAGATGAAATGGTCACTCTAGGAAACTGAGTAATAATGAAATTTATATAACATTTAAGGAAGGAAACGAGCTTTATTTGTCTCATTCGATCCTCCAACAATCTTTTTGGAGAGAGATCAGAGATACATGAAAACATGGGCTCGGTGATTTGCCCATGAGCACATAAGGAGTGTCTGCCTTGGAATTTAAGCCGAGGTTTTCCCAACTCCAAGGCTAACATGGCTACGCTGCCCTTCTCTCATAAGAATAAATTGTTATTTTGAGAGGGAGGGTTGCCATGAGCAGTCCAAGATAGATATCACAGACATCAAACTTTGGCCATGCTAAAAGTCTATGAAGGAATGGTTTTAGTCTAAACTAATTAAGTGTAATCACTTAAGCAGCATTAAACCAAAGCTCATTTAGCTTTGTTTTCTGTGGTCATGGGGGAAATAGACACATCTGGATATCAAGGTTTATGGTGATGTATAAAGCCACAATGATTTAAAAAACAATGACAGCAACAAAAACTCCACTCCCTGGAAGGATAATGTGAAGCCCTGGAAAATCAATCATGGGAACAGGTGGGACATAAAAGCAGCAGGCAAAATGTGCTGCCAAGCAGACTTTGGAGAAAGGGGAGTGAAGTTAGGGGAAATCCCATTTGCACTGATGAGCAGCGTCTCTGCAAACCTGTCTCTTGCGGGCTAGCGTGCCACGATTGTGACTCCAAGGACAAATCTACCTCAAATGCAATGCAGAAACAAAACACAGAATCAACTAACAGAGACCATTGCCCACTTGCAGTTAGCTTTGCCCAAAGGGAGAAAATGACTTTGAGTTCTTCTTAGTGTCGACACACTTGGGAAAACTAATGGTGATGCAAACAAGCGACCTGAACTGAGATAATCAGAATAAAGCAGGAATCGGCAAGCTTTGGGGATGTGGAGTTGGTGAGTCTGTGTCTACTTAGAAAGGGACGAGTTTATCCTACTGTTCTGTGTCAGTGGCAACAAATTTAATGGCTTTCAATGGACTTAAACATTTGTTGCACAGCTAGGCCGTATAGCAGATAGAATGTCAAGAAGACTGATCTTCATGAGTTCAACTCTGGTTTCAAATACAAGTTGTGTGAACGTGAGAAATCACTTAACCCTTTGTGCCTCAGTTTCTTTATCTGTAAAATGAGCTAGAGAAAGAAATGGAGAATCACTCCAAGAAAACCTCAAATGGGATGATGAAGAGTCAGTACTAAAAGAATGACTGAACAAAAATATTTGGGTTTTTTGGCAGGGCCAATCAGCACACATTTTCAAATAAATAGAGGTCTAGATTGATGAAAGAATGATGTAGAAATAAGGATTCTTCTTGAGAGCAGGCACTGTATTTTTGCCTTTCTTTGTATCTGCAGAATTTAACAGCTTTTCTCTCAGCAGCCTCTATCCTTTGTTCTTTGTACTGTTGTCTAGGACCAGGTAGAAAGAAAAACAGGCCCCTTCCTCCAGGTGAGAGTCTTCAGATATTTGAGGATAATGTCTTGGTACATGGAAAGGATATTGGATTTTGAGACAGAGGATCTGGGTTCTAATCCTGTTCCTGCCACTTAACTGCATGATCTTGAAGAAGTTATTTGGCCTCTGGGGCTTCAGTTTTCTCATTTATATATATATATATGGAGATTGGACTAGATTAGAGATGATCAAATTTGGAAACCAATTCCTGCAGGCTACATATTGACTAAGAAAATCTCAACATTATATTGTTTTATTTTCATTCTTTTGTTAACATTCCTAAGTGTATTTTAGTCAGGGCACTTTGCTTTATAAGTTTTAGACCTTTGAACTAGACAGTTTCCAAGATCCTTTCCAGTCACAAATATATCCCTTCCTCCTCTACAAAAAGAGGAGAGGGGAAAGATTAATGAATTCAGAGTCAGGAATCGTGGTTCAAATTCTGCTTCTGCCACCTAATTGCCCTTGTGACCTTGGACTTACATGCTAAATGAAGGAACTGAACTTGCTGGTCTTTAAATTATCTTTCAGTTAAAAACCTATTAATCCTATGATCTCCAAATTAAGTCAGCTCTATTTTTTTTCCATTGATCTTCACATGTCATGTCTGACTCTTTGTGACTACATTTGGGCTTTTCTTGGAGAAAAGACTGAAGCAGTTTGCATTTCCTTTGCCAACTCATTTTATAGGTGAGAAAACTAAAACCAACAGGGTTGAGTGACTTGTCCAGGGTCACTCAGCTGGTAATTTAAAATGAGTAATTCTGGTTCCAGACCCAGAGCTCTAGGGTGCCACCTAGCAGCTGTCACGTGCACGACCCTAAGTGCCTTCCGTTATTCTATTAAGGCTCAGGAAGCAGCAATCTGGTCGCCCATTGGGCTGCGGTCTCCCAGACTTCACCTGGCTGACCCCCAAAGTTAGGAAGCCCCGCTCTAGTTAAACAGCCCACAGGTGCGAGCCACCCCACCTCCCCTTGACCTCAGACTCCGGGCATTCTGAGGGACAGAAGCTACACACAGAACTAGCAGCAGGAAGAAGCGACAGTGGTCTTGGAGCTGCTGACCAAGAGCCGCCGGTGCTGAAGGTGAGGAGCACGTGGGCTCCTTCCCTCCTCTCCGGGAGAGCTTCTGGGCACAGACAATGGCCCCCGATAGGGCCCTGGCCAGAGAGTCCATCAAGGCTCCGCGCTTTCCCACTGCTTGGGGGGAGGCAACCACTAAAGAAAGCGTCTCTGGCCGGGCCTGGAAAGCAAATGGTGTGGCTGGCTGTGAAATGTCCCTGCAAGCCCCCCTTTTATGAACTGGAATCCAGCAGTCTGGAGACCTTCCACCTCTTCACTGAGCCTGCAGCTCATACACGGGACATACTATGGGCCTCTCAAAGTCAGCGTGTCCAAAGCAACACCCCCAACTCTCAGCTTCCTCTCCCTGTCACTCAGCTCTGTAGTTCATGTGCTGGACGTCACCAACCATCTATTCCCTCAGTTCCCGAGCTTGAAGTGATTTCGTCAATCCATCAATAAGCAATAATTAAGTGCCTCTATATGCCAAATACTACATGTAACAATACAAGGAATGGATCAATCTCCACTCTCAAGGAGCTAATATTCCATCAGAGGTAGAGGGATGTATAGAATAAAGGAAATAAATGCAGTTTAGAATGTTAATAATGTAAATTAAGCTTTAAAGGGTTGGATATACATTTCCCCCAAAGAGTTATTTGTGAAATATATATCAGAATGCCACTGATAACATCCTCCCATAATATCTGACAGCTTGACTATAAGAGTTCAGGTGAAAAAAATCTCAGGATCTTAGTGGATATGTGTACTTATATCCACTTATAAAGCAAAGTACCCTGATTAAAATATACTTAGGGAATATTTAACAAAGGAAATGAAAATAAAATAAAATAATGGGATGAGAGGATAATATCCACAATGAGAGACATGACAGTTGTGCTACATTTTGTTCTGCTAAGGAGCTTATCTGGAATGTAGCACATGTTAGAACTTTGAGAAGAGAAGGGGGAACAGGGCGCTGAGATGTCTAGAGGTCCCACCATAGGAACATCCATTGAAAAAATTAGCAATGTTTGGTTTGTGGTAAAGATAACTGAGGAAGCGGCCCAGAGATATGATCACTGTCTTCCCGTATCTGAGGACTGTCTTGTAAAAAAGAAATTCAACTTGTTCCCCTTGGTCTCAGATTGTGAAATATAAAGCAGTCGGTGGAATGGCAGAGAGCAAGACTTGGACTTGATGTTGGGCAAATTTTGCAACATTTTGAATTGAAGAGGTGGTGGTAAATTCCACTTTATTGAGATTTGCAAGTAAACATGGATGACCACCAGTTGGTAATGTTGTAGCCAAAATTCTTGTTCAGATCTGGGTTTGGACGATCTGGGCTTAGATTCTATTTCAAGAAGGGTCACCGGCACTCTCTAAGTGTTCTGTAATTGCACAGGCTTAAAGGGAAAACTGTGATGACCGCATAATTAAAATCAGCTGGAGTCAGGAATTCAGGTTAGGGGAAAATCTTCAATCTTTATTCTCAGTGGAGGTGAAGAAGGATCTGAGGTGAAGGGGGATTGGAGGTGAAGGGGGATCAGAGGTGAAAGGGGGATCCCGATCACAATGTGTGCAGTTGCAACAGGAAACCAGCCAGCCGTCTCTGCCCGCCTCTCTTCCTGCCCCTCTGCCTCCACCCACCAAAATCATCATTTCCTATACAACACATCAGGACTTGCACAGAGAATGGGCGGGGGCCATTCTTTCTCCAAGCATATATAGTAATAGAGTGTGGTCCAATTACTATTTAGCCTCACATGCTTGGGACCTCAGTGCATCAACTCGAGCTTCAGCCCATTACTGAAAAAGAATGAGGAAATAGAAAAAACTTCCCTGGTCACTTCTGGAAAGAAACCTTCAAATCCCAAGACTATTAAAGCCAAATCCAGGATTTTCTCATCAAAGAAAAATGCTATAAATAGCCAAAAGAGAAAGTTGAAACACAAAGCATCTGTAGTCAAGATCATGGAATGCCTAAAAGAAAGGGGCACTGGAATGCAAGTCTAAACATCAAAAGATGAAAATTTATAATCTAGAATAACAGTCTAATGACGCTGAGAATAAATGAAAAAAAAAAAATGGACCATTAATGAAATTGTGCACTTCCAAGCGTTCCTGAAGCAAAAGGCAGACCTGAGCAGAATCTTTTAAATACAAATGCAAGAGTCAAGAGAAACAGAAAAAGATTTAATTACATTTGATGAATTGAAAGGGACGATATGATAATGACATTTTAATGGAAAAGAGTAAATTTGCTCTCAAAATCCTGTGTATTTAAGGGTCAGAGACAAAGTTAAATAAGATGGGCAGAGAGCTGGGGTTGGTCCTCTTCTGTTTTAATGATTTGGGGGAAAGGAAATGAGAGCAATACGGAAATATACTGGTAGGGAAAGGAGAAGGAAGGAATGAGAGGTAGTAGATGAGAATGAGATGACAAACAAACAAAAAATAGAGAGGATCCAGACCTCATTATCATATAAACTAAAAAAGGAAGACTTAACATACTCACAAATGCCCCTATAACAAGCATGGTATAGAAATATGCTAATTTTAACAGGGGTGTAGGAGGAGAAAGGTAAGAAAGAATTTAATGGGGAGGACAGGAGAGGTAAGGAAGTAGTTTTAAGCAGAAAAACAAGCAAAAAAGATATATGCATAAGTAAAGAGTTCATGACTAAACAAGGAATAGATTAGATCATAGAAGATAAAATGGATTTTCCCCCCCATAAAGAAAACTCATGCAGCTAAAATTTGAAAGGAAACAGGTAACTGGGAAATAAAAGAAAATCTTTGAAACAAGTGTCTGGGCTAAAGGTCCCATATTTATGCTTGGTAAAGGACAGAGTCAAATTTATAAGTTTAAAAGTTTTTACTTAATAGAAAAATCAATGCAAGGATTTAAACTAGCAATTTTCAAAGGAAGAAACATAAAGCAATAGCAACTATATTTTTAAAATATCCCAAATCATTATTAGAAAAAAATCAAATTTAACGAAACTGCAATTCTATCTTATGCCCATTAGTTTGGCAAAAATGGCAAAACAAAAAAACAAAAAAAAATCAATTGAACTTAACCCTCACATACATACATACATACACACACACAAACCATAAATGTCTCTTATTTTGAATTTTTGACTCCTTATTGTCTCATGCCTAGTACATATAAAATCCTGTAAATTCTACTCTCACCTCTCTTTTTCTCTCTAATTTTCTACTTTTTCATTTTCTACTTTAATATATGCTCCTTTCTTTCCTTTGACACTTATCACCCTACTGCAGGTTCTTATGACTTGAAATAGTCTTCTGGTCTCAAGTCTCTCCTCACTGTAGTACACTTCAGATTTCTCATTGCCTCACTCCACTATTCTGTCAACTCCAATTGACCTATTGCCTCCAAGATCACTTATAAAAGCCTTTAGTTTCTAATACCTTTCCTGGCCTGAACCCTCCCTGTCCTTCCTACACTTTCCTACATTTAACTCCGCTCCTCTTATCCTCCAATGCTCTTCCCTCCATCCCATAACTTTGTGCATTTTCCTGGCTCTCTGCCATACCTGAAACACTCTCTCTTTGCTCCAACCTCGCTTCCAATATCTTTCCAATACCTTCTTAGTCTGTAAGCTGTTTTCCTATCGTGAGTACCTCAAGATCAGGGACTGGGTTTTTTTTTTGCCTTTCTTTGCATCTTCCACTCTTAGTACACTTCCTGGAACATAATAGGCATTTAATAAATGCTTATTTGCAGCCTGGTAAGGAGAAAAGAAGAGAAAATGATAGTTCGCTTAAAGATGCTGCTGGAGATACATGTAAACAATTTAAATAATCCTTTCCTTAAATTTTGAGTCCAAAATTCTCTCCCACTCCTACATTACCCCCCCCAAGAAGAAAAGCAATTTGATATCAGATACATGGCAAATTTGGAAAACAACAATGACCACTAGATTAGATCAGTATATGTCCCAATCCTAAAAAAGAGCAATACCAAAGGATGTTCAAGTTACCAAACAATTGTATTCATCTCCTACACCAGCAAGGCATTAAGATTCTCCAGCAGTTCTCCAGCAAGATTCTCTTCAGCAATATGTGAACCAAGAATTACCAGAACAGCAAGCTGGTTTTCAAAGAGACAGAAGCAAAACTATCAACATTCACTGGATAATGGAGAAAGAAAAGAAGTCTGGAAAAATATTACTGATTTATAATAACACATTTGTAACATGGTTTTTACTTTTTCTGTGTGCCATAATGTAAATGATTACTTGTTATGTTGAGTACAATAAAAGGAGAATATGAGAGTTTTCATTCTGTGATTTCTTTCAGGTGGTAATAGATAGTTCTTTCAATTTCTCTTTTACCCTCAGATTATAGGGCATCCGGGCAGTTTTCCTTGATAATTTCTTGAAATATAGTGCTTTGGCTCTTTCTTTCAATTTGGCTTTCAGATAATGCAATTAGTCTTAAATTATTTCTCTTCAATTTATAAAAGGTCAATTATTTTTCCAATGAGATATTTCATGTTTTCTTTCCTTGTTCTTTAAGCTTTCTTTTATTGTTTTTTGATGTCTCATTGAAGTCACTAGCTATTACATGCCCAATTCTCATTTTCGAGGAATTATTTTCTTCATTAAGCTTTTGTACATTTTTTTCCTTTTAGCTAATTTTATTTTTAAGGCATTGTTTTCTTCAGGATTTTTGTGCATCTTTTACAAAGCAACTAATTGTCTTTTTATAATTCATTTTCTTTCATCTCTTTACCTAATTTTTTCTCTACTACTCATGTTTTAATATTTTTCTTTGGTCTCCTAAGAATTCTTGTTGGGCTTGTGTCCAATTCATGTTTTTCTTTGATGCTTTTTGTGTAGCTTTTTTTACTTCACTGAATTCTGTGTTTGTCTCTATTGCACAGTAGCTTTTATGGTCAGGTTCTTTTTATTGCTGCTTACTTTTTTTCCCCAATCTATTTATTAATTTTGAACTTTATCTTTGATCTCTGTTCCCAGTTTGTATGAAGTGGGGCAAGGTTCAATCTTTTTGGCACTGCATTTTCAGAGTGAGTTTTGGGCGTTTTCAGTTTTCAGTCTTTCCAAGATAGTGTAATATGGGGAGAGATGTGGTCACTGCTCTCCTGATCAATGCTTCTGTTTTCATCTAAGAAAGGCCCCTTGTTCCCTTAGGATGGGAAATGATGGTGTTCCTCAGGGCCCCTGATTCCTTGTGACCTTTTGACCAAAAGTACCTCCTTTCCTTGCTGAAGTGAGTTCAAACAATGGACTTTACAGTGTCCAGCCTTGAATCCGGTGCTACTCCCAGCTCCCTTGTGATCTCTCTCTAACCAGTTACCAGATCCTCTTACTGAATCTGGCCGAGGAGCTCCTGAAGCTCTAGTCCCACATGGGACTGTCACCTGGGTAGTCTTCAGGCCCACCTCCACCCCTCACACAGATCTTCCTTTCCAACCTCCTAAGTTGTCTTGGGTCAGAAAGATGTTCTGCCATGTCAGAGTTCAATTCGAAGTGCTATTTTTAGTCTTTTGGAGAGGAATTTGGGAGAACTCAGCTCGGCTTTTTCTCTACCATCTTGGTTCTGACTTGAAAGTTTTTTAGCTGAAATTTTTAAAAGAAAATTAAAAAGAAAAGTGGGCCTTTTAAGTCTCCTTTTAAAAAAATCAGAGTGGAACAGAAAAAAAGGTAGAAAGAACCCCAGAGAAATAGGACAACTTTGAAAGTTTCATGCTAAATTTGTCATATATATAAAAGTTGTAAATAATAGGAATCTTTGTTTTATATACAATTCTCTTCTTAGTTAAATCATGTAAATAAAAATGTCCATTTTACTTTTTTAAAATACTTTTTAAAATCATTTTTTAAAGAGATGAGTATGTGGTCCTTAGACTTCAGCAAGAACCATGAAATAATGCTCTAGCCAAGATAACAATCCACCTTTGATTAAATTTCTTAAAATATAGCCATTGTGAAAATATCTAGGTATATTTAGCTAATGCAAAAAAATATGAAATTAGACAGCTTCCAAACTCTGCTCTCACTGCCAGGCAATAAGCTGACAAAGGGATGAACAGATATCAGACCTAAAAGCTAATAGATTTAGGCAGTGCCTGAAAAGAGAGAAGATGGATAACAAGGATGAACAGTCTGCCATTGTGAGGTGCTCCAGTGGGGCAAGAGGCATCTCAAGGGAGCATGAGGATGTTTCACTGGGAGCCAAGAATCTCCGATTTATTGGGATTCATAGTTAAAGATTTATTTTTATTGTTTCATTTGAATCAATTTTACTTTCAGAAATAAAGAGAAACAAATTGCTCTGGGTTCTTGAGAAGAAAAGCACTTTAGAATCCTGACAGATAAGGAAAACACTACTGGAAATGGGTATAGAGAATATTCAGAAACTAAGGGCAATTGAACCTAGAAAGAGCATCTGCTATTTCTCAGGAGACCCATTACTTTAGAAACTCTGCACACTAAATTCTTATGAAGAGGAATAGAAACAGTTTAAGAAATATTCCATCATTATAAGATTAGCATTCAAGTGGTTTTTGGCTAACAGGATCACTCCACCTAACCAATCCTTCTTCCCCAAGATGACAGGCAGAGTGCTTAACCATTGCTAGGAAAGTAAAATAGCCCTCAGAAATTTGCAATGCAATCAGCCTTTATTTTTCCAAGATTGGACTTAAAAAGACCAAAAAGGTAAAGTAATTTAATTTTTTAGTCATTCAGTTATAGTTTTCTATTACCTCTAACAAATAGCCTTCATATAATTTGCCTTTTGAAGATGCACTGTGCTAGATCTGAAGTCCCAAGACCAGGTTCAGACTCTTTTTAGTGCCCCAATATTATGCAACTCAGTGTCCTCCTCTACAAAATGATGAAACTGGAATAGAGGCCTCTAAGATTCCTTTCAGCTCTAAGTCATTGATGACCTAACACTCTTCCTGATTTCCATGTAAAAAGAAGCTCTTCACCAATAAAACATTAAACGTAAACATATCCTGGCAGATTATCAGTTCTACTATTTTCCTATTTTCTACTATGGCCTTCAATCTGGGGAAACTCTCAAGCCTTCTCATTGCTTTGCTTATAGTTGGGTTTGTCTCGGGAATCTTGCACTTTTGAGAATAGGGCAAATGAAAATGGTGAACTCTATATGTAACATTAGAGCCCCCCAAAACAAAATGGACTGCATTTCCAACCAAAAACAGGAGAAACTAAAGAAAAGGATTTTTTGTAAAGCCTGGAAATAGAGATTCCCTCAGGGGAAGTAGAGGAGGGATGCTATGAAATAAGTGTGATACCCCTTATTTCCCATTTATAAATTGGTCTTATATTAAAATCCACATATTAGACTAGATGCTTTTTAAGAAGGGGGGGGGGGGAGAAGCTAGGTGGCACTATGGCGGATAGTGCGTCAAGAAGACTCCAGTTCAAATCCAGTCTTAGATGAATATTGGGCAAATTATAACCTCTGCTTGCCTCAGTTTCTTCATCTGTAAAGTGGGAGTAATAATAGCACCTATATCCCAGAAATGTTGCCAGGATAAAATGAGATACTGGCAAAGTGATATACAAACTGTAAAACACCATAGTAAACTCTAGTTACATATTACTGTGTGAAATATGTGGACAGGGTGGTAAAAGAAGTTGGACTGGAAGCAGGAATTTTTAATTTTTATTTTAGGTGGCAATTCTTATCTATTCTGATTTAACTTTGTAGATTGAATTTCATAGGGGAAATTAAAAGAATTCCACCATCATCAGGATTCTCTCCAATAGAATGTATACTCCTAGAAGGCAGGGAGCGCCTCTCATTTCTATCTCTGAATTCCAAGTCCACTGCATAGAGTCTGGTACAAAGTAAACATTTAATAAATGTTTGCTGAATTGCATTGAACTTTGCCATTCCCACTGGGAGATCCTAATTCAGAGAAGGGCCCTCTGCCAGATGCAAAGGTTTGATAGGGAGATGCTTACAGTAAACAGATTCTGCTACTCATAAAGATGCAGCCCAGTTGGCTGGTAACAGAGACATGTACAGTAGCTGATGCATGATATGCTTGGACTCATCCATAAGATGCTGATAAAACATAAATTTTCAGGCCTGCTAGACTGGGCCAATTATTTGAATGTATGTTGTCTTTTGAATTCATATATAGGAATTGTAGAGGTTCTGCCTTCAATAAAATAGAAAAATATATATATTCCCATGAAACCGTTTAATTCGGTAACAATTATTCAGTAAATATTGGACTAAAGTCCAAGATAAGAATGGGAAAAAGGAATATTTATGTTTCTCTGAAGACCTAGATGAGATGAAAAAGAAGACTCCAATATAGGGGTCAATAAAACCATCCTGTAATAATAGCAGTAAATGTTTCTGTAACTTCAAGATTTACAAAGTGCTTTTGACACAACCACGCTGGGGGAAGGGTGAGTATTGCATATCATTTGCCCCATTTTATAGCCGAGGCTCACACAGATAGGCAACAGTCAGGGTCAAAGCCTAGTCAAGGGCCTCGCATGGACCAGGTGCTTAATAAAGGAGTGATGCAGGCTAAGCTGATCTCAGGTCTCTTGTACTTCCAGTGAGTGTTGGCTGGAGGGGATGTCCCTTACTTGGCAGGAATAATTATAAAGCAGTGAACCTTCAGCCTTAAGGCAATATTAGCAATTCTGTGTTTTCCTTCAATGTTTAAATAGGACAGCCAGAAACTTTTAAAATTTAATTTGTGAACTCATTAGAGAGCGATTATGTGTCTTTTAAACTGGAAACAGAAGAGAACAAGATCGGCCGTGTACATCCACCAAGCACAGTAAGGTCCTTGATGGGAAGAGTATTTCATATTGATCTCAATACTAAACCATGAGGAAACTGAGGTGACTTGCTCGGAGTCACGCCCCTTGTAAGTTTCTGAGGTAGGATTTGAATTGTGGTCTTCCTGACTTCACTGCACCCCAAATCCCTGGGTACTCCTTCCCCTCAGCTTCCCACCCGGTGCCACCATTTTGAATGCTGTCCCAATAGCAGTGCCATCCAAAGGTTCCTCCTACCAAGTCACAGGGAACAAAGACCAAGCCTTTGTGTAGAAAAAGCTTCCTCCAATTTCCCAAAATACACAGAAAGAAATTGGGCCTTTTTGTTTTGAGAAATTAGAATATTTCTAAACAGAACTGATGAATTTATATGTAATAGAATAAATTAGAAGCAACTCCAATAAGACCCAGAGTGAAACAAGGGTGACATAACCATCACTATTATTCAATATTGTATTGAAAACTTTAGCTTTAACAATAAAAAAAGAAAAAGAAATTGAAGGAATTAGAATACACAATGAGAAAACAAAACTATCTTTGCACATGATTTGATGGTATACTTAACAATCCTAAAGAATCAACTAAAAAACTACTTGAAACAACTAACAACTTATCACAATTGAAGGATATAAACCCACATAAATCATTAGCATTTCTCTATATTATCAACAAAATCCAGCAGCAAAAGACTGAGAGAAATTCCATTTTAAATAATTGTAGACAATAAAAAATTTGGGAGCCTACCTTCCAAGACAAACCGAAGAACTATATAAACACAATTACCAAATACTTTTCACACAAATAATGTCAGATCTAAACAAGTGGGAAAATATCAAAGGCTCATGGGTACCTTGAGCTAATATAATAAAATTACAAATCTGCCTACATTAAACTATTTATTTAGTGCTATACCAATCAAACTACCAAAAAAAGTTATTTCAAAGAGCTAGAAAAATGACAAAATTCATCTGGAAAAATAAAAGGTCAAGAATATCAAGGGAATTAATGAAAAAAAGTGCAAAGATAGATTAGTTTACCAGACCTAAAATATCAGTCATCAAAATCATTTCACACTGGATAAGAGATGGAGTGGTGATCAAGGAATAGAGGTACACAAGATGCAGCAGTAAACGACTATAGTAATCTGTTTGATTAAACCCAAAAGTCAAGTTTCTGGGATAAGAACTTACTATTCGACAAAAATTCTTGGGAAAACTAGAAAATATTATGTCAGAAAATAGGTATATACCGTATTTCACATTTTATACTAAGATAAGGTTAAAATGGTTTAATGATTTTGAAATAAAAGGTGAAACCATAAGCAAATTAAGAGATCAAAGGAAAGTTTACCTGTCAGATCTTTGGAGAAGGGAGGAATTTATAACAAATAGGAAAGAGAGAGAACTATGAAACACAAAAATGAATGATTTTGATTACATTAAATAAAAATATTTTTGCACAAATAAAACCAATGCAGCCACAATTAGAAGGGAAGCAAAAAGATGGGAAATAATTTTTACAGTGAGGGTTTCTGATAAAAGCCTCATTTCAAAAAATAGATAGAGAATTGAGTCAAATTTAGAAGAAAACATGTCATTCTTTAATTGATAAATGGTCAAAGGAAAAGGAAAACTGGCAGTTTTCAGAAGAAGAAATCAAAGCTATCTATAATCATGAAAAAATGCTTTAAAATCCTACTGATTAGAAAAATGCAAATTAAAACAACTCATCCCACTTCACAATAAGTAATAAATATTGGAGGGAATATGAGAAAACTGGGACACTTATGCACAGTTGGTAGACTTGTGAACTTATCTAACCATTCTGGAGAATAATTTGAAACTATATCCAAAGAGCTATAAAAACTGTGTATGCCTTTTGTTCCAACAATACCACTACTAGGTGGGAACCCCAAGGAGATCATGAGAAAGGGAAAAGGAGCCACATGTACAAAAATATTTACTGCACCTTTTTGTGTGGTGACAAAAAACTGAAACTGAGGGGATGCCCATCACTTAGGGAATGACCGAACTAGTGGTACCTGAACATAATGGAATATTATTGTTCCATAAGAAATCATGAGCAGGTGGACTTTGGGAAAATCTGGAAGGACTTATATGGATTAATGTAAGAGAAGTAAGCAGAACCAAGAGAACTTTGTCCTTAATAACAAGGTTATGCAATGATCAGCTATGACAAATTGCGTTCTCAACAATACAGTGATCCAAGATAATTCCAAAAGGTTTGTGATGGAAAATCCCATCCAAAAAGAACTATGAAGACTGAATGCTGATCAAAGAATACTATTTGGGCTTAATATTTTTTTTTCCTTTCTCATGGTCTTTCCCTTTTATTCTGATTCTTCTTCTACAACATGACTAATAAGGAAAAATGTTTAATGTGGTTGTTTATGTATAATCTGTGAGATTGCTGTTTTGGGGAGAGGCAAGAAGAGGGAGGAAGAAAAATTTGGAACTCAAAATCTTACAAAAATGAAAATAAATCGGAAGTTATCTTTACATATAATTAGAAAAAATAAAATACTATAAAGCAAAACAAAATAACTGATTGCCTCAAGTCGTTCTTCAATACTTTTGGGTTCCTTATTGAGCTCTCTGTGAGGCCTCCCATCCAGGAGGAAATGAGTTCCTTATCACAATGTGGGAGGCTGGAGACCTGAATTCTAGTCCTTGTGCTGGAATAATTGTCTGTAGAATCTTTGTTGAGCATGGGACTTCAACTTTCCCACTGATAAAATAAAATGTGATAATCTGGCATAGGACAAAGGGTAGTGAATTTAGAATCAGAGATAGATTCTACTCCCTGTGGGCCCTACAGAGCACCTTCCTCAACTGTGAAAAGAAGGGACTTGGAGCTATGTGATCTCTAAGGACTTGCCCAGGGCTATAATTAGATGAACTGAAAAGTTCCTCCAAGCCACAATTTGCTTTAGAATAATCCTGTATTCTACAAAACACACACACACACACACACACACACACACACACACACACACACACACAAGCTTCATTTACCTCTTCAAAGTAACAGAGGGGTTTCTAATCAATGAGACACCCTTCCTACCTATTTCTGCCTGGACCATGAAAATTCTCTACCCAGATTCTTCCTAATGTGGCAGAAAATAATCTCATAGTATGCTACAAATCTGGACCAAAGCAATTCAGGCCAGCTTCGTCTTCCTACCTCTCCAGATTTTCTGTACTATGACCCAGGTACTTTCTTTATAGCCTTCAATTCTTCATCTTCCTTTTAAGTTCTGTCTTCACCCTATGAGAATGTAGACTCTGTGAGGTCAGGAATTGTCTTTATTTCTTCCTATATTTGAATTCCTAGAGCTTAGCGCAGTGCTTGCCATAACAAGCACTCAATCAAAATTTCTGTTGCTGACTTGTTGCCTTTCTGCCTGGAATAGGAGCCAAGAAGCTCACATTTAATTCATTTGAACTAAGGTGAGAAAAATATAAGGCCCTTGAGATCCAAAAAGATCACTGTTGCTCGGAGGTCAGCAGAAAATGAAGACAGGACTGGGATGTGTTTTACCTAGTGATGGGGAAGAGGAAAGGAAGCTAGTAACTTCCTATTTGAACTATTTAGTCTTGCTTACTAGAGGCTAATTTGCTTCTATACTATTGAAGCAATTAGTATAATTGACAAAAAGTCCATCACTCCTATCCTAGTAACAACTCAAAGAAAACTTTTTTTTTTCCAAATGAAAACAAAATTAAATACTTATACCTGCCATGGCAGTACTATTTCCTTCATTTACCTTGAAGATTAGGAAAATGATATCACTGTCCTGTAATCAGTTGAGTCAGTATTATTCAAAGGGTCTGGAAATGGAAACCAAAAATCTGCAACTCAGTATTTTCCTTCATAATGTAATTTTCTTGCATGGTGTACCTGTATATGGTTGATCTTAGTTCTACAAGGCTATTCCTTATAAAATTAAATAATGCCCCTATTTATACTATGGGTGTTTGTAGTAGAAGGAAAACCAACCGACTCAATCTGTGGTAGCTTTTTTATATGAATCCACCACTTTCTCTATTGGTCAAAGGTTTATAGCTGGCTGATCAATAGGGTTTTCAGATCATCTGGCCAGGCTTGGATAGCAAATGTTTTCCCAGAGGTGGAAGTCATCACATCCATCTGTCACCGCTGACCCCAGTGAATGCAGTTACCGAAAAGCTCCAAATGGTTCATCTGCAGTTACCCCTTGCCTTCTTCATTAGTCAGACTCTGTAATTAATCACTGATGTCTCTACACAGGTAAAATTAAGTCACTATAATCTTTACTCAATTGCTCTTACACACACACACAATAGGAAAATATAAAAAATTAGCATCAAACTCATAATCACCCAACATCTTTAATCAAAATGCTTCAATGAAATGTACTTTAACCTTAATATTAAATCTATTGATAATGGAAGCAAGAAACAAGCCAGCTGCTCAAGATTAAAGGGTTTTTCCCCTTATTATTAAATTATCAGAATGAACACTACAGTTGTCATTGTTTAAGTGAAACATTTAATATGGCTTTAAAATGAAATGTAGGGCATATTACCAAAGCAATCCAGTTGTGGTCTTTCATAACAAAGTCTATTGCTTTATTTTTCTTTCAAATAAACATTTAAAAATAGGCCCAATTTTCCAGGTATCATCCCCACAATTATTACTCAGGCCCTAAAGCCTACTGGATGTAGTTTTTGCATGTTTGCTCAAGGAAAAGCGGTCATAAGAGCAAGTAGTGCAGAAATGAACACAATTTGGTGCAGGATAGATAATTCTCAGAACACTCAAACTTTACACACAATCAAGTTTGGGGCTCAATTTACAACAGGTAATTTTGAATTAGAGAATTAGACAATCAAAAGAGACTCCAAAGGTAGAATGTGAGGCCGGATTTGAACTTACAAAGATGATGCTAGAACTTAATTCAGGACCATTGGCTTACCATAAAATTACAAATCTCCTCACCTGAGGGTTCAGTCTGAAGACCGACCTCTTCTATTTTACACATTCTTTTGATTTCTAGCATTCTAACCACTGCGTCCCCCAGCTGTGCTTAATAAAAGCTTGCTGACTACCTGACAGGATCCAATTTGTACCTATTCAAGAAGCTCCTTTACTCCATCCCTAACCAGTGATCTTACAGCCTTAATTCTACCCCCTAAACTCTCAATTCGACCTACCGCCCAGCACCAAACAGAAAAGTATTCACTTAGGGGTCTATGATGGCAACATGAATGAGAAAATTCAACCTGACCGTTATCTTGATATTTCTGATGAGCCATTTTTGTGAGTGTTTGGCTAGTTTCCTGCAACAGTCAGTTCAGGTTCCTGCTGTCCTTCCACTATGTGGTCTTGTAATTATTTTGTATTTTTGCGCATGGGAACATATCGTCTCCCCCAAGAGACAATATGGTCCTTGAGGGAAAAGGTGACTTCATTTTTGCAGCCCTTTCCTCAGGCCCAGCATGGGGAATGTTTCTGTCCAGTAGGAGGTACTTAATTGGTGCTTATTGATTGACTGAGAAGTGGTCAGATTTATCTTTAATTGCTCTTTGCTCTAATGCTAAGGTTTTCTGCTTACCATAGCGTTATAAATTGTCTCACCTGAGGGCCCAGCCCAAAGATCCACCTCTGATATTCCATGCAGTGTTACTTGGCCATAACCTTCCACTCTACCTCATAGCATTGCTACCATCTGGTCCCTACCCGACCAACGTCCCAGGAGGCCCAGGATGTCCTCTCCCTGTGTTCCTCTTCTGTCCAGGACAAAAACTTTAAAGCACAGATACTTTGTGGAAGCACTATGCTAAGAAATTCTCTTGATGTTCTAACATATATTTTAGAGGAATAACAAATTGTATATAATACATTTGCAATTTCATGTATAGTCATCTTTTTATTATATATTATAATGTAGTATATAATTATATAGTATATAATATGTAATTACATACTATAGTAATTATATAATAACAATTATATAGTATATAATATAATATAGTATATAATGAAATGCTTGCTTTATTCCATAAATTATTATTATTATTACTATTATTTTTTTCTGAGGCAATTCAGGTTAAGTGACTTGCCCAGGGTCACACAGCTAGAAAGTATGTGTCTGAGGCCAGATTTGAACTCAGGTCTTCCTGACTTCAGGGCTGGTGCTGTATCCACTGTGCCACCTGGCTGCCCCTCATAAATTAATTTTTTATAAAAAGTATAACAATGTCTGCTCCCTCAAGCAGAGTATCTTACAGGGAGAGAGAGCACATAAAGAAAGTTTTTGCTGCAAATCGATGGAAAGATCCCACAGTTCTTAGTGGGTAGATGTTGATGCATCTTTTTAATATCATTCCCATTGATTTAAAACATATCAATTTTTGATGTTAAAGCATCTGACAGTTGACATTGCCAAGGAATTGCCCCCCACCCCCACCCCAGAATTGAGGAACAAGGTTTCAGTGGAAATTATAATTTGGACAATTAGTTCATCACTTGGTCTTTCATATGGTTGCTGTTGTTTGTCCTTTCTTCTCAGAGAGGACCAAGACATCAGGGAGGAGATGCTGTCACATGCACGTGAAGCAGACTGAAGGGAGGGAGGGAGGGCCGTGCAAGGTCCCCACCTCACTTTCTGCTCCGAGCCATCGGGCCCAGTGATCAGACACGGATCCGGACGACTGGAGACGGCCCCGGATGATGGAGGCACACCAAACACCAAGGAGTTCCAGGTGTCTTCCATGAGACTCCATGACATTCTAGATGTCTGATGTCATCTCCCAATGGGAACCCTTCCGCAGCCTGGCGCGGGACCTCTCCTACTGCAGTGATTGGCAGGTCTGCAGTCCCCGGTCTGTGTGTCACCCAGTATTTATGATCACAGAGCTGTTGACCTAAGCCATTTCTCGTCTTATATCATTCAAGAAATCTGCAATGACTTTGATAAGTGGTTTGGAGTCACTTGGTTGGCAAAGGGTCTGTAAGAAAGCTCTTTGCTCCATCAAATCTAATGCTTTTTATAATCAACACAATAAATAGGGGGGGATTTTACATTCTCCACATCCTTCAAGTTCTTGTGAAATGGTGTGGTTCAGTTTCAGATATCCTTTGTGGAAATGTGTGTGGTCTTTGCTAATAGAAATCCCCACTAATAGAATCATAAAAATTTTAAGGCTCTAAAAGAGCCGTGGAGATCAACTAGTCCAGACCCCTGTATTCCCAGTGGAGCACCCAGGGCCCAGGAAGGCTCACTGACTCATGAAGAAAGAGAGGGAGAAGTGTGATGGCCCACAGGAGAGTCCTATAAATATGGGCAGTTTTGGATCCCTTGTTGTGGAAAGATACTGACAGGTTGAAGAGTACAGAGAGAACTGGAAACCATGTCAGGTTAATGGATCTACTCTCAGCTATTGTTATATCTGAAGTCACAAAGGAAGGCAAAAATCAGCCCCTGTCCTCGAGAAGCTTATATTATAATAGAACAATATTATATCATATCAACATATTATATTATTAATAACATATTAATAATAATTAATAATATTAACTGCTATATCACTAATATTGATTGTATTATTGATAATAATTGTTGCTACTGATTATAACATATAATATAATGCAAACAACTATGTACAAACTATAGACAGAATAAATTGGAGCAGTCTCAGAGGGCAGGGAACATGATTAAAGAAGACTAAGAAAAGCTTCTTGAAGAAGACAGAAAGGTAATTGAATATTGAAGGAAATCAGGGAAGCCAGAAAGAAGAAAGGAGAACACAGAGATCTCTACGCATGACGTATGGCCAGTGAAATGTCAGGAACTAAGAGGTGAACTGTTGTCTTCAAGAACAGCAAAGAGCCCAGAAACACTGGATCATGGATGATGTATGAGGAATCATGGAAAGAATGGGAGATGGCAAGTCCAAAAGGGAAGAGGCCCTGAATGTAACCTGATCACCATTTGAAAAAATTAAATGGCTTCAATTTAGCAGAAGAGGGATAAAATACATTCTGTAGAGATAGGACCCATTTTAGTTCTGGAAAAGGGGAAACTGCTAACAATTAAGGTTTGTTTTTTTTTAATTAAAACTTTTTATTGACAAAACATATGCATAGGTAATTTTCCTTGCATAACCTTTTGTTCCATATTTTCCCCTCCTTCCCCCTGCCCATTCCCTAGCTGGCAGGTAATCCAATACATGTTACACATGTTGAAATACATGTTCTAATAATTAGGCTATCCTTTGTGTATTCCCTAGCACAAAAGCTAGGATGGCCATTTGTGAGGTATGCTGTAGGGAGAATTCATAAAGGACCTCCACATTTCTTTTTAACTCTTTTTTAAATTAATAAATTAATCAAATAATTTTATTTGTTTATATATATATATATATATATATATATATATATATAATTAATTATAAACAATACAAAAATAAATAATAAATTAATAGATTAAAATAAATTTAAAAAACAAACAAATAAAAATATATTTTTTATTTAATTTTGTCATTTCCCCAGGCCACATTAACTCCTAGCCCCTGCTCTGTGACATGACATAACCTCTTCTCTCCTTTGCTGAAGAATCCTTGATCTTGGAGGCAGAGCCAAGATGATGGAATTCTCCCCCTGACCTCTCCAAACACTGACCAAACATAGCAGAACATCAGAATTCCCAGAGATGGAGGGGAACAACTCAGAAGGTGGGCATAAGGGCCCTGGGCCCACAGAGCCAGGAAGGGTAGTGACCCCCCGCCCCTAAGCCCACAGAAGCCATGGAATCCCAACAGCAAAGATTTGGCATACTAGGGGTGAGGTGGACCCAACCCAGGGCTGGCTTTAGGAGCCAGTGAACCAACCGGGAGGCAGCAGGGCTCATGTGGCAGTCCCAGGGCCCTTCTTGGAGACCTCAGGCCATAAGCAGGGCCTGGATAGTGGGTCAGAGGAAGTTTTCAGCTGCTGGCACTGAGTCAGAATTGTTGTTGCTGCTCAGATCTGAGGAGCAGGGCTGACTGTAGTACTGTCCCTAATAGGAAAACAGCTGTACAAAATTCCTGAAGCTTGGGACATTGTGCCCTCCATTCTGGAAACAGAACCTTTCTTTAACAGAGAGTTAAAAGCTAGGTAATAGGATGTGGAAATGAGTAAACAACAGGAAAAGATACTGACCATAGAAAGTTACTATGTGGCAAGGAAGATCAAAATACACACTTGGAAAATGAAAAAGGCAAAGCTCCTACACACAAAGCTTCCAAGAAAAATAAGAATTTGTCTCAGACCATGGAAAAGAATGGTAGAAGAATAATTGGGAAGAGAAATGAGAGCGATGCAAAAGAAAATACAAAAAGCTAATGAAAAGAATGTCAAAAAAGCAAAATTGGACAAATTGGAAAAGATGTACAAAAGTTCACTAAGGGAAATCATTTCTTAAAAATTAGATTGAGCAAATAGAAGCTAATGACTTTATGAGAAATAAAGATACAATAACTCAAAATGAAAAAATAGAAAAAATGTGAAATATATCAATAGAAAAACAACTGATCTGAAAAATAGATCCAGAAGAGGTAATTTTAAAATTATTGGTTTACTTGAAAGTCATGATCAAAAAAAGAGCCTGGGCATCTTTCAAGGAACCATCAAGGAAATCTGTCCTGATATTCTAGAACCAGAGCATAAAATAGAAATTGAAAGGCTCCAACTATTATCTCCCAAAATAGATCCCAAGATGAAAACTCCCAGAAATAGTATAGCCAAATTCCAGAACTCTCAGAGGTCAAGGAGAAAATATTGCAAGTATACAGAAAGAAACAATTCAAGTATAGGGGAAGCATAGTCAGGATAACATAAGATTTAGCAGCTTCTATATTAAAGAATCGGAGGATGTGGAATATGAGATTCCAGAGAGCAGTGGAGTTAGAATTACAACTGAGAATCATCTAGCCAGCAAAACTGAGTATAATCCTTCAGAGGAAATAAATGGATATTCAATGAAATAGAGGATTTTCAAACATTTGTGATGAAAAGAACTGAGGTGAAATTTGATTTTCAAATACAGGACTCAGGAAAAACATAAGAAGCTAATTAGGAAAGGAAAATCAGAAGGGACTCAAAGTTTATTTGTTTACATTCCTACATGGGAAGAGGATACTTGTAACTCATAAGAACTAATTTAGAAGGAGTTTATATAGACAGAGGGCATAAGTGTGAGTTGTATATGAAAGGATTGTATCTAAAGAAATAAAATAAATTCAAAGGGGTGAGAGAGGAATGTATTGGGAGAAAAGAAAAGTGAGAAGTGGATGGTTGTAAATTATCTGCCATAAAAGAGGCAAAAGAAAGCTTTTCAATGGAAGTGAAGAGGAAAGAAGGAAGAATGAGGGAGCCTCTCATCAGAATTAACTCAAAGAGAAAATAACATACACACTCAATATGGACATATATATATATATATATATATATATATATATATACTGACTAAACATAGCAGGAAAGGAGGACAGGAGGGGCATGAAAGAAAGGAGAAAGGTGATAGAAGAGAGGCCATATTGTGTGAAGGGTTAGTCAGAAGCAAAAAGCTTTTGAGGAAGTGAAAGAAAGAGAGAATAGAACATACATGGGGGAAATACAGTTAGCAATAGTGATTATGAAAAGAAAAGAATTTTGAACTCAGTTTTTCTGATGAAGGCCTCATTTCTCAAATGTATGGCAAACTGAGTAAAATTTATAAAAAAAATAAGTGATTCCCCAATTGATAAATAATCAAAAGATATGATCTATGCCCAAAGGTTATAAAATAATGCATAGTCTTTGACTTGACAATACTATTGCTCGGCATGAATCCCAAAAGAGATTTTAAAAAAGAACCTATATGTATAAATATTTTTATATTTTTTTTATATAAATATAAAATATTTTTATATATTTTATATATATAAATATAAATATATATATATAAATATATATAAATAAAAATATATAAATATATATAAATATAAAATATTTTTATATATTTACAGCAACTCTTTTTTCAGGACAAAGAATTGAAAATTAAGAGGATGTCCATTAATTTGGAAATGCTGAATAAATTGTGATATGGGATTACAAAAGTAATATTTTTTATAATAAATGATGAGCAAGATGTTATCATAAAAATCTGGAGAGCCCTTCATGAGCTCAAGTAAAGTGAAATGAATTTATACATAATAATAGCAAAGTTGTGGGATGATCAGCTGTAAATGACTTTGCTATTTTCAGTAATACAATGATCCAAAACCACTCTGAAGGACTTAGGATGAAAAATGCTATCTGTATCCAGAGAAAGAACTGGTTGTGTTTGAATACAGACTGAAGCAAAGTTTTTTTTTTAATTTTCTTTCTTTTTTTCTTGGAAGTTTTTTGGGGTGAGGGCAGATCTGTGTTTTCTGTTGTAACATGAATTTTATGGAAATGGTCTATACAACTTCATGTGGGTCTTCTTAATTAGGAGAGGGGAATTTTGGAGAGGAGAGAACTCAGAATTTTAAAAACAAATGTAAAAAGTCATTTTATTTATGACTAAGATTAAATAAAATACTTAAAAAAAAAGAATCCTTACTCTTATCACATTGTTGGGCACAAAGTAGATGGACAACAAAGATTTGGAGACTGACAGCAGCTGCTGCACAAACATGAGAAACAATAAGCTTAAAAAAAACTACAAGCATCATTGACCCCATTTTCTAGATAAGGAAACTGAGGCTCAAAGAAGTTAAGGGATTTGCTCTAGGTAGAAGTTTTGAAAGCTGTGATCTGAATCCCATTTGCCTCTTTCCCTCCAGCTCCAGGCTAAGCTACCTCTCAGTGGATATTCCAAAAGAATTCTTGGGGTTGAGACTGTTCTTTCTTCAATTACAGCTGAAAAAGTGTGTCTATGTATGAATTAAAAATCACCCTGGGAAACATCTAGAATGATAGCAAAGTCGCTTCCCTGAAGATGATTTTTTCCTTGCTTAGCTTTTTTCTCCAACATGCTAAGGATGAACTGCAAAACCTGTTTAAAAGAAGCTGCAAAATCCTCAACCAGCTAGAGCCCATATGGCGTGGAGCAAACGGAATTCACACCTCAGGAAACATTTATTAATTTATCTGTTAATTTCTCTTCAATTTTGATAAATTGTTTCCTGCAAAATTGCTTCAAGGCACAAAACCAAAAAGAAGGCTTATCATAATATATAAGATGCTGTAAAATAATAACAACTACCAAACTTAAGAGTTGTAGCAATAATAATGTTAACAGTCATACAAAAAAGCTGAAATTGTTATATTTTCCTGGGGAAGAGCAGATGGAATACACAGCAAAAGATTATGTACCAATAGATAAGTGAAAAACCATGGAAACATAATTTAACCAATAAAAGACTCAAAAAATTATAAGGAAGTTGTTGAATGCAGAACTACTATCCACACACATAAACAAATTTTAAAACACAGAAGACAATTCATTGGTATTGGGTTTCATGGCCTAGAAAGTACTTGGTAGTGCCTTACAACAATCCTGGAGAATGGGAGTTATCTTTGTCCCTATTTTACAGATGAGATCAGAGAGGTTAAGTGACTATCGTTACCAATAAGCAACAAGCATTTATTAAGCACCTACTATGTACCAGACACCATACAATGTACTAGGATTACAAAAATAAAATATAATTTTAACATATTTAACATGTATGGGTCAACCTGCCATCTGAGGGAGGGGAGGGAGGAGGAGGGGAAAAGTTGGAACAGAAGGGTTTGCAAGGGTCAATGCTGAAAAATTACCACGCATATATCTTGTAAATAAAAAGCTATTATAACAAAAAAAAAAATAGAATATAACAGTTCATGCTTTCAAGACGCTCAAGATCTGGTCCTCTCTCACACCCCCAGATGGTTTGGCTGTGAAGGACCGAATACAAGAAAGTCACCAACCTCATAGTTTTATACACATAAGCTCATTTGACCTTCACTGCAACTAAGGTCATAGTAGAAAGAAAGCCAGGGCTGGAGTCAGGAAGAGCTGAGTCCAAATCTATGTGACCCTGGACAAGTCATAAGCCCATTTACTTCATTTTTCTCATCTATAACAAGAACTGGAAAAGGAAATTTGATACCTTTGCAATATCTTTGACAAGAGAAACCCAAAGGGGTCTCAAAGAATCAGCAACTGAAATGACTAGCAATTCCCTGAGAAAGACATTAGTCCCATTTTACAGATGAGCAAACTGAGTTTCAGAGACAATCGGCATCTTGTCCAAGATTGCCCAAGTAACCAAAGGTCTGGAGCAGGATTTGGATTTGATTCCAAGCACCAGGCTCCCTCCCAAGCTCTCATTAGTCCCCTGATCAGGTCCTCACCTATCCTACCCCACCTCACCCCTCGCCGGGTTCACGCCTCAGCCAAAACTTCTGCCAGCTGCCAACTAGACTCCGTCCCCCCACAGCCTCTCCTTGCCATCTGGCCCCCTCCTTCCCAGGGAACCATATGCCCTCCCAGCCCAGGCCCAGAACAGTTTCCTGGGCTCCTTGAGGTGAGGGTAAGTGGCAGAAGCAGCGAGCCCGAGACAATGGGATGGCTGAAGCAGAGACAGATGGGGTGGATGCTTCTCATCCCCATTTTTATCCACGCCATATGTTGGGTACCCCCCGCACAGAGAAGAAGGACGTCAGTTCTTTGATCCTAGGTAGGCAATTACCACAAGGATGGAAGGAGAGCCTGGTGGCTTTTACCTGATGTGGATTTATCATGATTATGGAGATTATTAATCATGTTAATGACAATAGAAAGGGTTTATATATCACTTTAAGGCTTGGAATGTGCTTTAACATATGTAATCTATTTTAGCTTCACTATAATTCTATAAAGAGAAGTTCTTATCATCCAGATTTTACAGATAGGTAAATTGAGGCTAAAATATTATGGAAATTATTAATCATATTAATAACAACAGAGAGTGTTTATATATCACTTTTAGGCTTGGAATGTGCTTTTACATATGTAATCCATTTTAGCCTCACTATAATCCTATGAAAGAAAAGTTATTATCATCCAGATTTTACAGATAGGGAAATTGAGGCTAAAATATTATGGAAATTATTAATCATATTAATAACAAAGTATTTATATATGACTTTAAGGCTTGGAATGTGCTTTTACATATGTAATCTATTTTAGCCTCACTATAATCTTATAAAAGAGATGTTAATATCATCCAAATCTTACAGATAGGGAAACTGAGGCTAAAAGATTAAGTGTCTTGGCAAGAGTTATACCAGTGTTTCAGGAGGTAGTCAGGCTTGGGTCTTCCTGACTCCATACCCAGTGCTCCAGTCACCAAGACAATCCTCTTCAAGTCAATAAGGCAAAGAGGAAATTCGTGGGAGACAAATAAAAAATGTAACAATTCTTGGGTCTTCCTTCTCTTCATAAATCACAGGAGCACTGGGGCAATACCTTCATTCACATCCATGTAGGAAAGAGAGTTTAGCCTACTGGGGCCCTAGGATCCGATATTTAAAGTCAATCCAGCAACAAGCATTTACAGTGTTCCAGGGACTATGGAGAATCTTCGGGACATAAGTTCCTCTGGAGCAGACTTTGTTTCATTCATTATATATTATATTTGTGGCCCCAGCGCTTGGCACATAATAAGCACTTAAGTATTCACCAACAAGACTAATAAGTAAAATAATTTAATAGTTCTGTTTCCAAGGAGCCTAAAAGGAAACAATCTGGATATGTGTGGTTATAAAATACATGCAAGGTAAATGCATAGTCATTTAGGAAAGGGAGGCCTGCTTCTAGGCCTCTGGGCAAAATCAGGAAAGGCTTCATGGAGGAGGTGCCCTGTGAGTTGAGTTCTAGAGCAAGCTAGGGATTCTAAATTAGGGAAGTAAAAATTCAGTACATTGCAAACATGAGGACGAGCTCCAGCCTCCTCGGTGATGTGAAGAAATGAGATGCTACAAGCAAGGAGAAGGCCGGCTTGCTGGAATTGTAGAAAGCTCTAAGTTCTATGAGTAATGGGTAAAAACCCCATTTTGGGTGGTAACTGGGAGAGCCGATGGGTTGTAAAGGGCTTTGTTATTTGATCCAAAAGAAAGCAGACAGCGCCCAGAACCTGCTGAGCAGGTCCAGAACAGAGTCAGATCAAAGCTTTAGGAATATCATTTTCTCACCGGTATGAAGGTGGCCTAGGAGGGGAAGATGGTAGAAAAGGGGCCCTAACTACAATGGCCTGGGCAAGAGGCGATGGGGGCTAGAGCAAGGGTGAGAGTTAGGCAAGGGCTAAGAGGTAACAGGGAACTGGGCAGATAGAGTTAGGAAGACGTGGCCCCTGAACATGTGAACATGTCTAAGTATGTGTGTATATACTCACACACGGGTGTATACATGTGGGGCAGAGAGGCAGCACAGCAGACAGATTTTGGGCCCTCAGCCCTTCCTGAGTTCAAATCTGGACTCAGACATTAGTTATGTGATCCTAGGGATGTCATGTAACCGTGTCTGCCTCAGTTTCCCCATCTGTAAAATAAGCTGAAGAGGGAAATGGCAAACTACTCTAGTAGCTCTGCCAAAAAAAGCCCAAATGCGAGTCACAAAGAGTTGGAGACAAATGAAAATGACTCCACAACAAATGCATATATGTGTGAATGTGCACAAATTATTGTAGAGGGCATCCTATCCTCCTGTTCCCTTGGGCTCACAACCTGGACTTCCCACTGCCTTTCACCCCATCCCCCACATCCAATATCCTTATTGAGTACCTTCTACAACATGGCTCAATTCCTCCCCCTTCTCTCCTTTGACCCCATAGCCTCTCAGGTGGACCCTCACCTTGCTTACTACAATAGCCTAAAAGGGAAGACTGTCCAAGTCTCTCTCCACTCCAGTTCAGCCTCCATTCTCCCCTAAAGTGCTTTTCCTAAAGATCATGTAACCTCCTGCACTTTGAACTTTAATGGCTCCTCGTTACCTCCAGGAGCAATGAAAAATGCCCTGTTTGGCGGTCCTGGCCCCCTCCTACCTTTCTAGTCTTCTTGCCCCTCAGGACCCGACACATACTCTGCCCTAGGGAAACGGGTCTCCTGGCTGGTCCCCCAACAAGACCCTTCCTCTCTCCACTCTCTGCCTGTCCCCCATGCCTGGAACACTCTTCTTCCTCATTCCTACTACTGACCTCCCTGGATTCTCTTAGGTAGCTTTCTCTGGGAAGCCTTCCCTTAGCCCTCTTAATTCTTGGTATTTGTAGTTATGTCCTGTAGTTTGCATTGTATGTATTTGTTTGCAGGTTGTATCCCTGATTAGATTTTAAACTCTTTGAGGACAGGGACTATCTTTCACCTTTTTTGGGTCCCTAGTATTTAGCATAGTACTTAGAATATAATAAGTTCTTGATAAATCTTTATTGAATTGAAGTGAATTAAAATTTTGGTTCACATATATATCTATATATTTATACAGACAAACACACACACATATATGTAGCTAGCATTTCTATAGCACTTTATCAATATTATCTCATTTATTCTCCATCATCCCTGGGAGATAGTTATTATTATTCCCATTTTAGCGATGGGGAAACAAAGGCACAAAGGAGATAAGTGACTTCCCAAATTACACAGCTAAGTTTCTGAGGCTGGATTTGGAATAAGGGAGAGTGAAGAATGGATGGTGATATAAGTAATGAACCTGGTGACCTTTGGTGGATGATAGTGCCTTTGGAGGCAAGGGGGAAGAAAACATGGCCACTGAATCTTTGGGAAGAAAACTGGAATTATATGCAAGTAGCCAAAGTAAATATTTTTGGTAATATTTGGTGATATTGGTAAACAGGGGCAGAATGAATGAATGATCACCACCACCACCTACCACCATCATTGCAGCATAGCCCTATGGGTAGAAGGGACCTCAGAAGCTAATTGGTGCAGCTGAATTATTCTATAATTGAGGAAGCTGAAACTCAAGGACTTCTCTACATGGTTAGCAACAGAGCCAGACATTTATAAAGCATCCTGGTTTACAAAGTACACACATTACCTCATTTAACTGATAGAAATGTTGCCAACAGGGGATCTCCTTTTTGTCTGTCACCCTAGAGGCATTTAATAAATATTTGTCAAAAAATCTCACAGCAACTCAGTGAGATGGCAGCCTCCCTAGTTGAGCTGAGATTATTGGTCAATGGGCAAGTATTTGATAAACTTGGAAAGTGACTTCAGAAAATGAGTCACTTTCAGCACAGTTCCTGGCCACTCAGTGTGTTTTCACCTTTTCTTTGCTAGATTTCCTTTTGATCCTACGTTTTCATATTCAGCGTCAAGGATATCTTGCCTTTTGTCCCATTATTAGCTTAGACTCAAAGTCAAGGTACAGTTTTATAGCTATAAATACATCGGAAACATTAATTTATATTATCATTATATTATAATTATAAAATTAATATAGTAATTATCTTATTATTATATTAATTAATTAAACTTTACAGAATACTGATTGAGTATATGGTAAGGGAGAGAATTTTCCCACCATATCCTGCCTTAGCTAGGCCACAATATTGTAGAGGAACCACAAATTAAGACAAAGAGAACATTTGAAAGAAGGTAAGTAGGATGATGAAAGGACAAAAAAATATCAAAGAAAGTGACTGGGAATGTTTAGCCAAAAGAAGATTTTGGATCTTAGGGGAAGGGGAGAGGAAGTCTCCCTAAATATCTGAAGGTTGTCATTTGGAAGAAGGACTGGACTCATTCTGCTTTAACCAAGAAGAGCCAAGGGTGGAAAGCAAAGAGAAGACAGATTTAGGTTTGACATAACAAAAAACTTCCTTACAAAGGGCCGCAGGGGTCACTAGGGTCCACTTCACAGGAAGTCTTCAAGCAGAATCTAGGCTACTATCTGTCAGGGATATTTGTAGAGGGAAATTATTATTTATGGGAAAATACCAGTTAGACTCAATGACCATTGAGCATCTGGGGCTCCATATGAAATATATCAAGAACTGACTTCTTCCTATGAACTCATAGCTTTAGATTTTCAAATGGAAGATTAAAAAGAGATTCCTATGTCTTAAAAGATGAATTTCTACTTTTTTTGACTTTTGAATTCCAATGAATGTAGAAATCTCCTGGGTTTTGTTGACATGGTTACACCGAAGTCACAAAGTCCCCATAACCAAGTAAATATACAAATGCACCATGCAGAAAGTGACTGCATTCACAACTATAGTGAGCTGCCCATGGTTCAAGTCCCAAGACCAGCTACAGATGGAAGAGAGGGATGATCAGAAAACAAAAATAACCTTGGGTGAACTTGTCTCTCCTAATCAAAATTTCACTCCACCCATATACTTTGCCTTTAATTTTGCACTGATTCACAACAGTGTCTAAGCCACCCTAACCATATTCCATTCCAGTTATCCGAGTGCTTAAAAATGCTGTTTCTATATGACTAGATTGTAATTAAATGAACCTTCCTGGCAAAAAAACAAACTAAGCTGTTGAAGAATAATGATTATTTGAATTGACTTTTTTAGTGGCTCTACTTAATCTCTTTTATTTTTTCTGGAACTAAAACCAGACATAGTATTCTTAATTTGGCAAATGTGACAGCCCTATGTCCCAGAATCTGTTGCTCCAATATGGAAGACAATTATCATATTTCTTCAAGAGAATAACTTCTAACTGTGCCTTTTGTTGATTTACTGGGTCCCTAGTTTTAAAACGAATGGAATTCATTTCAAAGAACAGATAAAAATTAGTCCTTTGGAAAAGCAAATATCATTTTGTTCTTAAAGTGATGATGGTAACTCATACAAAATCAGTTTCATCATATATAATATATATATATACATATATATGTATATATATATATATATATATATATTCACACACATACACAGCTTGTGTAACCTTCCACAAGTCACTTAATTGCTGGGTCTCTATTTGTTCATTTACAAAGTAAAAACAATAAAACTTGAAATACAGTTCTTACTCCAAAAGGCTTACTGTGTGGATGAAATGAGATGTCTGTTTAGCATTTTGTAAATCTTATAGCAATATGTAAATGCCATTTGCTACTGTTTTTATTCTTGTTACTAAAATAATAGCTATGAGAACATTATTTCTCTTTTTTGTCCTTTATCAATTTAAAAACAATAATTATATTTCTTGTTTATTCACACACACACATACACATGATGGCACATTTGGTTTATTCCCCTGTTTCACCTTCCTCTAGAACTATATATGCATTTGATACTAATTATCATCCACAACTAGATAGTACAGTAAATAGAGACCAAAACTTGGGAGTCAGGAAAATAAAGAGTTCAAATCCTCCCTCAGATACTTATGTGACCTTAGCTTCTATGGGCCTCAGTTTCTTTATCTGTATAATGGAGACATTAATAGCATCTACCTTCAAGGTTGTTGGGAGGATCAAATAAGTTGATCCTTATTTGCACAGTTTAGGCCTATATAAATGCCAGTGATTTAATGTCTTTTTTGACTATCTGCCTGTCTGTTTTTCTTAGGGGTTTTTAACATGAACTTGTGTGTGTGTGTGTATAGATAGATATTTATATATACATATGTGTATATACATACGTATATACACAAATATATAAATATATGTACATATCTAAAATGATATTTCAATATAATTAGTTTCCTTTGTAATCCCCTTTTTAATTTTGTTTGCTGGGAAAGGATCTGTATGTATCTGGGAAAGGACAGTAATACAAAAAAGGTTACTAGTTCTTCATTTAGCTATAAGCCAGAATGAAGATATGATAACACTAATTGAAGATGTACAAATATGTCAACGTCATTTTCTTGCATTACTTTAACATGGGAACCTGTTTAAAAAGGGGAATTGTATTGATAAGTTTCTAGCACACAGAGCACCTAAGCTAATTCTTCCATTTTAGCAATAATTTTTTTTTAATGGCCACATGATTTCAGATTCTAGGCCCCATCCCTGTGGTAAGAGTACAATTTAAATTGGAATGCATCCTATTGAGCAGCATTTTTATGAACACTTTTCTGAGAGTCCAATGAGGCAAATTCAACAAAAGGCTTTAAGAAGTTCTGCAGTCTAAAAGTTCTGAGATTTGGGAAACCTGTGTTTTTGTTTTTCAGATCAGACACAGGATTTTCCTATATTCAAAATGTCTTGACTATAGAAATTCTATAGTTTTAATATATTATTATTTCATGGCCATTAAATAAGTAAAAATTCTTTTCCTATTTGACCACAGGCTTTCTTGGGAACATGCCCTACAAATAGCATGTCCTATATGTGTATTATTTGTGTCTTTATTGCTGTAAATGAATGTGGCAGTGAGAGTAGCATTATCTTCAGGGGTTGTCTGTTAACATCATATGGATTTCCCTGGACCTTCATGATACTTTACACATTTATAGAAAACTGTATTCATACAATAATAGATGCTATGTCTGCGGGGTATGAAATAAAAAATTGAAAACCTCCAAATAATTGAAGTTCTTGATTTCTGTGCAAATAATTTGTTGTCAATTACCCAGAGATTCTGGGTAATGTTATGTTGTATGTTTTGAGTCCTGAGACATAATTTTAAGGCCAAAGCACTGTATATTAGATTAAAATATTCTGTTCTGATGTTTATTATTGTTCATAAGTCATGAATTATTAAAATTCTTCTCAGAGTTTTTTTTCCCCTTTGAATCAAAGCAACATATATAGATCTTCATCTACTCTCTGTTAATTTTGGAGAATTTCTCCTTAATAACTTTAGACAACCCCTGATCCCTGTGCCTCTTTTTCTCTGCCTTCCCACTAAATAAATCAGATACATGCTTTCATGTAGACAGAACTTCCTTTTCTTGGTAAATAAAGTTTGGAATTTGAAGTGATTTCATTGTTGTTGTTGGTTTGGGTTGAATTTTTTTAAAGAGAAAATTGAAAAGAAAAGAGCTCCTTTCTAACCTTCTCTCCAATAAATTAGTGAGTGGGATGGTTGCCCATTCTCTAATCTATATTTTTAAAGAAACTATGTGAGAATGAGAAAAGATAAGATAAGGCCGCCTAAAGGAGATTGAATTTGCATTCTGATTATTTGCACAAGTGTTCTATTCCACAAAGTTTATGTATCTTCTTATGCCTAATGTAAGTATTACCTACTAGGATTTGAGGGTTTTTTTTTTTTTTACCCCTTTCTCTCCAACAGATTTGTAAGCATCAAACCGTTTTTTCCTCCAAAAAGGCAAGTGGTATATACAATTTAGCTATTCATTTATGCAAACGACGGTAAACAGAATTATAAAGACAGATAATAAACAGCAAATGAGGTTATTTTGCTTTGCGCTTCATGTTGTCAGAGTTCTGAGCATAGTTTAGTGTTTTCTATTCATGACTTTATATTACCAAATTACTCCCTGATGATGTCTCAGATGTGCTTTTGTCTGCAAATGAGAAGGAATAAAATACCAAGACATTAACGTTAAATTACAATCGTTAATGGCGTAAATACGAAAATAATTACTGCATCATACCATCAATTGTTATGTGTTCATTACTGAAGTTCTTGTAAAGCCTTCATTCCCTCGTTACAATTATTTTTTTTTCTCTTTATTTTTGTCTGGTTATTTTATAGCCTTGACAATACTTTAGCAACATTCAGCAGTTACACAACCCATTTACTCCTGTTTAAAGCTTCATTTAAACTTCATTCTCACTAATTTTTGTCTGGGTGGGTGTGAGTTTTACTTCTGTCTCCCTGGCCAAAAGTTTGGCAGGGGTGGACCCAGGCAAGATGGGCTTGTGAGATGAGATGATTTGAAACCTGCAATATTCTGGAAGAGGCTCCCTGGACCACCATAGCATCCTTCCAAAAAATTCCTTGGACCAAATAACCCATGTTCTTTGCTCTTTGAGGATTCTCCTCCCAGTGGCTGCTGCTGTTTTAATAGTAACAGCTTTTACAAAGTAGCTTGCACTTCTACAACCAACCAGGCAGAATGCTTTTGTGATTCGTTTTCTCTCTCTCTCTCTCTCTCTCTCTCTCTCTCTCTCTCTCTCTCTATCTCTATCTCTCTCTCTTTCTTTCTCCCTCCCTTCTTTTTTCCTCCTTCTCTCCCTCCCTCTCTCCCTTCCTCCCTCTTTTTCTCTCTCCCCATCTCCTGTCTCCTCTCTTCTCTCCCATTTACTTCTTCCTCCCTTTCTCCCTCCTTCTCTCCCCTCCCCTTTCTCTCTTATCCTCTCTCCCCTGTCTCTAACCCTTCTTCCCTCCTTTCTCCTCACTCACCCCACCTCTCTATCCATCTTGTCCTCCTTTCTCCCTCCCTTCTCTCCTATTCTCCCCCTCTCTCTCCTCCCTTCTCCCCTGGCCCCTTCCCTCTGTGGATCTCGGTTCTTTTTCTCTCTTCTCCTCAGAATCTCCCTGTCCACTTTCTCCAAGTCCCAGCCCCCACACCTTTCTATCCTCCCTTTTCTTACCTGCTCACTGATATCTCAGTCACACTGGCCCCCATGGGTACTTTCCCTGCCTGCCTTCTGAGCCTTGACCCACTCATCCACCAAATATGACCAGACCAGAGCTCCCTCCGAACCTGCCCTTCTTTTGTTTGTAAGCTCCCACCACCACCTTCCAAGCATCACTGAGGAGGGGGAGGGCGGAGGATCTGCCCTCCAAGACTCCTGAAAATGACCACAGAACTCCTCGGTTCTTCTCGCCGAAGAGAGCAACGTATCCACGGGCAGCATGCAGCCTCAACGCACCCATCCCTGCCCGAAGCCAGACGCGCGCAGACACACGGAGCCTACGACTAAGGTTCCCCAGAGGCCTGAGGGATGCTCAGAGCTGCGGAGGCAGGGACGCACAGTCTCCCGCGCCCTTGGTCCAGCATCTCACATTCGCTCTCAATGCTAACTCAGGAGATCTCGGCCAAACTTCTCTCTCGATCAGACCTAGAGCTACATTTTGGTAGGAAATGAGCCATAAAAACTGGGGAGACGAGGGGGGCCACAGGAGAGAGCTGATAAGATTTAAAGCTGAAAGGGACCTTAAAAGTTATCAACTCCCAAACCAAGAGGAAACTGGGACCTAGAGAGGGGCAGTGTCTCAATCAAAATAGCACGAGGAGTAAGAATGTAAGCCCAGAGATTATTTAGTGCCTTGAAGGAATCTTTTTTTTTTTTTTTTTTAATTTGGCTAGACTTGTGCTTAAGTGGTTTAAGGAGCCCCTTAAGAGGAAGCTCCTACTAAAGCAGGTGCACACAGTCAAGTGACTATTCCAGAGTCTCACAGCCAGTACGTGTCAGATCCTGGACTAGAAGGCAAATCTTTCTGCCCCTGATCTTTCCATCTAACTCCGATAGCGGACGCTGCATAAAATGTTTGGGGAATTGGGCAGCAGTGAAAAGTGACAGAACAGGGCCCTTTCCGGCCTCGGACACGCTACAAAGTTTAATCCTGTCCCTGGGTCCTCCCGGCTCCCAGCCCTGGGATTCTCGCCATTCATTAGCCACCTCGACATCTCCATCCTTGGAGATTGGGAACCTCGGCGGCACCTCGGCAGCCAAAACCGCCTTCTCCAAGCCCAGACCGGAGGGTCTCTCCTCCAGGGACCAGCTCCCTGACACCCGCTCCCCCGGGGCGCTTTGCTAATTTCTCCAACTCTGGGATCTGAGGAGTCCGTGCTCCCAGGTCTGTTCCCCAAGCCCCGGCTGCAAACTTTTGGTGGCCCGCCGGCCCCGGGCTGGGGGGGAAGGGGGAGGTCAGCAGCCCTGGGGAGGTCCGGCAGGCAGGGGCTCACAGGTGCCACCAGCCCACCACGCAGAGGAGGCCGGGCGCAGCGGAACTTGACAGCCCCATCCATAACTGCCAGCCCACGCCCTGGGCCGCCCCGCTGGGAGGAGGAGAACAAAGCTGGGCGCCAAGGGGACCTTGGGCGACCGGGGCGGAGAGCTGTCCTGTGGTGACCGGAGCCGGCCAGGGGCTCCCCCCGTGCAGCCCCGTCCGGGCCAGCCTCCGCACTCCCCATTGCGTTACCTTTGGGCCGCCGGCCGGCTTGCCCCCGGAGCGCGCCCGCCAGCCCGGCCGCCTGCCTGCCTGCCTGCCCCGGCAGCTGCTGCTTGCTCGGGCCGCCGCGCTGCCTCTGCTGCTGCCGAGTGGAGCCAGCCCGAGCCTCCTCTCCCCGCCCCCTCGGAGCTCCAGCCCCGCCTAGTCCCGCCCCGCCCCGGGCCGAGCGCGAGCAGCTCTGGGGAGGGGGTGGGGGTGGTCCTGCTCGTCTCTGCCACGCGCTCGGGGCTGCTCGGGCTGCTGCCGCTGCCTGCTGCCACCGCCCGACGCTGGCAGCTGTGTACCCGCTCCTGCGGCGGCCGTGGCAGGGGCAGTGCGGGGGGCTGCGGGCTACCTGCCCCCTTCCCCGGAGCCAACCGGAGCCGGGCCGCCGGGGCAGCGGGGGCTGAGCTGCCCCGGCCATCCGGCCAGCTGGAGGGGACCGGCCAGCCGGCCCGCGCCCAAGGCACGATTGCGCCCGGGCAGCCCCCCAAACGCATTAGGAAGCCCCTCGGTGGCCAGGGCCGCCAAGTCGGCCGTGCCAGCCGAGGAGACGCTCGGCCCAGGTTGGCTCGCAGCCTCCGCGGAGCCCCCCAGAAAATGCCACCGGCGCGGGGGGCTCCATCCATCCTGCTCCATTGAGCAAGTCTTTAGAGATAAACGGGGTGGGGGTGGGGAGGGGATGCTTACGATCTGACAGCTCTAATGAGCTCCAGGAAGAATTATATAAACATTATTAAGTGTAATAAACACTTGTCGTTGGCATCAGGCAATCTCGTCTGGAGAAGGCTTGGGAAAAGCCAGGGCTGAGGTTGTATATTCCTAATGTCTTTTTAACTTTCTGCAGCCGCTCTAATAGGCCTTTGCCTTTGCTGTTGCCTGGACGGAAAATCATTAGCCCCGTAATAGATGAGCCAGTTCAAGAGGAAAGCCACTGGGATGCCGTTCCCTTTCATTCATAAATGCAATATATTAGCGGAAGAGGGTGCGCTCCGCTGCCAACTTGGCCATTTTAATTACCAAACTGTCAATGGCCAACTTCTTGTTTCTACTTCCGGAGACAGCATCTGGCCATAATCGTTTGTGAAGGCACAAATAAACAAATAAAAGGAAGGCTCCATCATTCACTCAGCACCCCTGTATTTGTTCTTTGCCTTTTGATTTGGTTTTATTTTTTTTAAACTCTGCCTTTCAGGAAGCCTGGATGGAGTGACTGGAGATCAGCAATCACTTTTCTCTGAACAAACCGAATACGGAGTTATTAAAGCAGCACACACTGTTTTATAGTGAAGATGAAGCGCTTCAGAGGCTCCAGCCCAACAAGTTCCCCGTGCTTTTTAACCATCTCCAGATTTTTTAATTAGACAGTTTTCATAGGGGGTATAAAGGCAAGAATCTTATGGGAAAAAAAAAAAAAAACTTGAAGCCTTTCCGGTTGATTTTACCTTTTTTAAGGCTTATCAGTAAAAAGGAAAGCTCTTGGGATCTTAGATTTAACACGGGTGGGTTCGCTGGAAATCAGCTAGTTCAATTCCAGAGTTTTACAGATGAGGAAAACTGAGGCTCAGAATGGTTAATAAGATAGGAAGCTAATTGTTTAACTTTGGATACAATGCTTTTTTTCAGTAGGCCATGCAGGACATCTCTGGAGGGCCCCCAAAATTATGTATTAATTGTTTTTATTTTTTTATTTTTTTTCTTTTTTTTCTTTTTTTTAATTTAATAGCCTTTTATTTACAGGATATATACATGGGTAACTTTGTATTAATTGTTTTTAAAAGAGTATCATTGATCCCCCACATACCCAAGTATAGCAAAGGCACAAACAAAGACTCCTCGGAGTGATATCCAAGGTCATCCAGACCAAAGTTTTCTAACACTGGATTATGGGCCACTCCTGAATGAGGCCTGAATCAGATTAAGTTGCAATTGGGAAATATTTAACAAAATAAATAATTAAATATAAATAATGTTACTATATGGTTTTCTAAGTCAATAGACTACAAATAGGGATCCTTACTTATAGTCTAGTTGTTCTAATCTCATATGCTGGGGATGTCAGGAAAACCCTAGTTCAAATCCAGATCCCTTTCTGCTTGCCTTTCCTCAGTAAATTGTAAATTGAGAAAAAATTATAGCATTTGTCTCAAACTGTTTGCTGTGATGATCAAATGAGATATTTATTAAGCACTTAGCACAGTGCCTGGAACACAGCAGGCACTATATAAGTGCTTATTTCCTTTCTTCTTTGATTTTATTTTGATTTCTATTTGAGTTCTGCATCATTGATCCAATTAAATCTATAGGTCTAAAATAGTTCAAAATGGAAAGAAAAAAAAACAAACAAACAACAACCAACAAAAGAGTCTCATTTGAAAATACTATACAATTGACTCTAGTTTTCACTTTGATGATTGATATCAAACATCTTATTGCTTGATAAAGAATCCAGTGCCAAAACCTTAATTCCAATGGGCTTTCAGCAGACTATATGGATATAAAGTGCAAATGCCTGAGATGGATTCATTGAAAGTCATTGGTCAAATCATTTGATAGTAGAAGAGACTTTATTTCTTAAAGTAGTGGATTGAAAAATGTTACTCGGTTTACAAAATTTCTATGTTCAACTTTTGTGTTAATACCATGAACCCTACAAGCTATAATCTGATTAAATATCATTGGAAAACATTTAACAAAATAAATACAATATAGATAACATTAATATTTTAACTAATAGTAAATAGTTTTCTGAGCCAATTACTGACCATAAGGATCTATTTCCATTTGCATTTGACACAATTGGTATAATAGCCATCCTTGGAATTTGGAAGTCCTGGATTCAAATTTTGCCTTTAATATATATTAACTGTATGTTAATATGTAACAATGTCAATGTAACAATGGTCAAGCCCATTGATCTTTCAGTGCCCTAGGGAAAGTCTAAAAGGATTTTGGTCAGCAGATACCAATCTGCAGTCGTAGGAGTTCTTCCTGGGGTTTTTCCTAACACAGATCAAATTATAAACCAGTTTTGTTTTGTTTTTTAGTTATATTTATGGCTGAAGTCAGTTACACTTTGGGGAACTTTGGGTTTCTTTGGTATACTGTCCCCACCCTGTTGACTTGAGATCTCAGGAATCTTACTTACATCACTAGTCCCAATAGTAATCACCAGATTCTTCCAGTCACATAAAAACTTGTCACAGAATCAGAGACTAACATGTGTAGAACTGGGTAGGATCCCCAAAATTACATAGTCTAACCCTCATATTTGATAAAGTAGGACCTGAGGGAACACATATTAAGCAACTTCACTAAGATCACACAGGTAATAAGTAGAAGAGCCAAGATTGGAACCCAAGTTCTCTAACTCTACATCCAGCACTTCTTACTATCCCATACATCTTCCTCATAGTGATTCACATCATTCACACTTTAATTTTAAAGTTAATAGCTTAAATTTTGCTTAAAAATTAATAACTATTTTCTTTTTTTCATTTCTCCTTTTTTTTCCTTCTACTCTCCATTACTTTTTTCTTTCTTCATTCATTTTTTGTTTTGTTTTTGCAAATGAGATAATGGTGCCTCCCCAGCACTTAGCACAGTGTCTGGCACAGAATAGGTGCTTTAAAAAATGTTTCTAAACTGACTGATAGTATATTTACAGAACCATAAAGAGTCAACTAAAAACTAATGGAAATAATGTCTTTGAAGAAGTTATAGGATATAAAGCAAATCCATATAAATGAGCAGCATTTCTAGATAAAACCAATAAAATACAAAAAGAATCACAAAGGCAAATTCTGTTAAAAATAAGCTATGAATTTAGATATGTCTCAAGATTCACACAGGGACAACATGAATCTAAATATAAAACAATCTTTACTGAAATAAAGGAAGGTCTAGGTAATTGGAGAATTTATGGGCATGTTGAACCAATGTAATAAAAATGAAAATACTATCTAAATTAATTTACTTATACTTTTTAGTGCTATGTCATGTCCAAAGGAATATTTCACAGATAAAATAATAACAAAATCCATATGTAGGAATAAAAGACCAAGAATATTAAGGGTAGTAATGGGGGTGAGTTGTGAAAAGAAGTGAAGTCAGTCTATCAGCATCAGATTTTAAACTGAACTCCAAAGTGATAGTAACCAAAATAATTTCGTACTGGTTAAAAAAGAGATATATAGGCCCATCAGTCTGGCAAATTATCTACATACAAAAAATTGAAAGAAACACATGGAGTGTGATAAATCTAAAGACCCCAGTTCCTGAACAAAGAAATCACTATTTGACCAAAAGTGCTGGGAAAACTGGACAGCAGTCTAGCAGAAATTATATTTATACAAAAGCTGCACATCACATGCTAGGATAGCTCCAAATGAAAACATAGTCTAGATATAAAAAGTCACATAATAAAGAAATTAGAGGAACAAGGAAGAAATTACCTTTCAGTTCTATGGAGGAGAAAGAGTTGATGACTAATTAAATTATATCAAGGTTCTCATAAGATAAAGTAGATAGTTTTCTCACATAAAATTAAAGACGTTTTAAACAAAGAAGTCTACTAATAAAACAGGCAATAGGGATAAAATCTTTGCAACAAACATCATACTAAAAGACATATAAGGAATTGATTCAAATACATGAAACTAAGCCATTCCCCAAGCAGATGAATGGTCAAAGGAATTGAATGGGCATTGGTCAAAGGAAAAAATCCAAATTATAACAATCATATGAAAAAATGTTCTAAGTCACTAAAAATTAAAGAAATGTAAATTAAGGTAACATTGAAGTCCTACCTCATATATAATGAACTGGCAACTATGACTAAAAAGGAAAATAAATGTTGGAGAAGCTATGGGAAAGAAGTATACTTAGAGCACTATGGACAGGTTTGTGATGAAGGAAAGCAATTTGAAACTATGTCCAGAAAGTTACCAAACTCTTACCAGCAATAACCACTATTAGGCTTCTCTCTCACCCTTTCCCCAAAGAAATTTTTTTAAGGAAAGTGGTTTACATATAGAAAAATATTTACTACACTTCTTTATGTAGTAACCAAAAATTGGAAGCAAAGAGGCTACCCTCCTATTGAAAAAAATCTAAAACAAATTATAATTTGTGAATGTAATAGAATAGTAATATACCATTAAAATAACAAAATGGACAATTTCAACACAAATAAGGAAAATCTTTGTGAACTGATGAAGAAGGAATTGAGAACTAGAACAATAATATTATATATAAAAACAACTTTGAGAGACTTTAGAACACTGATCAACTCAATGATGAACAAGGCCAAAAGAATGAAGACAAAATATATAACTCACCTCCCGGCTGAGAGATTTTGAACCTGAGGTACAATAAGAAATGCTCCTTTTCAGATATGGCTAAGACAAGAATTTGTTTTGCTGAAATATATATATATATATATATATATATATATTTTTTTTTTTTAAATTTCCTTGATGGGAAGCATGAATTAATAAAAATGTGGTTTGAAAAATTAAAAAGCAATTAAAATAAATTTTAAGTTAATGGAAACATATATACCTAGAATTGGCACCTAGAATGCTACTCATCAATGTGCCCTTTTGCCTCCCTTTGTGTGGTGGCAGTGACATTGTTCTTATTTCAATAGGAGAAATCTTGATGAGGATCTTGGGTTAGCTCCTTTATACAAGTCTTCTCCTCCATGGGCACCTCTAGTCAAGCTACCTCTGACTGCCTGATATCTTTCATCTTCCAGCTCAGCTTTTGACTTTCATTTAAACTCATTCCTGAACATGAACCTCCAGCAGATGTCACTTGTTCTCCTAATTAGGGAACCAGTTCTTCAAAGATTATTCCAAATGGTAAGAAATCTATAGCTATGATAAAAGCTCACAAACACTTCCAATAAGTGACCAATAAGGTCTCTTTTTTGCCAATAATCACAGTTTCAGTTTTCACACACATCCAAGAGTTCTTTAGGGAACAATAGGAATGCTCTCCTTGGTCTTCACAGCCATTCAGGATGGCTTATTACTATTTGTGTCATCTCTTTGTTAGTATGTAAATAGACCATCATCTGCTTGAATTGATGGGCATCAATCCTATGACCTCCCCTAGGGCAGCTGAATCAAGTTGTTCAATCACAGCAAGGCAAGCCAAAGAAACCTCGTAAAGGGAGGGGAAGAAAACAAATAAATTTGCCTTTTTTTCAGTACTATCCATACCTGGAAAAAAGAGATTTATGGTGCTTGCTACATATTAATTTTTATTACTCATTTATTGCATTTAAAATTCAGTCATACTTGGTGCTGGGGGAATCAAAGGATCATAGATTTAAACCTAGAAGGAAATTTAGAAATTATTTAATCCTGATACCCACCACTGCCATTTTGCAAAATGAGGAAAATGAGGAACAGAGAGATTGTGACTTTTCTTGGATCATATTGCTAATGAATATCTGAGTTAGAATTTGAATCCAGGTCTTCCTGACTATTGTTAATCCAGAACTTTACTCAGTACACCAAACTGTTTCTCAAGGATTTATGTTTCTTCCTATAAACAGGTTTCATACCTCATTATTTATGTGCTTTATATATTTAACTCAATATTTATAATATATATTTCATTATAATAATGCTTCATTATTCTGCATAAAATACCAAAAATACGTAGATTCAGGAAAGGGCAGAGCTTTTGTGCACAAAAAAAGATCCTTAAAGGCAACTAACAGATTCGAAGACAGAGGTGAATAATTCCCATATTCACACTAACTGCTAATTTGTTATTCCATCTGCTCAATAAGGAGTCTTCCTGGTACCTAATAAGGATACCCTTAGGGGAAAAAAAGCCAAAATTAGTCAAAAAATGTTTAAAACAAATTAAAGGAAGCATGTCTTTTTGGGTGAAGCACTAAGTTTGGAGTCAGAAAGACCTAAATTTAAATCCCATCTCTTGCACTTACTGGCTAGATAAGGTCACTTAACCTGTGTAAGTCTCAAGTGGTTCTCTGGTATTTATCCATTAAGACATATAAGCAATCCATTTTGAAGGCTCTTATACTGCCTATTTCCATTTAGAACATTAGTTCCCAAGGGCAGGATCCAAGGTATGTTTGTATAGACAGATAGATATAAAGATAGTTATAGAGATAGATAGAGATAGAGATAGTTACAGATATAGATAGATAGATAGATAGATAGATGAATAGATCAATGGATGGATAGATATACAAATAGATAGATAAATAGATGAATAGAGTTAGAATCCCCAGTTTGCATACATAGAATGGTGCTAGAAATATAATATACCTGAAATGAATACTTGATTGATAGGTTTGCTCTGGAAGACAGTTATATGAAAGCTCAGTTCTAGCACTCTGCCTAACTCCTGGGGATATTCTTGATTTACCAACTGCTAGCACTTTCCAATTATTACACATACATATGCATGTGTGCAAACAAGATAAACATGCACTATGTATATATGTATGTGCCTACATGCCTACATGTACACACGTTTCACCTCATAAGACATAAGTTCATTGATGGCAGAGTTTCATTTCTGTCTTTGCATTGCATCACCTGGGACAGCTCCAGTCATCTACCACTCTACAACAGTTTCCATGTTCTGCCCCCATTACCCTTTCCCAGCTATACACTAGCTAATGCCCTAGGAAAACTCCATCCCCAAACCAAACCCTATGGACATGATAATATACTTGAACTGATGTTGTGATAATTAACATGTTTGTACCCCATCCTATCATCATCATCATCCCTGTGATTGTTAACCCTTTGCTATCATTGTTGAAATCCAGGGGTTTTTTTTGTTTTTGTTTTTTTTGTCTTCCACTGACTTCTTCCTTCTTTGCATTTGAATGTCTCACCCTAAAGCAGCTACCTATCCTTTATTTGGAATGCCTTCTGAGAGGTTTAGAAAACTAGTTTATATATTAAACTTTCTTTTCCTTTCTCCTTTCTTCTTCTTAAACTAACTGAGACTTGATCCCCTCTTAATGACACAGCTTCCCTGGCTGTGGTTTTCAGCAATGGTCACACTTTTACTCAAACCCTTCTGCCAGGATCAACCCTTCTATATGTACAAGTGATCCCCTTTATCCTGATTTTTTTTAGTAGAACGTCCCACTCCCTCATTTATTTTCAATCACTCTCTATCTCACACTTTGTTCTCTCCCTGTCTCCTGGCTAACTTTCCTCCTACATACCCATATCCATGTCTCCTCATCTATCCATCTATGCTATTATCCTATATTTCTCCTTTATTTCATGGCTAAATACCTTGAGAAGGCTATCTATGTAAATCTTAATTGCCAAATCTCATGGCCTCCTCTTAATTGTCATTGTACTTGAGCTCTCTATGGCCTTTGACATTGTCAATCACACTCCTCTCTTTGTTACTTTCTTCTTTCTAGGTTTCTCTCTATTCTTCTTCTACCTTTCTGCTTCTTCTCAGTCTCCTTGGCTGAATCTTCATCCAGCTCACTCTCAGTAACTGTAGGTTTCTCAACAAGATGCTATCCTGGGAGCTCTTTGATTATTCCTCTATACTATTTTGCTTTCTCTTTTTCTAACAGTCTCGCTGCTGTTGAGAATATCACTATCCTCCCAGTCACTCCCAAGATAGAATCCTCCACAATTCTCTCTCTCATGACCCCCAATCAATCCTTTGTTAAATCTTGCTATTTCTATCTTTGTAACATCTCTAATGTATTCCTTCTCCTTTGAGTCTGACACTGTAATCATCTTGGTGCAGGTTTCAAGCCCGGCCTGCCATTATAATAAACAAATAAATGGACAGACAAATAACGACAGTAATAGCCAACATTTATATATCACTTACTATGTACCAGGCACTATACTAAGTAACCCACCTCATTTGGTCCTCACAACAATCCTGGAAGCGAGATGATATTATTAACCTCATATATAAATGGAAAAACTGAGATAAACAGAGGTCAAGTGACTTACCCATAATCACATAACCAGTAAGTGTCTGGGCTGGATTTGAACTCGGGTCTTCCTGACTCCAAGCCTGATACTCTAGCTGCCTCTGCCTAGTTGACAAAGATAATAGCATGCTAATTGGCTTCCCTACCTCAAATCTCATCCTTATTCATCTGTCAAGTTGATATTCTAGAAGCAGACATCTATGTCACACTTCTCATTTAATCAAGCTCCAGTAACTCCCTGTTACCTCCAAAATAAAGTTTAAAAATCTCTGGTTTAGCTTTGAAAGCCTTTCCTATGTTATATTTCTAGCCCCATTCTATGTAGGCAAATTGGGGGTTCTATTTGTCTGTCTGTCTGTCGATCTATCTATCTAAAACTTCTAGTAAACCTTTCAGTCCTTCCACTCTCCTTATACCTTATGGCCCTTTGTAATCTGTGATCTAGTTTACACTGGCTTTCTGGCTGTTTCTCAAACAATATTCCATCTCCAGACTTTAGCCCTTTTTCAGTCTGTTGCCCACACCTAGAACTCTCTCTTCCCTGCCTCCTGGTTTCCTTCAAGTCTCGGCTAAAGTCTCATCTCCAAGTGTTTCTCAGCCTTCTTTCATTTTAGTGCCTCACAACAAAATGATCTCCAGCCTAACTTGTCAGTATATCATTTGTCCATGTGTTGTTTACTCTTTTATACTGAGAATATCCTGAGAAAAGAGAACCTTTAAAAAACAACTTCCCTTTGTATCCCTAGGACATACATGGTAGGTAGTTATTTTCATGTTTTCTCAACACAAGAGTACGTAAGACCTAGAACAAGGCTTTTCTTTGCCTTTTTGTATCCCCCGTATTTAACACAGTGCATGATACATAATAAGCCCTTATTAAAAACTCATTGACTGATTCTCTCCAAACTAAGACTCATAGTCCAAAGGCCTGTTTTCCAGACCACAAATTCACATCCACTACCTTGAAACTACTTTTTATGTTCCTGACTACTTTTCCTGCAAATGACAATACAAACACACATTTCCCCTGCAAAACACTCCTTGGGATAAAAGACACTGGGGAATACTCTGCATTCTGACCCATTTGGATTGCCCCTTTCCCACAGCATCCCAAAATCTTGATACAAATGACTTTTGGTTGTTTGCAACAACAACAACAACAAAAAGATTTGCAAGAAAGCTTTGGGTGGACAGTAACATGCCAGCAGTTTGACATCTGGAGAAGTTATCTCAGCAAACGTACCAAGGAGAGAGGGAGTGAGTGGTTGATTGATTGTGCTTTCATTAATGAAAAAGGGGCAGGAGGAACCAGTCTGTCTTTATGGGATTCTAGTAATACCGCAAACCACTCCCGTTTTACTCCCATGATTGATAATGCTACAGAAAACCCTCCATGGGATTACTGTCTTTTTTTTGGGCTCTCTAACTGGAGGCCATTCATTATGCGATATATTCTATACCCTGACCTGATAGTGATGTATACTGAGTTTAACATGTCATATTTATCATGTCCTGTTTTGGCACAAAAGATATACTGTGTATCTTTTCTTAGACTCATAGATGAGGTAGAAAATGGGGGAAATGAGGTCTCTGAGAAGAAGACCTGTGCTACAGACTTCAAGGAAGGTGAGAAGCAGAAATTGGGCAAAGGGGAAGAGCTGGACCATGGAGAGGACAGGGATACTGGGAAGCCCAGTGGGAAGCCCACAATGATGGATGTCCAAATCTCTGATGCTTTCTACTTGTGTGATGGTGAGCAAATCCCCCAGTTCCTTCAGCTGTAACATTCAGGGACAGGATGAGACGGCCTCTCTAAGTCTGTGATCCCATGAGAATGACAACCGCTATCTTTTCAAAGACTAAAGGCCTTCAAAATGCTATACATATTTTTCCCTTTGATTCTCACAATAACTTAATGAGATAAACAGTGTGGAAATGAAAATTCTCATTTCAATGATTTGCTTACAGCCACAGAGCTAGTAAATATCTGAAGTGGAATACAAACCCAGAAATCCATGTCTCTAAATGCTTTTGATTGTCTCCTAGCTTTGAGATCACTATTCACTAGGCCACCCTGTCAAAGTTAGCAAATATGGCTGGTCAAGAATGTAACTGAAATTTTAGATTATAATGAGAGGTATGCTTGCAGGGGTAAGGAAGTCATAATACCTAAGTTCTCTGCACTGGTCAGACCACATGAACTATTGTATTCAGCTCTGAATCAGATACCATGTTTTAGAAATAAATGCCAAACAATACCACAATTGAGGAAAAAACTTCCATAAGGTGTATTAAGAGAAGGGCAACAAGATTGGTGGAATGTCTCAATTTCATGCCATTTGAGGACTGGATGAAGGAACTAGGACCATTTAACATGCAGCAGAAGAGAGGAATCATGGAGACCTGATGCTGTGTTTAATTATTTGTTGGACCATCGTATTTAAGAGAAATAAGACTTGTTATTTTAGCCAGAGAGGACAGAACTAAAAGAAATGGATAGAATTTATAAAGAGGCAGATTCAGCAAAAAAGTTCCCCCAATATGGAATGTAAAGTCTAAGGAACTCATGGATGTACCTCCCACATGAGGACTTCAGGACAGGACAAGAACCACTTATTAGACCAGGGAGAATTGGACTAGACATCCACTAAGGTCCCTCCTAACCTTGACCTCCTCAGATTCTGAGATTTAAGAATCAGGGAGGTTGGGGAATCATTTTCTAGTAAGACAAGAAGAAGGCAATTCTTCAAGCACATATAGGCAGGGTAGAAAGTATGATGAGGCTGCCATATTTAATTTTCTATTTTTCTTTATGCTGCAGCTTGAAGAAACTGCTTATTCAAAGAGATTTTTCAAGGACATAAGTTTGTTTTGATTTGTCCTTTATACTCTGCCCAAAGGACAATTAAACTACCTACCCTTTAATCCAACAATAACCGACATTAGGTCTGTATCCCTAAGGGATCATTTCCCCCAAAAAAGGACTCACATGTATAAAAAATTTTATATTATTTCTTTTGTGGTGGCAAAGAATTGGAAATTGAGGAAAAAATCATCAATTAGTGAATGTCTGAACGAGTTGTGGTATATCAAGGTAATGGAATATTATTGCTCTGTAAGAAATAATGAGCAGATAGATTTCAGAAAAAAAAAACTGGAAAGACTAACATAAACTGATACTGAATGAAATAAGCACCACTAGGAGAATACTGTATATAGTAACAGCAACTCTTTAATGATCAACTATAATAGACTTGGTTCTTCTCAGCAATACAATTCCAAAAGGCTCATGATGGAAAATGCTATCCACATCCAGACAAAGCACATGGAGGCTGAATGTGATCAAAACATATCATTTTCACTTTTTTGTTGTTTTTTTGTGGTTTCCTTCTTGTGGTTTTTCCCTTTTGTGCTGATTCTTCTCTCAATATGACTGATATGGAGATATGTTTAACATCTGTGTATATGTATAACATATCAGATGGGTTGATGTCTTGGGGAGAAGGGAGGGAAGGAAGGGAGGGAGAAAAACTTAGAGCTCAAAAGCTTATAATAATGGATGTTGAAAGCTATCCTTACACGTTATGGAAAAGGTAAAATACTACTAAGTGAAAAATAAATAAGTAAAAGTGCTAAATAGGAAAAAAAATTGCCTTTTGTGCCATAGTCCTTCTTAAATACAAATTATAGAATTTTCTAAATAGCAGGGACTTCAGAGATCAAGCCCTATGACTTTATTTTATTTTTCTTTAAAATATTTCACAGGATCATAGATTTGAACTGGAATATCACCAAGGTCATCTACTTCAACTATTTCATTTGCTGAAAGAGAAAATGAGACCCACAGGTTACATAATTTGCTCCAGATCACACAGGTAATAAGTGGATGAGGCTGGGATTTGAATTCAAGTCTTCCAACTTCATATGCATCATTATTTTTATCTCCTCATACTGCCTTTCTTGATGATTGTTGCTTTTTACAATAATTTCCTGGTAAATACTCATTCCCTACTACTCACTTCTCCTTTGTAGCAACGAAAAAAAAGTTAAACAATAATATATCCAACATACTAGAGTTTACCCAACTATCCCCCAAAATGTGGTCATCCATTTTGTTTCTTTGTTTGCTATTGTTAAAAAGTATTGCTATAGAGAGCTAGTGAAAAGTGAAGAAGATTGAGAATCAAAGGGCCTGGATTCAAATCTCAGCTCTGTCACTTTCTAGTTGTATGACCAGAGGATGAATCATTTGACACCTCTGGATCTCGATTTACAAAATAAAAGGAGAAAATTGGGTGGCTTCTAAGATCCTGTACAGTTTCTAAATCTATGATCTAATATAGGGATTGGTTCACTATTTCTTGACTTTTAAAATGAAGGGGCCATACCAGGTTGTCTGCAAGGTCCCTTCTAACTTTCAGTCTATGATCCTAAAAGTCCATGCAGTCTCTCTTTAAGATTTGCCCTGGCTACTGCACGATGCCACCGTGTATCAAAGTTCTGAAAGTCCCAGAGGGAAATTTATAGCCTTAATTAAAGCGCGTGATTCATCTCCCAGTGTATTCTAAAACTACTTCGGTGGTAGACTGCTAGGAAATTATATTTTATGTTATGCATATATGCAGTGGTCAATAAATTTGTTGAATTTCATTTCCTACTTGGCTATAATCTAAAGCACATCCACCATCCTCAGTTACTCATAGATTGAGTGTATTATTGAAACTATATCATAAAGCACAAATATTATTTTTGTCTTTTTTTTTCTAGGCTCCACCTGATCACAGTGTAGAAAAGGACTACCAAAAAGTGGCAGAACTGATTTATGCAAATTTCACCTTTTCTCTTAACCATCGATGAGTTAGATGAGCAAAGGAGTAAAGGAGGGGTTTGTTCATTCATTATTTCTCTTTCATTCTTGAAGAGAACCATGATATCAAGAAGGTGATATCATCACTTGCAAGTGAATTAGCTTTAAGTCAAGGAGGGCTGTGCAGTCACCAGCTTCACATTCTGTTCCAGTGGGGGGGGGGGGGAAGGAGGGAAGGAAGGAAGGAAGTATGGAAAGAAAGAAGGAAGGAAGTATGGAAGGAAGGAAGGAAGGAACTATGGAAGGAAGGAAGGAAGGAAGGAAGGAAGGAAGGAAGGAAGGAAGGAAAGAAGGGAGAGAAGGAAGGAGGGAGGGAGGGAAAAGGAAGGGATAAGAAACTAGTGTTAGGAACTAGGTTAGTTTCTCAGAAGGCTCCTGGGAATTAATAAATTCCTTCAGAATTTGATTAATGTGATCACAGATGTTTACCTGTTGAGAATTCCATACCCTTCAAAAAGATGTTGCCGACTGTTTAGTAATTAATAATATCACATATTGAAATATGAGGACATTTTTCAAGAGACAAAAAAAGAATTTATTCTAGGGTGTTTAATGACATAAGGATATTGTCTACAATTATCTGTAACATATACCATCACTCAAATTCTATTTATACATATGAATGTATTAAGCTCAAATTAAAAAATATACTAGTAATATCCAACCTGTGGGGGTTGTGTAATATTAAAAATAAACATTATTTGTGTTCATCTCTCTGTGTGAAGAGGAAACATCAAGAGATTTAGTTAATACACTAAAGCTGTTGGGTTTTCATTATTGTTTTATTTTTTTAAAGCAACAAAGGAAGCTTGAACTTATGTCTACCTCGTTTTACATGAACTGTGTGCCTGAAAAGATATGATCTAATTTTGTAGATTACATCAAATTTTCCAATTGGTTTCTCATTGTTTCGGAGTTTCTTTATCTCTGCTGCTCATTCAGAGCCGGCTTCTAACAGTTAAGTTTCTTCACTGTACCTAGCATTACAGAACCCAACCCTCCAATCAAAATTTCTCTGTAATTAAGCCCTTCAGTCAAGTGGCTAATGAGCTGTGAAATGACACTGGAATTCACTAGAGGTGTCTGACCCTTCAGTGAGTTCTTTTTATAATGCAAATAATTACCCTACAAATTTATCTGCCACTTGTTTTCTTAAAGCAAGATTCACCTATAAAGGACTCCAGGATGTTTTGTTTAAAAAAGTTGGGGGTGGCAGATTGCTAAACAGATGGAAATATCTGAGATATTTGATGCTCAGCCACCAATGCTATGAAAATCGGGCTACTTTTAATGTAATATTAATGTACCGTTGTTGGCCAATGGCTGAGATGACAGACTGATGGTGGAGCTGGATCACCTCAATATTAGCTTTATCAAATTGAATCAGAAGACAAAAGGAAGCTATAGCTAAATGAAAGGACATACTCATGGATTTTCCTTGAAGAGTTCATGCCTTTGTATATCCAAAAGCAATAAGGAATCTTATTTTATGGGGCATTTGGTCATCTCGTATTTTACTGCTTGTGAAGAACCCTTGCCAAAGTAGTTGCAATTGATGTACCAATACCAGGCAGAGAAGATGAGGTAGAGAAATTCTAGGATCTAAAAGATCCTCCAAATCGAATAAAGAAACTTTGAAAGTCAGTGATCTGGAGGATAGTGAAATGTGTTGGAAAATAGGGTTTAGAATTAAGGAACAAAATAAGTGAAATACATGTAGACTACATAGAAACTTCATCCCAAGATATCATAAGAACTTCTTTCAAGTAGGGAGTTGACATACTGGATATCTTGCTCAAACGCACATGTTCACACAGTCCAATCATTATATAAAAACACAGATTTAGAAATATAAGATTCTTTAGAGGTCTCTAATTCGCTCCCCTTCTTTGAAACTAGGAATTGAGGAAGAAAACAGGAAGTGGGAAGGCCAGAAAAATCAGAACAAAACATGAGAGACACAGGTCTCTTTCATTTCCTGGTTATCATTCTTCCTCCTCATGTTACTGCCTTCATTTTGTCACCTGTTATAATTGACTCTTTGAAGGAAGGAACTAAAAGGATAGACTGGATGGTCAAAAAACTGGGTTCTTTTAGAATGGATGTTTCTTATATCCATCATTACTAATGTCTGTACCACCTCCAAATGTGCAAAGTACTTGACAAGAATTATTTCATTGAATTCCCACAACAATCTTACAATGGAGGAATTCATATAATCCCTATTTTACAGACTTGGAAACAAAGGCTGAGAGAGGTTGAGGTTTTGCCTAGGTTAATGCAGTTAGCCTCTAAGGCCATATTAAGATGCAGATCTGACTTGAGGTCCAGTCTTTTATCCACTGGACCAGTAGTCTCCAAAGTAGGTGATATATCATGTTTGAGGGAAACATGTCTCCCCTTCTTCCCACTCACACTGCAAACATCCCAGTTCAAACTCTCATCATTTGTCATCTAGACTATTGCCTCCTAATTGGTCTCCCTGCCTTGATTCTTTCTCTATTCCAATCCAGGTAGGACTTCCAGAGTCCTGGGCCTGAAGTCAGGAAGATCCAAGTTCTAAGAATGCCTTAGATACTTACTATATATAAGTCTGGGCAAATCACTAAACCTCTACCTCAATTTCCCCAGCTGCAGAAAGGAGGTAATAATAACACCTATCTCCCAGGGTGGTCATTAGGATCAAGTGAGGTCATATTTATAGAATATATAAGACTTGGCACATAAAAGGCACTATGGAAATTCTTGTTTCCTTCTTTCCAAATGCTTTCCAAAGTCATTTTCCTAAATTTTAAGTCTGTCATCTCATTCCCACTATGACTATTCCATAAACTCCAGTGGTTCCCCATTACTTTTATGATTAAATACTTTTCTCTTTTGAATTTAAAACTCTTTCTAATCCCTTTCTAGTCTTCTTCTACATATATTGCCTTCCTGGACTCTACAAGCAGCACAGGCTCCCTCCTATCTTGTTATCCCTCACAGACACACAAAAGCACAGCTCAAATATACAAGCATCAATAGGGAAGGAAAGTACAATGTCCTTCATGAAACACATCTATATTAAAAAATAGAATAAAGATATATGAAAGTTTCTGCTAAGTTGAATTATATGGGAAATGTATGGGAAAGTATGGGAAACATCAACAACCAGAGAAACATAGCTCCCTATCATTTAGTTTATATTTGATTTCAATTTTTAAAACTAAAAGAAAAAATCCCTTTCTTGACTAGCTTCAGTGATTGACTAACAAATTCAGTAAATTTGTTAACTAACAAATATCTTTGAGTCTGTCTATCTTATTTCTCAGGACATGTGTGTGGGGGAGGATTTTTTAAAAAACAAGGACACATATCCAAAACATTATTCCAAAGAGCAAAAGGGTTATTTTATATACTTAAAAATAACATTTAAGTGCTCTAAATCACTACTGATTTGAGAAATACAAATTAAGCCAACTCAGAATGGCTAAGATGACAGGGGAAAATAATGATAAATGTCAGAGGGGATGTGGGAAAATTGGAACACTAAATGCATTGTTGGAGGAGTTGTGAAATGTTCTAACCATTCTGGAGAGCAATTTGGAATGATGTCCAAAGGACTATAAAACTGTGCATAACCTTTGATCTGGCAGTCTCACTACTGAGTCTATATCCCAAAGAAATAACAAAAAACTGAAAAAAAAACCCTATATATGCAAAAATGTTTGTAGCAGCTCTTTTTGTAGGCAAAAAAAAAACTAGAAATTGAGTGGATTCCCATTAGTTGCAGAATGATTAAATAAGTTATGTATGTGAAGGTAACCGGATATTATTGTTCTAAGAAAGGATGAGCAGGCTGATTTCAGAAAAGCTTGGAAATCCCTACATGAAAAGATGTTTATTGAAATGAGCAGAACCAAGAGAACACTGTACACAGTAATAACAAAATTATATGATGATCAGCTGTGATGGACTTGGCTCTTCTCAACAATGCAGTGATTCATAACAGGACTTTTAGATGCAAAATGTTATCTGCATCCAGAGAAAGACCGATAGAAACTGAATGTGGATTGAAGCATGGTATTTTCACCATTTTTGTTTGCTTTTTCTTTCTTTTTTTCCATTTTGATTTGATTTTTCTTGCACAACATGACAAACATGAAAATATGTTTAAAAGGACTGCACCTATTTAATCTATATCAGATTGATTGCAAGAGAGGGAAGGAAAAAAATGTGGAACACAAAGTTTTTACAGGAATGAATGTTGAAAACTATTTTTACATTGTATTTGGAAAAATACAATACTATTGAAAAATAACATTTAAAATTTAGAACAAAATATTTATTTCATCTTGTTCATTTGTTTTCAAGATTCATTTAATGTAGATAATTTATTATGAAGGTAATTCATTAGTTAAACAGGACATGTATAATTTATAAATAAACATCAGTAAGGAGTTATATCCTACTCTCCCAGTGATAGTCAATTGTTGGGCTGGTCTTTCACACACAACTCTATATTGGGGGTATATGGTGAAATAAGTTTCATTGATTTTTGTGGTTGTTCAGTCATTTTCCAGCAATGTGCAACTCTTGATGACCCCATTTGGTTTTTTTGGTTTTGGGGGGATTTTTGGCAAAGATACTGGAGTGGTTTTCTATTTCCTTTTCCAGCACATTTTACAGATGAAGAAATGAAGGCAAAAAGGGTTAAGTGTAAGAGGACAAAATTGAACTCAGAAACTTCCATTGATAGAAGTACACAATAAAAACATTTGAAACCAGTATGCTAAATCATTCTTGCAGTTGGTTCTGGTTAGTCTTGTTTACAATAGTAAATTAAAATCAATGGTCCAATCCCATGGTCTTATGAGAGAATGCAGAAGCAAAATCTACTTTAACCAGAAGTAGAACAGATTTTACTATGAGGAAGTTAATGTGAGGAAACATATTAAGAGCAGTCAACAGCATGGATATTGTCCACAAGGTACTTTCCAAAAGAGATATTGACTTGAAAAATTAAACTAACAAAGTGCCCCTCAAAAGAACAGGGATACCTCCACTGGGAAGAGATTCATTGGAAGTTACCTTTTATCTCCTCCTCCCTGCCAAACGAAATCAATAATAAATTAAAAGTGGAGGGAAGCACACTTTTAAAATTCATTAATGCATCTGTCTATAGAAGATGAAATAGGCAAAGCTCTTAACATCCATCCTGAAAACATATTGTAAATAATTTTTAAAAGCCCTTTTATATCAATGACATTCTGCTTGGAAACTCATTTCTTACACCTGGAATGAAAGCTTCCATTTCTTAGTAGAAAGTTAAATTTCAAGCTGGTTGTTAATCTATGTTAGGTAGATGGGGAGACCTTATGGCTGGGTTCTATGTCTGAGAGGGAAATCTATGGGGAGTCATGATTTGGGGGACTCAGCTTTGACCTTAGGGGATGGAGTACATCTTGTCCACTTAGAAAAAGTGAATCCATGTCAGGATGTCAATGTTCAAGTGAGTCACTGAGCTGGCACAGCAAAGGGATTGCTGACTTTATTCCCAGTTGAAAGTGGTGTTGACAGGAAAGAGCAGGCCACAAATAGCTTTTATTCATGACAACTCCTGGTGCATTCTAAAAAGAGAATGTGGATATTCTTCAAAATTGTGAAGATCATTTTTAAACACACACACACCCCATATACTGAATTTAATTGCAATAGATTCCACTGTTTGATAGGTTCATAGAATCTTAGTATACCTAGAAGATACCTTAAAACCATCCTATCCAAGGCCCCCATTTTACAGATGAGAAAACAGGCCCATTATGGCAAAGCTATTTGCCCAAGGTCATAGAGATAATAAATGCCAGAGCTAGGATTTCAACTCAGGTCCAAAGAAAACATCCCCATTAATACACTGAATTAAAATCCAACTATACACATCTTAGCTATGTGATCCTGAGTAAGTCACTTAACCTTGTTTCCTTATCTTATTTGGAGAAGGAAATGGAAAACCACTTTAGTATCTTTGTCAAGAAAACCTTAAATGAGATCATAGAGAGTTGGATGCAACTAAAAAATGACTGACCAAAAAACATTATTGCACCATTGCTGGAAATAGGAATAGACAGTTTCAGTAATTCTGGAAAAAAATTTGGAATGATGCTCTAAAAGTTAACAAGGTATGTTAACTACTACTAAGAAGTTAGTAATAGTAACTACTAAGTTTATGCTCTAACAAGATCAAAGAAAAAGAAAAGAGATACATATGTACAAAATATTTATATTAGCGTTTTTTGGAGCAGCAGATAAGTAAAAACTTGGAGAAAGATTGAAGAAATTATGGTAAGAGAACATAATGGCATAATGTCCCTGTTAATGGCATAATGTTAATGACATAAGATCCTGTTATGTCATGAGAAATGATAAAATGGACTGGATCAGAGAAGTCTGGAAGGATTTGTGTGAACTGATGCAACATGAAGTGAGCAAAACCGGGAACTCAAGATATAGAAGAACAATATTGCAAAGACAACTCTGAAAGTCTTTGTTACTCTAATTAACAGAAGGACCGACCATAATATCAAATGCCTCATAATGAAACATGGAATCAACATTACTGTGGATGTACAGATAAGACACCTTATTTTAGATAGCCGATCTAGAAATTTGTTTTGTTTGATCATGCATGTTTGTTAGAAGGGGTTTATTTTCCTTTCTTATCTTCAATGGTTATAGGAGAAAGAGAAAGTAGATTTTCATTAATTAAAATTTTTCACTTTATTTTAAAATTAAAAAATATCAGAAGGCAGCGAGGTGGCACAGTGGATAGAGCACCAGCCCTGAAGTCAGGAGGATTTGAGTTCAAATGTGGCCTCAGACACTTAACACTTCCAGGCTGTGTAACCCTGGGCAAATCACTTAATCTCAATTGTCCCAGCAAATACATAAATAAATAAATAATATCAGAAAACAGATGAATAGAAGAAAAGTTGAGGGACTAGAAGCAACCACAAGTTATGAATTTTTTCCTAGTGAAATTCATGTATTCATAAGTAAATCCTTTCAAAAACCTTTCAAATACTAACAAAATATTTTGTCAGTGTTTTAAGTTTTCATTAAATCAATCTATTCTCTATCATCTCTATGATGTCTTTCTATCATCTACCATCTATTTGTCTACTGATCTATTATCTATAAATCTATCATCTTTAAGTCTTTCTGTCTATAATCTATGAATCACCAGTATCTCATCTATTACCTATCACACAGCTATCTTCCTTCATCTATCAATCCATGATTTATCAATCGACCTATCACTCTTTCTATCATATATCCATTTCCTATCTTTCATCTATATTTCTATCACTTAAAACCTCTCTTCTATCATCTAGCTATCACCTATCTTATTGATGCTGCTTCCTTAAACTGATTTACTTCTGCATATCTAAAAGATAAACAGGAAATGAAAGTACACAAAACAGTATTAATTTGATTTCAAGAACTCTCAACCACCTTGCAGGTTTTCATGTTTTCCAAAAGTGTCTTCCCTAAAGGTGACACGCCACATGTTCTCCTTTTCTTTGACTTTATCTTGCTCTCCACATGTTCCCCAATTTATTCAAATTAGCCAAAATTCAGGCATTTGAAATAACTGGCAAAGGCCACATATCTGGTGAATGTTGAATGCTGACATCACAACCAGGTTGTGATCTCACACTGTTTCAGTGTGAGCTAATGGGCAGAACTCTGGACTTCCCCTTCAAGGACCTGGTTTCAAACTTCATCTCCACCCCTTGTTCTGTGAGAAATCCATATTTCTTTCTTATATTTAATAACTAATTTGGATTAAGACCAAGGGTTTTCTCCTTTTTCTACTTCTTCATCCAGAAACCAACCAGTGTGGGAAATGTCCCTTAAAGATTTACCCAGGCCGAGATATAAAAAGCCAGTAAAAGAAAGTCTAAAGTTTGGACTAATATAGGTATATTGCTGCTTATTGTGTTTGCTCAGAGAGGTCTGGAAAAAATGTGAATTCTCTCTTTGAGTTAACAAGTGATATGAATATTGATGTCTCTTTGGTCAAGATTAGAAGACACAGGTCACATTTCCCAAGACCCTCATGTTAATGTACTTCACCTTCTATTGGATCATCTAATCAGAGTTTATTGCCACCCCTTAGGACCTATTCTTTGAAGGAGATAGATAGATAAATAGATAAAGATATAGATAAATACATAGACATAGATATAGGTAGATACACGTATGTATGTATGTATATACAGTGCCATGATTGTCTTTGGTTTGGAAGAAATGAGCAAATGACCATCCTTTTTTTAGTAATGTTCTGACCTTATTAATAGAATGATTAAATTACCCAATCAAACTTTTTAAATTATCATAATTCCCTGGGTGACCTTGGGCAGCCACTTGACCTCTTTTCAAGATGAGGAGATTGGACTAAATGATGTCTCAGATTTCTAAATTGTTCTTTGACCCTATGACCTGTGTGACCTTGGGAGGTCACTCCTCATTTGACCATGTTTCCTCCTCTACAATGAAGGTGCTGGGCTGGGTGACCTTTAAGACCTTTCCTAACTCTAAAGCTCTAATCCCATGTACATTTTAAGAGGAGGTAATGGAATCAGCTTAGACCCAAGAAATATTTTTAGTGACATACTGCAGTTGTCTATCCAAAGTCATCTTGTCAGCCATGAAATCCCCACTTGTGTGCCATAAATCAACATAACTATTCAACAATTAAATCTAAAATGAATATATATTTTTAAAATTTCCTACCATTATGTTTCATTTTATAAGCCTGCACATGCATTCTCTGGAGATCACTGTCATGTAATGCCTTATAAATGATACTTGATAAACCACAGCTGTATAATTGTGGAATATTCATTAAGAGACGCAAGCATCAGCGGTAAATCACTTTCCGACATTACAGTGCTAGTGACTGGCACGCTATCTCTTAACTGATTTCTTGGGGGAGAAATGGAACCTCAGAGAACTCGAGTTTTGTAGAATAAAAAAAAATGCAATCTGACCAAGATGTTGAATTTGTCATATGTAGGGATGGGCCATCTTCCTTTACTTTGATTGGAGCTAACATAAGAGACAATAATATTTATCCCTCTGAAAATGACTCATACAAAAATGGTTTTTAAATATATTATTTTTTTATACAGGAAGCATTGGTGAAGGGTATTTGGACCGATAGAGTATTAGCTATATTGTTCACATGCTGAAAGGGCTCCCACTTTCTTTTGTCTTCCATGGATTGGGCTTGTTCATCGTGCCAAGGTACGGAGTGAAATTAGGATGATTCCATGGAGAAGGGCATGGGTGTTGGGGAATGGGAAGCTGAGTATGCTGCAAAACATGGAGAAGACCAGATGTGAAGGTTATTGTGTAGTATGGTGGAAAATTGCTAAAACTGGAGCCAAAAGACCTGTGTTCAGTTCAAAATCTGTTGCTCACTACCTGTGTGACTATAGACTTTATGGGCTTCATTTTACTCATCTGTAAAATGTGTCAATAGCATAAAGACTGGACTACAGTAAGTATTTAATAAATGCTTCCTGACTGATGAGGCTGGACTCAATCAGTAAAGAATTTTAATAACATTTTCATTTTCCAATAAACATTTCCTTCTCCAGAGAGTCTTTATTTGAGATCATAATACTTAATTTTACAAATGAAGACATTGATTAAAGGATCATAGATTCAAATCTTTGTAAAAATCAAAAGATATAAATAAAATATTTTAAAATTTATTTTAATCCTGACATTTGACAAGTATTTATTTCTAGAAATTATGAAAATTTTTACAAAATGGTTGCTTGAACAGACATGCTTGAACAGAACAGACAAACATAAGAAAGTTTGACATAAAAATTCATTATTACTATTCCTTCTCTACATATGTGTAGCTACCAAGAGGTTCCAAAGCTCCACAAAATGGAAATTTTCTTCAAGTCACCAACTTGCTAATTAGCACTCAAACAACATCCCAGAATTAAAAAATAAACAACTTTACATAAATTAGTGGGATGATTAGTTCCACCAAGAACTTATAAGTGATTAAGGAAGGAAGAAAGCAAACATTTATTAAATGCCTACTAAGTGGACAGTGAATAGAGTGGGGCCTGGAATCAAGAAGACAACTTAAAATCCAGTTCAGATGCTCACTAGCTGTGTGACCTTGAGCAAGTCATTTAACTTGTTCAACTGAATACAATGAAGAAGGAAATGACAAAAAATTCCAGTATCATTTGCCAATTAATGAATAGCATTAATGAACAGCTCTTTGAATAGCATCGACCTACTATACATAGTTAATGAAGTATCAAAGAGCAGACATGACTGAACAACAATTGCAACCAACAATGTGTCAGACACTTCATTAAACATTTAACAAATATTATAAGAATCACAACAGCCCTGGGAAGTAAGTGGAATTAATATCCCCATTTAATAGTTGAGGAAACTGAGGAAGACAAGGTGATATAACTTTTCCAGGGTCATATAGTATATCCAAAATTGGATTTGAACTCAGATCTTCTTGAGACCAGCCCCAGAAACCTGATGAAGACAATAGAATGTGTTTTTATTGCTAAGTTATTACAGAATATACAGAACTTTATTGCTAAGTTATTACAGAACTGTAATAACTATTACAGTTATTATTCTGTCTGTTCTACAGAAGAGAACAAACAAATATTCTTGCATTCTTTCCTCCCTCCTCCCACTATTTATAATACAGGCTTGTAGGAGGATTTCTAGGTAAATCAGGTGATAAAGTAGATATAGAAAATTTCAGTGGTATACATGAATAGATAAATTCATGAAAAGGAGATTCTTCTCCTTCACCCAAAGGGGCAGCATTGGGGGGAATGGGGTAAAAGTCAAAAGTATATTATCTTGATGGATATACATATCCTAGAACTTGGGGGTAAGAGAGTTGATGCAAGGTTTTACATATAAGGAGCCTGAGTAGTCTTAGAGAAAAGAAATAAGTCAGTCAAACAATAATTTGAGACTGAATACAGTCATAAAAGTCATACCAGTAGACTTGAACTCAAGACCTTCAATCCCAAATCTAGGCCTCTTATACTTCTTCACAATATTCAGATGGAGAGTTTTTGTGGTGTGCCATTTTTGCATCTCTGAAGGGATCTTCCTTTGCTTAGGAAGCAAATGAAGAGAAAGCTTTCTCCATGACTACATTTTGCCATCAAAGATGTGTTTTCACTTGTCTCATTTTTTCCTTCATACATGTCCAGGTCTCTCACACTCTTTTAAAATTCTTCACCTGACCATACTGTGTCCTTATGTAATCAAAGGATATCTGATCTCCAGCAAAACCCCAAAGTGGGGCCTAAACCAGAATAAAATGTAATTGGGCTTCCACTTAATTTCTAATTCCTTGCCACCACAAAAAGAGCTGCTACAAACATTTTTGCACATTTGCATCCTTTCTTCTCTTTCATGATCTCTTTGGGATGTAGACACAATAGCTATACTGCTGGATCAAAGCAGTTTTACAGCTCTTCAAAGGGCTATAGTTCCAAATTGCTCTCCAGAATGGCTGGGTCAGTTCACAACTCCACCAACAATTCATTAGTGTCCTAATTTTCCCATATCCCCTCCAACATTTATCATTATGTTTTCCTGTCATCTTAACCAATTTTGTAGATATAAAGTGGTACCTCAGAGATGTTTTAATTTGCATTTCTCTAATCAATAGTGATTTAGAACATTTTTCATATGATTATAAATGGCTTTAATTTCTTCATCTGAAAACTGTTCATATCCTTTGATCATTTGTCAATGATCAATTATTGTCTTGTATTCTTAAAAAATATTATAAAAATAAAATCTTTATCAGAAACACTGGCTGCAAAAATTGTTACCCAGCTTTCTTCTCCCCTTCTAATCTTGGCTGCATTGATTTTGTTTGTGTAAAAGTTTGGGGGAATGGATGAATAACTCATGGTATGTGAAGGTAATGGAATATTAAAGATTTACATGAACTGATGCTGAGTGAAGTGAGCCAAACCAGGAGAACATTGTACACAGTAACAGCAAGATTATGTGATGATCAACTATCATAGACTTAGTTCTTCTCAGCATGGAAATGATCCAAGACACTTCCAATAGACTTGGGTTTGAAACTGCCATTTCCGTCCAAAGAGAAAACTATGGAGACTAAAGCACACTATTTTCACCTTCTTTTATTTGTTTGTTTGTTTCCCTTTTTTCTCATGATTTTCCCTTTTATTCTAATTTTTCTTTTACAACATGACCAATATGGAAATATGTTTCAAATGATTGTACATGTATAACCTATATCAGATTGCTTGCTGATTTGGGGAGGGGGTAGATAAGAAAGGGAAGGAGAAAAACATTTAGAACTCAAAATCTTACAAAAATGAATATTGAAAACCATTTTTACATGTAATTGGAAAAACAAAATACTATTGAATTTTTTTTTAAGTAATTGGGAAATGCTTAAAAAATATGGGCAGCTTGGTGGCGTTATGGTGCATAGAGCACCAGATCTGGAGTTAGGAAAATTCATCAATCTAGCCTCAAACACTGATGAGCTGTGTGATCTTGGGCAAACCACTTAACTCTGTTTGCTTCAGTTTCCTCATCTGTAAAATGAACTGGAGAAGGAAATGGAAAACCATTCCAGTATCTCTGCCAAGAAAAGTAAATAGATTCAGCACAAATGAAACAAATCAATAACAACAACTAACAAAATAAAAATAAACTATAACACAAACAATATTAATCTGTGGATTTCTAAGTTAATATGGTGCTTGCAGAGATCCATTTCTATTTGAAAATGGGAGAATTAAACTAGTTCAAGTTTGGATTCACTCTTCTAGTTCAAGTCTCAGGGTTGAAAAAATTTATCTCATCTCACGTTCCTTTTTGTTGTGGGTCACATATAGACTGTTTGCTATTAGTGATTAACACTCCATTTCACAGCTGGGTAAACAAGGCTCAGAGTTTAAATGACATGCTCAGGGTTTCATATGTGATGTAAGTGGCAAGATTTCAATCCAGATCTTCCTGACTGGTTCTAATACTCTATTTTCTGTGCCTTTCAGAAGTAGTAGAAGATACCGTTTGTAAGAATTTTATATGTTTTATCTCATTTTGTTTCACATTAATCTATGAGGTAGGTAATGTGAGTATTATTGTCCCTATTTTATAGATGAGGAACTTCATCAATTTGTCCAAGGTCATACAGCTAGTAAGTGGTAAAAGTGGAACTCCAAATCAGATCCTCCAACTACAAATCGGATGCTTTCCAATATTTCACATTTACCTCCCGAGTTAAAATACTGGGGACTCTTTTTTCTGTGAGAAGAATAATTACCTTCTTTTTTATTCCTTGCTGAAAATTCATACTGAGCAAAGACCCATAAACAGAAATGACTATTAGAAAATGAAATAAGATCATACTAACACTTACACAGTTAATTGCCATCTTTTGTTTGTTTGCAATGAGGTTGCCTTAGACTACCCTTACTATTTTTCCAGAATGCCTGGGGTCCATCACGCTGCTCATTTCCTGATGGGAACACCCTCTGCCAATATTTTTTCCCCACAAAACAATAGTTCTTAGAAAGGCAAGGAGGCAATGTTACAAAAGGGTAGCTCTCCCAAAGGACAGAGCTGATTATTAATAAACAGGACCTGGATTTGCTAATTGCTGTTCCTGCTTAGAAACATTAGAAGCCTATCTTTCACAATAATAGATCCTAAGAACTAGGATAGGACTCAGACAACATACCCAAAATGGGATTTAAATTACACTCCAGAGTTACTCCTTAGGTTTCAACCCAGAGTTCATTTACATAAAGTCAATACTGAATCATGAGCCCTTCTGTCATGCTTGGATTTATGAAGGGAAAGGGAACAATTTATATAAATGATTTCCCCTAGAATCTCTCAGTTCTCTCTGTTTGGGTCTCTACACTTTTCTTGTTAGAATGTGTCTTAGAGACATCTATGTATTTATTTGTCTTATTGAAAAAGAAGAAAATAGTGTAGTTGAGTCAGAATCTGGGAGACCTGAGTTCAAATCTTGCACTTATATCACCTATGACACTTTGGGCAAGTCATTTAAATGTCCTGAGCCTCAGTTTCCCATCTGTAAAATGGGGCTTAAAATATCTATAATCAAATTCTATATTTAGGGATGACTTTCACGCTAGGGAGGAAAGAATATAGGAGGAAATCTAGGCCATGTGAAAATAATAATAATTTGGCATTTATACAGAGATAGATGGTTTGTAAAGCACATTTTAAATATTTTATCCTCACAATAACCTTGGGAGCTAGGTACTATTATTATCCCCATTTTACAGATGGAAAAATTGAGGCACATAGAAGTTAAAGGACTTGCCTACTATTACATAGATGTTGTTTACTTATCTGCAAGAATCTGAGACCAAATTTGGTCTCTCTGGACAAGCTATCAATAAAAGCTATTTCAAAATAACTTTAATAATTTCCTCACAAATTGACTATGAAGTCCAAGTGAGATCAAGTGTGTAAACACTATATAAATGTTAGAAACCATTTCCTGGACGAGATGAATTTCTTAAGTGCCAGTATTATGTAAGATTTCATTTTTGGATCTTTACCTGTTACCCTCATATGTCACACATAGTCAGCACTACTCACAACTATTACTGAATTGGATTACTAAAACATCACCATAATTAAAAATTAAATTATTTGATCTAAAAATAAAAGCAAAAAGAATATTACAGGTTTAATTAATGTACTGGCACAAACACAGAAAGCCACTTTGCACAAGGTCCTTTTTCTGGCTTTAGTCCAAATGTTGGTCATTTGTTTGCCTAAAAGACCATTTTATGGAAAACTCATGAAAGGAAGGCCCTCACCTGGAGGTCAAAAGAAGCGATACAAGGTCTCTCTGAAGAACTTTGGAGCTGATTGTGAGAGGTGGGAGAAGCTGGCAAAGAATGGCCCATCATGGTGTGTCCACATCAAAGAAGGCAAAGCAGAAGTGCAAGAGCTTGGAAAAGCAACCACAGAAAGCCAAGAGATGCACAGATTGACATTCATCTCTGCTGCAAACGTTCACATAGATCACTTGTGTTTGATCAGTGGTAGAGTCTTCCCGGCTCAGCCACAATTTGATCCCCAACATAGTGATATTACTTTGGTCCCCAAACATCAAATCCCTCTAATTCTTGCAGACACAGGCCTCCGTGATTTTTCCATCCTATTTACTGTTTCTCTCTCAATTGATGCTTTCCCTCATATGTGTCAAATGTGTATATGTGTGAATGGTACTATTAGTAGCATAAATGGCAGTCCCTTCATCCCACCTCCAACCTTCACTGTGATAGATTTCACAGTCTCACCTGTCCAAGGCAAGACCTGTCAGATCAGAGGGGGAACAGAAGAAGAAAGGGAGGAGGAAAGGGAGCAAATCCCTCAGGGAGGGCAAGCTGGAGTAAACTCATTCACCTCTTTAGCCAAAATCCACCATTCAAAAGTAAGTGGAAATCAGTGGGAGTGAGGCAGAAAAAGGCAGAAAGGGCAATGGAGCAAAGAAAATTAGGGAAGAAGACATAAAGGAAGCTAACATATAATCCAGTCTGTTGTCAACTTAATTCAATTCAACAAGCATTTTTGGGGGTCAAGAAAATAAGAAATTTAATATAAAACTAGTTTGTAACTGAGGGAATACCATGGTTGCAGAGATACTTAATTTAGGTCCTTCATTTGGAGAAGTGACTTAAAAAAATTATATTGAATATATATATATATATATATATATATATATATATATATACATATAAAAACACTTCCATACACAGCAGAACACAAAAGAAGTCTGAAGCTGTGAATATATCTGTTTCACCTCTTGTGCTTTTAAAGTACTATATTCTATTCATAACTTTATTTTTTAAATGTTTTTATTCATTATGAACTTAAAGACAAAAAAATAACATTTCCTTGTATACACACAATATAAAACCCTGAATTTCCATTTCAAGGCTCACTTTAAAAAAAAAGCTACAGAATAAACACTACACATTATTTTCAAAGCTATGGTGCTTTTCTTTGCTTTTCTCTAAATTTCTTTTATTCTCTGCTGTGCATTTTTTATTGTTTTTCTCCCCATCTCCTCACCCTACTCTACAGAAGCAAGGATGTTTTGTGTGAGTGTGTGTATGCACGTGTGTGTGTGTGTGTGTGTGTGTGTGTAAAAACACTATACTATAAATATTCCTATTTATCAGTTCTTTCTCTGGAATTGGATAGCATCTTCCTTCATAGATCTTTTGTAATTAGTTTGAGCATTTATGATATTCAAGATGAATTAATCATTCAAAGTTGTTTTTATTTCTATGTACAGCATTCCCTTGGTTCTGCTCATCTTACTTCTCATTATTTCATACAAGTCTCTCCATGTTTTTCTAAAATCATTCTGCATCCTAGGCCCTGTGAATATAAAGATAAAAATGAAATGATCTCAACCTTCATGGAGTCCAATTTATTGATTTGAATTGACTCTGCTCAAGTTACTTAACCTTAATGTTCATTAACAAAGATTCATAATGGGTGACAATTAACTCCTGAGTCTTAGGCAACTCCATAGGATTCAGTTACCAACTTAGAGGCAGCTTGTGATTTGTTGTGGAGGGAGTTCTCGTGGAATTCCCTATGACAAAATCACATCTCTTTTCCACATGCTTGTGTAATAGCATCACCCATTACATGTCCCACAGGACAGTAAGGTAAGAAGCTTGGGAGATGACTTCCTCCACTGATAGAGTTGGCCAATCTGGACTCCCACACTATCCCTTCCACATTTTGGATATTTTTTAGGAAAGAGCATGGAAAAGCTCAGGGATGTGAGGAATCAGAAGTGAAGAAATGGACAAGAGGTTGCCAATGTCTGGGACTCCTGATGCCAAAGTGATACACATGAAGCTTGAATGATTAAAATTTAAGGACAGGATTTTCAGAATCAATTTGGGCTCAATACTGGGATTCGTTACCTTCCTTTTCTCTCCCTTTCCCTCATCTCTCCAGAGAGCTTAACTTGTTGCTTTCCCAAAGATTTGGAAGATATTTACCCTTATTGGTTTAAAAGTGACTTTGTTAAGTCAACAAATGAGATGAATGCATTAATCAATTTAATTGCTAATTACATTTCCTACTGCTCTGTAGCATTGTTGAGGTGGGTAATTGGAAGTGATCCAGGAGGAGAGATTTTAAATTGCTTTATCTGCCACAGGGAGATTTCTGGCTGGGGGCTCGGAGTTAAAGAAAAGACTTGTTATGCATTTATTTTAACAACATCCCAGGGCAGAGAGAATACATTTGGGGGGATTCTCTATGCATTAAAATGAGTCAGGAACATGGAAAATCAAACTGGTTGAGTGTTTGGGCCAGAAACTGTGTGGAAAAATAACTGGTTGGTGTTTCAGGTATCCATTATCTGTGGCCTCAAATGAGATTAATTTTCAAAGGGATTTTTAAGCATCTGTCTGGACTGGGACTCAAAGCTGACAAACAAATATAAGACCCAAAGCGTGATTAGCACAACGGAAAAAACCCAGGAAGAGAAGGTTTGAATCCTGTGGGATTCTAGCTGTGGGATTCCCCATGGAAGCCCCTTCCCTGAATCTCAGTTATATTGTATGCAGGAGAGGGTTAAATGAGGTGACCCTAAGGTCCCTTCCAGTTTTAGAGTGTCTTCTTAATGAGAACTCAGAAGCTGGGTCTGTAACCTAGACCATTTATACCCTTTATAATAGTAGCTGGGAAAGTCAAATGCAGAAACATGGCGCTTCTGTTAACGAGAATGAAGTGATAAGGCAGCAATGGACCCAGAAGCCCTCTGGGCTTCTGTTCAGACCAACGTGGTACTCCTGCTACGCCATCTTGACAGTAGTTGCTTACAGCCCAAGGTCCATCCGTCTGTCTCCTTTTCTCCCAGCACTGGGATAAAGTCTTAGGAAGGTCTGGATTCAAATTGCACTTTATTCATTTATTATGTGACTCTGGAAGTCATCTCATTATCTAGGAAGTAGTGATCATAGTAAGGACAGCGAGGTGGTGCTGTAGTGGGGACAGGGCCAGTCCTGGAATCAAGAAGACTCCATCCTGAGTTCAAATCTGACTTCACACAGGTATGAGCTATGGGACCTCGGGCAAATCTATAAATGAGCTAGAGAAGGAAACGGTAAACCACTTAGGTATCTGCAAAAAAAGGGGGGTCACAAAGACTCAGACATGACTGAAAAAGACTGAACAGCCATGATAATAATAATACCTGCCTGCGAAGAGTTGGGTGGGGATTCAGTTAAATCATGGATTATGGTGCTTGGCCAGTGAAATGTACCCCAAGTGAGGGATAAATGTGGGATACTGACAAATTTTCATAATATTCAACTATTAGGCAAAGAAAGAATATAGTATGGAGGTGTCGGGGGAGGGGGGGGAAGCCAGAAGGCCTGAGCTATATTTCTTGTTCTGACACTAACTTCTTATGTGATCTCAATATTTGAGGAAAATCCCTCAACTACTTTTGGCCTCAGTTTACTTATCTGTAAAGTAAAAGGGTAGGATTCCCTTTATGAAATCTGCCTTCTCCCTCAGTAGAGAAATGGATAGCTCTGCATGAGGTATAAGGCAAATATAATAGAGGTGACTGCTGCACTCGTTTGTTTTCTCAATTGTTTGTCTTTGTTATCACCCTCACGCCTCAGGTCCCTGAGTAAAAGAGCTCTGAGAGGAGCTTGGCCCCCAGCACCCAGCCCAGATCCCTAACTCTGCTTCCAGTCCAATTTCCCTCCAGCCAATTTCATAGGGCACAATCCATGTAGAAGAGGATCTTATAGTCTGTGTTGTCACCTACACAGGTAAAGCCGAGGGCCAACAGATATAGTAGAACCCCTCAGATCCCTCAGCCTCCCTCCAGTCTGGTCCTCCACAAGCACCATCAGGGACCTGACCCTGGCAGAGATGAGCAGAGGTGAACTGTGGTCTCCAGAGCCATGGCTTACTGAAGACCCAGAAGAGAAAGTTCTCACCAGCAAAATGTTTGGCCCCATCAATGGTTCACTTTCAGAAATCCAACCAGTTTTATTAGTGGAAATGGCATCAAGAAAGATCCATTACCATCTGTTTTGCTATGGCACCATAAAGACCATATAATCTTTTCATTTGACATGCAATTGAAACCTACTATATATGTTGTTTCCCTCTATTAAAAGATAAGCTCCTTAAGGGCAGGAAACAACTTACATTTTGATTTGTTCCTCCGGCATTCTGCAGAGTGCTTTACACACAGTAGATGTTTAATACTGCATTTATTTTCTATCCTTCCTTTCTTCCCTCCCTCCTTCCTTCCTTCCTTCCTTCCCTCCTTCCCTCCTTCCTTCCTTCCTTCCTTCCCTCCTTCCTTCCTTCCCTTCCTTCCTTCCCTTCCTTCCTTCCTTCCTTCCCTTCCTTCCTTCCTTCCTTCCCTTCCTTCCTTCCCTTCCTTCCTTCCTTCCTTCTTTCCAACATGGACATCTGACAGTGTTTATCACATACTATTTACTCAAAATACAGATTGAATGAAATTTAATGGAGCTTGTACCCTCTTTCTGCACACAGTTGATGATTGTTTCTTGTAGCTGAATCTTTTTGGTCTGAACTTCTTCATAGCCTCAGATACCCAAGGATACTGATTCTTATTATGATGGAAGAAAATTTTTCTCATCCTACGTCTCCCCCTGAATTCCCCAATGGGAGAACATCATAGTCAAAGGAAATAATTAGTTCCCTGGCTCATTAGTCTGGGATACATCAAGTACCCTGGATACAGAAGCAAGAATGATGCAATGATTGCATACTTTTTGATACCCACAAGAGAATATGGACCCAAGAAAACATAATTACAGATTGGAAATATTAATTTTGGGGTCAGAGATTTAGAACTAAAAAGGACCTCTAAGGTCAATTAGTCTTCATTTTTATAGATGAGGTAATTAAGAACTAACGAAATAAAGTAACTTGGTGATGATCACAAAGGTAATAAGGGGAGTAAATTTTCCCTTATGTCCCTCTCCATTCCTCTTCCAAAGAGTCATCCTTAATAAGAATTCTTTTTTAAGAAAAAAATGGGGTGAAAATCCACAAAAGTAATCAAAACATTAAAAAGATGACATTACATGCAATATCACACATAAATGCCCAACTCCCACAGATGATTCTGAAAAAAGACTTAGGAAGGGTAGGGAAGTGTCTTCTTATTTCTCTTCTTTGGGACCAAGTTTGTTCTTGATCATTTTACAATTTTTTTGGTTTATTTTAGTTATCCTTTCCGTTTACCTGTAGTTATTGGGTATATTATTTTTCTAGTTCTGCTCACTTCACTTTGCATTAGTTCATATAAGGCTTTCTTTGCTCTTCTGTATTCATCATGTTCATCTTTTTTAAAGCGTAAAAATATTGCATTATTTTCTCCAATCAATGAGCATCTCCTTTGTGTATAGTTCTGAATTACCAATGTGCTGCTAGGAATATTTTTGTTTATTTCTATCTTTTTTTTCATCAATTTCTTTGGAGATAGATACTTTGCTGTAGGATCTCTGCAAAGGATAGAAACTCTTAAGCCATCTTCTTGGTCAAGTTCCAAGTTGTATTCCAGAATGGTTGCAATAATTCACATTCTGAAAACAGTTTATTTGCGTGTCTATGTATCCACAGCTCATTGGCTCTTCCTATTGTTTCTTATCTTTGCCAATTTGAGGATGTGTAGAGTGATATAACCACTCTATTCGTAAAAAATACATTTCTGTCTCTGTCTCTTCTGTCTCTGTCTCAATCTGTTTCTTCTTCTTTCCTTCCTCCCTCCTTTTTCTTCCTCCCTCCCTCCTTCCAGTTGTTTCAGTCATAACTGACTCTTCATGACTCCATTAGGAGTTTTCTTGATAGAGATACTGGAATGGTGGGCTATTTCCTTCTCCAGCTCATTTTTCAGATAAGGATACTGAGGTACACAGGGTTAACCGACTTGAGTCTACAGCTAGTAATATTTTAAGGCCATATTTAAAGTTAGAAAGAGGAGTCTTTCTGACTTCAAGTAAGGTCCTTTATCCACTGAGCCACCTTGCTCCCCATGTTTCTTTTACTGAGATCCCAAATGGCATTAATGTTTTTTATTTACTGTATCCTGCTATGGACAAATACTCAGTCTGCAGTCCCCTGAAACCTCAGAAGTTTTTCAGAATAACTGCCCAACCAAACTTCTACCTTCTTGTACGTAAGGAGTTACTTTTAGAAAAAACCCAACAATAAAACTTTACATTTATGCTTACTAAATTTACTAAAAATTCTAGACTCATTGGTCTACATTGGGCCTATATGTTAGACATTTGTGTAAAAAAAAAAAAAAAGAAAGAAAAGAAAGAAAAAAGAAAAAGAAAAGAAAAGAAAAAAGAAAATATGGCTTGTATTTTCATAGAGCATTTCTATTCATTTCTGGAGGCTAACAAAGTCTGACATCATAAACAGGGTGCAGGATTAGGAATCAAGTAGTTTCTGCCCAAGTCCTGGTACTTATTCTGGGATCATTGGTAGATTATATAATACTTCTGAGCTTCAGGTGGTTAATTTAATCAATCAACAAGCATTTGTTAAGCAAATAAACTCTGTGTTCCACATTGGATCAAAAGTGGAAGGAATCCCTCCCCTTAAAAAACTTACATTCTAGCAAAGGAGAAAACATGTACACATGTAAGAATATTTCAAAAATATATTAATACAAGATGACCTAGATGGGATCCACATTGGGCCAAAAAGTTCACTTGGAAACTAGTTTTGGATTTTTGCAACAAGATCCTTAACTGAGACCTGAATCTCTCCATCCTTTCTCAAGTCCTAGTGTAATGCTGGAGCACACAGTAGGATGTGTACTCCACTGCAATGTACCAGCTGTGCATAGAATTGATAAAGTCAGGGTCCTTCATATCCCACATACATCTATGTATATGTGTGTATGTATTTATATGCACACACAAGTGTGTGCTCACATATGCATTCATACAGTGTAAATTTTGTACAATGCACTTACACGTGTGTATGTATACACAAACCTGTGTATACACACATGTGTGTACATACATGTATTGATATACATGTAGACTGCATGTGTGTGTGCGCATGAAAGTATGTGTATTTTCTAGACATCCAAAATCCCAAGTCTCATCAGAAGTACCAAAGTGAAAAGATAACAAAATTCTCCAAGAGATAGAAGTGCTTCTTCTCTGACTTCAGCCCATATTTTCCCCCTTTCCTGTCATGTGTGTTTTGAATTTATGGCATCCATAATGGACTCCGCAAAGAACTTACTGTTAAAAGATAGTAGCTCTACAAATCTTGCTGGCTAACTTTGGCTTTCCCTTCATTCTCATCTGAGTATGTACAAGTTATGTGCCCACAAATCACAAGTAATTTGGTTCTCTTACTGAAACTACACGTCACCCTATCCATTTGACTTCTCATTGGAAGGAAAAATAAATTTTAAAATAAGGGGGTGGAGAGGAGAGGAAGGAAGATAAATCAGCCTTCTACACTGTAGTACATTTCATTTTTCCATTTGCCATATCATAGCAACTCACACACTTTAAATGTTTTGCCATTAAAAGTGTAAGCGGGAATGAAAATCTGTCAATATAAACTTAAAAGCAACAATAAACCAATGCAATCAACTGAGAGCTGAGGCAACCAAAACTTCAAAGAGAATTTAGATGTGACTCAAGTAGTCAAAGAAAATGTATCCCTTGGAAATGTGTCTTCTATTGCCTTGAAATTTTGCCCTGGTCAGCAGATTGGTTGGGAGAGAATTGGGGGTGGAGAGTAAATAATCCATTTTTCAGAAATTAAGTCATTGTTAACCAGTAGTGGAATGTCTTTAGGCCATCAACAATGGGGAAGGCTGAATAGAATGTTTGGGGGATTGAACAAAAAGATAACTAGAAAATGAACCAATTAAATGAATCAATTATGAATCATTTATTGAGTGCCCATAATGTGGCAGGTACTGTGTTAGTTTCTAGTACAAAAACTTTTCTAGGTCTACTTATTTCACTGTCAGTTCATGCTAAATCTTCCCATTTTCCTCCAACTCTTCCGACCAACTCTGGAACTAACAACATCCACTCTTGTGGCTCATTTGAGCATATGCTTGGAAATTCCAATTTGCGTACAAAATTGACTATAAATGGAACATTCAATTAATCAATAAGAATTTGTCAAACATAAAAACATGGGCCAGACTTTATGTTATGTAACACAGGCAGAGCAAGGCCCCAGTTCTCTGTAGGTTGGCTTTCTGCCTCTCTTCTTCTCCCCTCCTTTCAACCCCACCAAGTCATCCTCAACCTGCATCCATGCTTGCTGACAGATTTCCAGAAGAGAATTTCATGGTGATACAAGTAATTCCCTTAATGTTCTAGAGATAACCGTGGTGTGGGAGAGCTATATGTAAACAATTCACAGATGTAGCTACTGAGCCCCCACTGATGTGGTTCCCAATTAAACAAATTAGCCAAGATGATCAGTTATTTTTAATCATGAAACATACACTAAGCAGAAGGCATAGCAAAGCAAATAATAAGATAGCTATCCAGACATAAACTTGGATTACACTCTTCTAATAGAAGAATATCCACATGGAAGACTGTTCACAAACATATTTATCAATAAAGCACATAAATAAGGAAACTCTCCGTGATTCTTGTGATTCTGGACCGTATGTCTCGATGTCCTTGGATTCTTAGAGTGAATAAATGGAGAAATCTAAAATAAAAATTACCTGGCAAAGCCTCTTCTCTACTGTTTGCTCTTCTTATTCACTTCTTTGTTGAGCTCTAAATCAATATTTTGCTCTTAAGACATAAGTGGTACAAAAAGGCAAAGAAAAACAATTTTTGAAGGATTCTTCTCCATAGCATCCAATTAAGCCCCACATATCAATAAAGGAAACACAGCAGACTATATTTTCCTAGAATGTGGGATTTTGTCTTCCCCTATAGAAAATAAGCACTTTCAGGGCAGGACTTTCTTACTATCTTATTTGCTTTCTCTTACATCTTCAACACTTAACACAATGTGTAGTAAATTTTTTCATTGAGTAATCTATATTTCTATGATTATGTATATATATATATATATATATATATACATACTTATACACACATATGTGTATGCATGTGTATTCAATGTCCCACACACTTGCTGAAGGCCTTTCATTTCATGGGATTATTTGTGCTGTTTTGTTTTCACTTGACTTCATAATATAAGGAGCTTTTTTCCTTTTTGTACACGGCAAAGACCATTACCTGCCGTGGGACCAATTCCAACACAGAATCAGACTCAGGGAAATTCTAAATAAAAAGTCTGGTCCATGTTTTTATGTTTGATAAATTCTTATTGATTAATTGAATGCCCAATTTATTGTCAATTTTGTACACAAATTGGAATTTCCAAGCATATACTCAAATGAGCCACAAGAGTGGATGTTGTCAGTTCCAGATTTGGTAGGGGTTAGCAAAAAGATGGGGTATCAAAATATGGTAGAAGGGGAGGGATAGTACTTTTTCTCATAATATAATTTTTTGTCATTTTACAGAAGCAGAAAGGGAGGATCAATTTAAAAACTAGATTATATAGTTTCTCCTTTTATTTTCAAAGGGATATGCAAATGACCAACACAGAACTCCCTAAACTCCTTAATAATCTCTTGTTTTAGGGAATTGGAAGGGAGACTAGAAAAACTCTCCCTGCCTCTTGAATGGGGAAGTGGTATAGGAAAATCAGTGAGTCACCTATCATTTATTAAGCATCTTTAATGTCCCACACACTTGCTGAAGGCCTTTCATTTCATGGGATTATTTGTGCCGTTTTGTTTTCACTTGACTTCATAATATAAGGAGATTTTTTCCTTTTTGTACACGGCAAAGACCATTACCTGCCATGGGAACAATTCCAACACAGAATCAGACTCAGGGAAATTCTAAATAAAAATTATGTAATAATGATAATGGCATGGGTTTGTAGCAACTGACATAACATAAAACACGGTGGGTTAATTCTATTTAACAAGTATTTGTTCAGAGTGTGTTAGCAGTGTTAGGTACTGTATGTAGAAATATTAAATAATGGACAATGCAAATAATTACTTATACTTTTGTAGCACTTAAAAGTTCATCAAAAACTTTCCCCCTCAGTAAACCTATTAATTAGTTAAGACATATCATTAAATCTATTTTATAGATGAGGAAACCGAGATTCAGAGAAGTTGGGAATTTACCCAAAGCCCCCAGAGTTATTCGGATGTTGCCGTCATCACTAATCAAGCCTGATTCCAAGTCCCATCTTCAGAAACATAGCACATAATGGTCCATTTCCTCAGATTGGTCTTCTATTCACTACAGAAAGTTTGGTTTCAAAATGTCTGGTATATTCTCTTATTTCCTACATCTGTAAAATAAGAGGTTCTTTCCACTTCTAAATCTTATGATTCTAAATGATGATAAAAGGCACAGGAATTCAAAGATTGGGGAATGGGTAGAATCAGTGTGTGCTGGAGGGATTGAGAAGCATTTTTTATTCAGAAGATATTCAAAATAATAATCATTATGTTTATGCATATATATACATTCATACATACATACATATATATGAGTATTGCTTTATTTCATTAGATCCTTACAGTCATCCTAGGTGCTAAAGGTATTATTACTCCCATTTTATTGATGAAGAAACTGAGCTTCTGGAGAGGGATAGTGACTTTCCTAGGCTCACCCAGCTGGTAAATGTTTCCACAATTAGGTCTTCCTGACTTCCAGTTCAGCAATCTATGAATCACACCACTGCCTCTTGGAGACAGTAAGTGAGCTCTGAACAGGCAATTAACCAGGATTTACCTTGACTTAATTGGAAGAAAAAGGAAGCTAAAAGACAATAATAGGAAGAAAATGTTCCCTAACTCCTATTCTTTTTAATTCCATGAACTGCTTTCCATAATCCCTAGAATCATTTTGGTTGGAATTCAATTTTAAAGACCTTTTTTTTCTTCTTTTCCCTTTTTATACAGATAAAAATTCTCCCTCTGCTGTTACTCTTCATTTCTCCAAACTAGGTAGGGCCAAGATGGCCCTAGGGGGGCTTCCCCCTCCTCCAGATGACTGCTCCTATGTTCTTGCCATCCCCAGAGATCCCATTGCCTTTGCTGTGTGACTTCTCCCCTTTATGGATGTCATCTTTCTGGGGTCCACTACAGGGAAAACAGCCTTGGCACATTTCCCCTTTCATCACCCCTCTTCCACTTTCTGTCTTCTTCCTCCTCCTGGCAATCGCATGAGTAACACATTTTTACCTATGGAGGTATATTTTCCTTTATTTCACAAGCCTTTGTTGTGTGTACAGTAGTTAAAAAAATATGTACAGTGTTATGACTACTGTATTTTATCAGCCAGGAGTAAGGACATTATAGGGGTAGAACAGGAGGCTTGTAAAAGATATTATACTACTTTCTACTTTAGCTCTATATCCTGCAGGTAAACTGACTGATATTTTAATTTCCTAGGACTCTTTTGAAAGCTCTCTAAATGAAGGTTCTGAAGAAAATATATAACTTTGGTTATCATACTTTATGGTTATTACTGTGTACACATTAAATGTGAATTAATGCAATAAAACAGTGTATTTCACATAAAAAATACTATGAATTTCACTGCTGTTGCTGACACGATACATGGATCAATGTAATGATGGGTTACAAATCTTGGGGGAGAGAGGAAGCATAACATTTATGTGATAGTCACTTATGGTGAGAATCTAGAAAGAGCAATGTTCTTTGATGGAAGGCTGGCATGATCTAGGGCTCTTATCTGATTTGCCTCTCAGAAAATTAGTATTTATTTGTGATTTATTTTTAATTTGATAGCAGATGGTGAAATTGCAGATGTATAGGAAATTCCCATGCCAGTGGAAAGCCAATGGCTACTAAGAATGAATGGGTAGTATTTCACTGAAATGTAAAGTAGCAGAGGTCTAGAAATACAGCTTTCCTGTGTTATTTTAGCAATGATTTTTTAAAGTGTTAATACTCAAAGTCATAGAATCTGAGAAATGGAAGGGACCTCAGAGATCATCTAATGCAATCTCTATGTAAGAATCTTTAACATTTATAAGTGAATGACTATGAAAATCGTAGTTATAATCAAACTCCGGCTATTGTTCATAGCAACAGAGAAGTATAATTAGCAAATTCATTGAGTTTATGGACCATAGGTACTTAAAAAAATTAAGCTCTGTAGCTATCAATGAACCATTTTTTATCTTTACTTCATACAGTCTGTTACTTCCTTCAAGACTGAATTCAAGTATTACCTTCTATTGTACATGAAGCCTTTCCAGGGCTGGGACTATTTCACTTTTGTCTCTTGATTCTCAATTCCAAACACAGAGTTTTAAATTTACTTTAAATTTAAATTGCACTTTAAAATTCCATATATTCAATCCAAGATCAGATTCTGACTATCTAGGTAACCATGGACAAGTTATTTAACTGTTGTCTGCCTCAACTTCCTCATCTGTAAAATACAGTGAATAAACATTAATAAGTGGTACTGTGTGCCAGCACTAAGCTCAGAGATTACAAAGAAAAGCAAAAGACAATTTCTTCTCTCAAGGAACTCAGTGTAATGGAGAGATACGAATGATATATACAAACACACACAATATACACAAACATAGCAACATATACATACACAAATATACACACAAACAAAATACACAAATATATATGGACAAGCTATTGATAGGATAAATTGGAGATAGTTAATGGAGGGAAAGCACTAGAATTAGATGGAAAATACCAGGACCTATATCCCAGGGTTGTATAAGTATCAAAGATTTGTAAGGCATTTTTCAAATCCTAAAGTTCTGTAAAAAGCATTATTATTATCAGTACTAATTCATTACTAGATGTTAATGCCTTCCCTTCCTAAACTGCCTAGTATTTATTTATATTCTCTCTCTCTCTCTCTCTCTCTCTCTCTCTCTCTCTCTCTATATATATATATATATATATATATATATATATATATATATACACACACACATACACACACACACACACACACATATATAGGCAGCATGTTGCAGCACATACTGTCAGCCATGAAGACCTGGAATCAAATCTTTGTTATGATGTGTCTTAGCTTTCAGTGACCTAAGCAATGATACCTCTTGCCCCTATACATATACTGGAGAGTGGATCAAATTAAACTATAATCAGAAATGTTTAACAAAATAAAAATACAAGAGAATATAAATAATATTCCATTTAAAAACTAAATCATTACTGACCTGCTGGAATTCTTATGTGTAGATTAATGGCTCCCATTTCTTTTTAGGGTACCATCCAATGATATCAAACCACTGATTTAAGTAACTAAGACTATAAGTAGCAGAGATAGTGCTACATGCATTGGGAGGCAGATTTTCCTCATCCAAGCTCCCTTTAATCAGTGAAATCTCAAGTCCAGTCTCCATTTCCTCTATTTCTCCAGATACACGAAAACAGTTGTTAATTGACTGTGATTGTGTAAATGATATGGTGTTATTTCACGCACCTTGCAGAGATAAGAACAAATACCTCACTCTACACTTTCCCATCGTCTAACTGTAATCCAAACATAAACCACAAATTAAATTGTGGAGTTAATAGAAATCTGAATAGAAACTGGGACTAAGCCTTGTTTTATATTTTATTCCCCATGGCTCCTAGATCACAAGAAGTGCTGAAAAATACACTTATTTTTTAAAAGTTGATTTCTGAATCTCCAATGGCTTTCTATTCAGAAATTAGCTAGGATTTCTAAATATGTACATATATTAACATATACTCACACATGTAAAATACATGCTTTTTAAAAAGATGTGCTTTTATTTGTTTGGAAAAATAAGTGTCATCTATAAGAAAGAAAACCTAGAAAAAATAGGAAAGTGTCTCAGAAAATTGTCACATAATATTAAAATTCTCAGTATCGCAACATTTTAAAGTTCTCTCTTGATTATGGAATTATCCAATGCTATAGTTGAAAGGGACTCTAAAGCTGAAAATCAGTCAGTCAAGATTTCTTAAGCATCTCAAGTGTCAGATGCTGTGAAAAGGACCATCAAGTCCAGCCATCTTATTTTACAAAAAAGCAAACTGAAGCAAAGGGTGGTAACACAAAGTCATTTAGAGTGACTTTGAGTATCACAATAGGAATATTGGACTGTCTCTCAAGAATAGATGGTTAAGATTTCAGTGTGACTTTGGAAATTGGCAAAATGAGAGGGATTTATTTTTTTGTTGATTTCTATACTTATGAAAATACTATAGAAAATGTTAATAACACAGATTAAACTTAAAAGCATGTCCTGGATACTTTAATTTTTTGTCTTTTTTACCCAGAGCCGACTGTCAGACATGTACTAGCACATGCATTTCAATATAAACGTAGCTTTCATTCAATGGGCCCCTTAGATGATCCCTGCAGAGAGAGAAGGAGAGTAATTATTATGAAATGCTTCATTTTTTTTCAGACCTTCACCCCTCATCTCCAGCCTTGCATAATTGCATCAGCAAGGAGAACTCTCTTTTTCAAGTGGGTTTTCCATTGCTTCACAATTTCTCCATTAACAGGCTCATCCTGACTTTGTTCTTGGCTTTCTCCTTCAGCTCCCTATCATTTCTGCCACTTTGAAATATCCCTACTCTTTACAGATCCATGTTTAGGGTTCACGTAAAAACTCCCACCATCCATCTATCTGTTCATAAGGACAGCTATTGCACATAGTCGTGTAAATACATCTATCCAGAGGCTGACATAATTGCCTAGGAGAAAATGTAGCTTTCCCCCGCCTAAAACATGTAGGTTCCTCTTCAAAGTTCCCTTTGTCACTACACTACCAGAGGGACACTTTGTATCATCACAGATGCTGGCAACAGACACAAACATTTATAGCCCTAATAGTTAAAAACTCCACTCAAGGCTATAATATCTATAAAGGCCCAGTTTCTATAGAGAGATTAAACTCTGATAAGAATGAGCACGTACAGTAAGAAATGGAAGAATAAATCTCATGACTTATCTTTTTTAAAAATTATACAAGGAACGAAAAATATTGGATGGCAAATATTTTGATTTCCATTTATCAGAAAAAGCTTTTTAACAATAGTTATCCGTAAACACACCAAGAGGTCAATCTTCAAAGGATATGTCAGGAGAATGATTTTTGGGTGACCTTTAAATGGGACAATTCCAAGTGACCAGAGAGAGACACAATCTTTCCTATTGAGGCTTTCTTGGAGCAATCCAAATACTTCGAGTTTTGAATAGTGGGTTCAATGATTTGATCTTTGGCTAGATTTGAAATAGTATTATTAAAGTGCAAGTGAGAGTTATTAGACTTTGAATGCTGAGCACTATTCCCTAATCAGGCAAGTTTGTCACATATTAATGGCATTGTGTTTTGTTTTGCTGCTTCTCTCCTAGATTATATCTTTTAAAAAAATTTTTACTGTATTTATTTATTTTTAATTTCAATAGTATTTTATTTTTCCAGTTACATATAAAGATAATTTTCATCATTCATTTTTATAAGATTTTGAGTTCCAATTTTTTTCCCTCCTCTCTTATCTTTCCCACTCCCCAGATCAACAAGCAATCTGATATAGGTTATACATATACAATCATTTTAAACATATTTCCGTATTTCATATTGTATGTAAAAATTTCGTATTGTATGTAAAAATATTTCATATTTTTCATAATGTGAAAGAAAAATCAGACCAAAAGGAAAAAATCATGGAAAAGAAAATGCAAACATCCATCTTTTAAAAAAATAATATTGTATGTTCTTCCAATTACATATAAAATATTAAATATTAAAATATTTTTTGTTTTCAAAGCAAAATTCTATGCTCATATTTCAGTTTCTTTGTATTCATAGTCCCTGTCTCAGAACTTACCAGTTGAATGAAGAAATGATGAATGATGAAGGATTTATTATGTAGTAGGCACTATGCTAAATCCTGGGGATACTAGCTCAAGATGCCGAGATTTTAATGATAGGGGAATAAAACACCTAACAGGGAGTAGGAAAGGTGGTAAGGCACATTATATATAAAGCAACATGGTTTGAAAATAGTAACTTGGAAGTGACCCAGAGGCAAGAATATGGTGATAAATGTTCAACAATCAACTCTCCAGGGGTAAAAAGCATAGGCATAAACTTAAGCTTAATCTGCTTTCTTAACATTTTCTCCATCACTTTTTAAAGTCTAGACAATCAAAAAAAAATAAATCAATCCTTACTCTAAAATATATGCTGATTATTGAGATAAATAACTGACTGAATCACAAATAATTATTTTCAGCTCTCACTGAAAATTTAATAATCTATTTTTCTGTAGGCCTGAGCACACACCTTTGTGGAGGTCTGATTTCTAGAGAAATAAAATGACAGTTCATCAATTAGAGTCCAGGATGGAGTTTAAGGACCCAATCAGAAGGTGATAGAGAGAAAGGAAATAATGACCAGAGGGCAGGTGCCATGCTTTGGGCAAGGCAGCTAGCACTTGATCTATATATCCAGTCCCAGACTCTCCCCTGAGCTCTACTCCATCATTGTTGTTTTTGTTACTGTTGTCCAGTCATTCAATCACATCCAATTCTTTGTGACCCCATTTTGTGGTTTTTTATTTCCTTCTCCAGCTCATTTTACAGATGAGGAAACTGAGGCAAACAGGGTTAAGTGACTTGCCCAGAGTCACACGGTAAATACCTGAGGCCAGATAAGGACTCATGAACATCAGTCTTCCTGTTTCTAATCCCAGAACCCTGGTCATTGTTGTCTCCTCGCTGCCCTTTCATTCCGGCATTACCAGCTGCTGTTGGGACATCTCCAATTGGATGTTCCATAGACATCTCCAACTCTACACGTTCAGAACAGAGCTGATACCTTTCTTCCCAAATATTCCCCTTCTCAACTTCCCTATTAGAAGTCTGGGCTCCATCATTTTTCTAGGTACCCAGGCTTTCCATCTCTCTCATTCTCAACTCACTTATTCACTCTACATGACCAAGTATCAACAAATCCCTTCATTTCTAACTTCATGGCATCTCTTGCAACGTCTTATACCCACCCCTATTTGTGTGTGCTCTCTTCAGTGGCTTTCTGGCTGGCCTTGGGGCCTCCATTCTCCATCCCCCTACAATCTATTCCTGAGTCAGCTTCAGAAAGAGTTTTCCAAAATCCCAGGTCTAACTATTTCATGCTCCTATTGAATTTAGGGTTAGAGTCCAGTTGCAAATATACAATCCTGCTGGGCTTCTTAATCTCTTCCCCACTTGGCCTCTTCCACCATTTCACTTTCATGTTTCCATACAGACTTCTTGCTCTTCCTCACATTGGCTTTTTCTTTGGCCATCCACCATACCTATGAAGCTCTCCTTGCTCACCTCCACTTCTTGGCTAAAACTCAGCTCAAATCTCACCTTCCACAGCAGGCCCTTCCTAGTCTCTTCCTTTCCTTTCATTCTAGTTGTGTCTCTCCCAGATTATATTTTTTTAAAAAATTTACTATATTTATTTTTAAAAATTTCAATAGTATTTTATTTTTCCAGTTACATGTAAAGATAATTTTCAACATTCATTTTTGTAAGCTTTTGAGTTCCAGTTTTTTCCCTCCTCTTTTACCTTTTCTTCTCCCCAAATCAACAAGCAATCTGATATAGGCTATACATATACAATTATTTTAAACACATTTCCGAATTAGTCATGCTGTGAAAGAAAAATCAGATCAAAAAGGAAAAAATCATGGGAAAGAAAATGCAAACAGATAAAAAAGGTGAATTTTTTTTTTGCTTTGATCTGCATTTAGCCTCCATAGTTCTCTCTCTAGATACAGATGACATTTTTTAACCCACGTCTAGTGGAATTGTCTTGGATCACTATAAAATTAAGAAAAACTAAGTTATCACAGTTGATCATCACATAATCTTATTACTATACACAATGTTCTGCTTCTGCTCATCTCACTCAGCAACAGTTCATGTAAGTCTTTCCAGGTTTTTCTGAAATTAGCCTGTTCATCCTTTCTTATAAAACCATAATATTCCATTACATTCAACACCATAATTTATTCAAGTGATGGGCATCCACTCAATTTACAATGCGTTTCCACTACAAAAAGGGCTGCCACAAATGTTTTTGTACCTGTGGGTTTTTTCCTCTCTTTTATGATCTCTTTGGGATATAAGCCCAGTAGAGACATGGCAACATCAAAGGGTATCCGCAGTTTGATAGCCCTTTGGGCATAGTTCCAAATTGCTCTCCAGAATGGTTGGATCTTATATTTATCTTAAATGATCATTGTTTGTACCTTGACTATAAGCTCCCTGAGGCTAGAAACCATATATTTGCTTTTTATTTTATTCTTAGTTCTTGGCAAGAGTTCTGGCACAAAGTAAATGTTTAATAAAATGCTTGTTGACTATTTCAATCTAAATTCAATAGAGCGATAGGTTTAGATTTGGCAGCGACCAGATCTAAAAAAAAGAACCGAAGTTTCTTCCTTCCTCCCATCCTAGCTGCCAAGATGATTTTCCTAAAGCACACCTCTAAATAAGATCATTCTTCTACTCAATAAAAACCAACAGTTTTCTCTTGCGTCCAGATTCAAATATAAACTCCTCCATTTAGCTATCTAACCTTGCCCCAAACTATCTTTCCAAGCTTATTACTCTCATTCCCACACTTTATGATCCATAAAAATAATGATACCTAGCATTTATATAGTCCCTATTACATGACAGGAACTGTAGTAAGTACTTTACAAATATCTCAGTTGATCCTCATAACAACTATGGAAGGTAGGTGCTATTATTAGTCCCAATTTACAGTTGAGGAAACTGAGGCAAACAGTGACTTGCGCAGGACTACACAGCTAGTAAGTGTCCGAGTCCAGCTTTGAATTTAGGAAGATCAGGCTTTCTGACTGCAGGCCAACAATTCTACCTACTGAGCTATCTAGTTGCCCTTCATTTTGTCATTTACCCAATATATTCAATTTACTATCTCTTTGATTTTGTAGGGGCTATTTTCCATGCTTGGAAAGCACTCCCACCTCACTGTCTTCATAGAATTGCTAGCTTCCTTTAATATACAGCTCAGGCATCTCTTTGTCATATTCACTTACAAGTATTTAACTACTTTAGATTTATCTGAATCTATTCTCTTTATATCTGTTCTATATACTTTTGTTAGCTCCCTATTGCAATGTATACTCCTAGTGAGTAGAACTTGTTTCATTAATTGTCCTTATAACCTCAGTGCCTAGTACAAATCCTGGCTTATGAAATACTTGTTGTTTGATTGATTGACTGATTAGAGGGAGCTGCCCAAGGACACACAGGTAGAAAGTACCAAAGACAGGATTTGAACTCATATCTCCCTAAAGCCAATAGGCTATCTATTGGCTAGGCTGTATGTGGTAACATATTGTTACCATGGCAACTAATGGGGCATTCCTTTTGTTTTCTTTTTCATATCATAGAAGAGAATAAAATGGAAAGATTTCTAGTTTTCCTGCAACCTTCATAGTAAAAGATATTGCAAAAAATTTTTTCTTTAAAATTGTGTTTTGTGTATTTTTACCATGTTTAACATATATTGCACTACTTGCCATCTAGGGGAGGGCATGGGGGAAGGGGTTTTTTGCAAGGGCTGATGTTAAATTATTGTCCACTGGAAAACTAAAAAGCTTTAATAAAAAAATAAAATTGTGTTTTTATCTAAAACTTTTTTTTCTGGATATAATCCTCACCTCTGCCCTTCCTAACAAGCCATCCCCTGTAACAAAGTTTTTTTTTAATTAGAAAAAATGAATCTGTTCAGCAAAAACAATCAATGAATCAAGTATGTATGATAATATATACAGTATTTTATACCTACAGTCTTCCATCTCTGCAGAAAAGGAGGGAGGCAAGTAATTCTCAAAGGTCATAGATCTAGGGTTAGGAGGAACTTTATATGTCATCTTCTAGTCTGACCCTTCTTATTATAGATGAAGAAACAGATCCCCATAGAGGCTACATGACTTCCTACAATTATGCAGTTAGTAAGTAGGGAAATCATAATTTGAACCCAGAGCCTGGGAGTCTGGCTCCGCCTTTGGCCACCACATTCTGCCACCCTCTGTGCCATAGCCTTCCTCTTTGCTGTTAAATCCTGAAGCAGAGGAGAACCCTACTCCATCTTTGGCTTTTTATGTTGCTTTCCCAGTTACTGACGAACCTAATCAACACTATGTCGTTGGTTTATCCAGTCCACGTTTTTAACTCGGAAGAGCCTTACCTGGTAAACCAGCATATCCACCAAGGAGTGAAACACGTCAAGGGCAGATGAGGGAATTTTAGTCCCAGATCCTTGTGGAGAACTGATACTGCCATTGAAACTGACAAGCCATGGATCTTCATAAGTCAATTAGAATGTAACAGAGTGCTTTCTTTTCAATCAGATGCATCTATCATTCCTGGGAGTAAGTATCTCATTTAATTACAGCATCAAACCAAGTAACAATGGGAGGAATTTTAAGGCATGTTGCATCAAGGGAACAGCTCGGGATGATGGAAGGATTCTGAGCAATGTAAGTTTCTCCGTATGTTTAGGAGATACATTTGCAAACATTTTAGCGGATGGCCAAGGAATCCAAACTGGATAATCCTCATTACCTCCTTCCTGAAGCTCTCTTTTCTGACTTCTTGGTTTCTGTAGTTCTTGCTGCCTCCAGAATCCCATTCAATTCCTTCAAGTCAATTTGAGGAATATCAGTGTCTGACTGGGTCATTCATGCAGCCCAGCACAGATTATGTCCCTGCTTGGCTTTGTAGAAAAGTCACCAGATAAGGTGTCAAACAACTTGGGCTTCTTAGTCCTTGTATGATCTTGAGGAGGTCACCTTTTTCTCTGAGATTCAATTCCTTCTGCTGTAAAATGAGTTGATTTTTATGGTATATTTCAGTTCTAAATCTATATATGGTTGACAAGTCATGCAGGGTCTCTCACAAGTCTTCATGCAGTTTTAAGCTTCTTAATTTATTGAAACTTATTAAAGCACTGAGACTTTTGGGAAACCTTGTATAACTACAGGTATCTTGTTGGTTCAGTGGATAGAGCTCTGGACCTGAAGTGAAGAGAAACAGTCCAAATCTGACCTCAGACACTTACTAGCTGTGGGATCCTGAAAAAAAAATTGTTAAAGCTTTATCTTAGATTCCTATACTGCAAAATGGAAATAATAACAGTACCTCCTTCTAAGAGGTATTATGAGGATCAAATGAGATATTTGTAAATCACCTAGCACATAATAGGTGTTATATAACTGCTAATTTCCTTCTCTTCTCTTCCCCTTCAATAATTCTATTCCTCAGAAATAGTCATATGAATTGACATTTAGTATATTCCACTTCAACAAGTATATAACACATATTTATGTATATATATATATATATACACTCATACACATATTTATTTATATTTATATACACATATATAACATTTTACTAATATATTTACATATAATATAACATAATATGCAGATACACACACAATATGGTTGATCTAGCCCTCAATCATCCAGTTGTGAAAATAACCTTTATGGAGTTAAAAAATAATAGCTCATAAGATAAAATAATTGTGATTTTTAGGTCAGTATGTTTTCTAAAGTTGACCTCACCTACTATTAAAGGAAGCATCTCTGGATTCTTCAGGAGCTTGTGATTGAGTCTGCATGAATCTGCCATATTGAAACCCCTGCTGGTGGAGGGGAGCTCTGTCCTCGGATATTTCCCTGGGATAGGGCACTTCTGTGAAGGTCATCACTTCTTTCCATCACCATGAGTGATAGACTCAACAAGAGGTTCATATTGCACCAAATACTTTCAAAAATGATTCATGTTAATGGCATGTCTCTGGGGATTGATGTTGAATAGAAGCTACAGCTAAAGCTTAAAAAATGATTTAGCAATATGAGAGCCCACAGACCCCAGAGCTCACGTCGACACAGTTGATGGTAAACATCAAAGAATAAATACAACGAAAAGTCATAAAACTGGATAGACAATAAATCTGACAGTTCAAGACCTTTTGGGGGCTTGAATCATAAAAAACAAAATTACTTACGCAGGCATTCCTCGATTTTTTTTTCTTTTTTTTGCCACACATCTTTTACAGGGTAGTGAACTGAGGACAGTCGCACACTTCTGACATGTTGCTGCAGTTTTCAAAGACAATAGCTTCTGTGAAAAAGAAAAAAAAAGGTATATCAAAGGCTCAAATTAAAGAAATGTTCTTTTTTGCTCATAATGCTGATTGCTTCCTGAATTGGGAATTTGTCTGGGACATTTGCAGCAAATTCACATTTTGAACCATCTGTTTTGTATCTTGCCATCACTGTAATGAAACCATAATGAAGAAGAGAATACAAACACAGGTATCAAAGAAATGTAATTGAAAAAGAAAATAGAGTAGCTTTATGGAGAGATCAATAGATAACCAATGGGCAGATAGCCTGCCTGCCTTTGGCTTTTTCATGATATCAAAAGACTCAAGGAAAGAACCCAGTTAGTTGGACCTCGACACCCTGTGGCAAGTCCAAGAGGAGATATGAACAAAACTGGCAAATGTGGAAGAGTTTTAGTCGGTATTATTGGAGAGAATATTCTCATTGATGAAATTATGGATGTATTGAAGAATTAGAATACTCACATATGCACTGGTTCACACATCCATACTCAGTTCAACGGAAAGGGCACTAGACTATATCTCATAGAAACAGAGAGAGATTTTTTAAAAATTTTAAACATATTATGAACTAGCTCTAATTGATAGAGAAAGAGAAAAGGAAGATCAATGACAATGCAGGGCAGCAATAGTGAGAACACAAAATTCTAATGAACATGGATCTTGTATGTATTTCTGCAACTAGAGCTTGCAATTCAGCTCTTACAGAGAGTATCATATAACCAAATTAAAGGATTAAAGTCCTTTGTTAAGATATTAGAGTGGTTCAAGGAGTGGTAGCACATCCTGTAATCGCAACTGCTGGAGAGCCTGAGGTTGGGATCAGGCATGGGCCCCTAAATCTGGCACTAGTATTGGGGACCAGTGGGAATGGACTAACAAGCTGCCTTCGGAGGAGTGAATGATCCTAAAGTAAGACAAGGAATAGGATAAAGTCCCAAGCCTGATTTTATAAGGTGAGTTATTGAGTGAACTGCACTTCTAGCTTGAATAAGATAGAAGAGAAAGGGAAGAATAGGAGAAGAGAAGATGGAAGGGTGGAAGGAAAGAAAAAGGGAGGAACGGGATAAAGAGGTGAAGAGAGAAAAAAAGAGAGAAGGGGGGGAAGGGGAGAAAAAGAAAGAAAATGGGTTGTCCCTAGGCTCTTCCAGCACATCCTATGTGCACACCTATGTAAATGAATAATAAATAAAAATTTGCTGTCACATTGAGTCCTTGCATTAAAACACAGTTCACCCCTGCACTCAGAGTTCCTGCTGTTGGTACTTCTATCTGTTACCATCCAATTGATTCACCCAGATACTAGACTCTGTATTCAGCCTCAGGGTCAGAGATGTAACTAGGAGAGAGTAATCAGGCCTCTAAGCCAAGGCACAAAAATGCTTTATTTTAGGGCAATTGAAACAATTGCATTTAGTGCGCAATTGCAAAAGTAATTAGCTAAAATAGGAAACTACCAAAAGGTACACTTTCTCCCCCTGGTGGCTGTACTTCCAGTGGGTTCCTTCCTGGGCTCAACCCACCTTACTTATCCTTTGACATTTAGCAATGTCCTATCAGATTTGTCTTCCCAAGATTGAACATTATTCTGGGTTCTGAAGGTACCTTTTGTATTTTTAAAAATGACTCTTTTCAAAAGGTTCTAGACTTAGGTTTCAAAGGGGCAAAGGATAGGAACCCTATGATTAGCAATATTCGAAGCTAAATAAACCTTTACAGTCTCTCCTGGAATCTTAAGCATCATTTTGTTTATATGTATTTTAAATACTGTATTTATAATAAAGTGTTTTCTTAGTTCTAGAAACTAACTTTAGGCTTAGTGCCTGAAAAAAAAACTTATAAACAATAAGAACTACTCCCAAAATTGAATGAGTGGCTCCCTCTTCTATTATCTTTTTTGAATACCTCTTTGTCATCATAGTCCACTTTCTTTTCCCTTGTCCCATCCAGTCACTGACAAAGAGGTGGTTGTTCTTCTTGGAGAACCAATTTCTCTATGTGTTCAAATATCTCTCTTGAATTTTTAATTTCCTTAATCAATTTGTTCCTTTTTCCATATTCCAATATGACCAAATTTCCCATATCTTTTAAATATATTTAACTAAATCTCATCATCTTTCAAGTGATTATCTTATATCTCTCCTTCCTTTGTTAGCCAAACTCATTGGGGGAAAAAAATTAAACTGATAATGCAGGGCAACAATAATGAGGACACAAAATTCTAATGAACATTAATTTCTTTTTTTCTTTTTCCATTTTTTTATTATAGCTTTTTATTGACAAAATGTATGCATGGGTAGTTTTTCAACATTGACCCTTGCAAAACCTTGTGTTCCAACTTTTCCCCTCCTTTCCCCCATCCCCTCCCCTGGATGGGAGGTAGTCCAATACATGTTAAATATGTTAAAATATATGTTAAATCCAATATATGTATACATAGTTGTATAGTTATCTTGCTGCACAAGAAAAATTGGATCTAGAAAGAAAGAAAAAATCCTGAGGAAAACAAAAATGTGAGCAAACAATAACAGAAAGAGTGGAAATGCCATGTTGTGGTCCACACTCATTTCCCATAGTTCTCTCTCTGGGTGTAGCTGATTCTCTTCTTTACTGACCAATTGAAATATATCTGAATCATCTCATTGTTGAAGAGAGCCACATCCATCAGAATTGATCATCATATAATTTTGTTGTTGCCATGTACAATGTTCTCCTGGTTCTGCTCACTTCACTCAGCATCAGTTCATATAAGTCTCTCCAGGCCTTTCTGAAATCATCCTGCTGGTCATTTCTTACAGAACAATAATATTCCATAACATTCATACACCACAACTTATTCAGCCATTTTCCAACTGATGGGCATCCACTCCATTTCTAGTTTTTTGCCATTACATAAAGGGCTGACACAAACATTTTTGCACATGGGGGTCCCTTTCCCTCCTTTAAGATCTCTATGGGATATAAGCCCAGCAGAAACACTGCTGGATCAAAGAGTGTGAACAGTATGATAACTTTTTTTTTTTAACATAGTTCCAAATTGCTCTCCAGAATGGTTGGATTCATTGACAATTCCACCAACAATGTATCAGTATCCCAGTTTTCCCACATCCCCTCCAACATTTGTCATTATCTTTTCCTGAAATTAATTTCTAATGAATGAAATTCATCTAATGAAATTAAACTGTCTGCACTCACTGCCTCTACTTTCTTTCTTTTCACTCACCCCTCAATCTTCTATAATCCAATATCCAACCTTTCACTTAGCTAAGGCTGCTCTCTCCAAAGTTACCAGTCGCTGGCCACTATCCTGCTTCCAGATTCCCTCCCCTCATTGGGTTTTTGAAACACTGCTTCCTCCTAGCTTTCTCTCCTGTCTAATCACACCTTCTCAGAGTCCTGGTTTATTCTCATCCCCTAACTGTGAGTGCTCTCCAAGGTTCTGCTTTGGATCTTTTCTTCTCCCTCTACTTGATTTCTCTTGGCAACCTCCAGTCTCCATGAAATGGACCATTATCTCTGTGCAAATGAGGGGGCAAGGAGATGGCACACCACATAGAGGGTAGGCCTGGAGTCAGAAAGATGCATCTCCCCGAATTCAAATCTGGCCTTGAATACTTATCAGTTGTATGACCCTCATAGGTCACTGTTAACAATTCTATCGATCTATAAAATGAGCTGGAGAAGGAAATGGAAAACCACTCTGATATCTTTGCCAAGAAAACCCTAAATAGGGTCATAAAGAGTTAGACACAACCAAAAACCACTGAACAATAATTTGACTCTAGATGTGCAAAGCCAGCCACAACCAATCAATAAACATTTATTAAGAACCCAGGCACTATGGTAAGTGCTGGGAACACAAATAAAAATAAAATCAAAGACAATCCCTGACTTTGAGGAGCTTACAATTTAATAGAGGAAGATAGAATGGAGAAGGAAGCAGAAAAGCAGGGGGAGAAAGAAAAAGGGAAGGAGAAGGCTTCCAACATAAAAGTATGATGAAGTTAAAAAAAATCCAAAAGCAGTGTAGCTGATGGAGAATAGGGAGAAGATTATGCTGAGTCCCTTTTTAAAATAGAGACCCTGAAACCCATGACCCTGCCCTATAATCAGAGGGGTCCAGTCAGAGGGGTAGAAGATACTGATGACATGAGAAAATTGAGGCAGATTCCATTTTGCAAGATGATGAGAATTCTTTATCTCCATTGAACTTTAGTCCTGTTATCAATTACCTATAGACCATTTAAAACTGGATATTCTTAAACTTAACATGTCCCAAATTGAACTCATTATCATTTCTCCACAATACTTCCCTCTTCCAAATGTCCTCATTTCTGTCAATCATATCCATTTCCAAGATTAGAATCTTCTGCATTATCCCTGACTCTTTATTCTCCCTTGTCCCACATAGCCAATCAGTTGCCAAATCTTATCATTTTTACCTTCACAACATCCCTTGACTCTTCCCACTCACAAAGCTGCCATCATAGTTCAGGCTCTTATTATCTCATGATTAGATTATTCTATCTGCCTTCTGAATGGCATCTCTGCCTTGAGTTTTCTCCTACAAGATCCTGCCAAATTAATTTTCCTTGTGAGTAGATATGACCATGTATTCAGTCAACCATCAATGGTTTTCTAGTACTTCTAAACCAAAGCTCCGCTCAACTTCTAAAGTCTAATGAACATACAATGTGACCCCAATTTTGACCCCATACTGACCTTCCCCTCTATTCCTCACACATAATATTCCATCTACTTTCTTTGCCATTCTGTTGGTCATCCCACCTACCTGTAATATACTTGACTTCCATCTTCTTTTTTTGAAAACAATTCTAGCATCCTCTTCAGGTAGAAGAGGATATCTTTTAAAAAGATACAATTCTAGTATTCTCTTCTACTTGAAGTCTTTCTAGCTGCTGATGCCCTCCCTTCCAAGTGACCTTAAATTTAACTACTTTGTATATATTTGTATTTATTAATTTTATAAATATATATTGTGTGTATATATATGTGCATGTATGTATATGTATGACTATATACACATACACACACGTTTGTATGTATGAATGTATTTACTATTTCCTCCATTAGAATATAAGTTCTTTGCAAGTAGGGAATGCTTCATTCTTTGTACTTACATTTCCAGGGTTTAGTCCCTTCCCTCACATATAGTTTGTTCTTAATATAAGGCCTTGTGGACTGATGTGAAGAATTTTCCCTCCCTAAGTATTTTCAAGCAAAATGGAGATATAGGGATTATGCAGGAGGGATTTTTTTTTGTTCAGATATTGTATATGTCAGACTAAATGACCTTTAAACTCCATTCCCCCAATAACAATGTGAGATCATTGAGTGAATGAACCAAGTTTTTGCACTTCCCTTTTTGATCCTCAAATCAAATCACAGTGTCTGGCACATAGTAGGCACTTAATAAATATTTGTTGGCTGACTACTTTCTAAACTGGAGATTCTATGTGGAATGTAACTTTTAGGAATCTGTTGTGGGCCTGAGCCCTTGCTGATTGAAGTCAGCTTCTTAGGGATTCTTGCCCATTCTTGGAACCATCATAAGGGATCTTGTCCATAACTTGGAGGTTACTATATTACTAAAACTTCTTTTCATTGTATTCAGGAACCAAGAGCAGTCCCCTTGATGTTCTAGGCCACTGAATTGGCTTAATTTTCTGGCTTCAGACATATGCTGAACTTGTAAAATATTTTCCATATTCTTCTGCTGTCACATCAGCCTTTGCACTTCACTAGCATTTCTTCCCTTTTTCTTTGACTACATCTAAACTATCTGGGGTTTTAGCAGAGATGTTTATATAGAAGGAAAAAAATTCATTCTATGTAATAAAATTGGATAAGATCATTAGATGAGAGTATAAAAATTTTATCTAGTGGAGATAGATGGTCATTAAACTTCATGATCAATCTAATTTTTAGCTAACATTTTTCAGGAAGCTCCTGGAACACAAGATTCTCTCCTGTCTAGATCCAGGACTTAAAGAAAGCTTCCTCAAATAAGAATGATTAGGTTCAGCTTAGAGCATTGCGCACCAAACTGGGACTCACCCATCTGGGTTATCTAGATCCTATTTATCTAATTTGTTTGACAATCCCAAATATACATATATTTACTCAATCTGGAAGCTTTCCAACCACTATAAATTTTGGGGGGCATCTGAACCTGAACAGAATGGTGAAGTCATTAAAGGAAATAGTAGGATACAAAAGGCACTGTTCATAAAGTCAGAGGACCCATGATCAACTCTTGTCTATGACATTTACTATCCATGTGACTATAAGCAAGTCATTTAACTTCTCTGAACCTCAGTTTCTCGTTTGTAGAATAGAGGCTTTAGATTAGAGTTCCCTGTCAGGTCTATGATCCAATTATTTAAGGGAACAAAAACAGGGAAAGGGATCCTAATTAAAAACTAAAAGTTAACCCCTCAAAAAATACAATAATGTTCATTCCCTCAAAACACAAAAACAGTCCTCTTTGTTACAATAATTCATTCGCAAGTTAGGGACTAGCAGGGCTTCATTATGGTCCCTAAATTTGGAAGTCTCCATGATAGCTATCAAATACATTTCCAGGATACCAGGCGGAGTTTCTTGGGCATGAAAGATCATCCTATTCTTGTCATGGCCTTCCCACCAGGTTCAGAAAAAAATAATTGGTTTGTAGGTTAGAACAACTAAAGTCAGATGGATTATAGATTTAGAGTTGGAAGAAGCTTTAGAAGAAATCTAATCAGATCCCCCCATTTTATAGATGAGTAATCTGATGCTTTGAGGGATTAAGTGAAATGCCCAAGGTGTCTCAGGTGGGAAGTGGCAAAACTGGGAGGTGAGCCCAAGTCTTCAAACTGCAGATCCAGCATCCTTTTGTCTATTCCATTGTGCCCTAAATAAGCATACCTCCCTTAAATCTATAACTGATTACTCCAAAGAGGGAGAAAAGGGAGGGAAGGAAAAAACTTTGGAACAAAGCCTTACAAAATTTAATGTTGAAAAAGATCTTTATGTGCATTTGGAAAAATAAAATATGATTGAACAAAAATAAAACAACATTATTCAAATTTTTATCATTTTAAAATTTCATTATTGATCTTAAGAATTGACAGATATAGGCAGATCGAAAAGGTTTTTTAATTCTCTCTTCTTTTAATTAGATAAGATATCTGGCATATAGAAAAAATGGTGCTTGTTTTACATCATTCAATTATATGTCATGATAAGCTGTAAAACATTCAAAGGAGGGCAAAGAACTATGATGAGAGTGAACATGTCTGAAATAAAATAACCAGAACTAAAGCATAATGACATCTGAATGGCATCCACATTTAGAACACAAGGAACTTAAAACTGGGATTGGCCCCAAGTTCTAGCAAGACTAATTAATTGTGCTACTCACGGTATTACAACCAAAGTGACAACTTTCACACAAGGCAAGAGGCAGAGAGATTCAAGAAATGTCTCCCTCTTGAATCTAAATATATTACTGAAAGATATGAGGCATTAATTATAGTGAAGAGAGTGCTGGACTTGAAATCAGGAACCTTAAAGAGGTTTCCCAACCTTCAAATCCCACCTCTGATTCTGAGCAAGTCACGTAAACTCACTAAGCCTCAGTCTTCTGATCTGTACAATGATGATAATAATATCTGTAGTACTTACCTTATAGAGCTAGTGGAAGGAACAATGGACAGAATGTATATGAAGTGAAATTCATATCTTAAAGTACTATATAATGGTTGATTGGTGAATAAGTTTGGTTGGGGGGGAAATGGGAGTAAATAGATAATGTTTCACTAAAAACATTTACTTGTTACTTGTGATAATATTATTTGTAAGAAATAATGAAATTATGATAGAATATCATATTTCTTTATATATAGATGCACATTTGAAATTTATGAAAATAGATACCTTGAAGGACTCTTGGAAGAAAATGTTTAGATACATGTTAAGCAAGATATTAAACAAAGTATACTAAACAAAGTAAAAGTACATAAAAGGAGGGCTACTTGAGGGAGGTTGGGGAAGAGGGGAAAAAGGGAAAGGAAACAGAAAAGTATAATTTGGGGAAAATAAAATGGTAGGATATACAATTATTAATTTTAACTAGGAATATGAATGGGATGAATTCTCCCATAAAACGGAAGAATCTATTATGCTTCAGCTGAAGTTAAAAAAAAAAAAAAGCAGAGGTAATAATCCTAATCTCAGATCAAGCAAAAACAAAAATAGATCTAATTAAAAGAGATAAGGAAGAAAACTACATTTTGCTAGAGTACCATAAATAATGAAGTAATATCAGTACTAAACATATATGCATCAATTGGCATAGCATCAAATTTCTAGAGGAGAGGTTCAGAGCTGCAAGAAGAAATAGACAGCAAAACTATAGTAGTAGAGGACCTCAACCTTGTTCCATCAGAACTAAATAAAGTGAACCACAAAATAAATGAGAAAGAAGTTAAAGAGCAAAATAGAATTTTAGAAAACTCAAGTATGACAGACCTTTGGAGAAAACTGAATGGAGACCGAAAGGAATATACATTTTTTCTTGGTGGTACATGGAAGCTACACAAATAATTGCCATGTACTAGGGCATAAAAACCTCAATATGAAATGTGGAAAGGCAGAAATAGTAAATGCATCTTTTTCATATCATAATGGAATATAAATTACATGTAACAAAGAGTCAAGGAAAAATAGATAAAAAAATTGAGAATTAAATAATCTTATCCTAAAGAATAATAAGTGGGTGAAATAGCAAAACATAGACACAATCAATATTTTCATCCAAGAGAGAATGACAATAATGAGGCAATGTATTAAAATTCATGAGATACATTCAAAGTAATTGTTAGAGGAAGTTTTTTGTCTCTAGATGCTTATTTGCATAAAATGAGAAAGAGAAGATCAATGAATTGGATATATAACTAAAAATGCTAGAAAAAGAACAAATTAAAAACACCCAATTAAATACCAAATTTGAAATTCTGAAAATAAAAGGGGAAATTAATAAAACTGAAAGTAAAGAAACTATTGAACTAATAAACAAAATTAAGAGTGAGATTTATGAAAAAAAATCAACAAAATAAATAAACCTTTAGTTAATTTGTTTAGAAAAATGAAAGAAAATCAAATTGTTATTAAAAATGAAAAAGGTGAACTTTCCACCAATGAAGAGGAAATTAGAGCAATAATTAGGAGCTATTTTGCCTAACTATATGCCAATAATATGGTAATCTAAGTAAAATGGATGAATACTTACAAAAATATAAATTGTACAGAATAACAGAGGGGAAAGTAAATTACTCAAATAGTCCCATTTTAGAAAAAGAAATTGAACAAGCTATTAATCAACTTCCTAAGAAAATATCCCCTGGGCCAGATGGATTTACATGTGAATTCTACCAGACATTTAAAGAACAATAATTTTCAATATCATGCAAACTATTTAGAAAAATAAGAAAAGAAGGAATCTTATAAAATTCATTTTATGATACAGATATGGGGGTGATACCTAAAACCAGGTTGGCTCAAAACAGAGAAAGAAAATTAAGACCAATTTCCCTACTGAATATTGATGCAAAAATCTAGCCAAGAGATTACAACAAATTATTTCCAGGATAATACATCATGATCAAGCATACCAAGAATGCAGGGCTGGTTCAATATTAGAAAAACTAATGGCATAATTGACTATATTAATAACCAAAGTAGCAGAAATCATATGATTATCTCAATAGATGAAGAAAAAGCATTTAATAAAATCTAACACCCATTCCTATTCAAAACACTAGAGAGAATAAATAGAGATTTCCTTGTAATGATCAGTAACATCTATTTAAAACCATCAGCAAGATGTGCTGGGGACATATGTTATGGGGACAAACTAGAACCATTCCTAATGAGATCAGGGATGAAACAAGATTGCCCCACTATCACCATTACTATTCAATATTGTATTAGAAATGTTAGCTTTAGCAATAAGAGAAGAAAAAGAAATTAAAGGAATTAGAGTAGATAATGAGGAAATCTAATTATCTCTCTTTGTAAATGATATGTTATACTTAGAGAATTCTAGAGAATCAACTAAAAAACTACCAGAAACAATTTACTTTAGGAAAGTTGCAGGATACAAAATAAATCCACAGAAATCATTAGCATTTCTGTATGTTACCAACAAAGTCCAGCAACAAGAGACACAAAGAGAAATTCCAAGTAAAATAATTGTAGATAATATAAAATATTTGAGAATCTACCTGTCAAGACAAAGTCAGGAACTATATGGTCATAATTATAAAATACTTTCTATACAAATAAAATAAGATTTAATCAATGGGAAGAATATCAAGTCTTCATGGGTAGGCTAAGATAATACAAATGACAATTCTACCTAAATTAATCTACTTATTCAGTGCCATAGCAATCAATCTCCCAAGAAATTATTTTACAGGGTTTGAAAAAAATAATATTCATCTGAAATAACAAAAGATCAAGAATTTCAAGGGAATTAATGAAAAAAAATGTAAATAAAGGTGTGGCCTAGCTGTACCGGACCTAAAATCATATTATAAAGTAGTAATCATCAAAACCATTTGGTGTTGGCTATGAAATAGAGTAGTTAATCAGCGAAATAGGTTAGGTTCCCAAGACACAACAGCCAGTGACTATAGTAATATTGTGTGTGATAAACCCAAAGACTCCAGCATCTATCTGGAATAAGAACGCACTATTTGACAAAAATTGCTGGGAAAATTGGAAATTAGTATGGTAGAAACTAGGCATTGACCCACACTTAATATCCCATACCAAAATAAGGTTGAAAATGGGTTCATGATTTAGACATGAACTACAAGCAAATTAGAAGAACAAATGATAATTTACCTCTCAGATCTGTGGAAAAAGAAGAAATTTGTGGCCAAAGAAGAACTTGAGTACATTATGGAATACAAAATGGATAATTCTAATTATATTAAGTTAATAGGCTTTTGTACAAACAAAATTGATGCAGACAAAATTAAAAGGGAAGCAGTAATCTGGGGAAAACATCTTTACATCTAAAGGTTCTGATAAAGGCCTCATTTCTTAAATATATAGAGAATTAACTCAAATTTCTAAGAATGCAAGACATTCTTCAATTAATAAATGGCTAAAGGACACAATTTTCAGATGAAGAAATTAAAACCATTTCTAGTCATATGAAAAAATTCTGTGAATCACTATTGATCAGAGAAATGCAAATTAACACTACTCTGTGCTACCACAACATACCTCTCAGATTAGCTAAAATGACAGGAAAAGATAATGATAAATATAGGAGAGGGTAGGAAAACTTGAACACTAATACACTGGTGATAGAGTTCTGAACTGACTCAACCATTCTGGAGAATGGTTTGGAACTATGCTCACAGGGCTCTCAACCTGTGCGTTACCCTTTGATCCAGCAGTATCTCTACTGGGCTTGTATCCCAAAGAGATCATAAAAAAGGGAAAATGGCCTATGTATGCAAAAATGTTTGTAGTAGCTCTTTTTGTAGTGGCAATGAATTGGAAACTGAGTAGATGCCCAACAGTTGGAGAATAGCTGAATAAGTTATGTTATTTGAATGTTATGGAATATTATTGTTCTATAAGAAATAATCAGCAGGATGATTTCAAAAAGGCCTGGAGAGACTTATATGAACTGATGCTAAGTGAAGTAAGTAGAATCAAGAGAACATTGTACATAGCAACAAGATTAGATGATGATCAATTCTGATGGATGTGGCTCTTTTCAACAATGAGGTGATTCAGGCTAATTCTAATGGTCTTATGATGGGAAGAGCCATCTGCATCCAGAGAGACGACTGTGGATGCAGATGGCTCTTCCCATTCTGAGTGGGTTCTGAGTGTGGAAGACAACATAATATTTTCACTTTTGTTGTTGTTTGCTTGCTTTTTGTTTTCCTTCTCATTTTTTCCCCCTTTTGATCTGATTTTTCTTGCACAGCATGATTATTGTGGAAATATGTATAGAACAATTGTACATGGTTAACATATATTGAATTTCTTGCCATCTAGGGGAGGGGGAAGGAAATGAAAGGAGAAAAAAATGAAACAAGGTTTTGCAAGGGTTAATATTGAAAACTCTCTATGCATATGTTTTGAAAATAAAAAGCTTAAAAACAAGTTTAAAAATAGAATCTACAGGAGTAAGTAATAATCTTTGAATTTGTGATAAGTAAGAAGGGGAAAAAGCCCCACAGTTTTTCTTGAACCTAGTTCAGTCATTTACAAATGCTTGCTCAGATTTCCATTCTGAAGCTATGGCATGATCCTAAAAGGTTCATCATCAACTAATTGAAAGTGAGATGGTTCCTATCCCAGTGTCTTTTTGGTGTGTAACCATGGGGCTTGTCTCCAACAATCACATCTTCCCATTCTGCTCCCTCCCAGAATCATGCAAAATCCTCAATTCTCCTGTGGCCCTGGCATGGTTCTCTCATGATAGTTATAATTTACCTCAATCCAACTACCCACACTGTTGTACAGGTACCAATTGGCTTGTGCATCCCCCTTGGTACCCTTAGCCCACCACCCAAAAAGTACCTATACTCTGGTCACAGATTAGCTTGTGAAACAATGGGCATGTCTTGGCTAGCTCTAGATACTGGGCTAGTTAATCACAATCCTGTTTGTGTGAACCACAAAGACCCAGTTTCATTTTTGGTGGATAGTATTTGTAGCGTAGGAGTGACAGATTATAATATACATTGTAGACTTCCTTACCAGCCCAATTCGTCTTCTGAATTTCTGTTATCTTTGAGCACCATTATCTTCAGACACCTCTGTGTGTCATCCTCAACTCCTCACTGTCACAGCTGTTTCTACCTTCACAAAATTTCTCTTTTTTTTCCATTCACATACCCACCATTTACCTTCAAACTGAACTATTATAAAGGGTTCCTAATTGGGTTTTTTGCCTTATTTGTCCCCATTATAATTTATTCTCTACACATCTGCCAAGTGATTTCCCTAAAGTGTAGGTCTGTCCACATCACTTTTCTACTCTAAACTTCAGCAATTCCTTTTTACCTCTGGGATGAAAATTTATTTTTCTTTATCTTATCCTCTTTTAAATTCATGCTTTTGTATAAGATTTGTGATATACACAATTATTGATTTAGGAATAACATATGTAATAATTACAATTAACTAAGTATACCTACATTGAGAGTCAGGTGAAAAATAGTGATGGAGTAAACAATCAAAAATTTTGGAAATCACTTCCTTGGATCTTATGACAGTAGATTTCTAAAAGTTCAGAGAAAGGGCAGGCAGAATTCTTTGGTTTAAAATTTTACAGGGAAAGTCAGCTTAATAGAGAAAACGTGCTCTCAAGGACAAAATTCTGATAAAACCAACACAAATGATTCTAACGAGTTATTAAAAGGAGACATCTAAAAAGATCAATGTGACTGCATAGGGAACTCACTCACCAAATCTGATTGTAAAAAGATGCATATGGAAGCAAGGATAGGTAACTGATGGTGAAAAAAAGCAAGCAGAGAATGAAGATTTAAGAACGATGTGAGAAATGGTATATTCAAGAAGGAGCTGAGGCTGATAATTAATAGTAAGGAAAATAAAACAGTGGTGAACTGTGTGTGTCAAGGTTTGTGTTTGAGCTATATTTGTAATAAATAGAAGAACAAAGACTTTATGGGACTGCTGTTCAAGCCAAATACAATAATGATAATCAACAACCAAGAGACCCCAAGACAAACCCCAGGGATTTTCATCTTCAGGGAAATTAAGTATGCCCCCCAGCTGTAAGTGCCCAGAGGCAAAGCCCCATCCACCTCACATTGTTTGCAGTGATTTTTCCACATATCTGTCCCTGTTCTATTCAACTGTTTTCCAATGACACAAACAACAAAAGTGATACGCTTATAAAGTCTGCAGATGACACAAAATTTGGGAGAAATTGCTACATCACTAGAGATATCAGAATCAAAATCTAAAATATGATTTTGGTAAGCTCAAAAGTACTAAGTTTACATTGAATAGGGATAAGTGAAAAGTTACATGCTAAGGTTGAAAAAATAGCTTTAAAATATAAGATGGAGGAAATGTAGTTAGAGAACAGTTCATGTGAAAAGCGAAATAGGCTTTAATTTGACTGAACAGATGAGAGGGTGATGTGGCAGCCAAAAATGCTGTGATTTAGGTGATGTTTGTGTCTAAAATGAAAGGAGTGCTCTAATGGACATAGCTATTTTCAACAATGAGATGATTCAGGCCAATTCTAAAAGACTTGTGATGGAGAGGGCCATCTGCATCCAGAGAGAAGTCTGTGGGGATGGAATATGGATCACAACATTACAGTATTTCTACCTTTTTGTTGTTGTTTGCTTGCTTTTGTTTCTTTTTATTCCCTTTTTGATCTGATTTTTCTTGTGCAGCCTGATAATTGTGGAAATACGTATAGAATACACATGTTTAACATATATTGGATTATTTGCTGTTTAGCAGAGGGAATGGGGGCATGGAGAAAAATTTGGAACATGGGGTTTTGCAAAGGTGAATGCTGAAAACTCTCTTTGCATTTATTTCAAAAATAAAAAGATGATTATTAAAAAAATAAAATGAAAGGAGTAGAAGTTCTACTATTCCCTATCCTGCCCAGACCACATCTCACCTCTAGTTCTCAATGCAACATTTTGCAAAGGACATTGATGAGCTAAAACAGATCCTGAGAAGGGGAGCAGAACGAAGAAGAGCCTTGAAGCCATAGAAGGATGTCTTGGAGGAACTAAGGGTGTTCATTCTGGAGAAAACATAATTTAGAGGCAAATCAATCAATATTTTAAAAATATTTGGAGGCATGTCCTAGAGAAAGAGGATATGATGCATTTCATTTGGCCCTGGAATAGAGTGGTGGGTGGAATTTCCATACAGGAAGTTTGGGACGGAACTATTATGGTCAGTTCTGGGCAGTGCAGTTTTAAGAAGGCCATACACAAGTGGTAGGGCTTCTAGGAGGTAATGGGCCTTGAGTCTATGAAATATAAAAATAAAATGAAGAAGCTGGGGATGTTTAGCTTGGAGAAGAGAAGGGGCTGTTAGCTGTATTCATATATTTGGAAGGCTGCCATGTGAAAGAAGATTAGACTTTTTCTGCTTGGACTCAAAGGGCAGAACCAAAAGCAGGATGTGGAAGTAAGTGATCAATTTAGACGATATCAGGAAAAATTTCCTCACAAGTAGAACTGTCCAAGGTGAAATGGGCTGCCTCAGGAAGTAGTGAGGGGCTCTTCCTTGGAGGTCTCCTATAATCTGGGATGGCAACTTGTTGGATGCTACTGTAGGGATTCTACTTGGGTATGGGTTGAACTATATGACCATAGACATCCCTAAGCATGAATTATCCTTCTGCCGTCTCTAGGAACAAATAGTGCCATATAGCAAATAAGAATTTACTGGACACAGGATTTAACTGAATTAGGATTTAGTCAATGGATCATAGATTTAACACTGGAATGAATCTTGGAAGTCTCATACAGTTCTCTCATTTTACAGATGAGGAAACTGAGATAAGAAGAGATTATATGATTTAACCAGGGTGAGAAAAATAGACTGTAAGTAGAATTTGAACTCAGGTCTTCCTAACTCCAAATCCAGCATTCCACTGGCTAAGCTACACTGCCTAGGGGGGAAAAATGTGATTAAGCATCAAGGAAGTTGATGCGTGTTTAGGTATATATTTATGTCAAAACATGTTTCTGTGCATTGCCCTGATGGAGTGCACATCTCCAGCAGGATGCAAAAAGCAAATCAAAATGATTTCCATATTATCTCCAGTTCTGGGAGATCTATTTCCTGCTGCCTCCTTTAGCAAAAATTGACTCTCTCAGTCAACAGGTTTGTCTATCAGTTTGTTGGGTATTTATGCCTTCTCCTTGAGACAACACTCTCTCTAATTTATGGACTGCCCCTTTTGGCACTCGCTCCTATTTCAGAGGAAAATGGCTTGACAGTTATTTGAATAGCTCCATAAGGGTTTGGGCCTTTAAAAAATAATCGATGCCAGATCTTATGAAACTATGGTTGATATAGTTATAAATTTAAGAAATGAAGCCCAAGCTCCTTCTGCAATAACATTTGGGCTCATGTATTAGAGCAAGCCCATTTAGTCTAGGCAGGACATCTTCCTTCTCTTTTTAATGAGACGGGGTCTCATTCTGAATTAATTGTGAGGCTGTATTGAGAATCTCTGCCTCTGCTGAAAGCTTTGACCATCCTGAAATGAGCCATTTCAAAGTCTCTCTTTCATATTGTTGCCTTTTTTTCTCCAAAACCTCAGTCCATTGAGATTGTCGTAGCTTGACAACCTCCGGCATTTGTCACACCTTTCGGAAAGCCTTGTCTCTCACGTTGGACGTGGGTTTAGCCAAAAGCGCTTCCATTGATAACACTTTTTAAAAACATGTCAGCAATGCTGTCTTGGAATAGCAATAATCACTTAATTTGTCTAGAAATACAAACATAAGTGTTTTTAAGATCAGCAGAAGGAAAAAAAAAACCATGCAGAGAAAGGAAATATTCCTGGAAAACTCTGTCCTGACCCTCTCCCTCCCACTCTTATCCAGCCAACAAGTTGAAAGGTTAAATGGAAAACTGAAATGCAGATGTAAGGGTTCCCCCCAAAAACCTTGGAACTGAATTCCCCTCCTCTTGTCCAAGTGACTATTTTGGTCATTCTTTGTATTGTGAGCACCTAGCATAGTACTTGGCACATAGTTAGGACTTCATAAATGCTTGTTGACTGACTGAGTGATGTTGCCCATCCCCAAGACTATCTACTTTGGCCTTCCAAAGTGCTGTCACTATTTCTTGAATCTATAGAGGGATAAAGTCATATTCTCTGATCCGTGTAGGGATTCTGCCTGTGCCTTCTCCGTGCTCTCTTCTTTAAGAAATCTGGGTCAATGATAGCATACCAAGAAATGGGAAATGAGAAGGAAAAACAAAAAAATCCTACATCCACAAGCTGGCGGAAAAGGGTAATAAACTTTTAAGGCTGGAAATTGCCTGAGAATAGATAGCACAGTTTAGTTCTGCCTATGCAAATAGGATGAATATTTTTATGCAGAACTACCAATCGCCTTCATATTTCACGTCCCTCTCCATAGCTCTTGGGAAAATCCAAGGACACTAGGATGAAAATAATCATAACCGATGTTTACAATGTTTACTATGTGCCAAATGCTGTGCTAAGCACTTTAAAACTTGATCCTCACAACAATCCTGTAAGGTAGATGTTGTTATGATTCCTTATTATGATATGGGGAAACTGAGGCAGGCAGAAATCCAGTGACTGGTCCAAGGTCACACAACTAGTAAGTGTCCTAGTTAGATTTGAATTCAGATCTTCTTGACTCTAGGTCCAGCTCTCTATCCTCTGTACCACCTAGTTGCCATCAGGGATACTTTCACAACCTAAAAGATAAGTGGTTATTATCATGATGGCCAAATGTAAAATTTTGGACACATCAGAGTTCCAGAACTGAAAGGGATTGTAGAGGTTCTCTAGTGCAATTCCTTTATAGATGAATAAACTGAGGCATGGAAGTTAAGTTAGTTGTACAAAGTCATACAGCTAGCAAGTGATAGAGGAGGGATTTGAACTCAGACCTGTAACCCCTTTCTTTAACATGGTTTGAAAAGTGCATTAAATACTACTAAAATGACTCTCTATTACTTTGGATTGGCATTCTAACATCTAGGGACTCATGGCTTCTGGTGAAATTTTTGCCTAATCAGGTGGCTTCTTTTAAAAACTCATGAGAAAGGTGATCTACTGAACTTATTTAAAGGTTATTGCTAGAAACACATTTCAATGCAATTTGGAATTAAAAAATGGATCTGCCTGAATGATGAAGCCATGGTGGCCAGGCCCGAGTAGGACACCTATGAATGTGGCCAGCAAAAGACACTCCAGGGTCACTAAGAGAACATGGGGAGGAGGAGATAATGAAATAACATTGAATTTATATCTCTGAAAGGAAAGAATGGCACTGTGTGGTGAGCAGGGTGCTGGGCCAAAGTTCAGGAGAGCCAGAAGTTCAAATCCTGCCTCTGAATTACAACTTGAATGCTTGTGGGCAAGTCACAACTTCTGTGATATTTGGTTTCCTCAAATGCCAAATGGGGTAGCTCCCAATTGAGGAGCTACCTCCCAAGACTGATGTGAGAAAAAAAGCTTTGCAATCTTTAACATGCTACAGAAATCTAACTTTGAAAAAAATCAAGCAATCAAGCAATTTGTTCTTATGATACAACCACTGCTTTAGAAACAAACATTAGTCCAAATCTTAGTTCTATAGTATGGCCTTAGATAAGTGACTATACCTTTTTGAAATACAGTTTTCTCATCTAATCAATGAGGGATGTTAGAGTAGATGTAATCTCCAAATTTCTTTCTAGCTCCAAATCTTATGATTCCATCACATTTTAAGTCCCATCATGGCCGGACTTGCCTCATAGAGACTTTTGCTATCCTGCCATTTCTTTACTACCTAGGTATGGTAAGGACAGGATTTGCTTTGCATGGCTGGGTTTCTTTGATTCACTTTATACTTGCTTCTGTCTGCCAGGGCACTAAGGAACTGAGGCTTTGCTGGAGAGGAAGGTTGACCTATCAAATTGGAGAGTATTCATACACCTGGACTTATAGTGGTCTCCCAACTGAGACTCCTTCTCTCTTTTTACTTTGCTTCTCTCCCCACTCCATATTTCCTGCCTCCTTGGAGGCCATATGGCATTTGTACCCTGGGCAGACACTCCAGCAACAAATAGATTAGGTTCATGCTTTAAGGAAGGTAGGGAGGAGTATGATATTTTTAATTTCTAAATTTGTCTAGAATCAGGTCATTGTCAGAGTATACTGCTTATACTTTGGTCATTCTCCTCAATCTCCCCCATTAGAGACAACTAGATTCAATATCTGGAACCTTGAAAACTCAGAGCTGAACTTTATCTTTACCTGGATGGAATCAGGTCATCTATGTCACTTCTCAACCATTTCCAGACCATAACACTGAGTTTATCCCCCATCCATTTGCCAACTCCTCTTTATGTGCCGATTTCCCTAATTAAATGTGGGCAAGTCACAGTTTCTGTGAGACTTAGTTTCCTCAAATGCCAAATGGGGTAATACTTGTTTCACCTACCTCCCAAGGCTGACTGAGGTTTCCTAATATTTTCATTCTCAGTTTCTTTAGGAAAGTTTCTGGAACAAAGTAAGAAATTAACTAATTCCTTTTCATTCATTCAAATTCGTTCATTAACAAATTCATAAGATTTCCATTCTGGGATGGTAGAGATTGCCCAGAGAACACATCAGCTCCTATTGCTTCTGGATGATGTTTTTTCTACCTTGTATCCTTTTTTAAACTTTGAAGTTAATTCTTTTAATCTCTTAATTAGTAAAAATGTTTTGGGGGATCACATTTTATGATATAGGAGTATGTCATTAAATTTTAAACTCCCAGCCTGAATCATTGTAGAACCTTCCTTAGCACTGGTCCACATTATTATATGATCTTGGGTAATTTCCTTTTATCTGTGCTTGAGGTTCTTCATGTACAAAATAAAGGAATTGGACTAATTAAACCTCCAATGCCCCATCCATATTTCAATCTCTGCTTCTATTATTTCCCTACTTTCCCTGATTGCAACTCCTTGACACCCTCATCTGGGTAGAGTCATGGCAGATTAGAAATAGAACTAAAATGAAAAGCCCCAAGACTTGGATTTTGGCTGAAGCTGTTCCACTATGTGATTAATTGACCTCAGAGTCTTGTTTTATTTCATTATATAATAAAGCTATTGGATTGATCCCCCTTAAGGTCCCTATTGGTTCAAATTCAAAGATTATACTTCCCTTGCATCTGTTCTTCAGGATTTGGGCAAGGATAAGTCTAGAATCAGATCTGGCAAAAAAGAGGTTGAGTGAACAAGGGGGAAACATTATCATTTTGAGAGGTCCTGGTTGGTTCCCTAATTGGTGTTCCAAATACTTCTTTTACATGGGTGACTGTGACCAATGGATTTTTCACCCTGTACCAAGATGATGATGAGTTTGTAGAGATCAAGAATAGTTGTTCCTTGGCTGATAGATAACCCACCTCAAAGTTTTTGGGGCCATCTCTGTTGGTATAGCCTTGGGTCATCCAAGGTCCTCTGAACACCTTAGCTGACCAATGGATTGATACATACGTGGAAGACAAGGGGATCATAGATTTAGAGTTTAAAAAGATCCTATGGATCATGGAATCCAACTTTCTTTTTCACAGATGAAACATCTGAAGCCCAGAATGGTTAAGTGAAGGCCACAGTCATATAGGTAGTAAAGAACATTGGTAGGATTTGAATCCCTAGTCTCTGAATTTTAATTCTAGAAAGTGAGAAGGAAAACAAACATTTATTAAGCACCTGTTATGTGCCACGCATGGTACTAAGTGCGTTTATAAATATCATCTCATTTGATTAGAAGATCTCAGGAAACCCAGGTTCAGAGCCTCCATTTCCTCATCTGTAATCATGGGGATAATAAATAACTCTATACCTAACAACATTGTCAGAAAAATACTTTTATGTAAATAGTATTTTATTTTTCAAATTACATATAAAGATAGTTTTCAACATTCATTTTTATGAAATTGAGTTCCAAATTTTTCTCTCTCACTCACTCTCCTTCCCATTCCCTTCATTCAAGACAGCAAGCAATCTATATATATACACATGTGCAACAATGTGAAACATAAGAAGAATGTTTTAATATCCTAAATCATTATACAATTTGTCCCAAAAGTTTTAATGTAGTTTATAGCTTTAACATTGTACTAATGACTTTTGAAACACAGTATAGAATTGCAATTTTCTGATATGATTCAATAATTCCATTCATTAGATGTTTAGTAAGCATTTACCACATGTCAGGCATTGCACTAAGCTGTGTGTGCAATAGCAAAGCTTCTTACACTGTGAATCACAATCCCATATGGTCACATAACTGAATGTGGGGGTCACAAAATTATGATTTGTTTATCAGTAAATATTTTATTTGTGTTCCTATTTTATATACCTATATACCCAAGATTGCACAAAAATTTTTAAGTAAAAAGAGATCATCGGTGGAAAAAGTTTAAGAATCCCTGAGCTATAGACCCGACCTAACAAAGAACAATGGTAATAATACCATATTACAGCTTGTTATAGGGTCCAGGCCTTCTAGAAATAAGAATCAAGTCCCAAATAAATTAAATGATTTGTCTAAGGTTACATGGTACAGGCAAAGCCAAGCTTCAGACCCAGATGTCCTCAGACCCCAGATCTGTGGTCATTATATTCAGATTCCTTGCCACTACATTCTAAAAGAAGCCTGAGTTTTGCCAAATTTGTCTGAAAATCGAACAATTGAGCCTTACCTCTTAATTCCTGAATCAGAAATATTAAGAGCTCATTCACCTAATTCTGATACTATAAAACCGTGGGATTAAAGCTACATGGAGGTTGTGACTATACAGGGAAAAAAAGGAAGCATGGCTTAGGCCTAATAAAAAAATGGAAAATTTGGAAAATTAAACTCATTATTCCATATGCTTCAGTTATGACCCAATGCTTTTTCATTGCCCTTTTTGGGACCTTTCTTGTTTTGGCCATTTGGCCAGCAGAGTTATGGATTTTAATATCAAGTTCCTTTTCTGATCATGGGAATTATTCTGTCCAGCCCAACAGAGCAGCCCAATAAAGCTACACAAATATCCTCACACAAAAAAATCAATGAAGCTCTCCTTCTCAGCTTGTGATAGTCACTCCAGAGGAAAATGAGCAGAGAAACTCAGAATTCTTATATAGTAAGGGCCCATCTTCTGATTTCCCCAAGGTTAGCTGTGGGGAAAGTCTGACGGACAAGAGTCAAGAGCTGCCCATTCCCAGTGTTCTCAGGCCACTATATCGGATTTTGTGGCCCTGGACAAGTATCTTTCCTTCTGGTTCATTTCATATCTGTAAATTAAGGGACTCTAAGAGTCTGACTACATCCCTGCATCTCACTGAACTGCTGATAACAATGATGCTTATAACAAATCCCATACCATGGCACACTAAGGTTTACAGAGAGCTTTTTATCTATTACCTTCAAAAGAGCATTCCAAGATTCCAGCTTTCCTTTCCTTATTTTTTAGATGAGGAAATTAATGCTAGGATTTAGTGATTTGCCCTGGGAGGCACAGTCAATAAACATCTGAGGCTGGACTGGAACTCAGTTCTACCTAACTTCCATTTTCATACTCTGTCCACTACCCCACAATGCCTCCTATAAAAGAGCCATGGCATTGAATGTCACCTCATCATTCTCTGGGATTCTTTTTAACCCAGACAATCTGTGACTCCTCCAAAGGTTTCAAGAGTACAGGACACTTCAGACATTATCTGGCTAAATCTCATTTTACAGAGCAGGAAGCTTGAGTTGTAATGAGGTAGAGTGACTTGTTTCTATTTACATCAGTAGTACATCTGACTTCAGAGCACTTTAATCTTCTGTTCCACACCAGCTTTTACGCCCCTTTATATACCCCTTTTGATACCCTTTCTGCCAATATTGCCATTGGCTTACCTCTTTTGATGACCAAAGGTTGGGAATGGGTCTTAGTATTCCTCTTGCCTTCCCCTTCACCTCAGCTTTCATTTAGCATCTCAGCTGTTTATTTCAGCCTTTGACTCATGGTCATTAAGCCTTAATTGGTTTCCATCTGGTGGCAGGACTTCATCCTTCTGAATTCCAACAGCCTAAAGAGCAATGCTCCTCTTGATCTCTGCCCCATGCTGGTTGCACCTTCTTTCCAATGGAGATGGGGACAGTGTGGAGATCCAAATTGGTCCTAGAAGGTCCTTAAAAATGAGATTTGGGGTGCTGAAGCAGTCCTCTCTTGGGAAGGGTGGATACCACAACTTTGGGCTGGATTTTTCTTTTGCCTTTGCTGAAGTGCTTAAGAAACATTGCTGCTTGGAGTCCTCCTTCTACCCTTGCAGCCTATGTGAACCCTTGGTTTCATTCACTGAGATAAATCAGAATTTGAATTCTCCCTTCAATAAGAGAGGAACTGACTCCTTTAGCGATCTGTTTCATTCAATCCTAAACAGTTTCATTGTTGAAAGAAAGAAATGAGGAAGTGATAAGGAAAGGAATGTAAGCAGGGAGAGGAGAAGGGAAAAGAGGAGAGAAGTGAGCAGGGAAAGGGGAAGAACACAGAGAATAAAAGGAAGAAGAGATTTATATTCTATATATAATAATAAATTATACATAATATAAAACATATCATAAAGAAAAATTATTTTAAAAATGTATTGTGAATAAATTTATTTTATATATGCTATAAAGTTATATAAAAGTACATTGTAAATAGAGTATTATAAATACAAATTATTTTATGTATACTATAAAGTATATAAAATTATTTTATGTATGGCATAATGCATATTATATCATATATAAATATAATATATATAATATACAACATATACATATACATAATACATAATATAATACATATATAAAAGTATATAGAATTGTTTTATTATGATAAAATATATTATAATATATATAAATTATTTTATTATAATTGTGGTATATGAATATTATGGAATATTATTGTTCGGTAAGAAATGACCAACAGGATGATTTCAGAAAGGCCTGGAGAGACTTACATGAACTGATGCTGAGTGAAATGAGCAGGGCCAAGAGATCATTATATACTTCAACAACAATACTATATGATGATCAATTCTGATGGACCTGGCCCTCTTCAGCAAGGTGATGAACCAAATCAGTTCTAATGGAATAGTAATGAACTGAACCAGCTATGCCCAGTGAAAGAACTCTGGGAGATGGCTAAGAACCATTACATTGAATTCCCAATCCCTATATTTTTGCCCGCCTGCATTTTGGATTTCCTTCACAGGCTAATTGTACAATATTTCAGAGTCTGATTCTTTTTGTACAACAAAATAACGGTTTGGTCATGTATACTTATTGTGTATCTAATTTATACTTTAATATATTTAACATCTACTGGTCATCCTGCCATCTGGGGGGGGGGGGAAAGGGGAAGGAGGGGAAAAATTGGAACAAAAGGTTTGGCAATTGTCAATGCTGTAAAATTACCCGTGCATATAACTTGTAAATAAAAAGCTATTTTAAAATTATTTTATTATATAAATTATTTTATACATATAATTCAAAATTATATATCAAGACTTCTTAAACTTTTTCCACTTGTGACCCCTTTTTGCCTGAGAAATTTTTAGGTAATCTATGGTATATAGGTGTATAAGATACATATACAAATCAAACACATTGATAATAAATAATAATTTTGTGACTCCTCCAGATTCAGTTATGTGACCCCATAGGGATTTGTGACCCACAGTTTAAGAAGCTTTTTAATATATACTGTAAAATATTATATGGAAAAAAATATATAAATGAGCAATCTATTGTTGGTAGATATTATTTCTTTCACTTTCAGTTCAGCTATGAAAATGGTGGGTAAAATTACTTTTAGGTTCCCAGATAAATTTTTTGACAGATAAAGGTCAGAGTTATAAAGTATTTTGCTCAAGGTCACATGGCTAATTAAGTGTGAGGGTATGGACTTAAATCCAAGCCTGCTGACTTACACTATCATAAAAAGATAAAACTAGACACACACACACACACACACACACACACACACACACACGATGAAGGAGGAGGAGGAAGATAAAGAGGAAGAATGGAGAAAGATGGAAAGGAAGAAAAAGGAAAGGGAAAGGAGGGGGAGAGGAGGAGCAGAGGACAAAGGGGTGGTGATGGAAATCACCTCACTTTTAAACTCTAGATTTTGCTCCTTTCTATGCTCAGCTAAATTATCTGAAAATAAGGGCAGCCTTTGCAGAGTTTATTATATTCCCCTCTGACTTTTCATTTAATTGTAAAACTGAGTTTGTGAGTAGTATTGTGAAGTGTTGGGGAAATCACTGAAACATACATATGTTCCAACTATAAAACCTGCAATTAAGAAATTGGAAGAAAAACCTCAGTCTGGAGCACTGTAGTTCCACAAGAGAGTTGTTTCTCAGGTTTCTGGCGTTGGTAACAGCTGAGAGTGATATAATGAAGCATTGGAAAACAACACAGGCTGTGGAATCCAGGAGTCCTCCCCAACCCTCTAAAATGCCTCTTTTAATTATTTCCTCTCTATCCTAAATATATCTTGCTTTGCACTGTTCTCTCCCATTAGATTGGAAGTTCCTTGAGGATAGGGACTGCCATTTGCCACTTTTTTTTTATCCCCAGCACCTAGCACAATGTCTTACAATAAATGTTTATTGAATTGAACATGGGTTAATGTCCTAGTTCTGCTCCAAACTAAATGTTTGATCTTGGACAAGTTTGTGGATCTCAGGTTTCTCATCTGTGAAAGGAAGATATTACATTAGATCAGGAGTTAACCCAGAGTCTGGGAAATTTTGAAATTTATAACTGTGTTTCAATATAATTGGTTTCCTTTTTAATCCAATGCATTTTATTTGATGAAATTTTAATCAAAAATTATTCTGGATGGCCCAGATAGTCAGAGGTCCCTGTCCCAGAAAAAGTTAGGAACCCCTATATAAGACTATAGTGGAGGACCCTTCCAGGTCTAGCTTTATCTTCTTGTTATACGAGTCAGAAAACCTGTCACATCCTGACACTTAACTAGCCATAGAAGGTTGGGCAAATTACCATCCGACTTTCAGCTTCTTCTGTCAAAAAATTTAACCAGAGAACTAAAAATGCATTTTTCCCATTTCCATAGCTGAACTTAAACTAAAAGATATCAAATCCACCAATAGGATGTCTGTTCGTGCTTATTTGTGCTAGAGGGAGCATAAAGGAAAGTTACCATTGAATCTGAGGTATCACTATCTGTCTCAACAGAAATGAGAATGATATAGCTCTGGGGATACAAACACAGCAAAAGACCTACAGTCTTGCTCTCAAGGAGCTTACATTCTAATAGGGAATGACAACAACTGAAAGGAACTGAAAAGTTCACAGAAGGTAAAGAATGTCCTCACTTGGGGGCTTGGTGGAGAAAATCGTTGGGATGTTATTTTATGGAGCAGAAATCTAGTTTGGGAAAAACCAACCTATCAGAGGAAGGGGCCAAAGGAGGGGAATGAACTTTCAGGGGGGAAAAGACTGATGAGACAGTCAGGGGAGAGGCTGCTAGATGGCACAGTGGATTCGAAGCAGTGGCCATGGAGTTGGGAGGATCTGAGTTCAAATATGACCTCAGATACTTAACACTTCTGGCAAATCATTTAATTCCAATTGCCTCATAAAAACAGATAAAAAGATGTCAGGCGAGTAGGAGCTGAATCCAGAGAAGAATGAAGTGATAGAAATAGAACCAACCAAAGCAAGGACAGAGACTCCTTCAAATAACTATCCATAGAGAGGCAGAGCATTATGTGACACATAAAATGTTTCCCCAAAGTATAAGCATTACTTCAAATACTTTTTTGTGTGTACTGAAAAATGCATCAGCAATCCTTTTATTTGCAAGTCCAGCAAATGAAAATTGGCCTTCGGGTCAATTAGATCTCACTTTCAGTCAGTGGGAAAAGGTTTCTAAGAAGAGGTACTGTTTACAGGTCCTTGAAGGGCCTGGATTCCTGAGCTAAAAGGAGACTGCTCTAGATAGAGGCTTTGCCCTTTATGATGGAGTGAAATATTCCTTTTCCTCTCATATCACTAGACACATTAGCAGAAAATATTAAAATATTCAACACACCCCACTGTCTACCCTGAAGATAGGAATTATTGTCATCCCGATTCAGATGTATACTTACCGTATGAACTTGGGTGAGTCACCACCTTCCCAAGCTTGTTTCCTCAACTATAAAATAGGTATCGAATGAGATGACTTCCAAAGTTTCTTCTGGTTCTAGATCAAGTAAAATTGAATTCATTTATTCATTCACTCACTCATCCATTCATTCAAGAAATATTTATTAAAGGCATTTAATTTACAATCTGCTCACCCTTCAGGCTGTAACATTATAAATATTTAAAGAGAATTAAATTATTAAAAAGAAATTATCATTAAAGAATTATTAAAGTAAAATAATGTGAAAGATATCATTGGGGATGTGTAAGAGCCAAAAAAATTTAATGCAGACCATTGACATGATAAGAACAAGAGAGAACCAATGGCTAGCCCATTTGTATCCTTTTGAGATCTAGAGAATTAGTGCTAGGAGCCCAAGTGGTAGGGTGGTCCCTCTGGTAGTTATATCAAGCTGCAGAGACAATAGTTGAACAGAATCAACAGGCTTGGATGACAGGAGAAGCATATACCCCCATTGACAAGATCCTCAATCCTACCAGTGCAAGACTTCATGCTAAACCCCGAGCAGAACATGCTTTGATGTAGGAATACAGCAACAGAGTCAAAAAGATCCCGACAGTGCCCTTGTGACTCTCTTTTTCCAGCCTGAAGACCAAAAATTTGAATAGGTACCCCATTCTCAGGGGGGTAATGAAGTCTGCAGAAACAAGCTGATAAAGAAGTTTTATATCCTCAGTTTAGGGGCTATAGAAATACAACATCTGATCATTATAAACCAGCTCCACAATGTATCTCAGATGCCCCATCAACATAATTAATATGTCTTTGAACTAATGAATGATGCCATGGTTTTAACGAGAATTGACTGAGAGGAGCAAGGAAATGGAGGGAAAATTATAGCCGGGGAAATAAAAAAAAATGGACTCATATTTTTTTGACAGCTGGACTGAAATTGAAAAAATTCAGTACATGTGTTGATGAAACATCACCCTGTTCTGTTCTGTCCATCCAGATTTTGCTAATCTCGCCTCTTCAATTTATTGTTGGCTAATTAGATAGAATTGTTGGCTGAAATAAAGAAATTACCACCCAGTAATTACTTCATTGTAAAACGTAATGAGCATCCCAACCCTGCCTCGTACTGTAAAAATTGCCCCCTCGATAAATAGAATGTGGGTTTCCAACAATAACCTAGCAGTGAATTCTGTTAGTGTATTTCTTCCTGAAACATGTTTATGTGATAGTCTTCCAATTTTATGGCTGAAGTTTATCACCATAAGGTGCATTTCATGACAGCCGAATAACTACATTCAGTTACACTTGTCACCATGTGCCTTCAGTATCAAGACACATGCTGATTGTATCAAATACTGTTGACTGTCTTAGGGCTGCAAATAGAAAAGATGATTACATTGTTCTTTTTAGATGTGATGTAATATTATTCACGCGGCAAGAAACTGAAGGAAGGTCAAGGTTGTCGAAGAACAGCAGAAAGATTGGTTGTTGAAAGCTTTCTAATGTGGTGATGATTCCCTAATAGGCAGATGACTCGTTTACATTCAAGTTTCTTAATCTTTTATGGAGCAGGAGACAGAAAGGTGGGCTACTGTGAGGTTGTGTATGTGTGTGTGTGTGTGTGTGTGTGTGTGTGTGTGTGTGTAGGGGAGGTGGATCATTCTTTGCATCCATTTGAATAGAAATGAGAGCAATGCTGTATTCATATTTTTTTAAAGATAAGTATTTATCCCAGTGACTGAATTAGGAGACACCACCAGGACTTTTTCCCTGTCTCATATATGAGTCATGTGACAAATCATTTGAACATGATCAGCCTCAGTCTCCCCAATGGTTATATTTATTTAAAATGGGGGTAGAGGGGGCAGGGAACAGCATTGGACTTGTGACATCCTCATTATAAGGAATTTCCTGGGGAGAAAACTCCTTCTATCAATGGAGGCTGGCAAATATTCTGCCGCTTGTAGCCTGAGTTCCCTGGCACCCCGAGAGCTAAATGGAATTAGCAGAGCCATGTTAGAATTGAAGCTGGATATTTCTGGTCTCTTTCTCTACCCATGATACCCCGCTGGATCTACAATGATTCCTCTGGGACAAGGAATTCCTGGACAAGCAAATTACTCTCCCCATGTAGAGCTGCACTTTCTCTTTAACCTAATATCATAGAGGGTTTTCTAGATTAGAGCCCAGGCACACAAAGCCAGGACATCTCAAAGATAGAACTTGGGTCTAGGTCTTTATTTTTTATTTATTTCATTTTACTAAACTATACCTGCAAATGGGTGTGATGTCTGTATACCAAAGAGGTCATAAAATAGGGGAAAGAACCACCATGTGCAAAAGTATTTTTAGCAGTTCTTTTTGTGGTGGCAAGGAACTGGAAACTGAGTGGATGTCCATCCAATGGAGAATAGCTGAATATATTATGGTATATAAATGTAATGGAATCTTACTGTTCTATAAAAAATGATGAGCAGGATGATTTCAGAAAAACCTAGAAAGACTTGCAACGAGTCAAGTGAGTAGAACCAAGAAAACACTGAACACAGCAACAAGATTACGTGATGATCAACTGTGATGGACGTGGCTCTTTTCAACAATGAGGTGGTTCAAGACAATTCCAATAGATGTCACGGAGAGAGCCAAATGCATTCACAAAAAGATCTATGGAGACCGAATCTGGATCAAAGATTAGTAGTTTCACCTTTTTTGTTGTTTTTGCTTGTTTTTTTCTCATTTTTTTCTCTTTTTTGGTTTGATTTTTCTTCTGCAACAAGATGAATATGGAAATATGTTTTGAAGAATTGTGGCTCATGACCCCATCTAGAATTTCATCTTTGAATGTGGATGAAACAAAATTATGATTATCAGTAAATGTTTGATTTTTATACCAATTTTTATACATATATACCTGAGGCAATGTAAAAATTTCTCAGATATAAAGGGAATACAAGTAGAAAAGATATAATATAATATATACTCTAATCTAGAGTATATATTAAAGAGATGGTCAATGAGCACATGGAAAAATAAGCATTGATCATAATGCATCATTGTGGCTTCAGGAAGTAAATGTCATGTCAGTCTGAACATACTTCCTTTTTTCATAGGATTACTAAACTGGTAGGTCAAGAGAATACTATAGATACATTTTTACTTATTGTTTTTACCATATTATATGATATTATATTTTGCTATTCTTGAGGAAGGAGTAGAAAGATATGGACTATAGTTGGACCCAAAGAGTAATCATTAATGGATTATTGCCATACTACAAGGCTCGTTAGTAGAGAGATCTCTGTTTGAACACATGCTTTTCAAAGAGTTTTATCATTGGCTTAGACAAAGACATACTTTTAAAAAATTTAGCTCTATTCCAACTAGAGGGATGACAAAGTCACTATCCAGGTTTTTAAAAAAGGGAAAAAAAGAGTTTTTCAGTTTAGAAGGTGAGGATGAATAATATAAAATTAAATTTACTGAGCATAAAAATAAAGTCTTGCACTTGGGTAGAAAAAATCAACATAGACTTGAATTCAAAAACATCAACTGTACAAGTACAAGATGGAGATAGAGGGAGGGCATTGTGAGATAATAGTTCCATAGGAATTTCACTCAGTGTATCCAAAAGCATTCATTATTTCCCTCCCCCCAAATCCATATATCCTTCCTTCTTCCTTCTTTCTATACATCTCTCAGATTCACAAATTCAGAATCATTTTTTACTCTTCCTTTTCCCTCACTTCTAAAATACCAAGAGTCACCAATTATGCCTTCAATAGAGCTCCTGCACTCCTCTGCCTCTCACCATTCAAACCACAATCACCTTAGTTCAGGCCTTCATTTTCTAAGATTGGCCTTCCTGCCTGATCTATGTACAACGATATCTTTGCCCTGGTTGTCTCTTGAACTTGAAATAATCTGTCTTCCCTCCTCTGTCCCTTAGATCTTCCTAACACCTTTTAAAGCTCAGTTTCAGTTTTACTTCTAGATACCACCATTCTAGATACCTGCAGCTATTTTTTATATAAAATATTATATTGTTTGTAATTATATGCAAATTTTATACATTGTGTACAATCATATAAACTATACACAAGTTATTTTGATACAACTTGTATTTACATACATGCATATGTCTTTTAGATATTTGTTTTTGAGTATATGATAATTATCCCCACTGTATTATATCAGGTCAGATTTATAAGTATATTTCTATGTGTATATACAAGTATATTTCTATTTATAACTATTATCTGCTTTAAAATAATTTAAACATCATGAAGGCAGAGAATGTTTTTCTGGCACTCCTCTAGGAGGAGTGGTTCTTGCATCCACAGATCCTAATACAGAGGGGAATCTTAATTAACATGTGCTGATAAACAGGATGAATGAGTCAGTGTGGAATGAAGAAGGTGGAATAGAGAGACTAGTAAAAAAAATTATTCCAAAAAGGGTAGTGGTGAGCAGAAAAGAGAAGGTATATGTGAAAGAGATCATGGAGGGAAGATGTTATTAATAATAAACTATCTATGATGTTACAATCAACTACCTGTGATTGCTCACTTAACATCTGACCTGTTGAAGTCTCCATTAGAAAGGGGAAATAGTTCTTGTACTACTGAAGGGGGTTCTCCACTTGATTCTCTGTGGCAACCTCCAGACCAGAATTCAAAAGAGTATTTTAGCAAGAGGGAAAATGAGGCTTTTCTGATGAGAGTTCCTGGGGAGCTGAACATTAACTACTCAATGAAAGGAGCTCTCTCTACTCTCCTTCCCTGGTCATCAGAAGCACCCCCAGATTTGTTATAAAAATATCTGCCCCTTTCCTTTGGAAAACACAGATTCCCTTGAAGTTATAGATGAAAATTCATTTTTCTACTAAGGCAACAACTTTGTTTGGGGTCAAGGGAGCTTTCCCCAGTGAGTTAGTTTACATGGATTTCAAGTGCTGTCTCATTTAGATCCAATTGGCCTGGGAAGATGGATCTACACTGTGGTTTGGCAAAAGACTATTGGGAAATTGGCCTCAGGGAGTTGTCTCTCACTAGCTGAAGAATTAAATTCAAGTGAACTAACATGTCAAGATACTTCTCTCCAAGTCTCAGTTTTCCTCAAAACGAAGGAATTGTATTAAGTGACCCGTAAGATCTGGCTCTAAGACTGTGATCCTTAACATTTCCTGCTTATTCCTCTCTGAGGTCTCTTGTGCTTTCATCACCTTGACCTTGAGTGTGCTTTCACTCCCTAAATCCTATCTGTTGTCCATGACTCAGCTCAAGCCTTCCCTGACCCTCCTGTCATCACCATCCCCTCAAGATCCAGCTACCTTCTTCGTTTTCCTGAACTAGTTTAATGATCCTGCTTGGTATGGAATCAAAGACCTAAGTTCTTCTTTTTTGTTATTTTTAAAATTTTTATTAATTTTTATAAAGTTTTTTTTATTTTCAAAACACGGATAATTTGACCACACTGACCCTTGCATAGCCTTGTGTTTCAGATTTTCTCCTCCTTTCCTTCCACCCCTTCCCATAAATGGCAAGTAATTCAATATATGTTAAACATGTTAAAATATGTTAAATCCAATATGTATAAAGATCAAAGACCTAAGTTCAAATCCAACCTTAGATACTAAATAGCTGTGTGATATTGGAGGAATTATTTAATCTTTCTCAGTCTGTTTCCTCGTCAATAAACTGGGATCCACACTGTAAGGATCAAATGAAATAATGCTAGTCGAAAGTTTTGCAAACATCAAAGTGCTATGTAAATGTTAACGATTTTAAAGATGAACATTAATTATCAGGCACTCCCTAATGACTTCTCTTGGATTATTATTTGCCTATGGCTACCTCTTACAGGAAATCTGTTCTGACCCCCTTCTACCCTTTCACCCAGCTACTTGTTATAGTGACTTCTGCCATAATTTTCTTAAATGTTTTATATATATATATATATATATATATATATATAAAACATTAATCTGTGTGTATATATCTGTATGTATGTGTGCATTTTATGTATTATAGCTGTTCTATACTACATACATATGCCTGCATATATACATATATGTATATACATACATAAATGTTTGTGTGTGTGTATATATATATATATATGTATATATATATATATATATAAAATCTTATATTTTCTCTCTTTCCCACCCCAACTACCTCCCTGGAATTTATGCTCCTGGAGATCACGATTGTCTCATTTTTTCTTTGTATACATTCATAGTACAGGATACATTATGAGTGCTTAATGAGACCTTGTTGAATGAATTAATAAAGGCAAGTTAATACAGTGGGGAAACAACTGAATTTAGAATCAGAGAACCTGAGTTAATAAACAACAGGCATTTATTAAACACTAACTGGATGCCACACATCGTGCTGGAGAAGCTTGCTGGAGAAGGAAAATATTCCCTTCTCTCAACGAGGTTACAACTGGGAAATATATGCAGAAATGAGTATATATAAAGTAAAGAGAAGATTTTTTGGGAGTCATTCCCAATTTTGGGGGATTTCGAAAGACTTCATGTACAAAGCAGTATTTGAAAGAAATTAAGGAACCTAAGAAAAGGAGGGCCCTATATAAAGTACAGAGCACCAGACCTGGAGTCAGGAGGACTCATCTTTATGAGTTCCCATCCAGGCTCAGACTCTTACTGGCTGTATAATCCTGGGCAAGTCACTTAACCCTGTTTGTCTCAGTCTCTTTATCTGTAAAATGAGCTGGAAAAGGAAACGGCCAACCACTCAGTGTCTCTGCCAAGAAAACCTGAAGTAAAGTCACAAAAGGTCCGTCATGACTGAAAAATGACTGAACAACAAAGCAGGAGGTGATGAGAAAGCTCTTGCCAGATATGGTCAGCAGTCAGGGCAGAGATATGAAGAGGGGAGATGTGAGAATTACACCCAGAAGGCCATTTGGCTTTACTACAATGTGTGTTAAGGGGAATAAGGGGCAACAAGAGTGGGACAGTCATTTGGGGCCAATTTGTGAAGGGCTTTAAATGTCAAATAGAGGGCTTTGTATTTGATTCTTAAATAATAGGGGACCATTGGAGTTATTGAAGAGGAGAATGATTCGGCCATTGAAGTAGGAAAATCATTCTGATGGCTATTTTAAAAATGGATTGGAGGTGAGTGATATTTAAGGCAGGAAGATCCCTGAGGAAATTGTAAACTAGTGGAGAGAAGAGAACATGGAAATAGAAATAACAAGATTTGGCAATTAATTGGATTGTACGTGTGGGATGATTAAGAGCAAAAAGCCACTGAGATTACAAAGCTGTATGACTAAAAGGATTCTGATGTCCTCCATAGAAATTGAGAAGTTAGAGGGGTGTTCTTTTGAGGGAAAGATGATAAGTTCTAGTTTAGCCACAATAAAATTGGGTTGTCCACTGGACCTCCACTTTGAAATGTAATGGAAAATAGGAAGTGCATGATGCAGGATTGACGTTGAGTGTGGTGGAGATATGAAGGCTGAATATATAGATCTGGAACATATCAGAATAATCACCAGGTGATAATTAGCACAGTGATGGCTATTGGAGCTTTCCCAGAGCTCAGAATACTAACACTAGAAACAAATTTTTAAATAATCTAATTCAACCCTTTTATTGAACAAATGAGAAAACTGAAGTTTGAGGAAAGGAAGGGAATCTCCCAAGATGATTCAGAAAACCCAGGACATTTTCTTTCTAGAACACAATAGGTGGAGAACCACACAGGGTCTCAGCAGGTAGCAGAGATGCTACCAAAAGCATACCACTCAGTCCTCTCATCCACAGAACCCTGTAATCACCTGCCCCTGCTCCACCACGCTGACTCCCATGGAAGCTTGGGAGACTTACTGGCCAGTTCCTCTGCAGTTTTTCAAAGTGAAGCCCAGGAAAATGATGTTCTCTGACCTGACATATGATAGGGATGGAAAAGAACTGTCAGACAATAATTCAGAAAAGCATTGAACTGCGAGAGTTTGAAGGAACAGCAGCAGGGAAGTTAGTTTAAAAGACGGATTTTAAGATGCTTAAGCCTTCTCCAGCTAGATTGCAGAACGGAGCTGCTTCTACATGACAGAAAAGTTTGCTAGTCACTGAAGCCAGCAGATGCAGAGCTGCAAGTCCTCTTTCCTTGCGACAAAATGTCCACACGCTGAAGATCAGCAGAGAAGAGCATCAGCAGGGAAGAGACACCCAGCTAAGAATAACAGTTTTGTGTTTTGTTGTGATGGTGTCGTTTTTCAATCATGATGACTTGATGACTCTATTTGGGGTTTTCTTGGCAAAGAAATGGTTTGCAATTTCCTTCTCCAGCCACATTTTGCAGAGGAGGAAACTGAGGCAAACAGTATTAAGTGATTTGCCCAGAGTCACACAGCTATTAAGTGTCTAGTGAATTTTTAAAAATACATTTTGTATGTATTTTAGTATGTATATGGCATTTCCTCCGAACCAAATGTAAGAGCTTTAATAATCATAATAGCTAGCATTTATATATTACTTTTTGTGGGCCAAGACATTGTCCTAAGCATTTTACATTATTTCATTTAATCTTCACAAAAAGCCTGGGAAGTGGGTGTTGTTATATTACCCCCATTTTACAGGTGGGAAAACTGAGATGAACAGGAATTAAGTAAGTGTCTGAGGATCACACATCTAGAAAGTGTCTGAGGTTGGATTTGAATAAAGAAAGATGAGTCTTCCTGATTCTAAGCCAAATACTGTCTTTATTGTGTTACATTGGATTTTAAGACCAATAGTATAGAAAAAAATGGCTCAGGGCTCACCTTCCATATACCCTTGGAATCTGGAGTTCTCAGCTCATTATATACTCTTTTATTTTCCCCCAGTCTCAAGATTTACTCAGTAGTCATTTGGATCTTGAATGACCAACCTAGATACTGTTTATAGTTAACATCTTCCCACAGCATTTCAGAGCAGGGCAGTATTGTTAAAGAGGAGCCCCTCTAAAAGCCTGACTTTTTCTTACTCCCAATTCTACTCCTTGATGTAATAGGAATATTGCAATCTTAGTCCAGATGCTAAAAGCTACTTCTAGAAGGGGATTATTTTATTTCTTTTCTTTTTTTATTATTAAAGTGTTTTTTATTTTCAAAACATATGCATAATTTTCAACATTCATCCTTACAAAAACCTCATGTTCTAATTTTTTCCTGTCTCTTCACCCTACCTTCTTCCCTAGATGGCAAGTAATCCAATGTATGTTAAACATGTGCAATTCTTCTATGCATATTTCCACATTTGTCTTGCTACACAAGAAAAATCAGATCAAAAAGGAAAAAAAATGAGAAAGAAAACAAAATGCAATCAACAATAATAAAAAAGTGAAAATACTATGTTGTGATCCGCACTCAGTCTTAGGGGAGTTTTTAAAAGATAACAAAAAGAACATGGACTTTACAGTCTAAGAACCTGAGCTCAAGTCCCATCCCTGTTATCTATGACTTGCATAATATTAGGCAAGACATTAAATCTCCTTGGCCACAGTTTCCTCATCTGCAAAATGGGGATAATAGAGAGTAGCACCTATATTGAAGGATTATTTTGAAGATAAGAAAATATAACATTTGCAAAGCATTTTTGCAAACATTAAAGCCATAAATATATTACATGATGATAATGATGATGATGAAGAAGAAGAAGAAGAAGAAGAAGAAGAAGAAGAAGAAGAAGAAGAAGAAGAAGAAGAAGAAGAAGAAGAGGTTATATAGGTCAAATATATGAGGCAGTTAGGGGGCATAGTAGAAAGAATTAAGCACCTGGAAGAAGTCCTGAGTCTTCAAACCCTGGAAAACTGGATAGTCCCACAGATGAATCACTCCTGCTTTGGAGGCAGAAAGGCATGGTCCCCAGCAGCTTGCTTTTGTATATTCATTAATTCATCCGCTCAGCCACTTATTGAGAACCAGTTCATTATATCAGCAAACCAGGAATGGTGACTGAGTAAATCCATTTGAGGAGAAGGGAGAAGAATAGGGCCCCACTAAATGTTTCTATTTTGCATCTTTTTCTGGGGAGATCATCTCCCCTCTAACAGGGGAGCCCCTGTTAAAACACAAGCTCCCTGGGAGTAAGGAACCTTTGGCTTTGTATCCCCAGGGCTCAGTATAATTCCTAATATTTAATAAATAATATTCATTAAATAAATTTTGATCAATTAATTGAATGAATGAATTTCCAATGATGGTATAAAGTTTTGCATTAGACTATCAGAAATGAGGAAGAGAAGAAAAAGCTGTCTTTAGTGGCACCTGATAAGAACGGCCTCCATGAAGTAGCTGTAGGCTAGATCTCTCTCAATCAGTGGTGATGGGGACTACAGGTCAAACAGGGGTCCTTTTGGTCTCATCCACCCTCTTAGGAAATAACCTCCTCAGTAGCATCATTTTCTAATATGGAGGATAATGAACAACGAACAATGATTTGATTTGCTCTGTCTCTCAGCAGAGAATTCGATGGGGGTTTTTTCCCTTCCTTCCTTCTTTCTGCTGTCAACCCCGTAGATTTATTAATACTGTAGTGATTTGGAAGCACACAGACATTGCCCTAGCTTTGGAGCTGTGACTCAAAAGAAATGTTTGGATTGTCCTATTTGATAAAAAAAGAAAGAAAGGGAAGGAAAAGAAAGAAAGTCCATTTGACAGTAAGCTTGACTTTTTTTTTTAATTTAGTGAAAAGGGAGTGTATTTCTGTCTCTTCCAGTTCCTCATTAATGACATAAAATATCATTACTGGTAGTGAGAAAAAAAAAGGAATTTTATGCTTTTTATTATTGACAAGGTAGTTTTGCACACACACACACACACACACACACACACACACACACTTCAAGCATCTGGCACTGGAATGCTGGCTAATAGCTGGAGAACAATGTATTGATGCTAGGACTATGTGTCTTCCCCCTGGATCCCCCCACTCATCGAGCATCAGAGCAGCCCAGGTCAGCCTCCATTACTGAACACACCTAATGTTGTTTTCTAAATTTCCAGCCACTATTCAAATGGAAGCTGAAAAAGAAAAATTGCCTCTCGCTCCAAAGCCTTAAAACACACAAAAAAGGCACCATATTGCCACTTTAGGGACACATTTGTTCCCTGCTGTTGCTATTTTATATGTCATTTCAGTCTTGCAGTTAGCTATAAACCAAATCTTTTCTTTTTCCGGAGAGAGAATAAGAGATGCCTGAAGGGAAACAAGAATGGAAAGCATCCTTAAAATGACTGATTTACAATTGGCAAGGAGATACAATATGAAAATTATAGCTTTCTCATTGCTAGCGTCAGAGTCTCAGTTCATTCTGGGCTCTGGCGTTAAAAGCACCCCACGGAGTCAGTCCAGCAGGCTTCAAAGGGAGGGCGTCATGAAGACTGTTGGGCAAAAGTTTTGGGGTGCTGATACGTGGAGAAATAAAAGGATTTCTTGGGGGAAGAAAGGGATTGGATGGGAAGGAAAGGTCAAAGAAGTAGAACATGCAGATTCTAGCCACAACTTGGCTAGTCTAAAAATCTAAGCCTGAATCCATATTCTTTGAGTTCTAATCCTTCTTCTGACAAAGAAATATGATGAAGCCCTAGGCAATTCCTCTATTTTTTCCATTCAAACTTATCATCTCTGATGAGGAAAATAATACCTACTCTGTAGGGATACAGTAGAAATTTATTTATTCTGTAAAAGGACTTCGGAGACCAGAGGTGGAAGGTTCAACATAATTCACAGATTTTACACCTATGAAATATAGCATCCTGGCTATTACTATCATTTGGTATTACATGTATAAAAGTCCATTTTAATTTGGGTTCTCAGTTTGTTCCCAAGTGTGCCTGGGTGGGTTTATTGCCTTGCCCTGGGTATAACTGAATACAATCTTCCTAAATCCTAACTCTTTGAGGAAGGAGGAAAGATCCACACAGTCTGAAGTGTATTGGACCTAAGGCAATCCTAACAACTTCCAGTTACAGAATCTATTTCTAAATTATAATAACTATGTAAAGAGCTGGAGGTTAGAAAAATGGTTAAAAGAAACTGATAATAATTTTGTTGAATAGCTTGAAGATCTAGTTCAAGATAAAAATTTGGATATTTAAAAAATGATTCATGTAGTGTCCTTACTATCCAGACTATCATATTCAGTTGGATGGGCTTATTATTGATAAAGGTGGAGGGTTCCCTTTCTCTTAGTGCTAGCAAGGTTCTTGCTAAATTCTTCCTTAATAAGCTAATCCTACACCTGGAAGAAGTCACCTACATGAGAGCCAGTGTGACTTCAAAAGCATCTGAGGAATAATCGACAACTCTAGGAGAAATGCCAGAAGTAGACACAATATTTATAGATCTGATCAAAGCCTTTGGGACTGTCAGTCATGAGAGCTTATGGGAAATTATGTCAAAATTTGGTTATCCAGAGAAGTTCATCAGTATTTCAGTTTCATGATGACGTTTGCCCAGGTTTTATTGATAACTATATCTTGTATAGACATTGGGAGAGGAAGACGACCTGGGCTGAGAATTCTACAGAAGGAAGAGAGCTGAGTGGGTTATTTTGTGCAGTGCCTGAGCACAAGAATCTCTGTAACCAATGGCCATCATTTTAATGTCAATATTGTCCCAGTGATATTATATCTATGAGTCATATACAATCTCCAAAGTGTAAAAATTGAGGATGTCTCAAAGGGCAATGGACAAGCACATAGACGGTGTAAATAGCCTGAGATATTACTGACATGTAATTAGGCATGAGATGTTGCACCAGACAGTGAAGTAGGTCATTAATGGATAGACTTTGAGCTTGGCTGATATCTATAAACTGAGAATTAGAAGGAACTAAGTACTGCGTTGTATGGATGCCATATATAAGATTATGAAACAACATACATAAGAGTTGGATAAGATGGATGCTTTGTGACCTTCATTTTTGGAGGGAATACCCATGTTGATGAGATCACAGATTCAGCAAAATCATACCAAAGTATTTGACTTTGTGAGCTATCACAAGAAGAGAAGTAAATCAGTATATATGGTCAGACAGCTAATGAAGTAAACCATAGGTCAAAATTAACAACAAATTAGAAACAAGGATTGAGAAGATACTATGTGAGATGCTCATCTGAATGATTTTAACAAGCTATTCATGCTGAAAAACTAGAAAAGGTGAAAAACATGGAGTTTTTTCACCACTCTTAGTTAGAGATGTTTTGACAGCTGCCAAGTAGTTGCCACAATGAGGAGGTCAACAGAGCCCCAAAGCTGCCTCAAAGGGTAAACACTTAATCACCTTATAGAGAGTCTTGACAGCCAAGAATAACACTGAACTAAAATACAAACAAGTAGGAAAAATCAAGAAAGTTTGGCATTAAAGCAAACTAAGTCAGATAATCCCAAAGCACTTATAAACAAAAATAGAAGGGAGACAATAAATGGGTAGAAAATGCCAAAAGATCGATCACTGTTTCTACAATGTTCTTGTCATTGGTGATAGTGACACATTATCTCAGTGATGAATGTGCTATATGAAGAACTCAAAATGAAATTTAAGGCAAAAATGGCAATAACAAATGGACCAAATTCAACACACTCATAGAAATATGTTCTTGAATTGAAACAGTTTCCTAGTTTCCTTAGTCATTTCAAAGAGAGGAAATTGCCAAATGAATTGGAGGAAAACCACAGTTAGTATTATTTCTTAAATCTTAAAAATAGTGGTTTTAATAACTACTGAATAATATGTCTACATTCTCAGTTCTATAAAATCTTTGGAGAAATATCGAAGTTTGTTCTGAGGATATCCTTGATAAAAACAGGTAGGCTTCCACAGACAAATTTCCACAGTAAACCACAATTTGATAGTCACGATACTCTGAGACATATAGAGGATACCAGATCCTTTTATTGTTTATCGATTGGAAAAAATTGATTTCAAAGGACAAAAACAATGTTAAAGACTTTGCTTCTGGTTTCTGCCACCTCATTCTCTCCTCTGGAGCTAAGCACAAGCTGAATCCCTCCTTCCCGAGTTTGCCTTTGAAAAATTTGTAGTTATCAAAGCCATCCTCCACCATCAGCATCCTATGCTCTGCTCTTGCCTGTTTTCCTTCCTCCAGGCAAAACATCCACAGTTCTTTCAAATGAGCCTCACACAAAATGGTGTCATTTCCTCACCTGTTAGCAAAGCAAAAGAAGCAGGACCATTGAAGCATGTGAGCAGCAACTGTAATCAATAACCTTGAGGAATATCTCTCTCCCTCCCCTTCCCTTTCCCTCCAGTCCCTCTCCCTTGAGTTGCCTGTTCTCCCTTTCTCTCTTTCCTTCCTCTCTCCCTCCATTTTCCTATCCTTTTTCCTTTCCTCCTCCCCCCTTCTTTCTCTCTATCCATTCTTTCTTCCTTAGGATTTCCTGTTCTCTTCCCCTCTTTCCCTTTCTCCTTTCCATTCTCTTTTCATTCTCCTTCCATGGAACTTGCCTGTCCCCCCTTTTTTCTCCCTCTCCCTTCCTTTCCTTCTTTGTTCCCCCTTCCCTTCCTTTGAGATCACCTGTCCTCCCTCTTCCCTATGCTTTGCTTACCTCCATCTCCCTTACCCTTTTCCCTGAGGTCTCCTGCAGGCAGCACATACATACTGAGGGACATTCACCAGTGACATTTGATACTATAACCTTATAATTCTGCAGAACTGGAGCCTTCTAGTGCAAGTAGGGAGAAGGAAGTGCCATGTAGGACCTAATCCTAGCCAGGTAACCTAGCTTCTTATTCCCTGGTGCCTCTGGCTGTACCAGCATGTTTGCTGTGTGGTCTCTGAGGGTCTTGGGCCCTAAGCCAGCCTGGGAACTGCTGGAGCCTTGGACAGAAAAGACAACATTTAGTGAGGATGTTTCCACATCCCAGGATGGAGAGAGCTGCTTCTTTCCCACCTGAACCCTTTTTCCTTCCTTGGTCCACCCCAGATGGAGGAAATGATGAAGTTCCAGGTAACAGGACCTGGATTTGCCTGCCTCAAGTCCATTCTCTGGGTGATATCAGCATTGAAATGTTATACATGGAAGATAAACCCCCCTGCTTGCCTTTAAAGAACATTCCCAATTTGGCTCGCTCCTACCTTACCAGCCTTCTTCATTCCCCTCTCTGAATGCTTTGAACTAGCCCGCTGGCCTTCAAGTTGCTCCTTACAGGTGGTAAGCCCCTCTCAGCCTTTTCACTGACTTTACCCCAGATCTGAAGTACTTTCCCTCCTCACCACATCTCCTGGTTGCATTGGTCTCCCTCAAGATCCAGCTCACATCCCATTTTCTACAGTCCATCCCTGATTTTTCCCTCTCCCCCAATTCCCTTCTGAGATTACCTTCTCTTTATAATATCTACATCATTTGTGCTTGCACATACACGTTGTCCCTCTCATCAGCGTTTGATTGCCTTAAGGGCAGGGACTATGTTTTTGCCTTTCTTTGAAGCTGTAGCACTCAGAACAGTGCCTGGCTCAGAGTCAGCAGTTAATAAATGTGTGTTTCAAGGCTGGAATGGTACCTAATATCTCCACCATAACCATGTGGCCTTTGCAATGGATGATCAGACGAATACTTTTCATATACTTCTTTGGCAAGTTAAGGATATTGAGGGGAGGGAGGGAAAGAGGAATTGAAAATAAAATTCAATTTTAAAAAATCTTAAAAATGTTTTAACATGTAATTGGGGAAAATAAAATATTATTTTTGTTTATTTTTTGCTGAAGCAATTGGAGTTAAGTGACTTGCCCAGAGTCATACAGCCAGGAAGTGTTAAGCGTCTGAGATCCGATTTGAACTCAGGTCCTCCTGACTTCAGAGCTGATGCTCTATCCACTGCATCACCTAAAATATTATTTTTTAAAAAAAAAAATTTTAAATGTGTTAGGAAAAGGGAAGAATTAGAACTTTCAGAGGAGGGAAAATGTGATGATGAAAGTCAGGGTGATATTCTATAGTGTGTGACTAAAACAGAGTAGAAATCAAAGTGGACAGAACCAAATGAGCAACTGAAAGGTGATGGAGTACTCTGCGAGGAGAAATCATTGAGGATGAGGTAGAAATTGAGATGCCGGAGCCATAAGGAAGATGGAAATGGATCAGAATAAAAAGAATGGATCAGTAGAAGACAACAGTAATCATTTAGAGTTATTTGTGATAGATTCATAGTCTGGACCTTAAATGATGGTGGTAGAAAGGTGTCTAGATATGTTCCCCATAAAACTGTTCTCCTAAGATTTTTCATTTTCTCAGGGCAGACACTTGAATGTGAAAGAATTAACTCAAAATGGTACCATTGCCTATAATCTTCAGTTTTCTTTAAAAGCTTTAAAATCTAGTTTGCCTGTATTCAGGAATTAATTTATTCTCACCTAATAGATGGGTCTGGTGTCAGGAGGGTAGCCAGGCAAAAGCATCCTATTGATTAGAATGTCACACTTATCTCCCAAATTCGAAGCCTGAACTCAATGTTATTTCTCAGGATCGAGCTATAAAAACTGTTCCTATTTTTATATTTCATTTTAGGTGTATGGTCTATGTTCTGAGCAATATAATATCAAGTTGGATTAATTAGTGCCCTTTTAATGACAAAGTAATCCAGAGCTGCAATCCAGATAGATCACTAGACCTGCAATTAGAGGATCACATACATGATGATCTTGGAGAAGACCCCTCTTCATCCCATCCATCCAGTCCTAAATTCTATGCCCCTAATAAACAAAACACTGTAAAGCTTTTTGATAGTACCCAAGGCTATGCAACATTGTTCTCAATGAACAACATAAGTCATACTCTTCAAGGTACAGAGATGGGACAATATATTTTCTGGTCTGAGGTAAAAATATATTCTAGACGCCGATATCCTGCGTATTCTCAATTGATTTCACTAAACAATCATGTATTAAGATTATTCTGTATCAGTCAATCCTTAAAAGAGCATCCCTTGAAGTGATTGGCTATGCAAAAGCTGAGATCTGTTGGTATGGAATAAAGGGAGAAAAATTAAACTAGCCAATGAAGCCGTTATTTTATTTACATAATTAATTGGTCCTGTGAGCATCCAGATGGACACAATAAGCTAGGAGAGATGTGGCAAGAGACCCCCCCATCCCCAATACATTAAGATCTGTGCAAACTGCTTCAAAGCTATATGTGGAACAGCCCTAATGTCTTTGACATCCATCTAAAGCTATTAGCCACGAGGGATTTTCTTGTGCCAGTCAGGGTGCAGACTAGGAGGGGGCAGGCTCGGTCTGAAAGGAGGGACGTGTTTGTTTATGACTAGCAGCAAAAGGCAGCTTCAGCTGGGAGCTAGCTAATCAAGCACGCTCCTTTGCCCTTCCTGATTGGCAGGTGGAGGTGAGGAAAGAAACACATTCATTTCTGCGGCTCCTGAGAGCACCAGGCCAGAGTTTATTTGGCAGCAGGGCCTGAGGAGACAGAGAGAGGAGGTGAAGTTTTGGACATCTGCCTCCGGCCACCCTGTTGTGCCCAGAACTGACAACTCTCCAAAAAGGAGAACAGAAGGAAGAGTGAAGTTACAGCTCCGAGAAATAACAAATCAGGCTTCTCACCTTCAGGGAAATATCTTGGGTCAGTGTGAGTCTGACCCAGTGAGCAACAGCAGGTAGACAAGGGAGAAGATTCTCCAGCCTGGGAGGTGGGTATCCATGGAAACATGTGAGACGATTCGGTCCGAAGCGGTAACTGGGAGATGTAAAAGGGCAAATCAGGCAGCATCTCATTCTTGAAGGATCATCCCTAATCTAGAACTGGGACTTGGGAGAAAGCAGAGTTCAGGCAGGAAGCCTGTTACAGGGTAATTTCCTTATTTTTGCAGCCCCTAAATATTTCAATAACTCAGCCTTCTTATCTTACAACTTTATTTTTTAAAAGCAATTGTTTAAAAAAAACCTATTGATTCTTTGAAAGAATTATACACATGAGCAAAGGTTAGTGACAGAATTTGTGATTTTGTTTCTGTAGGATTGGGAACAAGGAAGCTTCTTCTATGTCACACCATTTCTGTGCCAAATAACCTCAGAGTAAAACATCCTAATTTTTTTTTGCATATCCCAGGCCTCTTTGGTAGTCTATTGAGATCCCTTTTCAGAATAATATTTTTTAAATTGAGAAAACAAAATACTAGGATTACCAAGAAAACGAATGAGAGAGAGAGAGAGAGAGAGAGAGAGAGAGAGAGAGAAAGATAATCTCCCTATCTCTCTATCTATCTAAAAGAAACATAAGTTGATAAACCCCAGCTTGATTACCTTTGCCTTAGAGAGTTGAAAACAGCAAGCAATCAGATGATGTACCCAAGCTCATAGAATGTTTGATGGAGATTTCTCTCTACTAGGCTACACTGCCAAAGCAAGCTAATATGAAAGAAATTTGATCAAATTTCTAGGAAAAATAGACCATTAGATCATTTTAGCCTGGTCACTGTTAGAAGATGGGTATGTTTCTTGGAAGGAAGGCAATCACTGATGTTTCTAAATGAGCAATGTGGGAGATGGTATGCTATAAATACAGAAAAGAGCCTTGGAGTTTGAGTCAGATTTACCTGGAATTGAATCTTACTACTGTCACTAGCTGCATGGCTATAACTAGTCTGGATCTCAGTTTCCTCATTTGAAAAATGAGGGGTTTAAGCTTGAAGACAAACCTCTTAGGTTATCCATGAATCTAGGACCCAATAGCATGAATAAGCTGGAAAGAAAATGAGCAGAAACAAGAAAAAATGTTAATACGCAGTTAGCAAATGCTCTTTTATTTGTTCATTTATATTTACCTTCAGAACATACACTAACATATTATGGCAAGCAATTTATGAAGTTCTAGAAATCCATAACAAAATAGTGGAAAATCCAATATATCTCTAAATACTTGCTTAGAAACTCTACTCTCCATGCTGGTGAGTGACAACATCCTATTGTTTTACTCCTAAATTATCTTTATTCATTTTTATCTTCCCTAATGAGAGAATTAAGAGTATTGGTTTAAAACTTCCTTCCTGCCAGACTTCACATTGGAATGGACAAGAAGAGACATCACCAAAGCATTTACATAGGCAGGTCAGGGGATAATAATATCTATAAGAATTGAAGGACACCCTTGGGTATTAAAAGAATCGGCAAATGTGATTGCTGAACCACTCTCTAATTTTCAAAAGATTGTGGAGAACAAGAGAGGTATTAGTGAGGTTTGAAAAGGAGCAAATACTGCCCTGATTTATAAAAACAGGGAAGATGCTGGAGTCTGAATGTGATGGCCAATGAGCAATCACCCTGAAGAAATGTTAGATGTGTTCAGTTTGGCCGGAGAGGGTAGAACTAGGAGCAAAGGATGGAAGTTGGAAAAAAAGAGTAAATTTAAGCTTGTCATAAAGAACACCTGCTTAACTGTGAGAGCTGCCCCCAAATGGGATATATTTAGCTCTGGAAGTGGTGGGATTTGCTTTGCTGGAGGCCCATTTATCCTGCATGTTAGCATAAGGAATCCCTCCCTTTTGCCCCCCCCCCCCCGGTATGGATTGGGCTGCTTAGTTTCTAAGGCCCCATCTGATTCCTAGAGCCCACAGATTCTCAAATTAATGAAAGTGAATACATGACCAGCTTAATACTATATTGACTAATACTTGTCAAGTATATACCATGTGCTAGCTATTAGACATAGGAACAACAGTGTAACATCCTTTGTCCTCATGAAGCTTACATTCTAAGAATATATTAGCATAAATATATTTACACAAATATACCTTATATAAATATATACTCACGTAATTTATGGTCATGCAACTATTTATACTTAAATGCATTTGTATAAATATGTATATTTACATAAAACATTTAAGTAAACATTTATATAAAACACTATTGATAAGTAACTTATTAATATATTTTGATATAAAATATTTTATAGAATATTTTTGATTAGTACAAGCCAGCTTTTACCCTGATTTCCAGCGAAGATTTTGTCCTTTAATTTGGAGAGCCAGAAACTTGTAAGCCTTTTAACGAAATCTTGAAACTTTAAAAACCAGTTAAGCAGATAATTGGCTGCTCCTGTTTCAGTGAACCTGAATCTGGACCACCCTCTCCCCCAAGTCTGGAGCCAATGCTCTGCCCTTTGAAGGCAGGTGTCACACAGGGCGCTTTGGAGATGTAGATAATATTCATCCCCCTAGCAATCCCAGGTCAGTATTACCTTTCTCCCATCTTGTTCCCCTCACAATTCTCTAAATTTACTTGCTGGCTGGGATGGAGTATTGAGAGGAGAACCAAGTTCTGAAATAAGCATGGCAGTGTGCTTTAGGAACAGACTTTCAATTTGGCAGCTCCATGAAGGATGGTTTGAGAAGGGAAGCAGGAAGGACAATTCCAAGGCTATTGTAATATTAATAAATCTGATAATTTACAGAGAAGAGAAACTGAGTCTTTGGTTTTTAAGAGTCAGCTGTCAAGAGACTCTAATACTGCTCTTACATGTCCAGAAGATGATAAGGGCAGAAGACGATGAGTTGAAGATTAATTAGATCTTAGACTTGAGGAAGCATCAGATCACATATGTCCTCACCTAAAGAAGCCCAAACACCTCAAAAGTAATCATCAGTTCTGTTTTCCCTCCTCAGGCAAACATTCCATATTCACAAAAGCATAGAATAAAAATTACATCCCCCTAATTGGGTTCCTTATTTCTGATTGGATTCTTTAAATGCAAAGGGACAGAGTTACTGATAATTAAGCTTCAGAATTATCATCCTATTAATATAAATGAAGAAAGGTCATCTCTCCCAGTAATATATTTTTTTATCTAGCTAAAGGTTTAGCACAATTAGATCAGTTTATATCCTTAAAAAGAAAGAGGAGCGAGAAAAATCATCCCCTAAAGAATGGCAGAATTCTTTACCAAATTGATGAAAAGGACATCTATCTATACCTTTCAACTGTCTTAGGGCCCAATAGATTTACATCTGATTGAGTTGCCCATTTGGGGGACAGCTAGGTGGCTCAGAGAGTATAGTAATGGGCCCGCAGTAAGGAAAACTCATCTTTCTGAGTTCTAATCTGGCCTCAGAGACTTTCTAACTGCATCACCCTGGGCAAGTCATTTAATCCTATTTGCCTCAGTTTCCCCATTAGTAAAATGATCTAGAGAAAGAAATGACAAATAACTCCAGTAACTTTTCCAAGAAATACCAAATGGGGGTCACAAAGAGTAAGACATGATGGAAAATGGCTTCCCAACATAGCCCATTTTATTGGGTCCACTCTTGACTCTGATTAGGAGATTTTGGCTCTACTGCTCTCAATAATTGTGCCATCAACTCATTGTCCTCTGCCCTTATTGTCTTCTGGACAAACAAAAGTTGTGTTCAAATCTCTTGACAACTGGAGCTTAATTGTGCAGTCTGGGGCAGGCTAATTAACATTTCTTAGAAAGAGTTTCCACAGCTGTAAATAAATACCTGCCCTATTGGCTTTGTTGATGAATCAAATAAAATTTGTGGGCAAAAACATCTTTAAAAAAGATGTTAATATGTGTTATTAGGTTTATTAATGTTAATAGGTATATTCATGCAACAAAAATAGGTATATCCATGTAATATAACCAAAATCCTGCTCAAATTTGGAGCTTGAAAAATGTCATCTAGTCTAAAGGAACACTATTCAAAAATGATTGCTTCCAAGCCCCCACCAGTGAACTATCTTTCTTCTTTAATAACCAAATCATACAAAGGAAAGACATCTAAACATATCACTAGGTAAATAAAAGGGAAACAATTTTCCCTCCATACATATGTTGGAGGTATTGGCGGGGGGTGTGTGTATGGTAATCTGAACTTTCTCACAAGTTTTATCACCATACCACCAGATGGAAAAGGAAAAAGCAGAGACTGGACAATTTACGTGCTCGCTATATATCCCAGCTGGTGTACCGTCCTACCTGGGAAGCTTGTAATTTGCCCACAAAATGACTGCTATAATTGCATGAGTTTCTTTCTCTAATGTGCAGCTCCCTGAAGGTTCTCTGCTGAGATGCTGCTTCTCCCTGGGGAGTGAGAGCTACCATGAGGTCCCTTCCCTACAGAGAAGTGGTTAGAGCTGTCCTATGGGTTAACTTGTAGCCTAGGTAGGTCTTGATTAAATCCCCATCTATGCCCAGCCTGCAGAGCAAAAGCCCTGGATCAAATCTGCCTTTTTAACTGCATTTACTTCTTAGTAGCAACCCCCTCAGGCTAACCTGATTTGGGACGTGGGGTGAATGAGTCCCTTTCAGTTTTTGTCATGGCTCTGCTAGTTAGTGCCAGGTCTGTGCAGATTATCCTGAGGCTTCACTTAATAAAAATGGGAGGAATGGATAGAACAGGGGACACATCTTCTACATCTGTAACCACAGCCAAATAAATCCCTTCCTTACAAGGGTTCCTGCCCTGGAATCCATTATTAAAACCTTTTTAATAACTAAATCTCAATATAATTATTTTTCTTTGTAATTTTATATACAGGTTGTCCCAAAAGTCTTAGTGTAGTTGAAAGCTATTCTTACAATTTCACCAAGACTTGAAATGCTACATTTCATTTTATGCATTAAAAAAAAACATTCTTCTGAGAAGGGGTCCATAGGTTTCAGTAGACTGCCAAAGAAGACCATGACACAAAACAGGATTGGACCCTTAGAGTAAGAGAGGAATATTGACAGACAATTAGAAGGTGCCATCGTGCACAGAGCACTGAGCCTGGAATCAGCAAAGTCATCTTCCTAAGTTCAAATCCAGCCTCAGACACTTACTAGCTGTACAACCATGGGCAGATCTGCCTGCCTTGGTTTCCTCATTTATAAATTGAGCTGGAGAAGGAGATGAGAAAGCATTTCAATATTTTCGCCAAGAAAACCCCAAATGGGATCATGAAGAGTGAAACACGACTGAACAACAGAAATATTGACATTAGAGTCAAGACTGGTCGTTTGTTCAATCTAATCCTTAGCCAACCCCTTTATTGGCTGACATAACTTTGATTTCTGTAGTGTGGGTCTTCCCACCACTGATGCAGATTGCAACCTCTTTATGGTCTATAAGAGTTGTCATGACTAAAACATTCATCATCCTGTAGCCAAACCCAGGGTGAAACTCTCTACACTTGGCTAGGCTGGTTCTGAGATCATACCCCTGGCATTTTTTGCCCAGTCTGTACTCTAACACTGACTCAGATAGCACTGCCAGTCTTTGCTGTGAAACCCAAGGTCACCTTCCAGGTCCAAAAAACAATAGTTAACTCATATTTCTAACACTTAAGCTCTAGCATTCCCTCTACAAAATCCTTTCATGATCATACTCCTGAGAGGTGGGCTAAATTTCCATGATGTATATTAGAAATCTGAAAATCAGAAAGTGTCATATAAATATCTGAGTATCAGAAATAGGACTGGAAACCAGAAGTCATGATCCAATATTCTTTTATATAGTCGATGTGAAACCAGCAATCAGGGTCCCTTGATCTGTCTTCTTGTAGGATGTCTATGCAATATCATCATACTTCCTAAAACCACTTTCTTTCTGCTTCCTTGAAGATCATTTAGCATCTTGTCTCTAAGAAGACTTGAATTCAAATTCCACTTTTCCCATTTATTAGTTGTATGCCCCTAGAAAAGATTTCTTAATGTCTGCCTCTGTATTCAGGTTGATATATGTAAAGCACTTTACATAATTTAAAGACATATGTAATAATTTTAAAAATCTAAAATTTAGTTAGCTAATTATCATAATTCCCCACAAAAGGGAAATAATTTTTTTAAAGCAGCAAGATGAAGAGCCCAAGAAAACCATATAAATGTCTTGACCAAAAAACATTCAAATCTGCTACCCAAGAGAGAACATCTGAGGGTGACACTGGCTTTTGAGAAAAATTCACCTACACAATGTCTATTATGATGGGATGCAATTACAAACAATATCATCAAAAAAAAAAAAAAACACTGAAAATGAGTGGAAGGGAAAACTAAACTGCTGCACATTGTCTTGAACTCCCACTAACACAAGAGTATTTATGGATAAATATTAAAAGAGGCTAAGAAATAAATGGAAAATGGAAGAGATTTCTGTGTTTCTGACATTACTGAGAGTAGAACACCATTTTTAGACTCTTTTGTTTCAGTAGATGTTATGCTGAAGAAGTAGAGAGGTCATCTCCATCTCAAGTCTTTAGTGAATGGAATGAAAGAGTTAGCATGGATAATTTATAATACCGTACCTTTGGTAGCTTCCTAATCAAACTAATAATTCTTAGGAACTAGGTGCAATATATTGTTAGTGTTCTTCAATATGGATGTTTCAGAAACCTAATTACCAGAGCCTGAAGTGGTGATCCTTATAGGTAACAAACTATAGGTACTTTATGAGAGGGAACTGGAAAAGGGCTTATAGTTTACACTCTCCCTACAAATCATTAAATATTAGAGATGGAAGGTACTAGAGGAACTTTTAAACTAAATCCTTGATCTTATTGAGGAAGAAATTTAAAACATGAGGAAAAAAATGATTTTTCCAAAGTCACTGGAGAAGAATGAATCAGCCATTATTGAAATTGATGTTGACCTAAAGTCCAACTGAACCCATATTGACTGCTGGACCTAGAAAGGACTTAGAAACTACCCTGCCCAATTCCCTTATTTATAGACCCAGAATTCAAATTAGAACAGTGTTGAGAACCAAACTGTAGCTCTCAGGACAATGCTGTTTCAGACTCTCTGTATATATGTGTGTGTGTGTGTGTGTGTGTGTGTGTGTGTGTGTGTGTGTAAGAGAGAGAGAGAGAGAGAGAGAGAGAGAGAGAGAGAGAAATTTTATATAAATATATATGTATATACATACACTCACATATACACACACACATATACATTTATACATATATATGTATTTTGCGTGTGTTTGTGCTCCCTCAAGGGAAGGGGGGAAAGGGAATGGCCAGAACATCTATATTTGGTCTATGAACTATATATGAGCAAAAAACCCAGGGAGGAGACCCTTTGACCCATCAAAAAACTTCTTCATCCCTTAACTCATAAGTATAAATATTTAGGATTGAAAGGGACCTTGAGATTGAGCACAATCTCTTCATTTTCAGCAAAAACATGGAGGTCAAAAGAGGTAAAAAATTACTTGTTGGATAGTGTCAGAGCTAGAATTTAAGCATGTCTTCCTGACTCTGAGTCCAGAATTTTTGCCTCTAAACCATTCTTCTCTCCATCCTCCCACCTCCCTCCCCCAAGTCAATTCTCCATCCTCACCTCTAGGCTACAGAAGAACTTGGTTCTTACCTCCTAAAGTAAAGTTGTCCAACCGAACCCATATTGACAGGAAACTGGGGAGAAAACTGATCTTTGTTCCCTCTTCTCTTCCAATAGTAAGTTCCCCATGCTTGCCATCCTGTTCCCAGATGTTCCTTATCTCCACCTCATCACCAGGTTCCTACATTTTTCCTGTCCCATCACCAGATCCTACCCCTTCCTCTTTTTTTTTTCAAAAGAATAGAATTTCTTGTCAATTAACCTTTGAATTTCTCACCCTTGAGCAAAGTCTTGCTGTTCCCACCCTAGTTACAGGGAGTACAATCTGGGCAATTTTTGAGGTTAGGATTGATATTCATAGAAAAAAAACATTCATATAAAAATAAACAACTGGGATTTCACTTGAACCTCAGAACAATCCTTTAAGATCGGCTCTGTATTGTCCTTATTTTACAGATGAAGAAACTCAGTCTCAGAGAATCCCATACACAGCCCACATCAGAGGGAAGATATATCCTCAAGATGTATCCTTCTGACTCCAAGCTCCACTCTCCATCCATGATGCTACTGCATTGTCTCTGGGAATTATTAGGATCCTGGTTCTGAAGGAGAAAGACCAGCTGTTGGCAGCCAAAGTAAAAAACGTGGCTGGTGGTCAGTCTCGAGCCAGTCAGACCCCGAGCCCTTGCTCATCCCCACTTAGCTTTTATTATCTGCCATCTGATGGTCCATCCCAACACTTGGCTCTACATCATTGGCAGTAGGTTGGGTACTAGAGAAAGATGTACTCTTACCAGTTTAAGTTAATATCGTCTGTGAAAATAATCTCCCCTCACCAATTACGTAGCATTTCAATGCTCCATGCTTCCAGAAGTAGGGCTGTGAGATCCAAAGCCTGTCATTTACAAAGCTCTAACTACCCGTGTAAACAACCCCATATCCCAAATAGAATGTAATGGCGGATTCATATTTTAAAATTCATTTCATTACTGTCTATATTGCAGCAAATGAAATGCCGGAAAGCTGAAAATAAGAACTGACTACCCTGTTTTTCTCGATTGGGGTTTTATAACCTGCATTGAAGGTGCCATCTTCTGGTGATGGAATCTCCATGCATACAATAAAATAGCTCTTTTTCATTTTCTTTTAACGATGGATATTTGATCTATTTGTAGGATGATCCCTGGTCCGTTTTAATTTATCAATTAAAGAATGGATGTTTCTTAAGAGTAGTTTAACTGGTTAGAAACACAAGAATCCAGAAACAAATATCTATCTTTTCTATCCACAGAAAGTTAACTGTGATAAGTGTAAAACATGATACTTTTCATCTGGAACTGGTCATATCTAGCTCCTTCATCTTACACTATTATATCCTGACCGGAGGTGATCCTCAAAAAGGTTATCTCATTAGACCTTGCCATTTCTGTCTGCTCTGATCTAAAGCTGTCTAGGCTGTTCATGAAATAAACCCCTTACACCAGGCTCAGAAAGGCTGTGTTTATGTGCATTAGGGGGTCATGGAATCACAGAATGTTAAAGCCATAAGGAGCTTTCAAGGTTATGGGGTTCAAGCTCCTCATTTACAAATGAGAAAATTAGGTCCTAGAGAAACGAAGCTCAATACCTTGGGTCCTACTGTGCCTTTGTGGGAAAAATGGCACTTAACCCTAGTTCTTTTGATTTCTAGTCCAGTGTTATTTCTGCTATCAATTAAACTAAATTCAATAAGCATTTATTTACTTAATGTATGTTTGAAGAGATGTAATTTTTTCCTCTGAGCTTTAGTTAGAACCAAAAAACTCCCATTCTATTGCCTCATTATTCTTTTATACAATTATTGTTTCTATGATTTATTACTCAACCCTCTCATTTTTCAGGATGCCACTAAGTCTCTATTTAGATACATATATTTTGCTTATAATTCTTGTATTGATTACTCTATTTCCATAAAGATCAACAAGCAATTATTAAGTACCTAGTATGTTCCAGGAAAGAAGCAGGTGTATGGTTCAGAGGTCTCAAACGCAAATAGAAATGGGAGCCATTAAACCATGTGTGAAGATTCTTGTAGTCCACAGACTGACTTAGGTTTAAAGTGTAATGTTATCTGTGTTTTATTGTATTTTTAATTTATTTTATTAACTATTCTCAATTACATCTTGATCTCGTTCTGGCTGGTCACTTTTTTGATGCCTCGGTTGGAATGCTTAGAGAGCATAACCATGGAAAGACCCAAGTTTCATTCTGACCTCTGACCCATACTTACTTGTGACAATTATCAAGATTCTGAAAAAGGGATAGCTAGGTGATGCAGTGGGGAGAGCACCAGCCCTGAAGTCAGGAGGACCTGAGTTCAAATCTGACCCCAGAAACTTGACACTTCCTAGCTGTGTGACCCTACAGATGGACACAAAGCAGACAGAGGTTATGCAGAGAAATCTCTGTAAAACCCAAAGTGAAGTTAGCAGCACAGACTAGCTTCAAAAGTCCTGCCCGATTTCACTGGGAAGAGTTAGTGACCTTACTACTTCATTGTGTTCCATTTTTAATTTAAATTTTCAAGGCACTTAACCCTAATCGCCCTCAGAAATAAATAAACAAACAAACAAATAAATAAATAAGTGAATGAATGAATGAATATATAAATAAATAAATGGATAAATAAGTAAATAAATAAAGATAAAGATAAAAAAAGATTCCAAAGAAGATTTTGGCCTAAACCAGTTAAGGTATTTCCTTATCTTGGAGTTCCCTATACCAAGAAAATCACAAGTTCAGGCTCCATGTTCAGTTCCTTTGCTAAGCACTAGGCTAGGAAATAAGAATATAAAGCCAAAATTAAAAATTAATCCTGCCTCCAAGAAGTTTACATTTCTATCAAACTTTATACTTTATATTGTATTTTTAGATACTTTATTATTATATATTATACTTTAGGCAGTGCATTAGTGAACTCTTAACTTATACCCATACAAATTAATATAGAGGTATCATTCCATAATTCCCAGATAATATTTTGACATTCACTATCTCAGAAGTTCCATTACGCAAATTCCATTTGCATCAAGAAAAAAGGAAATTTTATTCCTGACATTTGTCTCCTAAAGTACAGTTTCTAACCCTTCTCCCCTCTCTGCTAAGTGCATTGTTGTTCTGTCCATGTTATATTGTACGACTGCAGGCTGAGAAAGGGAAGCCTGACACAGTTGATGGCTCCTGGCTCTATTGTAGCTAGTCTTTCTGCCGTCCAGTCTGAATGCCCCAAGCGTTTCCCTGGGCTTGGGATTGTATGGAGTGTGTCTGGCCACGGCTGGGTTTCCATAGTGCCAAGTGTCCTATTTGCCAGGCTCCCCATTATGAATGTTTTCATACTCACCGAGGCATGTGAACCCAACTTGTCTCTGTTTGTTCCGTGCCTGTAAATAGTGGTTGTTATAACTCATCCTGCTGGCTCGAGTGCATGAGCCATACAAAGCTATCCTCCTTCTTGGAGGCCCTTAGGATGCCATTATTCTGAATGTAACTTTGTGATGAAATTTAAAGATGGGACTCAATGAAGGAGTGAGGTCGCTCTAACTCTTCCCAGTGAAATGGGGCAGACTTTTAAAGCTGGTTTGTGCTGCTAACTTCACTTTGGGTCTTACAGAGATTTCTCTACATAACTTTTGCCTGCTTTGTGTCCCTCTAGAGAAAAGGCAAGCAAACTCAAACAGCTGAGACCCCAGGACAAACTTCTTCAGTCTGGCTAAAATATGATTGGCCAAGAGGCCCTTTATTGGATAAAAAGAGTCATAAATCCTTTATATAAGTGATCCTAAACCCAGAGCTCTATTGTCTCCATGTATGAGAGGATTCCAGTGGTGACAGGCTAACACACAACTCACAAACAACAAAGACGGAAATATCTCTCTTTTTGTTCCAGAATCAATATGGCAAGTTTCGCTCTCCATGCCAAGGCTAGGAAATCCAGGGCAAGTAAAATAGAAACTGATTGAAAAGGTTCCTCTTTTTAGAATTATAGACTGGGGACAGGAAGGTAGCATCTTGCTTCCCAAACTCCTCTTGCTATATGTGGAAAAAACCCATTTGAGACTGAGAGAAATCAACAAGAGATGACTTGATCATGGTCACATATCTTCCTGATTCAAAATCTAGCACTGATATTCCAAACCAGATGTCAATTTTAAATAAAGAATGACCAAAAAAAAGTTAATTTGTTTTGAAAAAGTTATTTCCATTGACAGTTGGCAGGAGGATAATTAGATTTTTGAAATGGATAGATCTAAATTGAGTAACAATGCTAAGAGGAGATAAGATTTGCACCTGAGAAATGTGTAAAAAGTAAAATGTACTTCTATAGTCTGAAAAATCTCGAGTCTGTGTGTGTATCTGTCTGTATCTCTCTCTCTCTCTCTCTCTCTCTCTCTCTCTCTCTCCTTTTCTCTCTTCCCCTTCTCTGTCTCTCTCTGCTTTCTTCTTTCTTTTTTCTTTTCCTCACTCTCTTTCTCCCTCCCTTTTCCTCCTCATCTTCATCTTCCTTCCCTCCCTCCCTCTCCCCTTTCTTTCCTTCTTCCCTTCTCCCTCTCTTCCTCCTTCCTTTTCTTTCTCCTCCTTCTCCATCTGTTCTATAACTGATGTTATGATCCAGGTACTTACAAGAAAACTGGGCCCCTTCACTCACATTTTAGAGACTTATACACAGACTTTAATATGCTATTCCTAAGGAAGACATTTCTTGGCCAAAGAAGAACTAGAATACATTATGAAATGCAAAATGAATAATTTTAATTATATTAAGTTAAGAAGTTTTTGTACAAATTCAGAAAAGATTAGAAGAGAAGCAGAAAATTAGGGAAAATTTTGTATCCAAGGGTTCTGATGAAGGTCTCATTTCTAAAATATATAGAAAATTGATTCAAATTTATAATGCTAACCATTCTCCAATTTATTAATGGTCAAAGGATATGAAAAGACAATTTTCAGATTGTGCATCCACATGTGCAAAAATGTTTGTAGCAGCCCTTTTTGTGGTGGCAAGGAACTGGAAACTGAGTGGATGCCCTTGACTTGGGGAATGGCTGAATAAGCTATGGCATATGTATGTTATGAAATATTATTGTTCTATAAGAAACAATCAGCAGGATGATTTCAGAGAGGCCTGGAGAGACTTACATGAACTGGTGCTAAGTGAAGTGAGTAGAACCAAAAGAATATTGTAGACAACAACAACAAAATTATGCGACAATCAATTCTGATGGATGTGGCTCTTTTCAACAATAAGATGATTCAGGCCAGTTCCAAAGATCTTGTGATGGAGAGAGCCATCTGCATCCAGAGAGGGAACTGTGGGGACTGAATGTGAATCATAACATAGTGTTTTCACCTTTTCTGTTGTTGTTTGCTTTTTGTTTTCTTTCTCATTTCCCCCCTTTTATATCTGAATTTTCTTGTGCAGCATGATAATTGTAGAGATGTATAGAAGAATTGCACATGGTTAACGTATATTGGATTATTTGCTGTCTAGGAGAGAATGTGAAGGGAAGGGAGGGAGAAAAATTTGGAACATAAAATTTTGCAAGGGTGAATGATGAAAATTATCTTTGCATGTATTTTGAAAATAAAAAAGCTATTTTTAAAATTATTCCCAAAGAAAACCTAGGTGTAGGCAAACAGTGCCACAGAGAAATTATTTCTTAGAAATTCATTAGGTTAAACTTGATCTGTACCCCAAAGTGATCAAAGAAAAAGGAAAAAGACCTATATGTACAAAAATATTTATAGCCTCTCTTTTTATGGTGGCAAAGAATTGGAAATTAAATTGGAATTGGCATCATTGGGTTTTGCCTGAACAAATTGTGGTACATGATTCTAATGGAGAACCAGAAAACCTGGAAAGACCTACATGAATTGATGAAAAATAAAATGAACAGAACTAGAATACTGTATACAATAACAACAGTATTATAAGGATGATGAACTGTGAATGATTTGGCTATTCTCAGCAATACAATGATCCAAGATAATTCTGAAGGATTTATGATAAGAAATGCTATCTACCTCTAGAGAAAAGATTTATAGAGTCTAAATGTACATTAGATATACATTTTTAAACTTTATTATTTTTAGTTCTTTGGTCTACATTTTCTTTTGTAGCATGGCCAATATGGAAATATTTTGCATAACAGCATATGTATAATTGATATCAAATTGCTTGTTTTCTCAAAGTGGGAGGGAGGGAGAGAATTTGGAACTCAAACTTTTAAAAAACAAATACTAAAATTTTTTACATGTAATTGAAGAAAAATAAAATAAAAATTAAATGCAAAAAAAAATTTAAAGAAATCATTTTTTTAAAAGATTAAACCTGGTCTTTTACCCCAGAGATTTGGGTAGCAGGTCATGGTTTACATAGCAATAGATAATTTCATATGGACTAAAGTTTTGTTTTCTTTTGTTTTTGAGTTAATTGTTTTATTTTTCTGGTTATATTCTTTATACACATTTCTTTATGAATCATGTTAGGGGAGAAAAATCAGAACAAAAGTTAGAAATCTTGACAGGAAAAAAAACGAGAAAAAGAAAAAAAAATGAATACAGAATGTGTTGATTTATATTCAGTCTCCATGGTTCTCTCTCTGGCTGCAGATGGTGTTTTCTATTCAAAGTTTATTGGAATTGCCTTGGATCACTCAGAAGAAAAAAAAAAACTTTCATAGTTGATCATCACACATTCTTGCTAGTATTGTGTACAATGTACTCCTGGTTCTGCTTGTTTTGCTCAGCATCAGTTCACATAAATTTTTCTAGTCTTCCTAAAATCAGCTTGTTCATCATTTTTATAGGACAATAATACTCCATTACTTTCATATACCAAACTAATTCAGCCATTCCCCAATTGACAAGCATCTACTCAATTTCCAATTCTCCCACAAAAAGAGCTGCTACAGACATTTCTGCCTATGTGGGTCCTTTTCCTTCTTTTATGATTTGCTTAGGTTACAGATCCATAATCAAACTGGTTCAGTGCCCTTTGGGTATAGTTCCAAATTGCTGTCCTGAATGGTCGAATCATTTCACAACTCCCTCAATGATGCATTGGACTTAAAGTATTGTTGATGGGTTTTTTCCCTTTCTCTCAATATCTTTTTTTTTTTGGTTGCCACTTGATATTGGGGCAAGTTCTCAGCTTTCTAGATTACTCTGAAGGCCTCAAAGTCCTTTGGTCTTTCCACTTCCGATTTCAGCCCTGGAGATTTTCATCATCTTTTCATATTCTCTTCCCCTGTCCTCACAAATGTTGAATTCCCTCTAAAGTCCCCAACTTCCTCCAGAGTGTTTCTATTTGCATAACCTCCCCAAGGCTGGGATCTGTCCAGGGTGAGTAGGAGCCTGGGCTAAATCTAGCCTGCCAGGAAGTCTCATTTTTTTTTTTTTTGGTACATTGGCTATATTTAAAATTAGTGGGTCTAAGGGTGTTAAATGATAACTGTGAAAGGATTTTTATCTCCTTCTAAACAAGAGTTCATCTCATTGATGTGGTAGGGAATGAGAGAGGAGGGAAAAGCAAAAGATCTAGAGAAATTCATAAGTATTTCCCCCTCAAAATATACTCTTCCACGTCACCTTGAGGGACAAGTAGGTCTGGAATCAGGAAAGCTGATCTTGTAGGATTCAAATCCAGCCTCGGATACTTAGTAGTTGTGTAACACTGAGCAAGTCACTTTACTCTTGTTTGTCTCAGTTTCCTCATCTGCAAGATGAGCTTGAGAAAGAAATGGAAACAACTTAAAAAACCCCAAATGGAGCCAGAAAGAGTTGGCTACAACTGAACAAAACACCAAAGACTCCCCACATTTCTCTTCTTTTTCATCTTTCACTCATTCTGATCACATGCATGAGCCTTTGAATACTAATATGCCTTTAACACTTCTTTCAATAAGACCAATAAATTTAAAGATGGAAGAAAGGATCTTAAAGCACAAAAAGGCTAAGTGATTTATTCAGGTCATATAGCTAGTAAATATCTGAGGCAGAATTTGAACACAGGGCTTCCTAACTCCAAATCTAATTACTACATGGGGTAAAATCCTGGACTTGGATTACCAAGACCTAGTTTTGCGTCTTGGCTCTGATACTTGTTCCTTGGATGACCCTGAGAAAATCACATAATAATCACTTAAAGGTACATGTAGTGTTTCGACAGCCTTATCTTGTTTGAGTCTTACTACAACACTGATGTAGCACTATAATCACTCATACTTCCATTTTACAGATAAGGAAATTGAGCCTTAGAGAGGTAGAATGTGCCTGGTCACACAGAAAGCCATATATCACAGACATGATTTAACCAGAGGAATTTCTATCTCCCCTTTTAACACCCTATTCCCTATATTTTATCAAGCCTTCGTTTCTCCATCTAGAAAATACATTCATTTGGATTTTGAGCTCTAAGCGTCTTTCCAGATCATGGAATCATAAATTTAGATCTGAATAAGGTCTTAGAGATCATCTGTTCTACTCTTTTTATTTTACAAAAAAGAATTTGGAAACCCAGAGACCTCTCTAATACCTGCTAATTATCCACATCACAGGAAGGACCTCCCACAGGCTCAGAGCAGGAACTATAAAAGTGGATGTTGATGGAGCCTAATTGATGGGTTCTCAGATATTCCAGATCCAGAATGCTTCAGCTGCCATCCATCACTGGGGTAATTCAGGGAGGATACCTTAGATGATGGTTCTTCTCCCAAAGCAATGAATTTGAGCTCTTTTCACTACTGTACCAAGCTATTCATTTGGTGATGTACTTTGGGATTGTAGTGCTTCCAGACTCTTTGAGTAATTAGTTTCCAAGGGGGTGTATGACCCCCTTGTCCCAGAAAGCTCCTCTTATTCAGCCTCACTTTCTAAGCTAGAGGCTGCAGGGGTTTACTATTACCAAGGAACACAAGTTGAATTAACCCACTTACATGACTGTATCTCAGGTGGCAAGGCCATAAAGCTCGTTTCTGCCAGAAATATTGGGAGGAGGAAGAACATATTGAGTCACTGGCCTCTCTCCATGGGGTCTCCGCTGATCTAGCTGAGAGAATATATTTTTGAAAATGGTGACTTCTAATTAATCTTGGATTCAGACTTTGGCGAGTTTCCTACGTACAGAGAGCTCTGCCCTCTCTCTCGGGGCTTCAGTTTCCTTGTCAGTAGGATCAGCTGATGTCTAAAGGTTTTGCCATTTTTAATTGTGTGCTTCTACGGTCTGTTCCAATGAAAATAGCCCTGGCAGGAGTTGGTGTATTTCATATGAATGCCCTTTATACTTTAAGGCAACTGAAGGATTGTTTGGTTGATGAGTAGGGGAGAAGTCTCTGAGAGCTGACATCTGAGAGGGATAGGGCATGAAGAATATGGGTCGGGGGTCTTCCAAATTTGCACAAAGTCAGCCTAGGCTTAAAATCTTATTTGAATTCCACTCATATGCTTGAACCAAAACTGCATGTGCCTTTGTACCAGAGACCTGAGAAATGGGAATGGGATGTCAGTGTAGTGAGAAAAAATGTAATGGCTCTCAAATCAGAAGAGCTGAGTTCAGATCCTGCCTGCAGGACTTGGGCCAACCTCTCTGTTGGAGGGGTTTGGACTACATGGCTTCTGGGGTGCCTTCCAGCGGTAGATATATGATGTGCTGTCTTCAACCCATTCATTCCCTTCTACTTGTCAATTTCCCTCTCCCACCTGCAAACAAAATATATTCAAAATCTATTGACTTCTTAAAGGTTCCATCCCATGTGGATAGGGCTTTTTAAAATAATAATATAATAAAATAAAGTAATAAACAAATAATATCCTTTTAAATTATTTTCTCTTATAAGAACAGGGGACAGTAGGAATTGTCTGCTGGAAAGGAAGTAGAATTTCTTCAGGTTTTGACAAAGCTTTTAGAAGGTTTCCAACTGGGTAAAAACACCTTCTTGGTCTTAAAAGACTTCATGGCGTAGATTTGGCATTTGAGCTTTTTGGGTAAACAATCCTTAGCTTTCTCAAGAAAGAGAAAATACACTTTGCCAAGTAGACAGAGGCAAGCTGGTCGCATTCTTCCTCCCTTCAGGTGTTAGCCAGTTCTAAATTAGGAATTATGAATAGACAGAATTATAGATTTAGGGAGAGATTAGAAGTTAAGTCTAAACCCCTCACTTTATGGAAAAGGAAACTGAGACTAGGACATAGAAAGTAGCTCACCCAAGGTTACATGGTCTAAAAATGGGATTGCTGAGAATCAGACCCAGGTCCTCAGTGACCAAATTGAACACTCTTCCAACAAACCCCGCTACCTCTCATGATAGCAACAAGAAATGGCTTCTTGACTGTTTTAAACACCAAACAGTGAACATCACCACAGATTGGAAATGCCAGTTGTTCTCTGAGCTCCTCTGTTCTTTTGAATGCCTGCTTAACTGTTCTTCTTAATGTGTGACACATCCAACTTTTGTATGAGTCAGAATATTAGCAAAGAATTCTTAATAAAAAGAGAAGGAAAGAGAAGAAGAGGAAGGAGAAACGATAGAGGGCATTACTTCCAGTTCAGTTGTAGAAACCTGATCGAATAATTCATATAAAATAATGGGATGATTATGGTTTATGAATTCAGTGAAATTACTACAGTCACATTAAGGATATACTGACTCTCCAGCTAGATTGTAATTCAGGGCATTAGCTTGCCAGTCCCTCTGCCTAATATCCTGGCTCCCTTGAAAGTCCCACCTTCTCCAAGAAATCTTCCTTAACCTCAGCACCGTCCATCTGTTGATATTTATCTGTCTTTAGCTTATATGTATATCATATGTATGTTGTTCTCCTCCCCCATTAGACTGAGTGTTCCTTGAAGGTGGGAACTATCTATCACCCATCTTTGAATCTCCAACCCTTCACCATGCCTGCAACCTTTTAGTGCTTAATAAATTCAAGGTGACTGACTTTCATTGTTGTTCCAGTAAGCCATATTCTTCTGCTTCTGGGTGGTACACACACACACACACACACACACACTCACACACAATCCTGGATTGGTAGTAAGAGGGCAACCATCCACTACCAATGTAATTTTAAGTGGATTATTGTGTCAGGGGCTGCTTTTATATAGGGTAACCAGGTATGATACCAAAGATGCTGTGGGCACAGCAGAATGGCAGCTTGGTAAGAAGGGGTGTGCCAGGAAAGATCCAAGCAGGAATCCCACCTCAGATGTTTACTATCTGTGGGACTAGGGACAACTCACTTACCTCACTTAATTCAACTCTGAGTCTGATTATCTTAATCTGTAAAATGGAGATAATAACACTGAGTTATTATATTGAGATAATATTATATGACTCATATAACTCAGTGTTATTATCTGAGTATCTATTTTACATGACTGGGGGGAAAGTCAAATGAAATAAGGTCTTGTAAAATACTTTGTAGATTTTAAAGTATTATGTAAATAATGCTTTTAATATAAATTATATATAAAATACTATAAATTTTATATAAATACTATATAATTTTAAATTTTATATACATTTTACATAATGTTATGTAAATTTTAAATTTTATAGAAAGAATACTGTGAAGTCCGGATTAGCTCCCTGGAGGCCTCAGAATCAGCCAGAGTCAGGATAAGCAAAAAGTCCTTGATCTTTAGGGGAAGAAGTGAAGGTGATCGACAAAACTGCCACATGCTCTCCACTGACCAACCTCCCTTCTCCTCATCCTCTGACTTCTCTTACTCCACCCCCTAATCCCTCCTACAATTATCTATATACACCAATTATCAAGTCATCACAGAATGGTGAGAAGAGCCATTTTCCAAGCATATGCTAATAGAGTATTATCCAATAGGTAATTAGCCTTAAGTGCTCAGTTGTCTGATTCCAGTGCACCTATTCAGAGTTTCAGCCCTTTACAGAATACAATATAAATGTTAAATTTTATACAAATAATAACATATCAATTTATGTAAATACTATATATATTTTTAAATTTAATTTAAATAATACAATGTAAATTTTATATAAATGATACTATATAAACTTTAAATTTATAGAAATTATAGTATATAAATTTCAAATTTATAGAAATAATACTATATAAATTTTATATAAATGATACTATGTAATTCTACATAAATAATACTACATAAATTTTATATAATACTATGGAAGCTTGTATGTTTATATAAATTTTATATAAATAATACTATTTTGATATAAACAACAGGTTAAACTTCATCCATTAATCCTGGGTCAAAGACTAAAATGTTCTGAGATTTGATATTTTTAAAATATAAGCTCTTTCAGAGAAGGGATTGTCTTTCCTTTTGCTTGGACTTGTACTCAAGAAGACCTAAGTTCAAATCCTATTTCTGTTTCCTACTAGCTGGATGAGCATGGGTATGTTATATAATTTTCTGAGCCTCACCTCACAGTCTGCCTTGGAAGACACACAGGTCCTGTTGATATACATTTAGTATATACAGAATTATATTTTGGCCTAGTTTTCAGCAATAGAGAATCATAGAATTTCTGAGATGGAAGAGATTTCAATGGCCAATTAGTCCAACCAATATTTGCAGAAGAAACTCCTCTCTAACGAATTGGAAAAACATCTGCTCATCAGAGCATCTGCCACTGGGACAATGAGCTACGTTAACTCTGGAGTCAGAAGCTCTGTGTTTGAATCCTGACTCTGATATTAACTACGAGTGTGATTTGGAACAAATTCCTCATCCGTAAAATGAAAGATCTTTATGGTCTCCTCTAGTTCTCAACTTCATGATCTTAGATTCTGACCATTCAAACAAATAAACTACAGGCCAAGTTCTGTTTTAATTATTTCCTAAGTCTGTGTCCAACTGAATAATGCTGACTATCCCTGAAACTAATTTGAAAGAGCAATTTTTTTAAAATGGTCAAATCAGTTTGTTTCACACATACATATGAGTCATATGCTAGACACTGAGGATAAGATAGGAAATAAAAGCTAGTGCCTGTTCTCACAGTGCTTACAGCACAATGAAAGGGAACAAAACTATGGATACCAGAAACTATGATCTAAAGTGGACAATACAGAAGGAATTGAGAAACAATCCAGGATTGACTGGGGAAGGGTTTGTGGAGGCAATAATCCTGGATTAGGTCCCAAAGAATGAGAGAGGTTTTTTGCAATTTTGAAAGGTACAGAAAAGAAGTTAGTAACAGTTATTTCAAACATTTGTGTACCATATTTCCCCCTTCCCTTAGCACGATTTCTCTTAAATATTCCGAGGTGGTAATTAAACCAAACTGATTCTCAAACCGAACCCTTGGAGGTAGGACATATCTCTATTTGTCGAACCCAAAGGGAATGATGAAATCAGCCATGTGGAAATAAATGTGTGACTTCCACACTTTCAAAGCCATCAAGTACTTGTTACCAAAACATGGGGCAAATCACAGATAGCACAATAATCTTCGATGCTTGACTAGTGAAATACACAATCTCGCCCCATTCATTTTCTATTCTTATAAACTGAAGTCAAACACCAACTATCTAAATATAGATGAGATAGCAGAACCTGCCAAAATGGGAAGGAGATATTGTATTATGAATGTGAAATGAGGCTGCTCAGTTATCAGACCACAAGACCAGATTATATTTACTGAGGAGGCTGGATTTTTTAAAAAAACAAAGAACAAGACAGGTTATTTTGCTGACATAATTTCAATGCTATTACTCCAGGAAACTGTTCTGAGAATATTTGGTAGACTGGAAAAACTACTGACTGTGGGTTCAAATCTCAGATCTGATACTTTATAGACAAATCACTCAACTCTCTGTGGTCCTTGATTAGTTATGGAGATAAAAATGAGGGGGTTGGACCAGATAGTCTCTGAAGAAGTCTCTAGTGTTATGATTCTATAAATTCTTCATGGATGACAATTTTATTACTAAAAATGTTACCTTTGATCGTTACCTAGCCTTCCTTTCTTTTCTAGCCTTAATCATGGAATGGGTGATTGCTTCAGTCAAACTGAGACCTATTAAAGACCTCACCTTAAAAAGGCCAGTCGGTGACTCTAGTTGTCCTGATCTATGTCTGGCCACTGGACCCAATGGCTGTGGAGGGGAAAGTGAGACAGGTGACCTTGCACAGCCCTCCCCCACTTAAATCCAATCCACTTGCATATCAGGTATCATCCCCCTGATGTCATGTCCTCTTTGAGAATAAAGGACAAACAACATTATCTCAAATGCTTTCAGATGTCCCCATCACACAACAAAAAAGACTTGTTTTGTCTGCATCCTCTCACAAATCTTATTACAGGGGTTCCACTCAACATATTGGGATTGGGGATAGGAGACTTCTAAGACTCTTAACAGTTACATGAATTCCAACAAGAAATCCATCTGTTAGCGCTCCATGTCTCTGACCAGTCTATCTCCTTTTCTAATCTTAATGTCCTTTGTTGTCTTTTTTTTATATTACTTTTCTTTTTGTTATTTATTTGTTTTTGACATTTTCTTTTATTTAATTTCCATTTTTTCTCCCTCCCTCCCCTCATTCCTCCCCAATTTGATATAGGTAATACATGTACAATTCTATCTAATTTGATATTACTTTTCAAAAATTAAGATTATGATTATGCAAGCGTAATAACAGGAACTGACCTGGTTAGTTCATTGGTATCACTCTCAGGGGAGGAAACCTTCCTCTGTTAATTCAGGTAGCACCTTCTCTGCAATTTATAGTGCATAGAAGAGCATTGAAAGCACTGACACACAGTTAATATATGTTCAAGGTAAACTCCAAACCTGGGTCTTCCTATTTCCTTCCTAGTTCAAAAGTCAGTTTTGTCATTAAACCAAGCTGACTCTTTGATATGTACCTAATTATAAGTGACAATTTAAAAAAAACAATGAAAATATATCTAAAGTTCATTTTAGTTCAAATGAATTTTCCCAAAACCCTTCCCTTCATTAATATGGTCTGAGCTTTTTGAGGCAATGCTCTCCATCACTCCTTCCACTCAGTCTGCCAGCAGTATTGTGCTGGAACCTATTTCGGGGGCTATTCGAGAGTCTCGTCATTACCCTTCAGCTGACTTACCATTTTGACTCTTCTGTGATTGGGTTATTCCCATGGTTCACAGCCAACAAGCATCCTTGCTAGTATATTAGTGTTAATTATTATATTATTATTAATGATTATTCTATATTATATATAGTACATTATTTTATTATATATTATAATAATATCAACTATTATGTTGGTAATATTCTGGTTAGTTATTAGGGTTAATAATTAGCAAGTGTTATACTTGCTGGTTTATTAGTTACGGAAGTAATCAGTGTGCTTTGGTTTAGGGAGAAAATTGTGATCATTGAAGTTTCTCTACAATTTCCCGAGCAGAATCCAGCCTGATCTCCCCCTGGTTCAATCCTGGGTCCAGTGTATCAGTCTCCTGCATTTTGTATTCATGGCACATCTATTGATAGACCAGCTTTATAAACTATCCATAAAATTGTACATGTCTAGTCTGGATAATGGGCATTGTCAGGTCAAGCTATTTTGAATGATGGAATCGCATGGAGGAAGCTCTGCCATGTTTCAGAATTTGATGAAATTATACAATGGCCTTTGACAATAAGTACATCTGGAAGACGTCACCATTGATGAGAAAACATTCTTTCATTTAGAATCTTTGTTGGACCTAGGATTCGAGCTTAAGAAGGGGCCTTTGAGGCCATTTGGTTCCAACATATAGGATCCTACAGATAAAGCAACTAACCAACTCATCATTATTTTTACAGATAAGGAAACTGAGATCCAGGAGAGAGTAAGTAACCTATCTAGGTTTGAACAGCCAGTCAAGGTGAGACTTGAATCTTTCTAAAATCAAGTCCAGTTCTCTATTTATAAACATAGCATGTCCCTCGCTAGCCATCTTCCACGAGGGTGGCAAATGTCTCTCTATTTTAAGCCTCTTTTAAAATGTGTAACTCAGACTTTGGCAAGCAAAATTCTCCCTATGGTCATATGAATATTGTATGATATTTACTTAGGCATGGAAGAGACCTCATTGAAGGAAAATCTTATTGCTTCATTTTCTTCATTTAATCACAAAGCATTTATTAAATTCCTACTATGTGCCAGATACTGCAAACACACAATATAAAATTAATGATCCTTGCCCTCAAGAAGCTTCCACTCTAGCAAATTAAATGGCTTTTTAAAAAAAATATTCATCAAATATCCAAAGCAATAGCATAATGGGGTATCTATAGCAGTGATTCTTATCCTATTTGGGGTTATACCCACTGAACCCTTTCTCATAAAGACATTTTAAAATGCTTAAAATAAACTACATTGGTTCAAACAAAAAAGCAAATATATTAAAACATTGTTATTTGTATCTCTCTCTATATATATATCTAAAGTTGAATTGTGATAAATAGAAAGACATACACACACAGCACAAATGCCTTGTGACAAAAGCATCGTCCTGATCCAAAGGGCCAGGGCTCAGGTATATTCTAGGATCATACAATATTCCCAGACACAGAATCCATGAATTTCAGTATCTGGCACTCTCTAAAGATAGCCACAAGTTCCTTTTAAAAGCACATAGGCTCACAAGACATGAAATGCACTTAAAAAACAAGTGAATGGGCTTTAGCAAGCCCATAGAAGTAGTGATACTGCAAAGAGGGCATTGCTGCTCAGAGAATTGTACAGACTGTGACTTACAGTACTGACCTGGGCATGGCTCCAGTGTTGAGGACCTGAGTGCCAGTTCTGGGCATCTGTGTTGGCTCTTGTTTTCTGCCAATGTCTTCTCTTCCAGGAGGCGTCGCTGGGACGTCAGCTCTCAGTTTTGCCTTTCTTACCTCCAGTCCCAGGAGATGACCATCTTTTTGCCTTTTCCTCTTCCTGACACCCACCTATGTTTGTTCTACTCTGTATTTCAGCTGGAGACAGTGGGACAGGGGAAAGGAGTCAAGGGCCCTTGGTTCCAATTCTGCCTTTGTCACATTTCAGGGTCTCATTTTCCTCATTTTTACAAGTGTTGGACTATATTGCCCTCTGAGGTCTCTTCTCTAAATCACTGATCCTGTGAGCCCATTTCCAATTCACTTTTATGCACAGGTCTGTGGAATGCAGCACCCCTTCAATGGATAACACTCCTCCCCTTCCGCAGGGGACCAGATCATTAATCTTGTCTATAAGGAGAAATCTCTGACCATGTTTTTATGATGCAAAAATGTTCTGTTGGTCTTGAGCCACCTTTTTCAAACAGATCTAACCGGTAAGGGAATACCTCTGTTGCTATCTTTAACACAAGTGAATTTTCTCCTGGGAGAATTAACTTTAAATTTAAATAACCCAGATCTGTTTTGGGGGAAAAAATGCAAAATGGGAAGGAGAAGCAAAATTGGTTATGTGTCTAGTGAGCCACTATTCTGGAGAATGTGCATTATACAGACCCTGTTAGTTATAAACTAAGTCTCAATTAACAAGAATAATCAATTACCTGTAACACATCATTCCCCAACTGTTTAGGAGTTTCCTAGGCATGCCATTCTTGCCTTTCCTCTTTCCTGACTTGTTTTGATTTCAAAATAACAGATTATTGTTGTATTCAAATACTATTAACTTATGATTGTTTTAGACATTTCTCCATGTTTCTTATTTCACAGCATTACAGATTGTCAAAATTGTAAGATACCATAATGATCATCTAGTCTAATGCTCTCATTTTTACAAATGAAGAAACTGAGGTCTAGGGCATGAAAGGACACAAGGGTAGATAATGGCAGAAGCAAAGCTAGAAGCTGGGTCTCCCAAACTCCTTATCCAGATGGCACAGTAGACAGAACGCTGGGCCCTCCCCTTCCCAGTTGTTCTGAGGACCACACTTAATAATTGTACTTAATATTATTTAATATTTGTAAGAGAACATAGTTGTATATTATTCTTTGGGGATTTTCTTAGCAAAGATATTGGATACAGAGGCAGGGAGGTTTGAGTGACTTACCCAGGATCACAGGTCCTGAGTGTCTGAGACTGGATTTGAACTCACAAAGGTGAGTTTTACTGACTCTAGGCTGGGTACTTTATGCACTATGGTGCCGTCTAGCTGCCGCAATAAGGGGGATAAAAATGACCTCCCAGGCTGCTATGAGAATCAAGTGAGATATCTGTAAGGTGCTTAGCACAGTGCGTAGCACATAGTAGGCATTTAATAAATGTTTGCTTCCTCCCCTTTTGATAAATTATTGCATTTTATGTTGTAGGTGGCGGGTTTTATTTTGTTTTGATTCTTGTAGAATTTGAAGCTAATAGGGACCTTGGATGTCACCTTAGTCCAATATCTTCCTTTTTCATTTAAAGAAATTAAGACCAAAAGAAGGGAAATGGCTTTCCTCAGTTATCCAGGATATAAAGAGAGGAGCAAAGCTTCTAACTCAGATCACCAAATGCCAAGTGCTGCCACAAACTTGTCATGAATTCCACAAGGGAGGACATTTATTACCTAGAAGTCTGAGAGACCTGGAAATTTCTACTCTGCCCTTAAGCATGTTTCACTTAGCATCTAGATGAGAGAGGTGGGGACACTTCCAGATAAAGAGGGGGCCAGACACAGATAAGTGGACTGGCCTTGAATTCATTCGTCATGAGGTCTAGCCATAGGTCAGCCAAGAAATCAGAGCAACAGTTGAAGACAAAATTCAGCTAATCCTTCTAGTGTCCTCATCCAAGGGCATGTTTCACACATCAAAAATCAAAACTTCAAAATGCAATTCTTTATTTAAGCTCGTTCAAACGTCCTCTTTTATATACTTATAATAGCAGAGGCAGGCTTAAGGTTGATTAGAAGGGAAATTTTACAAAGAATTAGAGCCAATTGTAAGGAAAATGGAGCACCTTGGGAAACAGAGAGTTCCCCCAAAATTAGACATTACAAAGATTTTATATAATCATAGGGTGATGCTATGGAGGAGGGTCTTGGTCAGATAGAGATTGGACTGAGGTCTGAGGGTCCTCTTCCAACTCTGATATTCAGTGATGTAACTAGCCATCAAAATAAATTAAATGATATGCTGCAAAATAAAATGAAATCCGTTGACCTCTAAGCCATTTCCCACTTCTTCAAACCCCAAAACCTCTCCATAACCTGAGCATCAAGTGAAAGAGGTTTATTCTGTTTCCTTGTTTTTAATAGGTATTTGATTTAAGCCTGCCTCTGTCACTTGTGTAATGGAGGGAGAAAGGAAAGAAGGAAAGGAAGGAAGGAAAGGAAGGAAGGAAGGAAAGGAAGGAAGGAGGAAGGAAGGAAAGGAAGGAAGGAAAGGAAGGAAGGAAAGGAAGGAAGGAAGGAAGGAAGGAAGGAAGGAAGGAAGGAAGGAAGGAAGGAAGGAAGGAAAGGAAGGAAGGAAAGGAAGGAAAGGAAGGAAGGAAGGAAAGGAAGGAAGGAAGGAAAGGAAGGAAGGAAGGAAGGAAAGAAGGAAGGAAGGAAGGAAGGAAAGGAAGGAAAGGAAGGAAGGAAGGAAAGGAAGGAAGGAAGGAAGGAAAGGAAGGAAGGAAGGAAGGAAAGGAAGGAAGGAAAGGGAAGGAAGGAAAGGAAGGAAGGAAAGGAAGGAAGGAAGGAAAGGAAGGAAAGGAAGGAAGGAAGGAAAGGAAAAGGAAAGGAAAGGAAGGAAGGAAGGGAAGGAAGGAAGGAAGGAAGGAAGGAAAGGAAAGGAAAGGAAAGGAAGGAAGGAAGGAAGGAAGGAAGGAAGAAGGAAGGAAGGAAGGAAGGAAGGAAGGAAGGAAGGAAGGAAGGGAAGGAAAGGGAAGGAAAGGAAGGAAAGGAAGGAAAGGAAGGAAAGGAAGGAAGGAAAGGAAGGAAGGAAGGAAGGAAGGAAAGGAAGGAAGGAAGGGAAGGAAAGGGAGGAAAGGGAGGAAAGGGAGGAAAGGGAGGAAAGGGAGGAAAGGGAGGAAAGGGAGGAAAGGGAGGAAAGGGAGGAAAGGGAGGAAAGGGAGGAAGGAACCAAAAACGTAAATGAATTTGGAAATGAACAAGTGAAATGAAATGTTTCCAGCAATGACCAGCAGATGGCAGCACAGGAGAAGCAAAGAAAGGGTTTCTTCCTTAAGGTCCCGCTGTTCTCTGGGGCTAAGAGATTTGGAGTCGCACTGCTTTGGCTTCCGAGTCCTGGGGTGGGGGACCGTGCCCCTCCGTCTGCGGGAGCTGTCCCGTTCTGATGGCTCAGCCTCATTTCTTAGGTTCCCAAACGTTCGCATTTGGGGGCTGGGGGTGCAGAAGAGGAAGCCACTTGGACACCAACTTTCCCTTTTTAAAGTGGCCTGTGGCAAAAGCAAGAGGTATTTGGATGGGGGACAGGCGTGCGGCGCTGAGTCCAGTAGCAGCCGCGGAAACCAAGAGAGCGGGGTCTAGTTCTCAGCTGGCTCTGCCTCCCGGGGCCGTGTGGCCTTGGATTAGTCCCCCATCCGACCTCAGGGTCCCTGTTTATAAAAATAAAGGCATTGCGGGCAAATGATTTCCTCGGGGAACCCGCGGCGCTCACCATTGGGGCTTCCAGAATTTCAAACTGAAAAGCTTTCATTGGACTTCTGACATTCATGTGTGTGTGTCTGTGTGAGTGTGTGAGTGTGAGTGTGTGTGTGTGCGCATGTGAGTGTGTGTGTGCGTGTGTGACAGTGTGAGTATGAGTGTGTGTGTGAGTATGAGTGTGTGTGCATGTGAGTGTGTATGTGTGTGTGTGACAGTGTGAGTATGTGTATGAGTGTGTATGCGCATGTGAGTGTGTGAGGGTGAGTGTGTGTGCGTGTGTGACAGTGTGAGTATGTGTGTGTATGAGTGAGTGTGTATGTGCACGTGAGTGTGTGTGTGTGAGAGTGTGAGTGTGTGTGTGCGTGTGTGACAGTGTGAGTATGTGTGTGTATGAGTGAGTGTGTATGTGCACGTGAGTGTGTGAGTGTGAGTGTGTGTGTGAGTGTGTGTGTGCGTGTGTGACAGTGTGAGTATGAGTGTGTGTGAGTATGAGTGAGTGTGTATGCGCATGTGAGTGTGAGTGTGTGTGTGTGTGAGTGTGTGTGTGCGTGTGTGACAGTGTGAGTATGAGTGTGTGTGTGTGTGTGAGTATGAGTGTGTGTGTGAGTATGAGTGTGTGTGCATGTGAGTGTGTATGTGTGTGTGTGACAGTGTGAGTATGTGTATGAGTGTGTATGCGCATGTGAGTGTGTGAGGGTGAGTGTGTGTGCGTGTGTGACAGTGTGAGTATGTGTGTGTATGAGTGAGTGTGTATGTGCACGTGAGTGTGTGTGTGTGAGTGTGAGTGTGTGTGTGACAGTGTGAGTATGAGTGTGTGTGTGAGTGAGTGTGTATGTGCATGTGAGTGTGAGTGTGAGTGTGTGTGAGTGTGTGTGTGCGTGTGTGACAGTGTGAGTATGTGTGTGTGTGAGTATGAGTGAGTGTGTGCATGTGAGTGTGAGTGTGTGTGTGTGTGTGTGTGTGTGTGTGACAGTGTGAGTATGAGTGTGTGTGTGAGTATGAGTGTGTGTGCATGTGAGTGTGTATGTGTGTGTGTGACAGTGTGAGTATGTGTATGAGTGTGTATGCGCATGTGAGTGTGTGAGGGTGAGTGTGTGTGCGTGTGTGACAGTGTGAGTATGTGTGTGTATGAGTGAGTGTGTATGTGCACGTGAGTGTGTGTGTGTGAGAGTGTGAGTGTGTGTGTGCGTGTGTGACAGTGTGAGTATGTGTGTGTATGAGTGAGTGTGTATGTGCACGTGAGTGTGTGAGTGTGAGTGTGTGTGTGAGTGTGTGTGTGCGTGTGTGACAGTGTGAGTATGAGTGTGTGTGAGTATGAGTGAGTGTGTATGCGCATGTGAGTGTGAGTGTGAGTGTGTGTGAGTGTGTGTGTGCGTGTGTGACAGTGTGAGTATGAGTGTGTGTGTGTGAGTGAGTATGAGTGAGTGTGTGCGCGCATGTGAGTGTGTGAGTGTGAGTGTGTGTGTGTGTATGTGTGTGTGATTTTAATGGCAATATGTCTATGGATCAGGGAGACACTGAATACTCCTGTGCAGCAATGAGCCAAACATTCTCTCAGAGGTTGAGAGAGGAGCCGGGAGGTGCCCTCCAGTTACTAAAGTCCATTCATCAAACGCTAGCTTTTAGAGCTGTGCACCTGTGTGGTCGGGCGCAAGGAACATCGGTTTCCAAGTCGGAAGACCTGAGTTCAAATTCTGACTCTGACATCCCCTTCCTGGGTGACCTTGGACATCTAACCTCTATTTGCCTTGGTTTTCTATTCTGTTAATAGGGCAGGAGAGTTGACTAACTTCTCAGGTATCTTCCAGCTCTAAATCTCTAATCCTATGAATAAGCAAATAACGCACATTTATTAAGCACCTACTGTGTGCCAGGTACTCTGTTTCGCTCTGGGGAAACAAAAAAAGGCAAAAAATACCCCCTTCTCTGAAGGCACTCCCATTCTATGACCCTGAAGATATCTGATAGTTTAACCCCCTTCCTGCAGATCTGAAATATATTATCTTCATTTTGCAATTGAGGGCAGAAAAATTTAAATAATTTTTATTATATTCATAATATATTATGATTTATTACAATTATACCACTATCATTCCCCCACATTTTTTATACTACTGTGGCAGTCAATTTTTGTATTAATTTCTGTATTAATTATGTATTTTATGTATTAATATTAATACTCCCTCCAGGAATACAGATTTCAACACATCCATGCCTTCACATCCTAAGGTGACCCTTGTCCATACCTTCCTTTACAATAGGTTTGTCCTAAGTGTTAGAAACTTGCCTTAAATCTCTTGATATTCATGATTACCAGTAGATCATGTGAGCTGTTCATTGGTCATACCATCCACATCTTTTGGAAGAGAGTCATCTCTCTCGTGTAGCTCGTGTAAGCTAATTTTCCCATATGAATTTGATGGTAGTTCATGTAGATGGTTTCTGTAAATGGCTTCTTCTGGACCAGGAGGACCAAGAATGGAGCTCTACAACCAGACTGTTTGTGATGGAATTAGAAATCACAAAGGCAATGATTTCAGGAAAAAAAGTAAACATGGCAAGACCTATATGACTTGATGCAAAGTGAAGTGAGAAGAGTTAGGAAGCTGTGCTCGGTAACAGCAATGTTGTAATGATGATCAACTTGAAAGACACGTATTCTGATCCATACAAGTGATGCAAGAATTCCAAAGGACCCATGATAAAAAATGCAATCCACCTCCAGAGAGAGAATTAGTGAACTCAAGTGCAAGCCCAGTGACTTTTTTCTGAACTTGCTAAGAGTGTAATCATCCTATATCATTAGCTTTTCTATCCTTGGTACAATTCATTCATTTTGTGATTTACTTTAAGTACTTGCATCCCTTGGTTCGGGAAATCCTTTTCATCTACTTAGCCAGAGTAATTTACTCTCTTTCCGCCATTCTTATGATTCCTTTTTGAGTTGTACATCTTAGAAAAAGAGTTTCCTGCTGTGGTCAAATTGGTTTCCTATGGTGACTCAAAATCTTCCTTTATTCCTTGTTCTTTTAACCTTTACTATTTTTAAAATTGCCACTTCTTTTTTCCCCGTGGAGTTACTATGAAATTTTTCTTTCTTTCTTTTTATACAATAACATTTTATTTTTTTCCAATTACATATAAAGACAGTTTTCAATATTCATTTTTGTACAATTTTGAGTTCCAAATTTTTCTTCCTCCCTTTTCCCCAAGAGAGCAAACGATCTGATATAGGTCATACATGTACAATCATGTTAAACATATTTCCACATTAGTCATGTTGTGAAAGAAGAATCAAAACAAAAGAGAAAAGAGAAAACCTTAAGAAAAAAAACAAAAAAAGGGAAAATAATATGTTTTGATCTGCATTCAGAATCCATAGTGCTTTTTTTGGATGTGGATGACATTTTCCATCATGAGTCTTTTGGAATTGTCTTGGACCATTATATTGCTGAGAAGAACTAAGTCTAACATAGTTGAGCATCATGCAATGTTGCTGGTACTGTCTAAAAAGACCTGCTATGTACATTTTTTATGTGTGGTTCCTTTCTCTTCTTTATAATCTCTTTGAAATGAAGATCTAGTAGCAGTACGGCTGAATCAGAGGGTATGCATAGTTATATAGGCCTTTGAAAAGAGTTCTAAATTCATTTTCAGAATGACTGGATCAATTCACAACTCCACCAACAATGCATGTGTTCCAATTTTCCTGCTTTTTCTTCAACATTTAATTTTTCTCCTTTTCAATCATATTAACCAATTTGATAGGCATGAAGTGGTACTTCAAAATTCTTTTACTTTTTATTGATTTAATCCACAGTGATTTAGAACATTTTTATTTGACTATGTATAATTTTGATTTCTTGATCTGAAAAATGGCTATTCATATCCTCTGACCATTTATCAATTGGGGAATGATTTGTATTCTCATTAATTTGATTCGGTTCTCTTTATATTTTAAAAATGAGGCATATATCAGAAATACTGGCTATAAAAACTGCTCCCTGGATTTCTGTTTTCTTTGTCATTTTGGTTGCATTGGTTTTCTTTATGTAAAACTTTTGCAACAGTGTAAAAAATATATGTTGTTTGTATTTCATGATGTTTTCTCTCTCCTGTGTTTGGTCATCAATTCTTTCCTTCTCCATAGATCTGCCAGATAAACTATTCCTTGGTCTTCCGATTTGCTTGTGCTATCACTATGTCTGAATTATGTACACATAAACACATCTGTTCTTTCTATTAGTATGGTTATTGATATAGTCAATTATGCTAATAGATTTCCTAATATTGAACCAGCCCTGCATCCCTACTATAAATCCTACTTGGTCATAGTGTATTATCCTGGGGATGACTTTCTGTAATCACTTTGCTAATATATGTAACATTTTTGCATCAATATTCATTAGGGAAATTGGTCTATAATTTTCTTTCTCTGTTTTCACCCTACCTGGATTAGATATTAGCACCATATCTATGTCATAAAAAGAAATTGGTAGGAGTCCTCCTTTCCCTATTTTTTTAATTAGTTTACATAGTATTGGAATTAATTGTTCTTTAAATGTTTGATAGAATTCACATGTACATACATCTGGTTCTGGAGATTTTTTCTTAAGGAGTTGGTTAATAGCTTCTATTTTTCTAAAATGGGACTATTTAAATAATTTATTTCCTCTTCTGTTAACCTGGGCAATCTATATTTTTGTAGATATTTCTTCATTTCATTTAGATTATCAAATTTATTTACATATAACTGGGCAAGATAACTCTTAATTATTGCTTTAATTTCCTCTTCATTGGTGGAAAGTTTTCTCTTTTCATTTGTGAGACTAACAATTTGATTTTCTTATTTTCTTTTTCTAATCAAATTAACTAAAGGTTTATCTATTTTGTTGGCTTTTTTTTATAAAACCAACTCTTAGTTTTATTTATTAATTCAATATTTTCTTACTTTCATTTTATTAATCTCCCCTTTTATTTTCAGAAATTCAAATTTGATATTTAATTGAAGGTTATTAATTTGTTCTCTTTCTAGCTTTTTTATGTGTAAACCCAATTCATTGATCTTTTTTTCTATTTTATGCAAGTAAGCATCTAGAGATATAAAATTTTCGCTAATAATCAGCTTTGGCTGCATCTCACAAATTTTGTTATGTTGTCTTATTATTGTCATTCTCTTGGATGAAGTGATTGTGTCTACAATTTGTTGTTTCACCCATTCATTCTTTAGGTTTAGATGATTTAGTTTCTAATTAATTTTTGGTCTATTTTTCCCTGGCCTTTTAATGCATGTGATTCTTATTGCATCATGATCTAAAAAAAAAAGATGTCTTTACTATTTCTGTGTTTCTGCATTTGATTTTGAGGTTTTTATGTCCTAATACATGGTCAATTTTTGTATAGGTTCCATGAACTGCTAAGAAAAAAGTATATTCCTTTGTGTCTCTGCTCAATTTTCTCCAAAGATCTATCATACCTAACTTTTCTAAAGTTCTGTTTACTTCCTTAAAATCTTTCATTTATTTTGTGGTTCAATTTATCTAGCTCTGAGAGAGCAAGGTTGAGATTCCACACTAGTATAATTTTGCTGTCTATGTCTTCTTACAGCTCCTTTAACTCTAGCAATTTGGATGCTAAACCACTTAGTGCACATATGTTTAGTACTGATATTGCTTCATTTAGCAAGATAATAGTTTCCTTCCCTATCTCTTTTAATTAGATCTATTTTTGCTTTTGTTTGATCTGAGATCAGGATCCCTACCCCTGCTTTTTTTACTCCACCTGAAGCATAATAGATTCTGCTGCAGCCTTTTACCTTCACTCTGTATGTATCACTCTGTTTTAAATGTGTTTCCTGTAAACAACATATTGTGGGATTTTGGCTTTTAATCCACTCTGCTATCTGCTTCTTTTTTATGGGAGAATTCATTCCATTTGCATTCACAGTTAAAATAACTAATTCTGTATTTCCTACCATCTTATTTACCCCAAGTTATGCTTTTCTCTTTCCCTTCCCCCTTTCCTCCTCCCCAGTGTTTTGCTTCTGACCATCGAGTCCTTCACACAGCCCTCCCCTTTCACAGCCCCTCACCTTTTCCCTACTACTTCTGTTTCCCCTTCTATTAGCCTCCTCTTTCTTTTCCCCTTTCCTCTCCTACTTCTTTATAAGGCGAGACAAGTTTCACTGTGAAACCAAATATGTCTGATATTCTCTCTTTGATCTAAGTCTGATGAGAGCAAGATTCACACAATGCTCACTTCCCTCCTGTCTTTCCTTCAATTATAATAGGTCTTCTTTGCCTCTTCATGAGATGTAAGTTCCCTCATTTTACCTCCATTTTTCTCTTTTTCCAGCACAATCCCCTTTCTACCACGTTAAATTCATATTATAATAAAATCAAATTATACTTGTACTCTCTACAATACAACCATAATAGAAATATAGTTTTCAAGAGTTCTTTCCTTTTTACATTTTATACTTCTCTTGAGTTCTGTATTTGGAGATCAAATCAGGTCTTTTCATCAGAAATAGATGAAATTCACTATATCATTGAATGTCCATCTTCTTCCCTGAAAGATAATGCTCATTTTAGCTGAATAGCTTATTCTTGGCTATAATCCAAGTTCCTTTGCCTTTCAGAATATCTGATTCCAGGTCCTTCTATCCTTTAAGGTGAAAACTGTAAGGTTCTGGGTAATCCTGATTGTGGCCTGTTGGTGTTTGAATTGTTTCTTTTTGGACGTTTGCAATAATTTTTTCTTGGTTCGATTATTCTGAAAATTTATTCCTTGGGGTTTTTAATTTGGGTTTCTTTTCAGAAGTGATCGGTGAGTTCTTTCAATGATGATTTTGCCTTCTGATTCTAGGACATCAGGGCAATTTCTTTTATGATTTGCTGAAGGATAATGTCTATACTCATTTTTTCTTCATGGCTTTTCAATAATCCTTCTATTGTCTCTCCTAGATCTATTTTCCAGGTCAGTTGTTTTTCCTAGGAGGTATTTCACATTTTCTTCTATTTTTTTTTTTCATTTTGGGGGTTCTGTTTGACTGATTCTTGAAATCCTATTGAGTCATTCACTTCCATTTGTTCAATTCTAATTTTTATTTTTTTTAGTTACTTTTTTTTTAGCTCCTTTTGCATTTGGCCAATTGAATTGTTTTATTCATTGCATTTTTTTCCCATTTCACAAATTCTGTTTTTCAATGAATTGGTATCTTTTTAATATCTATTTGGTAAGGAGGTAGATGTTTTTTCTATTTCATCAAATCTATTTTGTAGGGAAGTATATGCTTTTCCCATTCCATCAAATCTATTTTTAAGGAATTTTCTTCAGATAATTTCTGTTTTTCCTTTTCCATACCCTCTTGCAAAGATCTTATTTCCTTTCCCCATTTTTCTCCTAAGTCTCTTTTAAGCTCCTTTTTGAAATCTTCCAAGAAGGCCTTGTGAAATGAGAATCAGCTCTTATCTCCCTTTGGAGCTTCATCTGGTGATGTTTTTGCCTTTGGGAACCTCAGGGTTTGAGGTCTGTTCTCTCTCTCCATAAAAGTTTTCTATGGTCAGAGTTCTTTTAACTTTTTTGTTCATTTTTTAAGGGTTAAGATCTGCTCTTAAGGCAAAGGATCGACAGCTGCTTTAATTTGCCCTGAGGCTGGTGTTTCTGACTGACTTCTGGTGCTGGATAATTGTGGTGAGGTGTGGAGTTCTTCCAAGGCTCAGTAGCTTAAAATTTGCCTTTTGTATTGGCTTTTGGCTGTCTTGAAGCAAATCTAATAACCCACCCACCTGCAACCAGGTCAGAGTAGCTCAAGAGCCTCACCAAAGGTTCCCCAGTAAGCAGACACAGCAACACTCTGGCTCTCCACCCCAGTTCTGGCTCTCCTTTTGTGCTGCGATCTGGGCTCAGCAGACTGTTCACCCTGCCCAATTGAAACAGACCTGTTCTGAAGTTCTTCTAAGGTAAATTCTCCTTAGAAATGTGTTGTACTCCAGATATTTGTGGGTTCTGTCACTTCAAAACCAGTTTAGAGGCTTAATCTGCTATTGATTTGAGAGGCCAGAGGAATTCACAGAGAATCATGTCTGCTCTCTGCCATCTTCACATCTATTCTTTCTTAAAGCCAAAATGGCAGAGCCAAGGAAGAAATTCACACAACCTCTCTCCCAAACCACTCCAAATTAATTTAAATAATGACTCCAGTCAAATTTTATAACATTACAACACCCCAGAAAGCAGAATAGAACATTTTCCAGCCAAAGGCAACTTAGAAGGTCAGCAGGAAAGGTTTGAGACACACCAGGGTGGGAGTCCAGTGTGCAGTCCTGGTACAGCCCATTCCAGTGTGGTCCCAGCCTCAGCCACAACCCCAGCCCCATGCCAGTAAAGCAGGAATGGGTCTAAGTGCTGATGGTTTCTAGACCTTCCTTCAGCCCAGAAATACAAAAGATGACTTGGAGGGTCAGCAGAAAAGATTTGTGGCAATAGGGTGGGAGTCCAACATGCAATCCTAGTGCAGGCCACACCAGTGCATCCCTACTTGAATGGCTTCTTTCTGGATGATTGTAATATATTCTCCTTTACCTTTATAGTCTATTTGGCTATAATATTCCTGAGAGTTTTCATTCTGAGATTTCTTTCAGGGGGTGATTGATGGTTTCACAGGGTGTAAGAAGAGAAAGAATAGAATAAATGGGGAGGAATAATTAGCAATAGTAATTGTAAAAAGAATTTTGAAGCAAGTTTCTCTGAGAAGGTCTTATTTCTCAGACATAGAGGGTACTGAGTCAAATTTTTAAAAAATTAAGAACCATACCCCAATTGATAAATGATCAAAAGTTATGATCTATGTCCAAAAGGCTCTAAATTCATGCATATCCTTTGACCTACAATATCACTACTAGGCATGAATACCAAAAGATACAAAAAAAGGAAAAGGACTTAAACATACAAAAATATTTGTAGCAACTCTCTTCTCAGGGCAATAAACTGGAAATTGAGGGATGCCCATCAATTGTGGAATGACTGTGGTATGTGATTATCTTGGAATTTTATTGTCTATGGGAAATGATGAGCAAGATATTCTCAGGGGAAAAAAAAAAAAACTCTGGAAAGTCCTCCATGAACTCAAGCAAAGTGAAATGTACTGTATTCAAAGTAATAATAATATCCTGAGATGACCAACTATAAATGACTTTGCAATTTTCAGCAATACAGATCCATGACTAATGGACTAATGATGAAAAATTCTATTCAAAGAACTGGTTGTGTCTGGTGTCTGAATACAGAATAAAACATTTTCTCATTCTTTCCCTCCCCTTCTCTTCCTTTTTCTCCCCTCCCCCTTTCTTCCTTCCCTTCCTCTTTTCTTCCTTCTCTTCCCCTTTTCTTCCTTCTCTTCCCCTTTTCTTCCTTCCCCTCCTCTCCTCTTCCCTTTTTCTCCCCTTCCCTCCGCTCCTCTTCCCTTTTTTCTCCTCCCCTCTCCTCTTCCCTTTTTTCTCCTCCCCTCTCCTCTCTTCCTCTCTCTGTATGTATGTTTGTCTGTCTGCTTTTCTCTCTGTCTCTGTCTCTGTCTCTATTATTTTTGAGGGTTTTTATTAGGGTTGGAGATCTATGCTTTCTTTCATAACATGAATTTTACGGAAATGTTTTACATAACTTCACATGTGGTTTCTTAACGGGGACTGGGATTGGGAAAAAGGGAGAGAATCTGGAATCAGAAGTTTTAAAAACAAATGCAAGAAATCATTTTAAATATAACTTGGAAAAATGTTAAGTAAATTTGAAGAAAACCAAAAAAATTATGTACCTTTTTTTAACCTTTTCTTGACATACGATGTGAGATGCTGGTCTATACCTAGTTTCTGCCATATTATTTTTCAGTTTTTCCAGGACTTTTTGTCAAAAAGTGAGTAGTGAAGTAGCTGGAGTTTGCAGGTTTATCAAACAGTAGCATAGTCATTTACTACTGTGTCTTGTGTACATAATCTATTCCACTGACCCACATTTTATTTATTAACTAGTGCCAAATAGTTTTGATGATTGCTGCTGTATAATATAGGTTTAGATCTAGTATGCTTAGGCTACCTTGCTTTGAATTTTTTTTCATTAATTCCCTTGATAGCACTGATCCTTTGTTCTTCCATATAAATTTTGTTATTTTTTTCCTAGCTCCGTAAAGTAATTTTTGGTAGTTCTTTTTTTTTTTTTTAATATGGCACTAAATAAGTAAATTAATTTAAGTAGAATTGTCATTTGTATTATATCAGCTCAGCCTACCCATGAGCAATTGATATTTTTTCAATTGTTTTGATCTGACATTTGCATGAAAAGTGTTTTGTCATGGAGTCTTTCTTATATGTTATTAGTTCACAAAAGCATACATCCACAAAACTGACTTTTTTTATTAAGCTGTTTCCTTGTTGATCCTAAACTTTTCCCTTTCATGATCCTTATTATCTGATTTGGCTTTCACAATTACATTTTCAGAAAGTTCCTTTCTATCCAGGATTTTGAAGTCTTTAAGAACAAAGGGTGGGGCAGTTGAGTGATGCAGTGGATACAATACCAGCCCTGAAATCAGGAGGACCTGAGTTCAAATCTGCCCTCAGATACTTACCATTTCCAAGCTGTATGACCCTGGACAAGTCACTTAACCCCAAGTGCCTCAGAGGGGGAAAAAAAGAGCCAAGGATTGATTTTAAAAACAATTTTTAAATGAATATTTTTCAGAAATAGGAATGAAATCCACAATTTTTCAATAGTTAAAGAGGAAGTTTATATTCCAGTGGAGTGATGACTAGAAGAATGTCTGCAAATTAAGATCATCTTTGGAAATATGCCATATTCCCAGAATGGTTAAGCCAGGAGCAATTCTTAGGACACTGGTTTGAAATCCATGTCCTGTGATGCTTTGAGAGCAGAAAGAACATATACCCTTTGAAGAAAGACCTTTGTCTGGAACAGAACAAAGACAGGAACAATGACACTTTGGGGATTTTTTGTATTTTAATTAACAAGGAAGGAGAAAGAGATGAGGTGAAAGACAAGGGATAATGATAGATGCCCACCATTTTCATCTGAATTATCAAGTCCAGGAGTTCCCTTTTATACTCTCCTGTAGGGGCAAGCAGATGTGGGTTAGATCTTACTGTGAGGTCTAGAAAGTGGTTACCTGCATAAACCCTTGAACCCAAGAGATAATGGTATTTCCAGACTTGCAAAGTGGTAGGAGAGATGAATAAGCAATCGTTTATGTCCCACAAGAGACAAATTAATGCCAGCACTACTTAAGAAATTATCAGATAGAGATTGTAAGGGTCAGAGTTCCTGCAAGATTCCAAACCAGGTAGAAGGTCCTAGCACCCACACTATTCCAAGTAGTGTCTCCAAGCATCAGTTTACTTAGAAAATTTAATACCCAGAGCAGATCCTCTCCTCTATACAGCTCACAATCATAAAATAAAATAAATAGCAATAATGGCCAAAGAGAAATGTAAAAATAATTTCTTTCCTTAAATATATATATATATATATATATATATAAAATCATGCCAGCAAAAAAAATAAAAATAAAATAAAATAAACATTGTAGTACAAAAAAAAATTAATGAATAATACTTTAGAATTGCGTTTCTGTATTTTTTGGGAGGTGAAAAGAGTAGTAGTGGTCAGGGAAGTGGTCTATGCCAGTAATAAATAACATTATTGATTCTATTTTCAAGCCTTAACTTCTAAAATTTATCATTGAATTGTTAATGACATTGATCTTTGCATATCCATAATTAACAGTATAAGCAGATTTGTCTGGTTATACATATATCTGATCAAACAACATTTTTTATTCGTTTTAATTTTGAAAAGTTTCGTTCATATTATTTACACTAAATAATAGATATATAAATAGGGAAAATCTTAAATAGAAGGCTATAGCTGACAGAGGTTCTTAAAAATCCCAGTTCATAAGTAAATTTTAGTAAAAATGAAAGCATCTATAATACTATTTAGATAATTACTAAATCCTATTAGTGATTTAACTTTTTTCCTTGATTAGACTTCTAAAATAAATAAATAAATATTTTGCTGAGGCAATTGGGGTTAAGTGATTTGCCCAAGGTCACACAGCTAGGAAGTCTTAAGTGTCTGAGACCAGATTTGAACTCAGGTTCTCCTGACTTCAGGGCTGGTACTCTTTTTACGGCACCACCTAGCTGCCCTAATATGTATGTATGTGTGTATATATATGTGTGTGTGTGTGTGTGTGTATATATCCTTCCTGTATGTATATATATATATATATATATATATATATATATATATATATATACCACAAGGTCAAATTTTATAAAATACTTTATGTATGAACTCAAATTTGTACTTTCACAACAAAAATATTGTATCTTGCAGTTCAATCTGTTATACTGTTTTAAATTTTAAGCATAAATAAAAATTTCAAGTGATCACATAAAACAAGTGTTGAAGTGATTCAAACTCCTTTAATTTATCTTTATAATCACTTTGGTATTGTTTTATTTCAAATTTCTTGTTTAAATGCCTTAAAGGCTGGAGACACAACAAAGATGGAAGAAAGCTTGAATGATTCCACACTGTTGGAAGAACTCTAGGACAGCTGTGATCATGTACTGTTTGGAAGTTAGACTAAGGAAAGATTTTGCAGTAGTAGTATTTTATCATTAGATTGTGAGTTCTTGGAGGCAGGGTCTGTCTTTTGCCTCTTGTTTTGGTTTCCCCTGGACTTCACGTAGTTCCTGACATGGAAGAGATCCCTAATACATGTTTATTGGTTGACAGACTGATCCTGACACTAATTAAATTGCCAGTGTAAGGTGATAATAAAAATTAATCCAACTTGTAGTCAGTTTAATTATTGTTTCTAGATTCTCTACAGATAATGCATTTCCTTATTGCCTATACCTAGCTGAGGCTGATTGCTCCCACTAACCCACCCTGTGTACCCTAGTAGTCTTTAGTTCTCTTTGAAAATACAACCTTTCCATCTCCTATGGTGTTGAAGGTTTGAGGATTTTCTAAAGACCTTCATCTGCCCAGGTTTCCCTTTTCTTGGGAAACAGTAAAATAATGGGGGAAAGTGATGATTCACAACTCTATATCCCTAAGGTTGTGGAGGAAAAATGAGGTGGCTAATTAATAACTTTGGCTGGTTATTTTGGAACTATAAACACTGACTTCTGCCATATTTCCTAAATTTCCCAGAAGTGAATTTATTAAGCAAATTGTGTTTGTTTCTTTACTCTTGGCATGAAATCCATGAGATCCAAAGACCACTTGTAGGTCCTAGACAAGAAAGTTTCCAGTGGAAAAGGAATCAAAGCCAAGATTAAGAAACATTTGCCCTGTAGTCTACCTGTAAAATGTGCTATTTTCACATGTACTGTTGCATGTAGGGCAAGGGACTTTTCTTAAATGAAGTTGTTTTCAATTTCATCCAGGACCAAGGAATAGTCATTGTATATTGTAGTCATTGTAGGATGTGGAAAAGTCAGCCTGTTCATCTACACAATGACTAAGAAGTGGAGTCAGGAAGACTAGAGAGCACATTCTGCCTCAGAATCATAGCCTTGAGACCTTGAGTAAAAGATTCAACTTTTCTGGACCTCAGTTTCCCCATCTGTAAAACAGTGACCTCTAAGATCGCTTTGCAACTGTAAATTTCTTATCCATGCTTGGAGTAAAAAATATCTGACACAAATTCTTTGATGGTATACATAGATAAATGTCTATTCAAGGTTAGCCAACAGTATTGGAAAGGCCAGATAATGACTGGTTATTTAGGATTTGAGGAATCATTAAGAACCATTCTATTCTTTTTGAAAGAAGGTTTTTAGTTGTACAAATGACCAGTGACCTTTGCCAGGAAGACCATAGATGAAGCAAAGCAATGGATTCATTAGAATAAGGCTTCTCAACATTTTTGTATATCAAGGACCTCTTTGGCAAATTGGGAAAGCCTATGGACCTTCTCTCAAAAGAATATTTTCAGTGTATAAAGTAAAATAAAATTGCAAAAGAAATAAAGTAGAGGAAAGGTTTTGTTTTTCCTATCCAAGTTCATAGGTCTCATTAAATCTATCTGTCCAATCCTGTGCATCCTCAATCAAGAACCCCTAAATGAGAATATTCTTGTAAAACATACAAAGGATGAAAGGACTTTTTTGTGAGGATTTGAAACTTCTGACACGTACCTGAAAATGAAATAGATTGTGGTGGGGACTTGTGTGTTATGTATATGTATGTAAATTTGTATGGGGACAATAATATACCTGGCCCAGAAAAAGTGTTATAAGTTACAGAACATGAGAATTAAAGTTTAAGATGTTTGCATTGGGTATCAAAAAGCCTCATTTCACAGTTTTGTCTAGTTGGAGGGGCTAGAAGGGGAAAGAGAAGGTATCCATACTACAGATTCATCTCTTTTTCCTTGGACCTTTGGGCATCCCAAATAAAACAAAAGAGCGAGACTGTATGGACTAGAAGGAAGCATTTGGCAAGAAAAGCAATGGCAGATGGGACTAGGAATTGCACTGGAGAAGGACAGAAGGCTGGACTGCATTTGGGAAATTGTGCGGTGTTTTTAACAACTCTAAACTCTCCCAGGCACCCAGACCTTATCTTTTGATCACAAATGTTTTCCCAGCCATGCTATAGGGCGGCAGATCTTGGAATGCCAATCTCTGGATAATGAAAGTTGCAGGTGGCCAAATGGGCAACAAAGAGACTTGGAGTGGATGCCAGAAGGCTGCAACCTATTTCTAGAAAATGGCCCACTCTCAAGAAATGGCATGAAGGTTATAGTTGCAGAAGAGTAAGGAAGATGGGCAGGTCATGGCAAAACCAAGGAATCCAGTAGCCCAAGTGCTATAGTCGTATCTGGGAAACTAATCTAACCAGTTTACTGCACCATCCCAGTGGTTCTTAACAGTGTGGGGTTTTTTTTTTTAATGTTTTTATTACCACTTTTCAATATAATTGACTTCTTTTGTATGCATTGAGTATTGAATGCATTTAACACATTGTTCTGAGAAGTCTTTCCCAGATTGTCAAAGAGCTCAATGACACTAAAAAAGTTAATCCCTACATTAGAAGGAAGCCTCCAGTATGTTAAGTGACTCTTTCCAAAAGATTAGAAAAAAAAATCTGCACAAGAATGGCACAGGATGTGAAGACTTGAATTAGAAAGGATTATAATTCGTGTCAAGGGAGTGGATGCCCACATTGATGGATACCCACAAAGTTATTGCAGTCTCTGGGTATCCCTTTTGATATCATCTGTTCTTTCCCCATTGAACTTCAGGTGCTTTTATAGATGTGTCTGTCATTACTCTCTTTGCTTATAACACAGGTTGATAAGACTTTTTTTTTTGGTCAACATCAGTGGTCTCTAGGAGAGATTCACTTTCTTAGAGAGGATCCTGTTTCTCTTAGTGCTTTTCCATTGGCTAAAATCCAGGGATAAAGTTTTTCTCAAGGAAAATGCTTAGGACTTTCTGGAACCTGAGCACCAGATGTGAGCTCAGCAAATGGTAACTTTTTTTTTTATTCTGGAAAGGACAGTATCAGATAAGATAAGGCCTTATTCAGAAATGTTCTCACTAGCAATATTTCCCATCTTAACAGTAAAGTGGTATCAATGTACACGTAATTTAATTTAAATGAAATAAATCAACAGATCAGAATGCATTGTAGTAAGCCAAACCACTGCAAGCACACAAGGGAATTTCTAAAGCCCTTGAAATATAGTCTTAGAATCTAAGTTGATAGATATGGTAATTTAGCACCCATGTGAGCCAACTCCACCACCACCACCTTATACTACCTGGTGGAGTCCTCAGAAGATGGTTAATATATTCAGAGGGTCAAAGTTACTTCTGTGGGTCTGGTCTTTCAAAATAATAGTTTGTGAGCTCCCACCTACAACAAAGTCCCCAAGCCCCATAAATATGCTTTGGGGCTGACATAGAAGATTTCATTCTCATAGCACTCAAAATATTTTAAAATTTTAGATTTTTTTATGAATAGCTCTTAATTTATGCTAACAATTTATTTATTGAAATGCCACTATTAAACTCCCCAGTGGAGACCTCTATTTTTTTTCTGATAATATCAGATGTAAGCTTCCTGAGGGCAGGAACTGCTTCCTCTTCTCTCTTTTTATCTTCAGACCATCCTCAGTTGGCACTAATAAGATACTTGCTGAATTGATATGATTTAAATTGAATCACTGCCTTCTTTATCAGGAATGCTCAGACATTATATGATTGCATTCTTAGAAATGGAATTTTTCTAGACAGAATTTTAGAAGCAACTATTCCAAAAAAGGCCTGAGTTCAAATCCAGCCTCAGACTCTTAGGAGATGTATGACCCAAGTTGTTTAACCTCTCAGTTTCTCACCAGTAGAGTAGGAATAATCATCATATCTACATTGCAGACTTGTGAAGATCAATTGACACATATAAAGTGCTAAACAAAATTTAAAGGACTATATAAATGCTAATTATCATCATTAACTATTATTACTTTGGAAATACATTCTGCCTGACCACACATGTATAACCCAGATGAATCACTTGTCTTTTCAATGAGGAGAGTAAAAGAGGAGGCAGAGAGAATGTGGAACTCAAAATTGTAAAAATGTTAAAAACTCTTTTTAGATGTAATTGAGTACATAAAACTACTATTATTTAAAAGGTTGATCTATGTGTGAGAGTACATAAAACTACTATTATTTAAAAGGTTGATCTATGTGTGACCTATATCTGATTACTTGCTGTCTGGGGGAGAGGAGAGGGATGGGAGAGAGGGAGGGAGAAAAATTTAGAATTCAAAATCTTACAAAAATGAATGTTGAAAACTATCTTTACATGTATTTAGAAAACTAGAATGCTAAAGAAAATGAAAAAAAAGAAAAACAATTCTTATTTGCTGTTTAAAGAAAACTCAGGAAAATGTCTTCCTAATTTCCCCAGGCTAAGCTTCAGTTTCCTTACATAGCAAAGAAGAGAGTTGGAATAATTGCCTCTGAAGTCCACTCTAGTCTCTGACTTTAAATATGATCCTGGCCCTCCTGTCAGAACAAAGTTTTGTTTTTCCATAAAGCACTTTCCTTTCCTATGTCTTTAGCTGTACAATCTTTTTCCTGATTTTATTGTTTCATGTTTACCTCCTTCTCTACTTTCCTGGATTTTCCCCAGGATTTGCCTGCCTCTATCCAACTTTTCCCCCCTTAATATATTTTTGTTCCCTTCTCTGTGTCTGTCTCATTCTGCCTCTGTCTCTGTTTCTCCCTCCTTCTCTCTCTCTGTCTCTCCCTATTTCTCTGTTTCTATCTCTCTGTCTCTCGTCTCTGCCTCTCTCTGTCTTTCTGTCTCAATGTCTCTCTCTCTCTATCTGTCTCTCTCCTCTTCCCCTTTTCCCTCCTCTCTCTCTCTTTTTCTCTCTCTCTCTCTCTCTTTCTCCTCTTTCTCCCCCTCTCTTTCCCTCCCTCTCCCTCCTTCTCTATCTCTCTTCACTCTTCTGTCTCTTTCTTCCTTCCCATCTCCCTGTTTCTCTTCCCCACTCCTATCCTCACCATTTGCTCTGATTCTTCACTAGAATGTGAAGATTTCCCTTGGGTTCCTGAAGGTGGTGTCCATAGAATGCAAGTTCAGAGAGGTCCTTCAAAGCCAAAAAGTTTCAAGCCCACTCTCAGGCTATGTGTGAATCACTCTAGCTAAGCTGGGTGGACCTCCTCTCTCAGAGCTGGGACACCACCTGCTCAGCCATCACGACTTACAAAGTCCACTGAGCTGAAGGGACTGGAGTCTAAACAATGAAGGGAGCACCTGACCAACTGCAGAGATTCTTTGATATGTTGAAATTCATATCTACTGATAGGAAGGAAGAAAGGGAGAGAGGGAGGGAGAAAGAAGGGAGGGAGAAAAGAAGGAAGGAAGGAGGGAGGGAGAAAGGAAGAAGAAAGGAAAGAAGGAAGGGAGGAAGAAAAGGAAGAAAGGAAGAGAAAGAAGAAGGGAGGAATAAAGGAAGAAGGAAGGAAGACATGAGAGAAAAAGGAAGAAGGAAGGAAGGAGTGAGAGAGAGGAAGAAGGAAGGAAGGAAGAGAGAAAGGAAGGAAGGGAGAGAGGAAGGAAGGAAAGAAGCAAGGGAGAGAGGGAAGAAAGATGGTGAGAAAAAGTGAAATTTATCAGAGTATATTAATTCCAAAAATACCTCAAGTGAATTGATCCAACCATTTTGGAGAACAATCTGGAACTCTGTCCAAAGGACTATTAAACTGTGCATAGGCTAGAGACTACAGGTGACCCTTGAGCAGGATATCAGGCTGGGGATGAGGTGGGGAACTGCATTCGGATTTCAGCCAGACCCTTGCCATGACCTGGTCCCAGGAAATTCCCTCTCAGGTGTCAGTGCGTCACAATGAGCGCGAGCCGCACCCACCCAGCATCCTCTAAATACAGGCTCCCAGCAGAACGTTACTGCGGCCCTTTTAAAGGTCCTGGCAGGAAGCATCATTTCGGCCCCATCTCTGGCAGCTTCCTTCTCTGCGGTCTCTGTAGTCTACTCAGCTCCCCACGTAGGAGGGGACCTGCTGACTCCTGGAAAGTCATCTCAGGAAGGGCTATAAGCCCTAAACCCAGGAGAGCAGCGTCGTGGTGGTATGTTAACCTTCACTGGGACTTGCTGGTGGTTGAGAACGGCCTCCTTAGAAGTGTAGAGCACAGGCTTTCCTGAACCTCCAGAAGCATTGAAGGGACCCCGTCCCTGCTCTGGATCCTGTGGCACCATTGTCCAGGGACGCGTCCCCTTCTGGCCCCCACAAGGGTACAGGAGAGGACTGGCAGCATTGTACCCCCAATGGGACTGTCCTCTGGACCAATAACTGTCCCTACGCCCACTGCCTTGGCCCAGGATAGAATCTTGGGTGTTTCCTACCAAACTTTTCTGGTGTTTCGAATAATCCATCAGGGATGTACAAACAATCCGAGATGTTGTCGCATCTTTGTTCAGCTAAAGGTCTGACAATTCAAGTCTTCAGGCTTCAGCTAGTAGAGCAGAAACAAGAAGAGGACCCCAATTTGTCTTAGGGTGAGATTATGATAAGGAAAATTGCCGAAAAGATTTTAGCTAATATTTCCATAAAGAATCTGACGAATGAGGCTGTTGTCTATTGTTGAATCTCAGGCATCCGCCAGTTTATGTGGGTGTCTTCCATTGTCACAGGCCCCTCCCCTCCACTACACCCCTCCGCACTCAGTTCTAGCCAATCACTTTGTAGGTAGCCCCGAGGTAGATGGAATAAGAGTATGGCCAACTCAGCTCTGACTCATCCCAACCATTGGACAAACTCTCCAGGAAGAATCGACTGATCCTCAGTCACTAGCATCATCTTCATTCACTTATGATGATCTTCAGAGCTACAAAGGATAATAGGGGTCAGGCACTCCAATGCTTTCATTTCATTTTTGAGGAAACTGGGGTTCGGAGGAATTGACTTGCCCAAAGCCATCTGTGAATTAAAAAGAAGAACCATCATGTGAATCAGGGTATTCCAATTCTCTTTCCATCCTCTCCCTGCATAGCTCCATAATCTTCCAGAAATCTGGATAAACTGAGCCTTCTTATACATGTTTTATGATTCTAACTCTGGTATTTGGAAATGACAGAGTTTGTGAAGGGGAGCTCCTAACTCTAGATTATAGCATTGATACTTCTCAATTTTATGTGTGCAATTCTTGGCTCAAACCCACCTATTTCTACTTAATCCATTGAATCCCAATTCTCCCCATTTTTGGTCAAAAGGTTTAGCAATCAGGATTTTGTACATTCTTGTAGAATGCAGAGAAGTTTCCCCCAGGGATTGTTCTAGATTACCTAACATACTCCATGCAAAAGTTCAAACAGGTCTGGACAAAGGTTTTCAGAGTTGATTACCAAATAGGATTTAAAATTGAGTATATGTTGATCCTATTCTGCTCGTATGGGTACAATAAATCTCAGGGATATCTTAGCATAAATCAGTATGTGGACACATTCCCCCATCTCACACAGTGACAAAACTACTCCATTTCACAGTATTCAGGGAGTCTGAAACTACTTAAAATTATAGATAACACCCCCTTCCCACTCGTGGATTTAATTTTATTTATCAGACAGAGAACATAATTGGATCCACAGGCATTTAACGAAATAACATAACAGGAAAAGTAATACTAAAATATTCCTTTATGAAACCTATGAAACACTAGATCACAAATACACGTACATTCAGAGAAAGGAGCAAATATACATAAGGACTATGTATGAAGAGGGAAACATGTGGGAAATACCTGCCTAGGACTTATGCATAAAAGGGTAAGACATATCTCCAATACTTCAGGACCATGGATATTTTCTGGTGATTTCATCCTACTGCTCTGCCATGCCTGTTCCTTGCCAATCACAGGTGCCATGATCTTTGCCTGATGAGCAGATTCTACCAGCCATGAGAGTGCGGTGTAAAATCTCCTATTACCCCCAATTCTCATTTGGGAATGCTCCAGTGGGTGACTATTGATCACTACCAATTACTGACTAGATGTAATCTCAAGGAGCTCCTCTCTGCTTGTAGCTTCTGATTTCCTCTAGAGCTCACTGTTGGCAGATCCTTATACAATGCACTTCTCCCTTTCCTCCTACTTCTGTTCCATAAAAAGTTGTCTATCCTGTGTCCCATTCCCTGAAGGCTCTTGGCATGGTGACAGTGATATTAGCCTATATTAATCATAACCAATTAATCATAATCATAAACCAATCCTTTCTGATTCACATTTGCTATTGGTACCTAGAGAGCAGAATGCTTAACCCAGCTACAGAGCATCTTCTCTTTTAAAAATCTCCAAAGAATGAAGGGAGTGGTGAACATTTCAGCCAGTGTGCCAGCTCAGTGGCAAAGGATTTCTTAGCAAGGCAGGTCTTTTGACATCTTTCTTAAACCCACAAAACACACTCTATTTCCTTTTTCACCCACTAGTAAAAATTGCCCTCCAACATTGAGCACATTTAGAACCAAATTAGGGCGATCCATCCCCCATTCCCAGCCAAACACACACACATTCCTAAAGCAAGCTGATATTTTGTCTCGATGGTGCTATTTTATAGACCTTTGGTAAATAATACTGTACATTTATGCCTAAATAGGAAAAGGAAAATACTGTTCAAGGGACATCTGTGGTACCATGATATTAAATTCATGACTGTGGTAAATATTTGAAGCAGTTGCTCTGTGCTTTTCATTTTTAATGATTTATTATAAACAATATTAAACATGAATACTGCCAATTAAATTTGCTTTGCAACTATTTACATTTAAATAAATGAATCGCAAAGCATAAAATGTCACAACAGCTTTTTAATTACTTCAGCTAAGTCTCCATGAAGATTCTTTGGCCATTTATGTTTGTTTACTTTCCCTCTTAAATGGTGGGAGCTGAGAGGGAGACTAAAATAATAGATTAAAGGTTAGATATGAATTAAGAAAGACCCACACTCAAAGACAACTTCTAACATGTTGTTGCTCAATTGCTTCTCTTAACCCATTTGGGATTTCTTGGCTAAGATACCCCAGTGGTCTGCCATTTCCTTCACCTACTCATTTTACAGATAAATAAACTGAGGCAAGCAAGATTAAATGAGTTGGCCAGGTCTTACAGCTAGTAAGTATCTGAAAGCAGATTTGAACTCAGGAAAATGAGTCTTTCTGATTCTAATCCCAGTGCTCAATCCCCCGGGGGGCCACTTAGCTGCCAATAAAACAATATCCTTGTAATACTTTTGTTGTTCAGTCATGTCTGACTCTTCATGACCCTTAAATGATACTGTTCATGGATGGGGTTTTCTTGGCAATAATACTGAAATGGGTCTCCATTTTCTTCTCCAGGGAGTTAAGTTAGATAGAGGTTAAATGACTTGCCTAGGATCAATGTCAGAGACCAGATTTTAAATAAGGTCTTCTTGACTCCAGGCCCACCATTATATCCACTGAACCACCTAGATGTTCCACCCATGATATATTGAGAAAGGGATTTAAATTCTCAATGCCTTAGGTAACTTTGCAATGGTAACAAAGCTGTTTTTTTATCTCTTGAGGTGGAAGAGGGTGATTAAGGATAAAACCTGGGAGAAATGGGAAGGGATGGGATCAGATGGACATGCAGAAGAGTTGACTTTGGCAAGAAATTTCACTTCCTTGCTAGAGCCTGGAAGGAAAGAGAAGAGAGTAGATGAGGTCAAAGAGTTTTAAGATGAAGAAAGGGAGAAAAAGGAGATTTCTCATGGAATGGTCTCTTTTTTCAGTAGTGTAGGAAGCCAAGATCCTCAGATGAGAGAGTAGGGACCCATGAGAAGGAATGTAAGGTTTGAAATTGCTTCTGTGGAGTTGTGACAGGGAATCAATTAAGGAGGAATAAAAGAATTTCCTTGTTGCAGTGAGAGCCAATGTGATATTGGATGACATACACTGACAATGTGTCAAGCCAGAAGAGTTAGGGAATTTCTTCTGGTTTCAGTCAGCAGCTCATCCAAAGAACAGGAGGCAGGTGGTGGGAGTAACTCAGTCAGGTTTGGAAAGACAAGAGTGGGAAAAGGACAAGTAAGAGACGATAGGTCATTCAAAATCACAGGTGAAAGGGATTCAGAAGCAGAGGGAAGTGTCAAGTTGGCCAAGAAAGAGCCCAAGAACAGTGAATATGGTGTTTGTTGTCCAAACACCAGAAGGGCAAGAAGAACAGAGATCTAAACAGAACGTTCATCGATCTGACCATGGCCCTTGGTACTGTCCATCGTTGTGGCTTGTGGAAAATCATGACAAAATATGGTCGCCCATAGAAGTTGGTCTGCATTGTACATCAGCTCCATGACAATGTTTGTGCAGGTTCTGGAAAAAGGACTGTGCTCTTGCACTTTCCCAGGCACCAACAGAGTGACACAAAGCCCTGTTTGCTTCCGTGATTTTTAGTATGATGTTTTCAATAGTGTTGTCAAATGTCTTCCATGAGAACAAAAAGGTGAGCTACTGCACCAAAAGGGCATTTAAATCATTTAACCTGAAAAGGCAAAAAGCCAAGACTAAAGTAGAGGGAGAGTCAGTGTGTGGCTTCTTGTTCATAGATGGTATTGAAGCCTTAAAACTGAGAGACAAAAGACTGTGGCTCGATCAACATGGCACTTGTGTTAATTTTGATCCAACAATGAACATCAAGAAAACAGAGGGTGTCCCACGTCCAGCACCATGTCATCCACCCCTGGAATCATTGGTTACAGAACATGAAGAGACTTTAATGCTGTGGAGAGATCTACCTTCCTTGGCAGTGTACTTTCCAGGGATAGACACGGAGATGATGGTGTTGACATAAGTATTGCCAGAGCTAGCCCAGTGCTTGGGATGCTCTGCTAGAAAGTGTGGGGGAGAAGAATGATTGGGCTGCCTACAAAATCGGAGATTGATTAGAGCCATTGTGTTATGTCACTGATTTCCCTGGAAAACCTGTATAGTCTACTAGTGCCATGCCAGGAAGCTGAATCGCTTCCATTTGAATTGTTTTAAGAAGATTTTGAAGATCTCTTGGAAAAATAAGGTACCACACACTGAAGTCCATTCTTGGACTGAACTGCCAAGCATCCAGTCTCTATTGCAAAAAGCACGACTTCAATGGCCTCGACATATTGTTCAAATGCCAAACATATATTTGCCTAAAAGATTATTTTACAGAAAATTCACACACAGTAATTTTCACATGGACATCAGAAGAAGCACCGTAAAGACACTCTAAAGGTCTCTCTGAAGAACTTTGGAAATGATTGTGAGACAAGGAGACTCTGGCACAGGAAAACCCAACAGGGTGTGCTTATATCAAAGAAGGTTCCATGGTCTATGAACAAAGCAAAATTGCAGTAGCTCAAAAGAAACATGAGGTGAGCAGATTTAGAGACATCTCCACTCCAAAGGTCCATTAGGGACTATTTGTTTTTTGTTTTTTAATAGTAGGTTTTTATTTTTAAAATATACTCAAAGATAGTTTTCAACATTCACCTTGCAAAATTTTGTATTCCAAAATTTTCTTTCTCCCTTCCCCTCAATCCTTCCCCTAGATGGCAAGCAATTCAATATATGTAAAACCTGTGCAATTCTTCTAAACATATTTCCACAATTATCACACTGCATGAAAAAAAATCAGATCCGAAAGGGAAAAAATGAGAAAGGAAAAAAGCAAGCAAAAAACAACAAAAAAAGGTGGAAAATACTATTTTGTGATCTATACTCATTTTCCACAATCCTCTCTCTGGATGCAGATGGCCCTCTCCATCATAGGTCTGTTGCAATTGGCCTGATCATCTAATTGTTTTAGAGAGCCACGTCCATCAGAATTGATCATGGTATAATCTTGTTGTTGCCCTGTATAATGATCTCCTGGTCCTGCTCATTTCATTCAGCATCAGTTCCTGTAAATCTCTCCAGGCCTTTCTGAAATCATCCTGCTGGTCATTTCTTACCGAACAATAATATTCCATTACATGCATATCCCATCACTTATTCATCCATTCCCCAACTGATGAGCATCCACTCAGTTTCTAGTTCCTTGCCACTACAAAAAGAGCTGCCACAAATATTTTTTGCATATGTGGGTCACTTTCCCTTCTTTAAAATCTCTTTGGGATATAAACCTAGTAGAAACATTGCTGGATCAAAGGGTCTGCATAGTTTTATAGCCCTTTGGGTGTTGTTCCAATTTGTTCTCCAGAATGGTTGGATCAGTTCACAACTCCACCATTCATGGGGACTATTTGTGCCCAATTTGAAGAAAAGCCTTCTGAACTCATATTGGTCTGGTCAGTTGCAGTTGAACATATCGTACCTTGACCCCAACATAGAGATATCATTTGGTCCTGTTCTGGTAAGATGGACAAGAACCAGATGTAGATGAGGAAGTTGAGGCAATGAAGGCAAAATGATTCTTTGTGTTTTTTTTTAAATTTGATTTCAAAAGAAAAGAGATATAGACTGATGACTTAAAAAGATCAGGGCCAATTTTTATTTTTATTTTTATTTTTTTAAGGATGAAGAAGATCTGGGAAGTTTAAAGTAGCCAAGGTATAAATTGCTATTACAACTGACAAAATGAGACAATAACAAAGATGCTCCTGAATATATAATCAAGTCAAATTCCATACTATCCCCAGTACAGTGACCCACGCTTTAAGTCCTCTAGTTGACAAGATGAGCTGCTTCCAAGGAGATTTTAAGACAATAGACTAGAGCTCAGAGGTCAGTTAGCCCCCTACCATCTTCAGGCCATTGTAACAGTTCTCTTTAAAGACTTGAAATCCCTTGCAAAGTTCTAATTACTTTTTGACTGATGCTATGAAGTTAGAAAAAGGAGCTATGGATAAGAAAGTAGGAAAACCAAAGGAAGAAAAGACATAAATATATAAATATCTCCCAACTTTATGATTCTTCAGATCCCATGAGTCTTTTTAAATTATAAAACTATGTCTTTATTCATCACGATGGCAAGGATAGTGATACTTTTCACTCTTCCATCCAATTTTTTAAATATAGATTCTAGCTACTTGGACTTAACGTTTTTCTTCTTTTAAAAAAAAATGTTATTTTTAAGAAAATAGTCCACAGACACCAACACCAACCTCTCACAAAGTACTTCCTGTGAAAATAGTTTGGCAAAACTGCTTCATTATACTGATGGCATGTGTCACTTTCACTTTTGAAGTTTACTGATTGTTAACAGAAAGGAAGGATGTGTGCTCTAACATTAATAGTTTGCCATTAATATTTTCCATTGTTTTTGACCCGAGTTTTGTTCCCTTTTACTGTTATCTTCGTTTATATCTCTGTAACTACCCATGTGTTCATTTGGCTCTGCTCTTTTGACTCCACATCATTTCATAAAGCCTCTCTGTAGTCTTCGCATCTTTCTTTTCTTATAGTACAATACCATTTTATTTTATCTATACACAGCCATTGAATAAATTCTCATCCAACATTAAGCACATTTTCTGTTTTCAGTTTTCTGTCACCACAAATAATAACTGTCTTTTATATAGCTCTTCAAATGTTGCAGAGCATTTTACAAATACTATATGCTTTGGATTCTTACAACAACCCTGGAAAAAAAGAAGGTATTAATAATGATAATAATAATAGCTAACATTTATATGTGCCAGTAACTATATTAAGAATTTTCAATTATCTCCTTTGATTCTAACAACAACCCTGGGAAGAGATAGTAATTGATGATGATGATGATGATGATGATGATGATAAATAACAGCAACATAGTATTTAACATGTGCCAGGTACTATGCCAAGCACTTTACAATTATTATCTCATTTGATCTTCATAATAACCTGGGAGGTAGGTGCTTTTAGCACCATTTTACAGATGAGGAAACTGAGGCAGATAGAAATCAAGGAACTTGTTCAGAGTCACACAGTTTGTGCTGCCATATTTGCACATAGGATTTCCTGATTCCAGGTCCGGGGGCTCAATTCCCTGTGCCACTGAGCTACCAGCATCACAAATGATGCTGTTATTAATATTTTTATACATGTGGGTCTTTTCTTGTTCTTATCAACATCCTTGGGATATAATTTCAGTAATGGGATCTTGGAATCAAAGAACACGAGCAATTTAATAACTGTGTTTTCCAAAATATTTCAGTAGTAGATGAGTGCTTGTCTTTCCATTATCCCTCCAACACTGAATGTCCCTATTTTTTGCCACTTTTTGCCATGAATCAATTATTGAAAACTGCTTTTTTGATTAATAATTTTTTTTTGAAAAATGCTTCATATTTTTTGCTCACTTCTCTATTGTGGACTGGTTCTTATTTTCATAGATATGCTAATCTCCTGCAGTTTCTGTTTGATAGACTTTCATTGAAATTGATAAATGTGGAGTTCTTATTCTTTAAAATAATATAATATGAGATGGTTCTCTCTGGGAGAAAGCAGGTTTCCCGGGGAGGTTTTCTGGAGGCATCCTTAGTTTCAGTTGAAATAAATAATTACTCCAAAATGCAGCCAGCTGGTAAAAATTCAGATCTTTTTTTGTGTCCTTCAATATAGCCCAGTTAGCTCAGAAGCCTATCTCTCTGCTTGGTTCCAAGAGCTCTTGCAGCTTTGTCCTTTGCCTCTGCTTTCTTCGGCCTCCAGCCAGCACCAAGGTGGAAGATGCAATGAATCTCTCTTGCCTCGAAGATAGGGCTTGTGGGCTTCCTCCCAGAGTGCTCCTCTCTGACCCCAGTCAATGTTCCGGAGTAAGTCTTTCAAGTGGCTCACTGGAGCTGTATTTATGCTGAGTATAAAAGGCTGACTCCGCCTTCTGGAGGCAGGGATTAAGGGAGGTATGAATTCAGATATCTCTTTCTAAACCCTGAAATCTCCCAAACATGTGAACTCCAATGAGTACTTAAATATTTCTTGTTTCTGTGAGTTCTCTAAAGGTGTGAACACAAGCATCATTTCTATCAGTTGTACTTAGTACCTTGTTTCAAATTCTGGCCCAAAATATCTCCTTCTAAGATCAAATCAATCATATTGAACCATGCTAAATTAGATAATTATTCTATCAACTCTAATGGCTTAACAGTTTGTAAAGATTCCAACAGATAAATGCAACAATTTCTTTCATCAATCATTTTTTTCTTCTTCTAATAACATTACCTGTATTTGTCCTGAATTTTTTTTAATTACATAATCAACATAGTATTTCTTGTATGTTGTAGTTCTAAGTCACCAGTCTCATTTTGTCTTCCGCAGTCATCTGAGTCCAGTGCAAGACAGAGATCAGAACAGCTGGAGATGGTCCTGGATGCAGTGAGAGACCTTGGCCTTTTTAACAAGTCTCAGTTTGACTGAGGCAACACCCAATCAGTGATTAAGATTGGGTAAGAAATAAGACAAAGAATGTCAAATTAGAGTGAAAACAATAGGTCTCCTTGCTTTATTCCCATTCTTATTGAGATATCTTCAAGTATTTTTCCTTCTTAAAAATGATTTATTTTTAACATTCATTTAAAAAAATTTGAGTTCCGAATTCTCTCCCTCCCTCCCATATCTCTCTTATTGAAGTGGGATATGAAGCAAAGAAATATGATATTAATTATACATGTGAAATTATATAAAGCAATCAAGAAAAGAAAGAAAGAAAAAGGAAAATAACATACATTCAGATTCTCCCAGTTCTTTCTCTGGAGATGGAAAGCATTTTTCATCATAAGTCCTTCAGAATTATCTTAAATCACTGTATTGCTCAGAATAGCCATTGATGACTGTATAATATTGTTGTTACTATTTACCTTGTTCTCTTACTTCTGCTCACTTCATTTTGCGTCACTTCATATAAGGCTTCCCAGAATTTTTTGTGAAACCATCCTGCTTGTCATTTCTTATAGCACAACAGTATTCCATTATAATCATATACTACCAATTGTCTAACCGTTCTCAAATAATGGGAATCCCCTCAATTTCCAAATCTTTGCCATCACAAAAAGAGCTGCTATAAATATTTTTGCACATATAGGTCCTTTTCCTTTTCCTTTGATCTCTTTAGGATAGAGAGTCAGCAGGGGTATTTCTGAGTCAAAGGGTATCCCCAGTTCTATAGCCTATTGATCATAGTTTCAAATTGCTCTTCACCAACAGCAATTCTACCAAAAGTTCACCAATCATGCATTATTGACTCACTTTTCCCACATTTCCTCCAACATTTGTCTTTTTCCTTTTCCCTCATATTAGCTAGTCTGAAATGTGTGAGGAGGTATCTCAGAGTTGTTTTAATTTGCATTTTTCCAACCAATAGTGATTCAGAGCATTTTTATATGACTATAGATAGTTTTCATTTCTTTTTCTGAAAATTGCTCACATTCTTTGTCCATTTATCAATTGGAAAATGACTTGAATTCTTATAAATTTGATTCATTTCTCTATATATTTGAGATCTGAGACCTTTATTAGAGATGCTTGCTGTGAACATTTTTCCAGTTTCCTGCTTTCCTTAAAATCTTGGCTGCATTGTATAAAAGCCTTTTCAATTTGATGTAATTAAAATTACCCAATTTACATCCTGTGGTCCTCTCTATCTCATTTGGTCGTAAAATATTCCCTTATCCATAGATCTGACAAGTACAATTTTTCATTCTTGCACAGTGTGGTTATGATATTACTCTTGATGCCTAAATCATATGCCCATTTTGATCTTATCTTGGTGTGTGGTATGAGATAAAAGTTCATATCTAGCTTCTGCCAAACTACTTTCTAGTTTTTCCAGCAATTTTTGTCAAATAGTCAGTTCTTATCCCTAAAGCTTGAACCTTTGGGTTTATCAAATATTATATTACTATGATCATTTACTACTGAATAATCCATTCCACTGATCCACCACTCTATTTCTTGGCCAGCAAAAAATTGTACTCCTTTGCAACACAATTTGAAATCTGGTACTAACAAATCACCATCCACATTTTAAAATCGATTTCCTTAAAGTTCTTAACCTTTTTATTCTTCCAGATGAATTTTAAAATTATTTTTTCTATCTTTATAACATAATTTTTGGTAGTTTGATTATTATAATACTAAATTAGTTAATTAGGTAGAGTGGTTATTTATATTGGCTTGGTTTACCCATGAACAATAAATATTTCTCCAGTTGTTCCAATCTGCCTTTATTTGTATGAAAAGTGGTTTTTAATTATGTTCATGTTCATGTAATTCCTGGATTTGTTTTGGCAGGTAGATTCCCAAGTATTTAATATTGCCTGCAGTTTTTTAAACAGAATTTCTCTTTCTCTTCCTGCTGGACTTTCTTAGTAATAAATAGAAATGCTGATGATTTGTCTGGTTTATTCTATATCCTGCCACTGTGCTAAAGTTTTAATTGTTTCAACTAGTTTTTTAGTTGACTTACTAGTTATACCAACATATTGTCTGCAAAGAGTGACAGCTTTCTTTCCTTGTCGCTAATTCCTTCAATTTCTTGTTTTTTTATGTTTTCGCAATTTCTTGTCTTTTGTTTTTCTTGTCTTATTGCTATAGCTAGTGTATCTAGTACAATATTGAATAACGATGGTGATAATGTGCATCCCTTTTCCACTCTTGATCCTATTGGGAAGTCTCCTTGCTTATCCCCCTTATAGATAATGCTAGCCAATTATTTTAGATAGATATTAATTTTTATTTAAAGAAACCTCCATTTATTCACATACTTTCTGATGTTTTTAATAAGAATGAGAGCTGTATTTTGTCAAAAAGCTTTTTCTGATTGATTGACATAATCATACACATTTTGTTGGATTTATTGTTGATATGGTCAATTATGCTGGTAATTTTTCTAATATTGAGCCAGTCTATTGCTGTCATCTTCTTGTTAGTACTTTAAAATTTTTCTATCAATATTTATTAAAAAGATTGGTCTATAGTTTTCTTTTCCTGTTTTTGCTTTACTTAATTTCCCTATAAGCACTATATTTGTATCATAAAAAAAATTAGTTGGAACTCACCTTTTGCCTGTTGTTCTAAACATTTTATATAGTATTTGAATGAATTGTTCCTAAATATGTGGTAGGAATTACTTGTTAATCCATCTGGTCCTGGTGAATCTTATCATAGGAAACTCATCAAGGGCTTGTTCAATTTCTTTTTTCTAAGATATGGTTATTTAAGTATTACATTTCCTCTTCTGTTTATGTGGATCATTTATATGGTTTTTTAAAAAATATTTGCCTATTTTATTTGAATTGATACGTTTATTGGCTTAAAATTGGGCAAAATAGCTCCAAAATTACTTTAATTTCATCTCCATTAGTGGTGCATCCACCTTTTTCATCTTTGGTTTTTATAATTGGTTTGCTTCTTTCTTTTTCTAAGTCAAATTAACCATGGTTTATCTATTTTTTTCATAAAACTAGTTCCTAGTTTTGTTTATTAATTCAATTTTTATTTCAATTTTATTCATCTCCCCTTTGATTTTCATGATTTTTAAAATAGCATTTAATTGGGAATTTTAAAGTTGTTCTTTTTTTTAGTGTTTTTAAAATTACATGTCCAATTCATTGATTGATTCTTTCTCTAGTCTATTAATATAAGCATTTAGAGATATCAATATTCCCTTAAGGACTACTTTGGCTCTACATTATAAATTTTGGAATGTTGTTTCATTGTAGTCATTCTCTATAATGAAATTATTGTTTGTATCTATTATTTGTTTTTTGACTCACTCATTCTTTAGAATCAGATTATTTGGTTACCAATTAATTTTTAATCTATGCTTCCATGGGCCTTTGTTAAATATAACTTTTTATTGCATTGTGACCCGAAAAGGATACATTTAATTTTTCTGCACTTAATTGTGAAGTTTTCATGACCACATACAGGGTCAGTGTTTGTGATGGTACCATGATAGAAATATTCTCCTTTTTATTTTCATTCAATTTTCTCTAGTAATCTATCATATTTAACTTTTTAAAGATTCTATTCATCTTTTCAACTTTTTAAAAAATTATAGTTAAGTTTATCTACTTCAGAAAAGGGAAAGTTGAGTTTTACTATCTATTTCTTCCTTTAACTACTTTAAATTTTCCTTTAACAATTTGGTGCATATATGTTTAGTATTGATATTATTTCATTCTGCATTGTGTCTTTTATCAAATGTAGTTTTGCTGGTTGTCTCTATTAATTAGGTCTGTTTTTGCTTTTGCTTTATCTGAGACCATAATTGCTACCACTATATATTTTTTGCCTCAACTGAAGTATAATAGATTCTGTTCTAGCTCCTTATTTTTACTCTGTCATTCTGTTTAGAGTGTTTTTCCTATGAACAATATATTGTCGTATTCTGGTTTCTAATATATTCTATCTGCTTCTGTTTTGTGGGTAAGTTATTCCCCTTTACATTAACAATTATGATTACTGTGTTTCCCTCCATCCTGTTTTTCCACTATTTTTCCTTCTTCATTTTCTTAAAATAGAATGTTTATGCTCTTTTTTTAATAATGGTTTTCAGGTAGTCCAATAATTCTTAAGTTATCTCTCCTCAACCTATCGTCTAGGTCAGTTGTTTTTTCTGATGAGATACTTGACATTTTCTTCTATTTTTTTTTCATTCTTTTGACTTTGTTTTATTGTTTCTTGATGTCTCACGGAGTCATTAGCTTCCATTTGTCCAAGGAATTATTTTCTTCAGTGAGCTTTTGTATCTCTTCTTGCATTTGGCCAGTTCTTTTTAAGGAATTCTTTCCTCCTTAAAATTTTTGAACATCCTTTCCTTTTTAGTCAATTCTGCTTTTTAAAAAGTTCTTCTTTTCAGTTGAGGCACTGTCTCATACTTCAAGCTTTTTTGTGCCATGATTTTCAGAATTAATGGTGGGAGTCTGTAAGTTTTTTATTGCTTCCAATGAGATGTGATTATGGGAGAGATGTGGTCATTGCTCTCCTGATCTGCGCTATGATCTTTACCCAGGCCTGGTTCCCTTCAACCACAAAGGCAAGCAATCCTCTTTGTTTTGGAACTGTGACCAAATATTCTGCCCCACTTTGACTGATCACCAGAGCTCTTCTCCCCTCTGAAACTGTGACCCAGATCACAAGGCACAAGAGTTGCCAACTAATATCAGCTGTACCCAGTGCCAGAAAAGTATAGCTTGTAATCCTTTTCTGATAAATTGTCTAATTCCCTTTTTGTCTCTTGTCAAAGTGCTTCTGAAGCTGCTGTTCTTGCTGGGGTTACTGTTACTTCCACCATGTCTGTTAAGTACACACAGATTTTCACCCCAGGGTTACAGACTTTTTTCTGCCAACCTCTTAAGTTTTCTTAGCCTGGAAAAGTGTCTCATCCTGAACTTTTGGTGGCTCTGCCACTCCAAAATTTTAATTGAGATTTTTTTTAAAGTTGTTTGGAGGGAAATGTTGGGAAAATTCTCCTGGGTGTCTACTCCCAATTCACCTTTGCTTCTTTGAAGCATTATTTTAAACTTGTTTGGAGGGGAATTTGTTGGGAGAGCTCAGTTGAGTTGTTGCCTGTATTCTACCATTTTGGATTTGCCTGCTGAGGTATTTTTCCATTACAAATAATACCAGCTTGGGGTTTTAGATGAATGCTTTTTCAGTGACCTGAATAATGATCAATCCTCTCCTATGTATTTCAGTGTTTTTGACATAAATGAATGCTGCATTTTTTCAAAGATTTGAAGGGTTAAACATTAGTGGCTCAATTTCTCCCCTTTGGATTTCCCTCCAAGTTGACATTGAACCCTAAATGACTAAACTTTGGGTCTGCTCATTCTCCTAGTTCAGATTTCATCTAATTGTATCATCATCTAGTGCACTTCTTTTTATCTTGTCCACAAAGAGGAAATGAGACACCTAGGTAGTACAGTGGATAGAGCACTGAGCCTGGAGTCAGAAAGACCCGAGTTCAAATCTCTCCTCAGACACTGTCTAGTTGTAATTCTAGCTAAGCGACTTAACCTTTTATTGACTCAGTTTCCTTATCTGTAAATTGGGGATAATAGCACCTACATTGAAGGGTTGTTCTAAGAATCAAATGAAGTCATTATTGTAACATGATTAACATAGAGCCTGGAACACACTAAGTGCTATGTAAATGTTAACCACCACCATCATCATCATCATTAATAAAAAACTTCATCAAGCATTTTGCTGAAATCTAAATATACTATATAAGCTACAATGAGATAATATTTTTAATGAAGCCTGGCACATATAAATGTTTTTCCCCTACTCCCAGCCAGATTGTTCTCTATATCCTTTCATCAATGTATTATTTTATACTATCATCTCTTTCTTTGAATCTTCAGCACTTAGCAAAGTGTCCAGTACACAGTAGGCACTTAATAAATGTATGTTGACTTGATAACTTTCTTCTCGATATTTCTCATGGTCTTTTACACGATAGGACTTAGGAATCATATCAGAGCCACTTTGTTACATAGTCTGTATTTGATGGTTTTATGATCTGTTTTCTCAATAAGATGTCTTTTCCCTCCTATTTTTGGTTATTACTTTTTTTTGGTCCTGGCTGGCTGTTGCAAATTGATGAAGGAGAGCTTAGTGTTGCCACTCAATAAATCATCTTATGGAACATACCTTTTCCCTAGTTCAGCTCAAACTCCAAACAGTAAATAGATTACTGAAACACATCCATTTTGGAGGGAATTGAAATAAAAGAAAATTACCTGAATTGGATAGAAAAAAATTATCATTATGACGCACTAGCAGAGTTACAACAATTCACATTAACATAGTTTTTTAAAGCTTGGAAAATACTTTCCTTTTAAGTTGATTCAAAAACAATTTTTTTAGAATTCAGTGACTGTTTTGCTTCAGAAATCTTGGTTTGGTTTTTTTTTTTTCATTTTTGCCTCTCAGATCCAGAGTTTGATCTCTCCAATTAAAACCAAAAAGGGAATTAAGTGCACTGATATTTTAAAACATTACAAATTCATTTAGACATTTCCCAAGGAAAAACACAGCACTTGAAATAGCATTATGTTTTTCTCTTGTCAATCGAAAAGCTTTTCAGTAAAGTCATTTTACCATGAACGTTATATCTCATCAAAAACATGTCCAGAAAAGATAATGAACATGAATTTATTTGCTGCTTTTGGTTCTATTGTTTGACATTGCTCAATAAAGAACTCACAATACAGAAATATTTGACTATGAAAAAGCAGCAACACTCACGTGGCCACACACTGAAGATGCCGAGGTCATCCACTGCATCCTGAACCATTGCCAGTCATCCTGGCTTTTGTCTTGTTACTGGACTTTGGTGATTCTGTAATAGAGAGAGGGAGACTGATGATGGTCAACTCTTCCTCACTTGAATCCAATTCACAAGCAAAGCATCACCACATTTTTCCTCTTTAAAAATTAAGAATAAAGGGGGCAGCCAGGTGGTGCAGTGGATAGAGCACCAGCCCTGAAGTCAGGAGAATCTCAGTTCAAATCTGGCCTCAAACACAACACTTCCTAGCTGTGTGACCCTTGGCAAGTCACTTAACCCCATTTGCCTCAGAAGAAAGAAACAAAGAAACAAAGAAGGAAGGAAGGAGGGAAGGAAGGAAGGAAGGAAATAAAGAATAAATAACAAGTTCTAAAGTTGACTTTTCTGAGTCCAAACATAGAATCTTACATTCAGCCAAAAAAAATGAAAATGAAGAATAAATAACAAGTTCTAAAGTTGATTTTTTGACTCCAAACATAGAATCTTACATTCAGCCCTCTTAAATGACAACTGATTCAATTCTGCTCGTTCTTTTTTGCCCATTTGGATACTAACTCTGTAGTTGAACATGCTAACTTTTCCTCCCAGTTCTGGGTTCTCTGAATTTGGCAAATGAACCACAAATCTAAATCACTGTTAACAACATTGAACAGCACAGAGCCAAACTCAAATCTCTGATTCCTCCCACTTAACATGAACCTTTAATAACTATGCCTTGGGGCTGGTGCCCCAATCCATTTGGAATCTACCTGATGAGAGCATCATTCAGCACCCATTTCTCCATCTTGTCCACAGAGACAGCATGAGAAGTTGTGACCAGCAATTTGCTGAAGCCTGAATCTGTTCTCTTCACAACATCCTCCTTCTCTACCAATCTAGGGCCTTTCAGAAATGATACTGCTCTTAGCCTAGCATGATCGTTTCTCAAGGAAGTCATATTTACTGTTTTCCCAGTGACTTCTTTCTTTTCTAAATACTTATTGCATATCTGTGTATTTTATGTGAGGTTCCATTTCCTCTTGGAGGACGTGGAGGTCTGCCACAACCTTTGGCCTTTTGAAAGTTGGAAAGGGGTCCCTCGTCCTGAGGACTCTCATTGTTTTGAAGGGTCTGGCAGGATGGAGTTATGCTTGATTCTGTTTTACCACCCAACCTCCACTCTGCCTTTCACATCAGGTTGGGAGGGGCAAGAAATCGAAAGAGACTTGTTTAAAGAAAATGAAACTGGACTTCTGCCAAGTCAGAGAGGCAGTATTACATCAGGAGATGGAAATTAACTGTACGCCTTCTGTGATAATCCACCTAGCATATTTTGTAGCAACCATACTTTCTGCTACTTCTTTGCTTTCTTATCTAGGAAAAGGAGACTTTCAGAACTATCTTACATCCTTTAGATTAAAGATTTATTCCTTGGCAGACCAGGAGAGAGGTAGGGTATTCCAAATGGCTTGTGGGGAAGAATTAGAAGCTGGGAAGAGGAGAATAGCAGGACAGCAGTCACAGAATGACTAATTTCTAAGTATATTGGGTATTTCAAACATTCTAAAATTAAAGCAAGGATCTTGGGGAATAGACCTGAGATTCATGATTATGTCCCCTTGTTTCCTTGGCCATTTATTTACCTAGCTCTCTCAACATCTGGCCAACAGCTATTAATTCTTCTTGGGATTCTTGCTTCTAGCACTTCCTTTCTCCTCTGTCTCATTTCAAACTTCTGATCTTCCATGAGCTGAAAAATACACAAAATCAGGACTATTAGAATATCATGCAAATTAAGAATAAATCAGCACTTAGTAAGGAGTGTGGGGACATTCCTGTGGGAATGGATTTGGTGACACTTATTTTGATTCCTCGAAGGCCTTTTATAATTCCTTCCTGATTTTTGGCTGCTTTCCAAATAAGTTTTCCAAGAGAATGAACTCTTAACAAGTGACAGTTATTGTACATACATAGCATGTCAAGAACACTTCATAAAATTTCATTGTGAGATCTCTGATTAGCCAAGCTAAAAAGATTAATAGAGAATTCTTCTCTTCTGAGAAGTAATATAGAATCCTCTATTCTCCCCATTGTCAGAATAAGAAAACACTTATTGAAAACTCACTGTATAAGACATTATGGAGCTGTAGAGCCGTCAGGTAATTAGAGACATAGAGCCCATTCCATTACTTTATAGGCCCAGATGTGGGACTCGTCCAAAATTATACCAAAAAAATGACTGTGATAGAGCCAGATTTGGTAGAATCTAGAAGAGAGAAAAGTCAGCGCTCATGAAGCAAGGGATTTGGAATGAGAAAACCTTTAGGCAAACTACTTTATATGTCTAGACTTCATTCTCTCCCATCTGCAGAATTGGGAATTGGTGACATATATGACCCATTAAAGCTCTAAAGCTGTGATCCTATTATCTGTTCATAACAATGGTATTGCCTGGTACTGGGTTTTAGTCACCCATTAGTGAGACTATTAGGAGAAATGGTTATCAATTACCCAGCATCCAGTTCTCCCAGTTAAGTTACAGACCCTTTTCTAGATTATGTTCTTGTCATTTCTAAAGCTCTAATCCTCAACTTCTTAGCCATATCCCACACACATGTGCACCTCCCCTCCCCCCCAGATCCAATGTATTTTCTTTGTTGTTGTAGCTGTTGTCATTTTACTTGTGTCTAACTCTTCTTGATCCCATTTGGCATTTTCTTGGAAAAGATTCTGGTGGTTTGATATTTCCTTCTCTAGCTCATTTTACAGAGAGAAAACTGAAGTAGATAGGGCTAAATGAATTTTCCAGGGTCACACAGCTAGTAAATATCTGAAGCCAGATTTGAATTCAAGAAGATGAGTCTTCCTAATTGCAAGCCCACTGCTCTATCCCTGGTACCTCCTAAATGCCCAATTGAACTCTCAGCCACTCTCACATTAAACAGCAAACTAGTTAATTAGATCTGATAACATCAAATCAATTTAGACATTGTAGACACATATATCACAAAGTACTTCTATCCTAGTCATTCTCTGTTCCGACCCTCCAAGCAAAAACAAAAACAAAATCCTCTCAGGTGGAATTCTGGTTCCTCCTTCTCCAATCCTCCATGGACGCAGTACAAAAGCGAAGGAGAACTGATACATATGTTAACATCCTTTAATAATTCCTCCATCTCCCACAAGTGTGGAACATAAATAGCTAACACAAAAAGAGTTGTGTTATATGAGCACTGTAGAGCACTGTGGATACTTTAAGCATGTTTCATGGTCTCTGATACAAGGATGAATAAAATATCAGGATGGCAACTCCAGAGCCTCAGGATTTCCACTCTAAGGTCTGGAATTTTGTTCTTTATTGGTCTGACTTATTGATCTCTCTGTCCACGAATCCCATCCATGTAGAAATGGCCCCTGCTTAAAGTTCCTAGGAAGAACATTTTCAGTATTCAGCAGCAAGGTGTTGTGCCCCCCATGGGCACCCATCAGTCACCCATTATTCCTCATGATACCTTAATCTCTATCCTTCCTCTCTCAAAACTCCTAGAACCTTCTCCATAAACCCTAGAGACCAAAAGGTCAGAAGACATCAAGGTAGAATAATGGAATCTTGGTGAGGATCCCTTTTCACAGCATATTCATTTTCTGTGGTTCCTTCCTCCTGTCAAGGTGCTAATCACCAGGGTATTCTGGAGCCAGCTCAGCTACTTCCAGAGAACCAAAGGTTAGATTTCCATTATAAACATTTATACCTCAGAAATAGGGAAGCATTTCATATAAGAGCTTGATTTATTGTTTTGTTCATTGTCTAGACTTTTAAAAGTGATGGAAACCAATGGAGATTAAGCTGGAATGTGTATCAAACGTTTTCTTTCTGGAGATCCAATTGTTAAACATTTACCAGCGTATCACTACTTATAACTAGTAGTTAGACAATGAGGAATCCACTCATTTTATGAAAATATGGTTTATGAACTGAAATGGCATGATGATTCATGTTATATAAAGATCCCTCTCCTGGATGAGGGAGCTCCCCTAGTGGGTTGAAATAAATTCTTAGATGATGAACTATTTGGCAGAGAGACTGGGCTTGGAATGGGGACTGAGTTAAAAGAAAGAAATCAGAACTGAAATTCTTAGGAGACCCTTTCAATTAAATATGACTCAGCAATGATGATCGTGTCTCAGCCAGCAGGGAGATACACTTGATTTCAAGAAACATTGTTATTTTCACCTTCCTGAAAAAGGCAGATATTGAGAAAAGCAAGATACACCATAAGAGATGGATATTCCATAACAGTAGCAACCTTGTTTTCCATTTGCATTCTACCAATTTTAGGAGAAATTAAGGAAGATTCCCAGAAAGTTAGGTGGATGCCCTTATGGCAAGTTATAAATAAGAGGGGCACAATGAGAAAGTAAGGATGAATTGCAACCTGTGTCATTGGAGGGAATAACAATTTTGGACTACTAGTGCATAATAAATTGGCATTCTTATAGGACTTTGAGGTATACCAAGAGTTTTGCATATGATCCCATTTGAGAGAAGCTAGATGTCATAGTGGACAGAGCAGAAGACCTGAATTTAATTTCTGCCTCAGACTCTTATTAACTGTGAAACTCTGGGAAAGTCACTTAATCTCTGTTTACCTCAGTTTCTTCATTTGTAAAATGAGAGTAATGACAGAACCCATCTCATAGAGATATTGTGAGAATCAAATATAAAGTGTTATGCAAACTTTAGCTATTATCCTTAACCCTGGGAGGAAGAAAACTCTAAGAGGTATCACTGTACCCATTTCAAAGATGAAACAGCTAATTCATATAACTTGCTCACAATCATGCAAACTAGTCAGAGACAGAGTTAATATTCTAATGCAGATCTTCTGATTCATACCCAGTGCTCTTTCTTCTTAAACTAAGATGCTTCTTAAATTATTGACCAATAAGTAATTAGCAACCAATCAGTAAAAAATGAATGTGGTTTTCTACTGATCCCAGACCCTTTCCTATCCAAATAATTAGCCTAGTGAGAGCTCAGAGAGAATAGGAACAAAAATAAAAATAAATAGCAAAAGAAAAGACAGCAGTCCTTGGTAACCTGTTTGAATTTTCAACCATGAATATTCAAATTTTGCTCTTCCAGGCAGAGAGGCAATTATGTTAAACACTTGCTTATTTTGATGTAGTTGGAGGCTTATGCCCCTCCCTGTTGGTTTCTATGGTTTCATTTTAGGCATTTTGCTATTAACATATGAAAAAAAAATGTGTTTTGAAACACAACAAATACTAATGGGAAGGATAATAACAAAAAATTTCAAAGTGGAAAAAAAAAAAACGAAAAACCAATGACAAGTGTACATTTGCCACATCTCTGAGTCATAAAAAGAAAAGCACAAGATTCAATCAGTCCCTTGCATTTTTTGATTTAGGGATTCCAGCAAGAAACTGCTTCCAAATCTTCAGATGACTTAGGAAATTCTGGGTCTGGTGCAAAAAACACCAAGCCTTCCAGAGCAGGAGACGGTGGGTTTGGGCAGTTGGCATGGATAAAATAACAGCATTGAGAAACAATGGAGTTTTTAAAAACATCCTGAGTCTAAGGGCCTGTGTTTCCTTTTCTCATTAAGGTCCCTATTAATAAGCTCGGATACTCAATTTATCTCTTGTCTGGAGCCAGGGTTGGCACAAAGGGGTCGACTCCCATTGTCAGGTCCCGTAAGGGTGATAGCACTTTGTCCAAATGGGTAGAGACAGTGTCTTAGGTGCCGAAGGGTGGGGGGGGGGGGAGAGAAAAGCAAAGGAAAAAAACCCCTTGGGACAAGTATGTCTAATGCGAACCAATATCCCACAAAGAGCAGCAAATGTAGTTGTTCATCCTGTAGTTTCACATCCTTTTTCCTCCCAGATTCAAATTCTGGCTCTCCAATGACCATCTGCATGATCTTGGTCCAGTCAGTCCCTTTCTTTAAGCCACAGAAACTTCAGCTCTACTTGGGGGATTATATAAGATAACCTCTGAGATCCCTTACATTTCTAAACCTATGATCCCAGGTCTAAGGTTTAAACTTGCTTCAGATACCTGCCAGCTATGTAAGGAAGGACAAATCCCTTCCCCTTAAAAACTGAAGCAAAGGGCCCAGATAATGACTAATAGAACTTAATAGCTTTGAATCCCAAGACAGAATTTTTTCAAAGCATTTTGAGAGTTCTCTGTGAGAAGAATCCTTACCCTTGCTTTTTTTTGCAGAGCATTTACTGGGCTTATTTACTATGTATGTATTATGTATATATGTATGTACATACAGAGTTTTTTTCAATGTGTTGATTTTTTTCCCTCTTTTTCTTTTTAAAAAAGTGTTTGTACAATGGGATAGCTCTTTAAGAGAACTATCAAGAGAGTAACAAGGGATAATTAGACAATATTATAAACAACAGATATAGATAAAATTTTATTTAATAACAACAAAAAAGAATTTTCTTCTCCCACAGATGAACAGACTTTGAATAATGTCTTTTGTGAAGAGGGACAGAGTTGTTTATTTAACAAAGATGTGTATGTATTTTCCTTAGAGTTTATTTATTTTGGAAAACACTATGACTATCCCACAGGAAAATCCCCACCTACTTATCCATCTCCAAGTGAACCCAGAATGCATCATGGTGGAAGGATAACAGACCAGACTTTGTACCAAAGGCTGTTCATCTACACCCAGGGGCAGAAAATAATGATTATTTCTAGAGGAACCAAGATGAATGATGGATACATTGACATATAGGAAGATCAGGAATATTGATTCCTGAAATTTCATTTTCAAATTAAATCATTTCAAATTAAGATGCTCCAGCTTTAGTCTTGGAGGAACTAATCTTAATCTTTTTTATACAGAAAATAGAAGAGATTAGATGTGAAAATGTTCATTTATCAATAATGGACATCTCTATTTTCCTTCCTATTAGTAGATGGTTAAAATACCCATCATTAAGTAAGAGTTGAAGCATTCATGCTCATACCCCAGGACTGCTCTCAAAAGGAAGAGCAGGATGAGCAAAAATTCAACTACATGCTCTAACATCATGGTACCTGGCCTATAAATTGTTGTTTTTATCATCATTATGCATATCATTAATCCCATTATTCATTATCCCTAAAATGTGGACAAATAATCATTAGATAATTGATATATAATAGGAAGTTCTTTGGATCAAAAACCCCAAGCTTATGACTTTGTGTCTTACAACCTGGGAAAATCATTTTTCCTCTCAAAAGTACATAAGCTTCTACTTCCGTAAAATGGAGATATTTACCACAACATTGCAAGGGGCTGTGATGACCAAATGAGTGACAAACATACCTACTCTGTGCCAGGTGCTGTACTTAGAACTAGGGACACAAAGCTCACCCTGCTTTCTTTAAGCTTACAATGAATTGTGGGAGTCAAGATATACATGATTAGAGATAGAGTTGATGGAAGACAGTCCTGATGGGGGATTGGAGTCCCACCGAAGGGAGGATTTGAATTGAGGCTTAAGAGAAGCCGGGGGACAGCCAAGAGATGGAGGAAAGGAAGAAGAAGGTGGAGGAGAAGGGCATGGAGGAGAGCCAATGGGAAGGATGGGGGACAGAAGATGGAATCTACAGGAGGAAAGCCAAAGAGGCTGGATCAATGGCCTGGAGTATGTAGACGGGAGCAATATTTGGGGAAGCAGGAAAGATAGGAAGGATCGGCTTTGATGATAAACAGAGAAGATGATATTTGATCCTGGAGCTAACAAGCAATAGAGAAAAGGCAGCGGTTGTGGTAACAATCTCCCTGATAAGCTATAGCTGTATGAAATAAGACAGCAAGTCAAAGAATACAGTGGAAAAAATAATGGATTTGGAGACAGAGGGCGTGTGTTCAAATTAAACCTCTGCCACTTACTGTCTATGTGACCTTGGGGGGCAAGACACTTGGTTCCCATGGTCTTCCATTCCCTCATCTGTGAAATGAGGGGATTGGATACCACAGCTCCTGAAGTCCTGTCCACTCCAAATCTGTGCGTTCCTGAGAAAACCTGAATTCAAATCCTGCCTCTGACACACTGTGCATCCCAAGCAAGTCGCTTAACTTTTCAGCTTCCCAAACAACTCTAGCAGTCAAGCTCTCAATCTGCAAGCGTTTATTTAGCACTTACCACATGTTAGGTACAGAGATATAAACATAAAGCATTAAATAATGTCCTCTCACAAGGAGCTTGTGTAAGACTGCAGAGCAGCTGCAGAGATGCACTGGAGGAGGGAATTTCCTCCTTGGGACATCTTTCTCCAATGAAGCCATAAGGCTGGACAAAGCATTGGAGTGATGCACTGGACCTTCTCACCAGAAAGCACTGTGGACACACAGGGAACTATTTTTCCTTAGCTCCAAGCAGAGCAATGTTTGTTAAGTGAATATTAATTAAATGAAGTGAATTCTTTTGGAGAAAGTGGTGGACCCTGGTTATTTCTAAATTCCAACTGAAGTTGCATGTACCAGTGACCCACATGCTTAGGAAGATTTGGGAGGAACTGCACTGTTCTGTTGGCTATAAATTGATCCAGCAGGGTGCCTGGTACACAGTAAGCACTTAAGGAATGCTGTTTTTCTTCCTCCCTACTTTCTTCCTTCCTTCTTCATTTCTTGTACTTTCCGCTTTCCTTCATTTCTTTGCTCCTGCCCTCCCTCCCTCTTTCTTATTTCCTCTTCCCTCTCTTTCTTCCTTCCTTTTTTCCCCTCTTTACTTTTTTCCTTCTTTCCCTTCTTCTTCCATCTTTTCCTTTTTTCTTTCCCTCCTTCCTTCTTTCCCTCCCTTCTGCCTTTTCTATTTCCTTCCTCTTTTTCTTCCTTCTTTCTTTCTTTTTCTCTATCCTTCTTTCCTCTATTAATTTCTTTCTCCTTTCCTCATTCTTTCCTTTGCTTTCACTTTCTCTACTTTCTTATTTCCTCCTTCCTCCCTTCATTTCTTCCTTTTCTTACATCTTTACTTCTCTCCTTTCCTCCTTCCTCCATCCCTCCCTTCTTTCTTTCCTTTCTTCCTTCTCTCCTTCCTTTTCTTCATCCTTCCTTCCTCTGTTCATTTCTTTCTCCTTTCCTCATCCCTTTCTTTGCTTCCACCCTTTCTCCCTTCTTTCTTATTTTCTCCTCCCTCCCTTTATTTCTTCCTTTTCTTACCTCTCTACTTCTTCTTTCCCTTCTTCCTCCATCCCTCCCTTCTTTCCTTCCTCTCGTTCTTCCTTTTCTTTATCCTTCCTTCCTCTATTCATTTCTTTCTCCTTTCCTCATTCAGTTCTTTGCTTCTTTCCTTTCTCCCTTCTTTCTTATTTCTTCCTCCCTCACTTATTCCTTTTCTTCTCTCTTTACTTTCCTCCCTTTTTCCCTTCTTCCCTCTCACTTTTCTTATTTCCTTTCTCTCTTCCTTCTCTCTTTCCTTTTTCTTTCCTTTTCTTTTTCCATCCTTCCTTCCTTCCTCCCTACTGAGGTGAAGGTTATGAACTCACATGATAAAAGGGTAATAAGATGCTCTTTCCCATTTTTGCACTTTGTGACCCTGATCCCAACATTCCAAATAAATCAGTTGGCAAGCACTTATTAAATGCCTACTGTGTGCTACCCCCCCCAGAATGTATTCTAATGATTGCAGAAGAGTCTGCTTGGCTTGGGCTAAGCCCACCAGCTACATCGGAAGAGGAATTTAAAGCCCATTTTTGACAACAAGGAAGAATTGTCAGATCTCTGCAAAAGAGGCACCTTGGTGAAAAGCCAGCTGATTGGGGTTGGAGGCTCTTTGCTTACCCTGCCTCCGAGGTTTACCGCCTGAAGGGGTTTGGGCAAGTCCTTTGCACTGCCTGGGCCTTAATTTCTTCATCTGCCAAAATGGGGCTGGAAACCTCTGAGATTTCTTTCATTTGCGAACGCTGGGATGAATCGATTAAGGATGAAGAGCCTGGGCAGAGCAGTCCCAGCAAGAAGCACAAGGCGGCGCTGAGGGGGTGGCTAAGAGTTCCCAGCCCCAGGCTGGGCTCCCAAGGGATGCTCCTCAAGGCGAGCAGCCCAGAGACCCTGTTTTTGCCTGCAGTCTCCTGGCTTGCTGTTTTTTCTCTTATATTTTCCAAATAAACAGAGTGGTGAAAAGGCCACGGGGTGCCCAGAATCCTCAGCCATCCCAGGCCTCCAGCTTGTAAACAGAGCGCTTTGAAAGGGCCTTTGAACTGGTGAGCCCTGGGATGGGGAGGGTCTTGGGATACGGGAGGCCGAGGATGCTGGGCTCCGAGCTTTCATCTTGGCGGCGGCTGCTCCCCAAGCGGAAATGCCTGGATTTCCTGATGTTACTCAGAACTATCGCTCCGAGCAAACAGAAATAGACACCGGCCAAGAGGAAGCCCCCGTGCGCATGTTTCCTTCTCTGGCCGCTTTGCTGACCCAGGTGGGTTGGCTTTGTAGGCCACGAGTATTTGTAGCTTTAACGGGGGACCAGTGGACAGGTTAAAGCTTCCTGTGTCCTCTCTGTGGCAGCCCCGCTTCCTAAGTGGCTGGAGTTCACAGGATCGGAGCTTTGGCTTACAGGAGTCGCCAACCCAAGGCCCATGTTTTATGGAGGAAGGAGCAAGCGGCTTGGCCAATGCCAACCAGCAAGCGCGGGAAACGATTGAGCCAGGATTGGAACCCGGGCCCTCTGACTCCATCATTCCAGCGGCTGCAGCGGCCACAGAACCGGGGAGGACGTGAACCTGCGTGAGTTCCACCAGCAGCCACCCAAGATTTGGAAAAAGTAATACAGAAAGTCTTACTAATAGAAGATGAGAGATCTGTACCTCTTGTGTCGGATACTTTCTAGCCGGGGTCCACAGCCCATCAGGTCTCAGTTTCCCTATCTGTAAAAACTACATTAAATGTTTTGAACCTTTTTGGTGTCATGGACTCCTTTGGCTGACTGGAGACCTCTTTGGAGCCCCTTCCCAGAAGGATGTTTTTAAACAACACAAATTTTGCAAAAAGCAGGGTTTTGTAAAGGAAACCAATTGTACTGAAATGCAATTAGCAAAGTATTTCACAATAAAAATAATGTATGCATGTGTTAAAAAAAAAAAAACCCATGGAGTGAGCAATGGTGTCAAACTCAAATAGAAACAGGGCCACCAAACCATATACAAGGAACCTGTAGCCACATTTTTGACTTAGAAAATCACACATTATCGATATCCTATTGTGCCTTTTATTTATTTTGTTAAATACTTCCCAATTCTATTTTAAGCCAGTGAGATCAGGAGGCTGCCTCTCCCACTCCAAATCCCAAGATCAGAGTAATACTCCTCAAGAATTGATTCTTTGAACATGCTACCTATCATCATCATCATCATCATCATCATTCTTATCATTTATATGGTGCTTTTTAAGGTTTGCAAAGAATTATTAATATCTCCTTTTATCCTCACGACAACCCTAGGAAGTAGGTGGTACTATTAACATATTGGTAAGGAAACTGAGGCAGATATTGATTGAGTGACTTGCCTAGAGTCCCACATTTAGTGTGTGTATGAGGCTAGATTTGAACTTAAGTTTTAGGTACTCCCTGGTTAGCATTCAATCAACATCACCTGGCAATTACATGAAAGGGGTCACAAACCCAAGATGCAAAACGAGACCTACATTTTTGGCCATGATCAATGTGAGATTTTGTTTTGTTTATGCCTATTTGCTACAAGAGTGGTTTTCCCCAATGAGAAATTAGTGGAAGATTTTAAAGACTAAAGTTTAAAGATTTTAAAAAGAAAAGAAATGTTTCCTTTGTTATAAACATCCAACCTCAAATGATTTTTTTCTCTTAAGTGATTAGATCTTTTATAATGAATCTACTTATTGGGATCTCTCCAAACCATATTGTCAAAATCAAATTAATCAATCAAACAAATCAAATCCAATGCTATTTCTGTTGCCCAGAACAAATATGAAAGGTTGTACTTGCATTGTTTATAAATCTCTTTTACTTTGCCACAAGTAGCCACCTGCAGTTACAGGCTGTTAGAGCTGGAAGGTCTTGGAGCTAGAATTCATGTACCTTCTTGTCAAATTAGAACCTGGATTGAAAATATAAAAAGACTTGACCAGGGTCGCTCACGATGTATCAGAACAAGATTTGCATCCAGAACTTGAGATACCAAAATGAATGATCTTTTGTCTTTATTTAGCCATATTCATTCATATTAAGTCTAGCCAGGGCCACAAATGTGATCATATCCTATTGGCCCACCTGAAGGGAGAGAGGGTACATCAACTCCCCTACCATGGGAGCACTCTGCTGTCTGTTACTCTTATTTCCACTCTGCTCCAGGTCTCCCATTCCCAGGAATTCATTTGAGAAAACCGAGGCTGGGAAAAGTCATATGATTTTCCTGTGAGCCCATAGCAAGTTAATTCCAATACCAGGGAGGTCTCTCCACTATATTATTCTACCTTCCTCATTTTAACTATCATGATGATAAGAATTATGAATTATTAGTTTGGTTTATTTAGAAAAATTACAAGGGGCAGCTAGGTGGTGAAGTGCATAAAGCACCAGCCCTGAAGTCAAGAAGAACTGAGTTCAAATCTGATCTCAGACACTTAACACTGTGACCCTGGGCAAGTCACTTAACCCCAATTGCCTCAGCAAAAAAATAAAATTACAAAAGAGACTCTTGTAGCCCTTTGCTGATAGAGTCAATGCTTCCTCCCTAAGTGGATGCTAAGTCTCATTTCTAGAAGTTCTCTCTTCCTCGACATTTACCAGCATTGAATTTGTGATTCTTTTAAAGAAATCAAGTCAATAGTTGCTGATAGCCACATCTCTTCCCCTTGTACCTTTAAATCGAAGAAGTTGAAGGAAGGACATCAGTTCAGATCCAGATCTCTTGCTATCCCCATGACATTGGACAAACCACTCCCTCTCTGGACCAGTCTCCTTACATGTAAAACGTGAGCCTTTGGGAGTGAGACATTGGAAAATGGAGGGAGGAAAGTTGAATTTAGATCAGAAAGACTAGATTCAAATCCTCTCTCTACTCCTTCAGAACTTCATCTCTCTCTGGGTCTCAATAAAGCCCTCTAGAAAAGGATGGGATGACCTTTTCAGCTCCAAATCAGTGAATCACTGACTAGGGTCCTCCCCAGCATTAAATCATGCTGAAAATGGCTCCTCACTTCGGTCTGGGTTTGGAGTGTGGGGACTCCAGTCTTGGGTCTTGCTGAACATGTGCCATTGTTCCCTGGTAAAATGGCCCCGGAAAGAGGAAACGGTCCAGCCATGTGCTCCTTCCTGGAATCTGCATGCAGGACTGAATACCCTAGAGCCAGGGCCTGTTCTCTTGCTAATACAACCCCGTGCTGCCATCCTGCTTGCTGAGACAGCTTTGGGCCTGAGACTGATAGAACGGGCAGATAAGCCCCAGCAGACTGCTCAAATAACCTTTCTCCAAACTCGAGAGGACCCTAGAGGCTGAACTGCAGGGAAGGAATCCGATATCTGATGCAACCGAATGGAAATTCACCAAAGTCCTCCATTTAGCTTGAACTCGTGTTGATTAAATGGAAATTTCTCACTCTCGGGCTTCTCTGTAGCCACAGATCCACCCCTCTCTCTGTGGTTCATTGTGTCATGAAAGGCACAGGCTAATAATGCATCATAACCACCTACAAGAATCCAAAAGGCAGAACAAAACAGCCAGAGAGCTTCCTGGGTAGCGGCTACAGGAACCTGTCAGTCAACAGATAATGTGAATTCTTTCACTCATTCATCCATTTATTCAACACATTTGTCACTATGAATCCTGACTGGCTTTGGGCTTTTAGTGAATGAGTCAAAGTGACAAAGGAGCACATTTCAACTTGATGTAAAGAAAGGAAATCATAGATGATTAGAAGCAAAAATAAATAGATGGTCCCCTCTTGTTGTAAGTCCTCAGACACGAGATGGCCTCTGACCTTGAGATCCTGGAATTCTGGGAAACTTAAATAGCTGTAGTTCCCCCAAGTCCTGGGCTACCTTAACATCTGCCTCTAGAACAGGGACATGGCGCCCAGGTTCTACAGAGAGGCGAATATCCTTCCTTGATCTAGTAATAAAGGGAGCAATGGAAAGAGGTCTTTGGGAAAAGGAAGGGATAAGAGCTAAGAGCAGTCAATCATGGAATCTCAGTCCTGGAAGCGACCTAGTTCAGAGGCCATCTGGGCTTAAGGATAGTCTGCCTCTGGGTGGGAAGCCAGGATGAAAATGCCACAGGGGATAGACACCTAGATTCAAGTCAGGAGGACCTGGAGTAAATCCAGACTCAGAAACTTAGTAGCTAGGTAAGTCACTTAGCTTCTAATAACCAGAGAGTGCAGTAAATGGGGATAAACCTGGAGCCAGGAAATGGGTTCAAATCTAGCCTCAGGCTTCACTTGCTATGTGGTCTTGGGCAAGTCATTTACCTCCCATAGGCACCTCAGTTTCCTCATCTGAAAAATAGGAATAACACTAGTTCCTGCCTCTCAGCATTGCCGTGAGGATCACATATGATAGTTGGTATTTTCTTGGCAAAGAAACTAGAGTAGTTTGCCATTTTCTTTTCCAACTCATTTTACAGAATGGAGGAACTGAGACGAACAGGATGAATTGATTTGCCCAATGTCACACAGATAGGAACTATCTGAAGCCAGAACTTAGGCCTGACTTCAGGCTACCCTCCCTAGCTGCCCCACCTGAAAAATGGGACTGATAAAGCATTGACCTCATATGTTGATCCCACTATCAAATAAGAGGATGTATGTACTGGGCTTTATAAACCCTAACAACCCTTATTAATTGGGGGACTTCACAAAGCTGGGAGGAATGTGACAGAATCAGGATCCTAAAATTACAGGCCAGAACAAGGGGCCTGATGTGACAAGATGAAATTGAAGAATGAAAAAAAATCCTGTGAAATCTTATATTTGTGTCACTGACCAGAGTGTAATGAAACATAGATCTCCTGGGCACTGTCTGGAGTCTTCCTCAAGAGTTGGCATTGGTCCATTAACGAGCACTCTTTGAATCCATTGAATCAGTTCAAAACCCAATGCACTATGTTATCATTCAGGGCCCTTGGGTCCATTTTGCTCTTCATGTTATCATGAAGGATTTTGGAAATCTCTTTGTGAAAACACAGAGAGAAAGACTATGTTGATAGCACTCCCCTGCCCTACCAGTCTAGTTACTCAGCCAAAGAAGGAAATGTGGTTAGTCTGACATGACCTGTTCATGACAAAAACCCATGCCGGTCCTGAATGATTAATGTTTCCTTTTCTAAGCACTCATAAATCATCCCTTTACGGACATGTGCTCTAATTTTTTTCAGAAACTGAAGTCAAACTCGGCAGACTGAAATTTGAAAAGCCCACGCTTCTTCCATTTTGGAAAACTCTGGGGCTTTTGTTCACCTCTCATGTTGGCCCATCTTTCCCACCATTCATGGGTTTCTCAAAGTTTGCTCACCATGGCCCAGCAGGCACATTCAGATTTTCAGACCCTACAATGCAGTTTTTCTGTGCCAGCATAATTGGACTCCAGCAGAATGCCAGCTTCTCGATTCCCCTGAGCCTCTCTCTCCCGCCATATTTTTCCTATATTATGCTTACTATTTTCTCTGATTCTGGCTTTCTGAATGTGTATAGTCAATCTTGTCCTCCTAGATCATCAGATAAATGAATTTTATTGGTCCTTTTTGGGGACACTCCATGACGAACCCAAGTGAGAAAGTCTTCTTCCTGAATTCAAAACTGTCCTCAGATACTTACTAGTTGTGTGACCCTGGCAATTCACTTAACACCGTTTGTCTCAGTTTCCTCATCTGTAAAATGAATTAGAGAAGGAAAAGGAACTGGAGAAGCACTCCAGTATCTTGGTCAAGAAAACTCCCAAAAAGGGTCACAAAGAGTTGGACACGACTCAACAACGACAGCAATAAATCCCCGGTCAAGAGCCTATTTCTTTTACACTGAGCCAAAAGTCTAAGTCTCATTGGCCAATACTATCTTCATAACAAGAAATTCATTTCCATCATCTCTTTTCTCTTGGAAAATCCCTACTTTCAGTTTATCACAGTTTTGAAAACACTACCTTTGCTTTTAGAGCCTTCACTTAATTACCTATGATGTCTTAAGCCTTGAATTAATAATAACAGTAATAACAACAATTACTAAACTAATAACTAGTATTTATGTAATACTTTAAGATTTGCCAAGTGCTTTACATAAGATAACTCATTTGATAAGAACACTGTGAGGTAGGTGTTATGATTATCCCCACTATCCAAATGAGGAAACTGGGGCATGTTACAGTTAAGAACTACAAGTTTCCAGGATAGTATTTGAACTCAAGCTTCCCTGATTCCAAGTCCTGAACTCTACCTACTTTACTGCCTAGCTTCTCTAATTATCAAGCAAGAAATGGAGAACCATGGAATCTCTGAGTTAAGAATTTGGGAGTTCATTTCATTGAGTCCAGCCCGCCATGGAAAAGAATTACTCTATATATCCAACAAGAGATCATTAGGTCTGTGTTTGAAGCCCTCCACTGAAGGAGAACCCCCCAAAATCATTCCACTTTTGAATAACTCCAGTTGTTAGAAAATTGACACTTACATCTAAACAATGTACTCTTATAGAAGGCAGGAATTATATATATATATATATATATATATATATATATATATATGTATATGTATATGTGTGAAGGCAGGAATTATATATATATATATATATATATATATATATATGTATATGTGTGAAGGCAGGAATTATATATATATATATATATATATGTGTGTGTGTGTATATATATATATATGTATATATATGTGTGTGTGTATATATATATGTGTGTGTGTGTGTGTGTGTGTGTGTGTATGGAGAGAGAGAGAGAGTCATTGTTATCTCAAGCACCTCATCAGTGTCTGGCACAGAATAGGCACTTGGTAAGTTCTTATTGAATAAACTGAGTCTAAATCTGCCTCTTTGCATCATCTCCCCATCCCTCCTAGTAGAGCTCTCTGGAGTCAAGAAGCACAAAACTACTCTTCCTTTCCTTAATGAAGGCTATAATCCTAATCCTATCTACTTGAGAGAGTATCTGTTATGAGGCTCAAGTAAGATAACATAAGCTTTTCAAACTTTCAAACTGTCTATTATTATTAGAGATAGATAATAATAGCTGAAATGTACAAATCGACCAACCAGCCTTTATTAAGAGTCTACTGTCTGAAGCTACCAGGGAGAATAAAGAAAAATTCAAATAGTCCCTTGTCTTAAAGGAGCTTGCATTCTATCAGGGAAAATGTGCCCAGGCAGTCCTACACAAGATAGATGTAGGGAGGAAGTTGGATGCAGTGGATAGAGCATTATTTGATTGGGATTCAGGAAGACCTTATTTTGAATCCCACTTCAGACTTAAGCTACTTTGTATGATCTCAGATAATTTTAACTCTCCAAGCCTTGGTTTCTCCACCTGTAAAATGGGAGTCATAATAGCACCTACCTCCCAAAGGATTGTATGAGCATCAAATGAGATAATATATTGTAAAGTGTTTTGCATACTTTAAAGTGCTTAAGTCTTCTTCTTCAGCATCTTCATCTTCTTCACGTAGTTCATTTTTTTCTTTGTCATCTTTTTCAACATTGTCTTAATCATCTCCTTTCTTTTCATCTTACTGTCCTATTCTTCATCTTCTTCATCATTTTCTTCATCATCTATTTCATAGTCATCATCTTCCTCCTCCTTTTTTTTTCTTATCCCAACAAAATAAATATCAGGCAATTTGGGGGCATTAGAAACTGAGGGAGTGGAGGGAATATCCATACAAATCAATGATTTATATGATTATCATAATGTCAAACGATTGGGAGACATGTAGTAAAACTATTGTTCTCCCTGTCTTAAAAGATAAATAGAAATAGAAGTACAAGATTGGTTCAAGATTACATGCCATACATGTGACAAAGCTGTTGTTTGAACTCCGGCCCTCCAGCACTCTCTTGCACAACATCACATTATAATGATGATGGAGGAAAGTCGGGGCCTTAAGGAGATGCATTCAATAATTCACCCCAACAAGGCAAAGTGCAAGATATGCAAATCAATAAATTAAGTAAACATTTCTTCAGCAAACATTCACTCAGCCTAGTGTTAAGATCACGGGCCATACTTAGATAAATAATTGTCCCAAATTGCTCTCTCAGTTTCCCTTCCATACACCTTCCTCCTTACTCTCTTTTATTCCGGCAGTTTTCCTCTCTGGGATACCTAATTTTCCTTCCCCTGATCAGGCAGTAAGAGCTAACAGAGGGAGAAAAATCTTGGATAGAGAGACCATGGAAGCTTCCTGGAGGAGACCGGATTGGAGCTTCCATGGCCTCTCTATTTCTCTCCCTCCATTAGCTCTGACTGCCTAACCCATGTTTTGGGGATCATCTCATTTCTTTCACCACAGAGTGAATCAGCTCTTTCGATAGTTGTTTTCTCTTGGCAGCGAACTCCTGGAAAGCAGACGTCAGAGGGTCTGACCTATGACATACCCTTAAGACAAGGGAATAGCTCAAAGAGAGTTTTCTCACAAACACAATATCCAGCCTTTTCACCATCCCACCTCATTGCCTGCAACTGTATTACTCCCAGGAACAAATATGATCAGAGATAACAGCTGCCCAGATGCACAAATACAATTGTCTTAAAGCCATTCCCAAAGAGAGGGCCACCAGGTGCCATCAAGGAGGAACTAAGTGTGGGCCCCCAATATCTGGGTGTATACTGCCCAGCTATGTCCATAAATCTCATTAAGCACCTGCCAACAAACATCTCTTTTGATAATAATCATAGTTGTTTGTTCTTCTTGAGCTGCCATCTGCCTTCCTAAGAAACAGGAGGTTTAATAGAGGCTTGAACTTGGAATCTGAAAATGGGGAATTGAGTTCCAGCAGCATCACTCAGAGCTAGAGTTGGAAATAATTGCCCTCAGGGATGAGAGCTCCAAAGATGCTTAGGGAAAGCAACATAGAACATGTCTCGAAGACAAAGCGAATGTGGGAACTTCTTTTGCAAACCTATGCATATTTATTGCCAGGTTTTGTTATTGTTTTAAGTAGGAGAGAAGGTAGGAGGATGAGAAAATGTCTGTTAATTAAAAAATAAAATTTAATAAAATAAAGAAAAGAAATATGCCCTTAAATCAGCTTAAAATCAAATTCATTTGTAAGGGGAAAGGGACATCAAACGCCAAGTTCTATGTAGCAGAGAAGTTTCCAAGCTGAAGAAAAGAACCAAGGTGATGAAGGCCAGGAAAAAAAGGCATCCTGAAATATAGCCATAAGGGCTGGGAGGAAGGGAGAGGAAGAAGCTGAAGTTTCCTATTTAGTGAATTGTTCTTGTAAATAAAGTGCTTAGCTCAGTTGATTCTATGTTTCTGTAATACACCCTCTAAATTTCGGCACCCTGAGACAAAGCTCCATCTGTCCCTCCCCCAGTTATCACTTTGCCACCACTTATTACCTATAAGCTTTGGAGGAGCCACCTCAACTCGATTGGTCTCCATCTCAAAAACTGGGCATTTGGATCAGATGGCTTCTACCTGTTCTTCTGTCCCAAAAAGTCAATGATTCCAAACACAGAGGTTGCCTAGGCCCAGAAAAGAAAGACCAAGGCTGTCGGATCATGGATGGCTGCACTCAGTAGCCATCACATAGTAAAGCCTTCTTTAAGCAGCCTACTATGCACAGTGCCTGCCTCTCCTACACCATTTTCTGTTCTTTACCCAGCAATGTATCCTTTGGCAAGCCAAATGTGCAGAGCCAAGAAAACAATACACAAAATTTTCCACTACAAAAAGAAATCTCAGAACTTGCGTGTACAGCTCTACTTGGGTCCTTTTCATGTAACTGCTCTCATTTCCCTCCCACAATCCTTAACAGCCAGAATGCTTACACTCCTTTGCATTATCCATGTTGCTGGAACCCTCAATTTTTATTTATTGAAAAATAGTCATGTTGCATAATTAGCAGGGCTTCTAAGCAGAGGCTTAGAAGATTTTGGAACAGAGCTTTAATATTTTAGAAGATTTTGGATCACAGATTTTAGAATTAAATCAGATCATAATCTTCCTCTTGGCTTACTTGATCATGAGGGTTGGACTGAGGTAATTCTTTGTATCCCCAACCACGTGGGGGATGGCCTGAAGCAAACAGAAGGAACAACAATAACTTGCCATCTTGGAGATCTGTCTTGTAGATTAGCATCATGGGAATTTGCTCAGACCAGGCTCCACCACTAATTTCCACATTTTACAAAAAATAAGTGGAAGAAAATGGCTATTACACAGATTAGGATATGCAATTAGATGGGAAGATCTTTGACTTAGTTACTCTTTATATACACCTTACTGTCAGCCCAGAAGATGATGAACCAGAACCGAATAAAGAGAAATAGATTTGATTATATTTAGGATAATATACCTCACTGTCAATGATCCCAAGCTCCGTCCTGACACAAGCCTCTTATTTTTTTAAGACACAAATATCCTTCCATTGGTGGTTTCTGGCTTTATACTATGGAAAACCACAATCTCCAAAGAATCAATATTGACATGGACCCAAGAGTGATGGAGAGATACATGGAATATTTATGAAGGCTGTAACCTATTACCAACAAGTCACTTGCATACAAAAATAGGCTAAAAGATATCAGAGCAGGGTGGGATTGGAAAAGGAGGTGAGCCACTCCGGAATGGAAAGCTAACATTCGTGGATAGGTAGTTTGAGGGTTGCACTGGCACCCAAGAAACAACCAAGAAAAATAGAGTGAGGCTTCCATCTTATCAGGGAGATCCTCTGTGTCTGATTTATTGGAAGGCACATTTTGCACGTGATGAAAAGACACGGAGAGGATAGAGTTACACAAATTGAGTCCTACATCAACGATAACACAGATCCTCTGAATTAACACGGTATTTGGAGGGCAGTCTTCCAATTAAACCTTCCAAATCCAGTTTTTCTCGTTGATATGCTTCTCTATTTACTAGCAAGTACTTTTGCTAGCTGAGAACCTATATTTAGACTCTATTCTCTACATGCCTTGATTTTAATACCAGGTACATAAACATTCATGAATATTAACATAACGTTATGTATGATGAAGGGTATAATGAACCTGAGTGATTGACCTCCATCTTGATATTCATTTCTGTAAATTGTACATCATTATATAGAGCACTCAAACAAACATCATAGAAAGAAATATAGAGAGGGAATCTTCCCTCTCCTCCATTCCATTGGAAGCTGACAGATGGAAAGAAGAAATCGATGCATTGACGACAGACAGAAATACTCAATATTATAAATGACAAAAGTCCAGGAAGTATAACTTGCATGTGCTCTTAATTTTCACTATTAGAATTGAAACAGTTTAACAGTTTTCCATCTCCAAAATCTAGTCCCTTCTAACCTTTTCAGTCTTCTTTATATTTTACTCACCCCATATTCTAAAATCTAGGAATACTGAGCTCTTTGCCAGTCCATCTCCCATCTCCAAGCATTTTCATTGCCTGTTCCCCATATCTAAAATCCTCTCCCTCCTTACATCTCCCTGCAGACCTCCCTGACTTCCTCCAAGCCTCAACTAAAATTCCACCTTCTACAAAACTCCTTCCCAAATTCTTCTTAATCCCGGGTCTACTCTCTGAAACAACTCCTTATTTATCTTGTGTATATCTTGTTTGAACATAACTCCTTATTATGGGCTGTCTACCTTGTTAGACTATGGATAGGGACAGGAGTTTTTCATTTTGTTTTATTTTATTTTATTGTGTCTTGCTTTTCCTTGTATTCCCAGGGCCTCGCACCATTCCTTGCACACAGTACCTGCTAAATACAAATATTGGTTAGTTGACAAACTCTAATAGTAAATCTGCCTTTGACAAACATAAAAGACAATGATCTGAGCCTAGAATTCAATAGAAGAAAAAGCACAAGTGAAATTTGGGGAATTGGGGGAGAGCTCTGAATAACCCCAAGTTTAACTCTGAAACAAATCCCCAACTTTCCTACATCAACAGCCTTCTAGTGATACTATATGATTGAGAAACAAGCCATACCAGTTTTCTGAAAATTGAAGATGTCAGCCACCCAATGGTCAGTGGGGAGATACATGGTAGATACGAGGAGCTTACAAGATATTAGCAATAGGAAATCACACAGTAAGATCAGCATATGGAGCAAAGACCCAGATGATCAGAAAAGGAGTAAAAGTGAGGAATAACTAAAGGAGGGGCCACATGAGCCATTGGTAAACTTGCAATGTCAAAAAATCTAGAGGAAAGGCTAAAGTATGTTGTATGTAGACAATATAAGGGTAAAAATGGGCCAAGGGTCTCAAAGGATGATAATATATTCCACCATTGCTGGAAATATCAGTATTAATAAACCCATCAATTCATCAAAAATTAAAGAATGCTCAAATGAGAATATTTTCTAGCTAGATTATGATAAGCAATAACTTCTATGTTGTAATTTAACAGAATCCTTAGTAAAAGAACATTTTATTATTCACTGATTCTTTTTATTTAGAAAGCTCTACTACAATTTTCTAATTAACTAACTTAATAGACTAATTATGACTTCCACTATTTCTCACTATTACAAGAACTCAGTCTTTTAAAAATCATGTCTTGGGATAATTAGCCTCTAGAGGTAAATATTAGAGAGGTTAAAAAGACCCCAGAAGTCATTTTAGTTTAATTTATGCCCAAATAGGTATCCCCTCTATAATGGGTCATGCAGTTTCCTATATCAATAAAGTAACGATCAGATCACCAACAGATTGTTCAGTTCTGGGAATTACATTGTAGGTAGGACGTGGATAAGATGGAAAGCATCCAGGGTGAAGGCAATCAGAAGAGTAAGGGGATTTGAGACTGTGCCCTATAAAGATAAGAAGGTACTAGGAATATTTAAACTGAAAAAAAAATGTATTAGGGAAAAGACTCATTGAATATAAGAGTTGAGATAGGCTCCAATGGACATTTATTCTAACATACAACCACACAGAATCCATGCACAACACATTCAACAGTGAACATCTAGCCTTTTCTTAAAGATGTCCAATAAGGAAGAATTGTAGTCATCCTTAAGGATCTAGAGGCTGTCATTTAGAAGGTATGTATTAGACGTCTACTTGGCCCCAGAGGGTAAAACAATGGAGAGATCAGAAAAAGGAAGATTTAGGTTCAATAAAAAGAGAAACTTGCTGATGATTAGAGCTGCCCCAAAGTAGAGTGAGGCTGTTCTCCCTATAAGAGTTCTTCTTCTTAAAAAAAAAAAAAAAAAAAAAAAAGACCAAAAAACATGGCTCTTTTCAATAGTGAAATGATTCAGACCAGTTCCAATGGTCTTCTGATGAACAGAGCCATCTGCACCCAAAGAGAGAAGACCTTGGGAACTGAATGTGGACCACAACATAGCTTTTTCACTTTTTTGTTGTTGTTTGTTTGCATTTTGTTTTCTTTCTCATTTTTTTTCTTTTTGATCTGAGATCCTTCCCAATACTAAAGCCTTATGGTTTACAATAGCATAAGGTAAAATGCTGACAGCTGGCGCAATGGATTGAGTACCAGTTCTGGAGGTAAGAGAATGAGCTCAACCATCACTTACTAGCTGTGTGACCCTAAGCAAATCATTTAACTATCTTTGCCTCAGTTTCCTCATCTGTAAAATGAGCTAGAGAAGAAAATGGCAAACCACTCCAGTATCTTTGTTTAAAAAAAAAAACTCAAATGGGGTCACAACTAAAACTACTGAACAACAATAAAGTAAAATGTAGTACTGATCATGAGAAAATAAAAATCCTAAAAAAGGAAAAGAGAGTCTTAGCAGTAAGTAGATGGTATCCTAAAACAAACAAGCAAACAAACAAAAAAACACAAACAACAACAAGAAACAGAATAATAAATGACATTTCTTCTGATTCATGGGGTTAAAATTTGACCTGCTTTCAAGAATCTAGTTTAACAACCTAAGTACTTCTATGATCAGTCAGCCATTGGAGATCTCCCACACTGTGTAAATAATTTTAATTGCTTAGTGATGGCCCGGACTACAGCTTTATGTTGCTTTGTAACTAGAAATGGCCCTTAAAATGTCAAGACATAAACTAGTGCTGATACAGACAGCTCAAAATCCAACTCCCTCAGCTAAATATTTGGGTTTCAAAATTGAATTAAGAGATCAGCATGATGAGAAAAAGATTAAGAAGGCAGGGTCAGAGTCTGCTCTGCATGACAAGTGGGTCTAATCTACCCCAATCATGTTGTGGATTATAGCTATTTAAGATAGATACTTTTACTAATTAGAATTGCTGTGCTAATTCAGTTCTGCAAATAAAATAGCAAAGGAGCATGGAATAGAAATTAACCACATAGAAATATATAGGAGCTACATTTTTCTCCTTTTCTTTTTTTTCTATTAAAAAAGTTCTAGATTATAAAGGATGACCATAAGGGATGAGGCTCTCCTCACCTCCCACATGACAACAGTGGTCTCCCTGCCCTGTCTTTCTCCACTCAACTGTGAAATAATTTTCTTAAAAGCAAAGGCCTGATTATATAGTCCCATTTCCCCCAACTCCTAACCTCCCTATTACTCATTTTCAAATGCCCCATGGGATTCAGTACCTCTGACCTCCTTGCTATTCCTCCCATACCGGACACTCCATCTCCTTTATTATACCCTTTTACAGGCTATCTCCCATACCTGAAATGTTCCCTCTCCTTGCCCTGGTCCCATAGCTTCCCTGGCTTCCTTTAAGACTCAGCTCAGATCTTCTCCTTGGAGGAGGCTCCTAGTCCTTTTAAATGCTACTTCCTTTTCTCTGGCATTATTTTTCTTTCTTCTGTTCTTCATATATCTTGTGTATTCTTTTTATTATTATTATTTTTTTTTTTTTTGCATATTGTCTCTCCCATTAGAATGCAAGTTCCTTAAGAACAGGTTACACGTGTTTGCCTTTCTCTTTATCTCATGTACTTAACACAAAACCTAGGACATAGAAAGCCCTTAGGAAATGCTTCTTGACTGACTGGCTTCCTCTAGCCATCATAACCAGGTAGGGGAGAGAGTGGACCTCTGGGATACCTCTGGGATGTTCTTTAGGTTGCCCATCTATACTGCGGTAATGGTTGTTGTCCAGCCATTTCAGGCAGGTCTGACTCTTCATAACACCATTTTCTTGGCAAAGATAGAGTTTGCCAGTTCATTTTACAGTTGAGGAAACCAAGGCAAACAGGACTAAGTAACTTGCCTGTCTACTTTACGTAATGACTTTACATTATGCAGTAAATTTTATGGTCCAAGGAGTTTCGACATTCTGAGCACAGTTAACTGCACTGAGATTTTGGAGATGCCCTGTGTCAGATGCAGTTCATTTCTCTAAGAGCTTCCTGACCTTTTTAGATGCTTATTTTCTTTCCCAATATGCTAGCTGCCCCTTCCAGCTTTGTATCAGAGATCAAATAAAGGCAGGGTGAGATAAACGTTGTGAGACAGTAGTTATTTTGATAGGATACAACGCTACTGTCGCCTGGTCCAAAAAATAATTGGCTTCTTCACCAGAGGGGATTTGCCCTGAATGGTGTTAGAATAAATCCAGACTCTGTCAATATATTCTTTTTTTAAAAACAGCTTAACAAGGAAGGTTTTAATTATCATACCCTAACAAAGTGAAGCTGGGTGAAATGTCTGAAACTGAAGAAAAGACCTCATTATTAATATTAGTAGGGAAAAGAAAATGTCCATTAGAGACTACAATAATAACAGAGAACCAGTCACTTGATACCAGCAATGTCTGTCAAAATATTCTTAAACAACTCCGGTCAAACTGGCCTGCTGGCTCTTTCCCGTACAAGACATGTTGTTATTCTCCACATCTGGGGCCTTTGCCATCCTCCTGCCCCCCTCCACCCACTTGAGACCTTTCCTGAGCCGCCATGTTTGTTAGCCTTTCCTCCATCCCTGAGAACCCATTATTTTGACTTCCGTGGGACTCTTCTTCCTTATTAGAGTGTAAGCTCCCTGAGGGCAGGGACTGTTTTCTTTTCTATCTCTGTATTCCCATTGCTTCATATAGTTCCTGGCACATGAAGTTCACTGACCTGAAAAAAACCTGAGTTGTTTTGCTCAGCTGACTTTTTTGATCCTATGAAATATTATAAATATAACATTGCAAATGGCCCATGATTTATAGCAACACCTGCAACTGGGCAAATAGGTTTGGTTTAGCCCGAGTTCAAGTGTGTGATGCTACCATGAGAAGGTGGCAGTCACGCCTGGGAGGAAGCTTTAGGGAGTCGTTTTCCTTCAAGGTTTTATCCTCAGTTTGGCCAATTCAGAAATTCAACAAATCAATCAAGGCCATGTGGTGGCCCAGTGGACAGGATGCTAGACAGGGAATCAAGAATCCCAATTCATGCATTTATTAATGGTGTGACACTGGGTAAAGCATGTAATGGCTCCGTGCCTCAGTTTCCCTATCTGTAAAATGCAGGAGATGCACTGGATGGCCTCCAAAGTCCCTCCCAATCTAGTATGTTATGAGCAAGAATTAATTAAGCATCTGTTATGTGTCCAAGATGGTGGTGATGACAAAAGCAGAAATGCTCCTTGACCTCAAGAAAATTACATTCTAATTCAATTAAGCCAGTCCTCCCTGTGACACAGGATCCCAGATCGAGGGCTATGAGCCTCTGAGATAGCTTATCTAAACCCCTCTTTTTTACAGTTGAAGAAACTGAGACAGAATGAGATTAAATTCTTTACCCAAGACTGCAGGGCTGGTACCTAATGGAGCCAACACTTGAACGGTGGCAGTGAACCCAGCCCTACACCCCAAATCCAATCCAGTTAGCTCTTTCCACTCTACAATCTAGCTCTAGGAAACTGGCACAGTCACACTAATCAAACTCTAAAAACATTGGTTTACAAACTAGAATTTTTTTTTTTATTCGTGTAAAATGGAAAATAGAACTGGCAGGATCCTCTGTATCCATTATTTACCCAGGGGAGCAACTTTTTCTTGAGCAAGTCTCTTTATAAGTCCAAATTATGGGTGAGAACACAACTTAGTGAGCCCAGAATTAGAGCAAAGGGGATTGGGTGTTGCCAAGATTATTTTTGCATCCTACTGTTAAAGGCTGACATATTATCCTTCCCCACTCTAGAGATATTTCTGTCTCGATAAACCAGTACCAAACACACCAATCAGAAGCCTCTCACCCTTGGTTAGTGCTGGAAAAACATGACCAAGGTTTATCTTCCCAGCTCCATTTTCCAATGAGTTTAACCAGTCGCACCATCGTCCCTCCTCATAATACTAGTGCCAAGGTTACAGAACCTGTCATTAGTGATGTTTTAGAACGGTGTCCTGATGCAAGAGAAGGAGAGCCTCTCTATATGATGTTACTTACGATGGCAGTTCCATTCCCCAGTGCCTCCCTTCCCGTACCCATGGAACGCAAGAAGTGCAATGTTATTTTTCCCATTTTATAGACAAGAAAACTGAGAGACAAAGACACTTAAATATCTTCATTAATTAAAGCAGCTTAATCAAAGTTTGAGACTCAGAATTAAAACTCAGGTCCCTCTTATTCCAAGTCATTCTTTTCAATTGCTGGTAATATTGATGATAATAATAGCTATAAAGGTGATAATAATGAATGTCCAATTGTCACTATTATTATCATCTTTATAGCTATTATTATCCTTTTTCCATCACTTTAAGAGACAGTTAAATGACTCAATAGTGCATAAAACACCAGGTCTAGCAACAGGAAGACTCATCTTTCTGAGTTCAAATCCAGTGACAATTACTAGGTGTGTGACCCTGGGCAAGTCACTTAATCCTATTTGCCTCAGTTTCCTTATCTGTCAAATGAAGTGGAGAATGAAATGGCAAATCACTCCAGTATCTTTGCCAAGAAAACTACAAATGGGATCATAAAGAAATGGACATGACTGAAATGACAATAACAACATTTTAAGGCTTGCAATGCCCTTGAGTCTTGATAGCAGTATATGGAGGAAGGTACTATTAGGTACCATGTAATGCCCATTTTCAGAAGGGAATAACTGAGGTGCAGAGAATTTGTGACCTGCCTCAGGGTGACATAGTGAGTCTCAGAACAGGAACTGCAGCTCAGGCTTCCCTGACTCAGTAGTCAGTACCCCACTCCCTCCCCACTGTCCCCACCTAGACTCTTTCTGCCATGTGCCTGTGGGTTTGGAATCAGAGAACCTGAATTCCCTCTGTGGCTGTCAGAGAACTAGTCGTATGATTTGGGCAACGTGTTTTCTCTGGCCACTGTTTTACATCTATATGTAAATAAAGGAATTGGACAAGATGGTCCTAAAGTCATAGATTTATAGACAGAATCTTTAAGTTTTCTTCCAGCTTTAAATCTTTTTAGTTTTGTTTTTCAGTCACGTCTGACTCTTCAAGATCTAATCTGGGATTTTCTTGTCAAAGATATTGAAGTGTTTGCCATTTGCTTGTTCAATTCATTTTACAGATGAGGAAACTGAGGCACACTCGGTGAAGTGGCTTCACACAGCAGTAAGTGTCAAGTGTCTAAGGCCAGATTTGAACTCACTGAGTGCAGGGCAGGTACTCTATCCACTGCACCACATGGCTGCCTCCTCTTAAAGTGTGTCAGACTGGGTTTAGAAGCCTTCTACATGGCAGCTCTTGGCTGAACCATTCTTTGGGCACTTAAGAGTACACCACATGGTGGTGACCCACTTTCTGTGAACACATCCCACGATCCTGTCTCAGACCCTTACCTAACTGCCATCTTCTGAGCGTCTGTAGGCTCATTACCATTTCTGTGTACATGATTCCCAAGTCTATTTATCCAGTCCTTACCTCTTTCCTGAGCTCCAAACCTGCATTACCATTTCTTACATAGACCTCTCCATCAGGATGCCCCACAGACATCCCAAATGCAGGTCCCATAGAACTCATTGTCTTTCCCTCTCCATCCATCCTTCTTCCTAAATTTTTATTTCTGTAAAGGGCACCAACATTTGCGTAGCCATGCAGTTTGACAGCTGTCGACAAATATTCAAAATATCCCTTTTCTTAATCTTTCATATCCATTTGATTGCTAAATCTTATCAATTTTACAATGACAATATCTCTTCTATCTGCTTTCCTTTAGTCACATAACCACCATTCACTTGAATGTTTGTTCTAGCTGCCTACCTTACCTTCCTGCCTTTTCTTTTTCTTTCTTCTTTCCTTCTTTCATTTCTTTCCCCTTCTTTCTTCCTTTCTAATTTCCTTTGTTTTTAACTTCCTTCCTTTCTTTCTTCCTCCCTCCTACATTCCTTCATTTCTTTCTTTCTTTTGTTCTTCCTTTGTTTCTTCCTTCCTTCCTTTCTTTTTCTTTCTATCTTCCTTGCTTCCTTCAGTCCTTCCTTTTTTCCTTCCTTCCTCCCTCCTTCCCTCTCTCTTTTTTCTCTTCCTTCTTTCCTTCCTTCTTCCTTTCCTTCCTTCCTCCCTCCCTTCCTCTCTCCCTCCCTCTCTCTTTCTTTTTTCTCTTCCTTCCTTTGTTCTTTCTTTCTTTCTTTCTTCCCTCTTCTTTCCATCCTTTCTCCCTCCCTCTCTTTCTTTTTTCTCTTCCTTTCTTCCTTTGTTCTTCTTTCTTTATCTCTCTTTCTTTTTTCCTTCCTTCCTCCCTCCCTCTTTCCTTTCCTTTTTTCCTTCCTCCCTCCCTGTCTTCCTTCCTTCCTCCCCCCTCTCTTTCTTTTTTCTCTTCCTTCCTTCCTCTGTTATTTCTTTCTTTTTTTCTTAGTTTGGGTCTATCTCATCCAAACTGAAAATCCACCAGCCACTCACAGATTTGATCATATTACTTATCCACACAAAAACTTTAATTTGCTGTGGGGTTTTTTTATCTTGGGATGGTTTCCTTCTCTTTCACTACTCTAGTGTCTCCCCATTCCAAGGGTTTACAGTACTAGTATTAGATTACCCAATTGGCCTGACTCAAAACTCACAGGTTCAAACAATCCATCAGCCTCAGCTTCCTCAATAAAAGGTATTATAGGGGGGCTGCACACACCATACCCAGACTCAATCTGATATTCCAAAAACAGAGGTCTGACCTCTCTCATGCTCAGGAAGCAATTCTCATCATCTCTAGGATAAAATACAAACTCTTATTTTGGAAATTTAAAGTCCCAAACCATCTGGTTCCAGTCTATCTTTTCAGGCTTACTTCACTTCCTGCCCTTTAAGTTTCAGTCAAACTGGATTGCCTGTTGGTCCCCAAGTATAACATTCAATATTTTAAATCTGTATCTTTACAAATCTGTGTTCTATGCTTCAAATGATTTCCCCTACTCACCTCTGTCTCTCTAAATCCCTAGCTCTACCCTCAAGGCTTCAATTGCTACTCATTCAACTATGCATTAGTGTTCCAATTTTCCCACATCTTCTCCCAGCATTATCATTTTCCTTTTCTCTCTTATTAGCCAATCTGAGAGGTGTATTATAATACCTCCATGTTTTCATTTACATTTCTTTAATCAATAGTAATTTAGAGCAGTTTTCATAGATTACAGGTGGTTTTGATTTCTTCATCAGAAAACTATCTCTTCATATCCTTTGACCATCAACTGAGGAATAGCTTGTTTTATACCCATTTTATAAATGAGAAATCGGAGGCAGAGAGTAATTGATTGATCTTCCTAGTATCATAGAACAATTTAACTTAAGTGTCAAAGCAGGGGCTTGAACCCAGATCTCTGTTTACTTCCTTTGTCTCCCCTGGATCCTAATTGGAGAATCACTTTCTGTAGCTGCATCTCAGGTGACGTGCACCCCACTTAAAATCTGGCACTTCATTTCTTTTAAATAAATGATAATCAACCATATGAGTGTGAAGTGAGATCTCCCTAGATTTCTAGCCCCAGACTGGCTTTGTCTCATCAGATGGGCAGATGGCAACAACCACTGGAATTACAGAAACCCAATTTCATTTCATTAAGGGTTTGGAGACTACACCAAGGAGTGGGCGTAACGCAACTGGCTTCAACATTAGGCGGCTTGAGATCTGGGACTGCTATGATTTTAAGAACCTACACACCTATGTGTCAGGGCAGGATTTAGGGCCCTACCTAGTACTGCAGCCCCTGTGACAAATATAACTGCCAAGAGAAGACTACGATGATTCATGGGTGCCAGGACCATCGTGTAGCTCTGAGTCATGGAACACCGTGGTCCTCAGAGGGCTGGCACTGAGAACCACTCAGAGGGCAACGGAGAGGCAATTAGTGGGTGTGAGGAAGCTGCAGCGTATAATAAATAAGAAATGTTTCAGGCTCACTGAAGGACGGCATCTCCCAAGTGTAGAACCAAAAGGAGAGAAGAGATGATCACATAGAAAAAGTCAGGCATCTGAGGTGAACGGCCATCCTCCCCCATCCACATCCCCCCCAACTAAGTCTTAAGGGACAAGTCTTTAGCTTACATAAATAGACCAGAAGATATCAGAGCATTTGATAAGATGTAGAGGGTCTTAGGAGACAGTAACAGGGCAAATGATGAGGTCCCAGAGCCCTCCATCTCATTGGAAGGAATCTTGTTGGTTGCCATCTCATCCAAGCTCTGAATAGTCAAGTCTTGAATAAGAGGAAGAAAGGTGACCTTCTGGGCCAGAAGGCTTCTAATATGGCCCAGAATCCAAGAAGAAATTAGAAGGAAAGGCAATGACCCTTGGGGTAGTAAATGAGATAATTGATTAATAATAATTATAAGTCACTCGCATAATGCTTTCATTTTGAAAATCATGTTACATATATAAGATATCCTGAAAGCCTAAGGCCAATTTTAAGCTTTGGAGACTTAAACTATAGAATATCATATATTAGTCCATTTGATCACAGATATGTTGGAATGGTTGAACATAATTCATGAGTGCTCTGAAGAACTTGGTACTGAGGGATTAGTCTTAGAAGATCTATTATATATTTCCCAATATGTCCCAGAGAATAAAGCCAAGAGTGATAGGTAGAAGTTGCAGAGAGGTATGATATCAAGAACAATTTCCTAATTAATAATAATAATAATAATAATAATAATAATAATGGCTATGATTTATATAGCACCTACTATGTGCCAGACATTGTGCTAAATGCTTTATCTTGTTGATCCTAACAACCACCTTGGGAAACAGGTATCATTAGTATCACCCCCATTTTGTAGACATGAGGAAATTGAGGGTGACTTGTCCAGGGTCACACAGCTAGTAAGTATAGGAGGCTGAGTTTTAACTCAGATCTTTTTGCCTCTAGATCCAGTGCTCTATCTCCTGTACCTGTAGCTGCCTGTAGGTCATTGGAACTATCCCAAAGTAGAATTGCCCTCCTCAGGAGACATCAAGCTCCCCCCTCATTGGAAGTCTTCAATTAAAGAAGGGCTGACCGTCTGTCATGTGTTGTAGTGGGGCTTCTTTTAGGGCTCTGGATAGGACTAGGTGATCACTGAGGACCCTTATAGATGTGAAAGGCTCTGTGGTATGATTCAGAGATACCAGCAAGCAGCTTTCTAGTCCTTGCTGCTTCTTTCTCTCTAGTCTGCTCAGAAAGTGTCACTCAATAAAATAATAGACTTGGCTCAAATGCTTTCTTCTTACCTCATATATTCTTAGCTCCCTTGAAGACTCAGCTCAAGTGCCTTGTCCCCATGAGCCATTTGTCCCAGTGGGTAATATTTCCACCCTGGAAGTCAATTTATATTTACTTTTAAAATTTACTTAACTGCATATGTTCTCCCCTCAACCTCCAGCAGAACGTAAACTACTCGAGGGCAGGTTTCAGCTTAGCATCTCACCTTCCCCAGTTCTTGGCCCAAAGTAGGCTTGTTTATTGAATGGAAGGAGATAGCTTTTCTGCCTTACATTGCCGTAGTCATCCTTAAAAAGCGCTAGGAACCCTGTTAGCACATTTTGAATTAATGCGGCTTTGTTAACAGCCCAAACACAAAATAGTGAACACTCAGAGGAATCTTCAAGCCGAGCCATTTCTTCTCTCCAGGCACTCGTCAAGCTCCTAAGGAGTTAAACCCTCAAGGACACCCAGAATCATTGGGATAACATATGTGCGATTGGCAAAGCCCTGCTGACTTTGATTTATTGAACTTCTATGATTTTCACAGTGCTGTGGACATGCCCATAAAAAGGGAAGGAGGTCAGCATGGAGGATGGGAGACATTGAAAAGCCCATAAAAATTCCAACCCCGGTACATGGCCTTTTTTTTTGGTGGCCAAAAGCCACAATTTAAATTTACACCGAAACCACTCTGTTCAACTGGATAGATTACTCAGATAAAACATGCTTCTATCATAAAATGCCATCAAAAATAGTGCCAGAGTCCCAAAAAGATCCGGTCACTCTTTCACATTAAATAGTGAAATTATACTTTAATTTTTTCCATAGTTCTCTATAGTCTCCAAATCCTGGCCAGAGAGTTGGAGGATCTGGGTTCACATACTACCTCTATCACTATCTGTGTCATGTTGGAAAGTCACCATCTCCCTGGATGTCATTTTCCTCATCTGTGAAAGAAGGTTGGATTCGATGGCTTTGGAAATGTCCAATCCCAGCTCTATAATATGGTAGTTAGAATGTATATATAGCTTTAAGGCAGGGGTCCTCAAACTTTTTAAATAGGGGCCAGTTCACTGTCCCTCAGACTGTTGGAGGGCCGGACTCTAGTAAAAACAAAAACTTTGTTTTGTGGGCCTTTAAATAAACTTCATAGCGCTGGGGGAGGGGGATAAACATCCTCAGCTGCTGCATCTGGCCCGCGGGCCATAGTTTGAGGACCCCTGCAAGGTCTGAAAAGTGGTTTACAATTATTGTCTCATCTGACACAACAATCCTGAGAAGTAGGTGCTCGTTTTATTCCCACTCTATAGCTGAGGAAACTGAGGCAGAGAGAAATTAATGGACATGCCCAGGGTCATATAGTATGTGTCTGAAGTTAGATTTGAACTCAGCACTTCCCTAAGTCTAGATCCAAAATTTTATCTACTGAAGCATCTAGTGCCAATGAAATGACATGTGATATATTATAGTATGATATTTAAGAGCAAAGATATTTAAGTGGGGTGAGACCTTAGAGGTCATGTAGTTTAAGTCTCTCATTTTATACATAAACATATATATATATATATATATATATATATATATATATATATATATATTATATATACAATCCAAATGGATTAAAGAATTTTAAAAGTGAATTTTAAATTTAAAAAGCACTTCCATAACATAGTATAATAAAAAGATGATTGCACATGAAACTGCAAATCTTTTATGTGCAACTTACTATTCCTTTTAAATATACAAGAAAGTAATCATATAATTTTTTTTCTTTCCTTTGCTCTCTCTCCCCTCCCTAGACAAACTCAAACAACACACACAGACACACCCACGTGTCTGTGTGTGTAAAATTCTTGTATACATACTTGTATTTATCAGTTCTTTCTCTTAATACAGATAGTGTCTTCCTTCATATGTCCTTGGTATTTAATTTGGGTGATCAACAGGGTTTATTCACTCAATATAATAATTAAGCACCTAGACCATGTATTATTGCAGGTTCTAGATATCCTAAGACAGAAACAAAACAATCTCTGCCCTCCAAGAGCTTGCATCAAATTAGGAGGAACCAAGCACACGGCAAAGTCAATAAACAATTTTTGCAAAGTGATAATGGGGTGGTGGGGAGAGACTTACAGAGCACTGATGAATACAGATAGGGATTGGGAAAGGTTTAGGATGTGGCACTTGAGCCAGACTTGAAGGTGTGGAACATTCTAAGCCATTCTAAGATACAAAGGAACTTGGCCAGGGTCCAGTGGCAGAGCCCAGTTCCTCTGCCTTGATTCCACAGGGCTTCTTATTGATGACAAGGATTTCATGCTGGTCTTTGCCATGGACATAAAGCATTGAAATCCAACAAAGAGACAGGAACCAGCACTTTGAGAGTCATGGTTGGCACTGGACCACTAGAATATTTGTGTTGAATTAGAAGCAAATGTATCTCTGAAGACAGATCCTCCTCTGCCAGGAGCCATTGACCTTGAATAACAGACCTTGGTGGGGGGGGGAAGAAGTAAAATGTTCCCCATTACAAAACTACGGTTCTCATGGAGAACCTGACTCAACAGAATTCCTGCAAGAAGGTGAATTCAAAGCCAGGAGCTCTGATCGGCCTGACCTCCACTGTAGCTCACTCATTCATGTCATATTTCCCCCCACGATTTGTAATTCTAGAAGGAAACCCGTTCCCTAGAAATTTCACCAAGACACCACTGAAGCTGATGAATTCACTGTTTTTTTAGGCCAGTGAGGAAAGCTGTGGAGAAGTGAATGAAAGCATTTGACACTTCAGAAGGGAGGCAACAAAAGGAAAAACAAATTTGAAGGCCTGACTCTGTCCTTTTAATGTCATTACCATGTCCTGAATCTGATATTTCAATCAATCACTTGATCAGTCAATCATGATGCCCTTAGTAAATTCTTCTATGGTCCAGACACTGTGCTAGTTGGGTACTGAGGATAAAAAGAAAACTATAATATATTTTACCTGGTAGGCCATTGAATGAATAGTGAGTGAGAGAGCAAAGCTTTTATTCAGCACTTAATATGTGCAAAGTACTGAAGATACAAATAGAAGAACAAGATAGTTCTTGCTGGCAGGGAGCTCCTCATGAGAAGAAAACACATAACTAAGGTTGCAACTCCAAATCAGATGGACAAGTCTCATGGGCAGAGGCAAAGTAGACATGAATGTATTTCTCTCTGTCCCTCACTTCTTCCTTCCCTCCCTCTTTCCTTCCTTCCCTTCCCTCCCTCCTTTCCTCCCCTCCCTCCCTCTTTCCCTCCCTTTTTCCCTCCCTCCCTCCATCCTTCCCTCTCTCCTTCCCTCTCTCTCCCTCCCTCTCTCTCTGTCTCTCTCTCTCTCTTTCTCTCTCTCTCTCTCTGTCTCTCACTGTCTCTCTCTGTCTCTCTGTGTCTCTCTGTCTCTCTCTCTGAGTCTGTCTTTCTTTATCTTTTCACAAATTTAGAGTTAGAAGATCTATGTTAGAAAATAAAACTCACTCTCTAGCTTCTTCAACATCTGAAAAATTGGGGATAATGATATACTTCCTATCTCACAGATCTGTTGTGATAAAAGCACTATGTAATTGAGAGTAATTATAATGATTTATATTATATTGTTTTATTTTATTTATTTTCATTAGATGAGTGATTGCCAACCAGAACATCAGAAATCTCCTTTCAAACCATTTCATAGTGTGCAGATTTTCTTATTTTTAAGGTACAAAAGGCACTAGATAATTTTGGGGAAAGGTAAATACATCTATGTGCTTAGATTAAAAAAGAAAACTTCACCAGCCCAGCAGTCATAAATGGAAGAACTAAATTATATTTTGTAGCCCTCTTTCTGAGTTTTCTCCAGCTGAGATTCGTGAAGACTATAGTCACTTTCTATAGTTAAAAACATTCAGCCACAGATCTTAGTCGTGGATTCACAATGGAATCTTTTAAATGGATTTTTCCATAGATAATTTTCAATGATATAAACATCTTTTCAGTACATGATGTTCAGTGCCTTTCTTGTTAGTGTCTCTTTGCTGCCTACTTTAGAAAATGTGTGCTGCACTTTAAGTAATTAAACCCTTAAGAGTTTCCAAATGGGAAGTCAGAAGAAATGTAAAGGATATTAAGGACTCCAGGGGTTTAGAAAAATTAGACAGATTCTCACCAATTTGGCTCGTATCTTTTTTTCCAAAGAACCTTCACCTGCTCGTGCTGCAAAGGGATTATAACTTTGTGATTTATTGCCTTTGTGAGACATGAACTTAATAAGTCACATTCCTTAAAAGTTATATTTCTCCCAACCTGGAGGGAGTGGAACTGTGAGAAGGGTAAAGGTGGATTCAATTTTCTCAGGTTTGGTTGGAGAAAAAAGTTTCCGCTGAGTTAATCTAACACTATTCCTACCCCCTTGGATAGTAAAATTGTTCTGGATAGAATTGTCAATTGAGCCAGTCACCATCAGTCCTTCCCCCTGGAGCAATGGTGGAAGAAGGCACAAAGAAAGCACCAGGCTTGTCAATGTCACATAACAGAAGTTTGGGGGGAATCATATGGCAAATTCAAAAACTTACGATTAGGGTCCTTCAAGAAGAATTCTGCCAATCATGTAGAGAAGCAGTCTAAGCCTGGCAAACGGCAAAAAACAAGACTCACTAAGGGAAGAAAAAGGAATGGATGCTCTGTTTCCATGATCCGGAAATTGATGTGTCAATTATAAATTTCCAAGATGGGAACTGACTGCCAAATACCCCAGGCACATCAGAGAAAACCTATATCCTGCTTCCTTTTCTTCTGCAGATTCATCACAGTTTGATCATGAAAACTAAAATTTCTAGCTGTACTATCTGACCAATGACCAAATGATGTAAATGTGTCCCACAAGGGAGGGGGGAAATGGAAATGCATCCATTTTGCTTGCCACCTATGTTTTCTTTTTCTGGCAAGGTCTCTCCAGAAAAGAACTTTTGATAGATTCAGGAAATGGATTAGCAATCAGGAAATTATTTGTATGGGTGTGTTGGGGATTTTGTGTGTGTGTGTTTACCAAAAATAGAAAATTAATAAGAAAGATCATTTAGCCCATCAGTGCTACCATTTTTAAAAACAATTTCTTCAGTTAGAAAACTTCCATTAGCACCATTTCATTTCTGTGTTTCTGTGCAAACCATTTTGAAAAGGTGAACAAGCAGATTTATACCAGGAGTTTCCAAGAGCCGGCCCAGAACATATTGTACCTTAGCTCTCTTTTCTAACTACTGATTTCTAAGTGCGGCCAAAGAACTCATTTCATATTCTTTGGCTCTTTTTCTGTTCTTGATCTTGTTGAGTCTAAATAAAGAGGCGAGTTAATAAATTGTTTTTAGAACATTGCTGAAACCACTCATCAAGGGATCATAAATTTAGAGATTAAATAGATTTCAGACTCCATCAAACCCCATTCCCTCATTTTACAGACATGGAAACTGGGGCTCAGAGAGGTTAAGTGACTTGCACAATGTCCTATAGGTAGTATCTGAAATGGGCTTGGACCCAGGTCCTCTCATTTTAGAAAGAATGAGGGCTCTTTATTACAGATTCCCCTTTAAGCTTAAAACTTTCTTTAAGGAGCTAAGGAATTAAACACTATAGACCTGATTCTAGAAGGAAAGTATCCTCATTTTCGCTCTAAAGGAAAATAATCTAGGCAGTGAGGTGGCGCAGTGGATAGAGCACCAGCCCTGAAGTCAGGAGGACCTGAGTTCAAATTTGATCTGAGACACTTAACACTTCCTGGCTGTGTGACCCTGGCAAGTCACTTAACCCCAATTACCTCAGCAAAAAAAAAGAAAAAAGAAAAAAGAAAAATAATCCTAGCCTAAGGTTAGGTATACAGAAGCTTCTAAAACCCAGACTAGTAAATTCTCCAGTCTACACCTGAGACACATCTACTCCCACTCTTCCATCAGCATAGCTGAGCCATTATCCTCCACCCAAGATGTGGAGAAGAGACAGAATTCTTTAATGAACTGTTTCTGTTTACCTCTACATTGAATCCAAAGCATAATCATAAGCATTATTTAAAATGTATGTACATTGTAAGCACTCTATTCAAATATTGATTTTGGTTTCTCCCCTGTATTATAGAAGAATAACAATGGAGCAAATTAAATCTTATGAGATGAATTGTACAAAATATTCACATTGATTCCAATAATCTCAGATGAATATTTTCTTAATTAGCTAGGCAAATAAACATGGCCACATACTCCATGACTTTAAAAAAAAAACTGTATATGTTGTTTATTGCTTTAAGAGATCCACACTTTCATCCCTTTGGCGTCTTTGGGTAAAAGCTGGATGACCATCTGTTTGTTGAGTGTTTTGTAAAGACATTCTTTGTTCAAATACAGGTTAGACTTGTTGGCTTCAGAGGCTGCTCCCAATGCCAAAATCCTGTAATTCTGTGAGTCATCAACATAGGTACCCCTTCTGCCAGTACAGATTGCAACCCATCCATACTTTCTCGTCTTGTGAAATTCTTGCCCAAACCCCTCCATAAATCCTTTGCAGAGGATTTCTCGGAGGCTTTCCCCTAACTCTTTATATTTTGACAATACTAGCAAAACATTTAGGCTAGTCATATATTTCCCCATATTCTTGTTCTATGTTGCAGTCGCCTCCATTTTCTGGTTATACATGTGCTTAATGGTTTATTTTATTTTTCTTCCACAAAGGTCATCATTGGTAATATTCTTTAGCCTGCTTATCCCTACCATTCAACTTTCCATTATCCTTAATCAGGGGTCCTCAAACTATGGCCCGGACCAGATGCAACAGCTGAGGACAATTATCCCCCTCACATAGGGCTATGAAATTTCTTTATTTAAAGGCCCACAAAACAAAGTTTTTGTTTTTACTATAGTCTGGCCCTCCAACAGTCTGAAGGACAGTGAACTGGCCCCCTATTTAAAAAGTTTGAGGACCCCTGCTTAAGTAATCCATAATTTTTATTTCCTTAAAAAGTATAGTTCCTGTGATTTGTGACTCGATCACAGAATCCAAATGAAACAAGGATTCCTTAGATGGTGAGGATGGTCTTCATCATCAAGTTGTAAGTACAACCCACCCATGCATTTGGTAATCCTAGAGTATTCTTAATGGAGCTATGGCCATTTAAAAGTGATCAGCTAGTTAACCACACTCACTGTAAAGAACAAATTGATTATAAACATTATATTGCAGATAAGCAACTTAATAGACAGCCCATAAAACTGATCAAGATAGATGGTAGATCAATGATAACATAGATCTAGGCAGATACATTCATAGGTTATGTAGATAAGGGTGACATAGATATAGATATAAAGATTGATTTTTCTCATACAGGCTTGAAAGCTAAAACATGAACCTGCCCCAGAGTTGAATAAGAAGAGAACAACAGGCTGGATTTCATGTGGGAGCTACTGCCAGACTTTCAGGGACATCAAAGCACTTTTCAACCCAAATTCTCATATTTACCATATGACCATTTTTCTAGCCAATGACTTGGAGTAAAAACAAAAACAAAAACAATCACTAAGGAAGCAGAATATTTGGTAAAAATTTGAAAGGTAATCCTTAGCATTAACAGTTAAGCAAGGCTTCAGATCACGAGTATTCCTTGTTGAAATATATCAATAGGCCATGTCATGGTAAGTGAGGTTGGAAAGAGCAAGGGAAAGGTCTACAGGCTACCAAAAGGTTTTGAGATCTACTGGCTCTTTCACCCTTTATACATGTTCGCAAAGACTCATGTAAACTATTGGAATGGACCATGGACCATGGAGATCAATGTCACACTGTCATCTTACAGATGAGATTATTGGAGTTTTAAGAACAAAAATTGACTTGTCTCAGGTAAAATGTCTGGTTCATAATAGAATTGGAACTAGAGTTCAAGTCTTCTGATTCCCAATTGGCACTCATTCCCATGGTGCTTTGCTTTTTCTCATTTATTTTGAGAGATGGGATAAGGACAGAAAGAAATGTAACAGTGTTGTTGGAGCCAGATTAGTTAGTTCCCAGCTTTCCAACCAGGTTGACTTCTACAAAGATGGCTTTAATCTGTAATTTCCACAGCCAAAAAGACTGAGGAGAAAATGTTCTACCAAGTATGTGCAAAACTAATTCCTCAAACTATAAAAATACTTAACCAATTTTCTTCCAATTTGGCTGGAATCTTGTCCCTCATTAAAAGTGGCAATCCTGCCAATTTGCAAATGTATAGCTTTACCTATTTTTAGTGAAACACAAGCTCAGAAAGTGTCCTGACATTTTTATATAATTAGAAAGTTGGTTTTTCATCTTCTTTCCATGTGAAAGCAGCTTGAACAAATTATTCAAGGTTTCTTCCTAAATGAGTTGAGTTGGAGTTTCAATAAGTTTTAGACCCAATATAATATATTAACTTTGTTTTCCATCAAATCGATGGATTGGCTTTTCTTTTTCTTTTCTTTTCTTTTTTTTTTTTTTTTTTTTGTTTGCTGAGGCAATTGGGGTCAAGTGACTTGCCCAGGGTCACACAGCCAGGAAGTGTTAAGTGTCTGAGATCAGATTTGAACTCAGGTTCTCCTGACTTCAGGGCTGGTGCTCTATCCACTACACTACCTACCTGTCCCTCTTTTTCTTTTTTCTAATTATTATGACAAAGATGGAATGAATGCTCCAGCCCTATCCTCTATTGTCCCCAAGAGTCTCTGTTGAACTTGGAATACTTTAATACCCTATTGGAGACAATCTACTGTACTGAGGAGACAAAGACAACTTGGAGTTAGGAGTTCTGGGTTCAGATCCTAACCTGAAACATCTCCATGCTCTTTGATCATGACATTCCACTTAAACTTTCAATTTCTTCATCTCTAAATAAGAGTGATCATATTCAAGGCAATTTCCTTAGACTTGGGATGGAAAATGCCGTCCACATCTACAGAATAAACTATGGAAACTGATTGTGGATTGAAATATAGTATTTTCACTTTTTGTTGCTGTTTGCCTGTTTTTTTTCCTTCTTGTGGTTTTTTTCCCCCTTTTGATCTGATTTTTTTGCACAATATGATAAATATGGAAGTATGTTTAAAAGAATTGCAAATATTTAACCTAGATCACTTTGCTTGCTGTCTTGGGGGAGGAGGGACAGTAAGGGAGAGAAAGAGAAAATTTGGAACACAAAAGTTTTACAAAAACTTTGACTGTTGAAAACTAATAGATAGATAGATGTAAAGAGATATATAGAGATATGTATTTGGAGAATGATTAAAATACAATAAGTAATTTAAATTTAAATTTAAATAAAATAATTAAAATAAAATGAAAATAAGTGATGATACTTGAAATGGATAATGAAATTATTGTGAGAGGGAAGATTTATAATCTTTAAAATACTATACAAATGTGAGCTCTTTTATTATCATTATAATAAATAATGATAATAAAAATAAATGGCAGAATATTTCTAATGAGAATTCTCATTCTAAAGATTTTAGAATTTTGTCCTTCCTCGTTGGATTTCACTGGGTTTGGATTGAAAGAATAAGAATAATGATCGCACCTGTGATTTCATTGGTATAAGAAACACCCAAACAAGGAAACCCCTTCTATCAATGCATGTTGAAACCTCTACAACTTATAAAGGACTCCCCAGAGCATTAAGAAGTTAAAACAATTTGTGAATAGTTACATAGCCATTATTATGTATCAGAGATGGCTCTATACCCTGAATAAAATCCTCTTTTTCAAATGCATGTAAATATTTAGAGAAATAGTTGATACAGATTAAAATATAGTTAAGATAGTCTTTCTCCCAGTAGATTTCAGTAAAATACAAGCTTTCTAAGGCAGAGCCTGTTTTTTCACTGTATCTTTTTGGTACCAGAATATATGCGGCTCAGAATAGGCACTTAAGAAACACATCTTGAATTGAATTGAAATAAGTGAATACTGACACCTCAATGATCTAAGACTTCTGCTAGAAGCTGGAAACTGAGTGGATGCCCATCAACTGGAGATTGGTTGGGTAAATTGTGGTATATGAATGTTATGGAATATTATTGTTCTGTAAGAAATGACCAGCAGGATGAATACAGAGAGGCTTGGAGAGACTTACATGAACTGATGCTAAGTGAAATGAGCAGAACCAAGAGATCATTATATACGTCAACAACGATACTGTATAAAGATGTAATCTGATGGAAGTGGATTTCTTTGATAAAGAGACCTAATTCAGTTTCAATTATTCAGATTATCAAGATCAATGATGGACAGAAGCAGCTACACTCAAAGAAAAAACACTGGAAAATGAATGTAAACTGTTTGCATTTTTGTTTTTCTTCCCGGATTATTTTTACCTTCTGAATCCAATTCTCCCTGTGCAACAAGAAAACTGTTTGGATCTGCACACATACATTGTATCTAGGATATACTAGGACATATTCAACATATATAGGACTGCTCACCATCTAGGGGAGGGGGCGGAGGGTGGGAGGGAAAAATCGGAACAGAAGTGAGTGCAAAGGATAATGTTGTAAAGAAATTACCCTGGCATGGGTTCTGTCAATAAAAAGTTACTATATGTTACTACTGGGCTTATATCCCAAAGAGATTATAAAGAAGGGAAAGGGACCTGTATGTGCACGAATGTTTGTGGTAGCTCTTTTTGTAGTGGCTAGAAACTAGAAACTGAGTGGATGCCCATCAGTTGGAGAATGGCTGAATAAATTGTGGTATATGAAAATTATGGAATATTATTGTTCTGTAAGAAATGACCAACAGGATGATTTCAGAAAGGCCTGGAGAGACTTACACGAACTGATGCTGAGTGAAATGAGCAGGACCAGGAGATCATTATATACTTCAACAACAATACTATATGATGACCAGTTCTGATGGACCAGGCCATCCTCAGCAACGAGATCAACCAAATAATTTCCAAAGGAGCAATAATGAACTGAACCAGCTATGCCCAGAAAAAGAACTCTGGGAGATGACTAAAAATCATTACATTGAATTCCCAATCCCTATATTTATGCACACCTGCATTTTTGATTTCCTTCACAAGCTAATTGTACAACATTTCAGAGTCTGATTCTTTTTGTACAGCAAAATAATGTTTTGGTCATGTATACTTATTGTGTATCTAATTTATATTTTAATGTATTTAACATCTACTGGTCATCCTGCCATCTAGGGAGGGGGTGGGGGGTAAAAGGTGAAAAATTGGAACAAGAGGTTTGGCAATTATTAATGCTGTAAAGTTACCCATACATATAACCTGTAAATAAAAGGCTATTAAATAAAAAAAAAGAAAGAAAAAAAAGTTACTATAATAAAAAGAAATTAAAAAAAAGATCTAAGACTTCATTGATTGGATTATAATTCTTTATGTCCTTTCTAGTCCTTCATTATGATTTCATCAAGTGGCAAAAAAATGAAGATGCAGAGACATTTTGGAGTTGACAAGGTCAAGGAACTATCAAACTACCGCCACAGGCTCAGATAAGCTGAGGACGATTATCCCTCTCACCCAGGGCTATGAAGTTTCTTTATTTAAAGGCCCACAAAACAAAGTTTTTGTTTTTACTGTAGCCCAGCTCTCCAACAGTCTGAGGGACAGTGAATTGGCCCCCTATTTAAAAAGTTTGAGGACCCCTGATATGGGATCAAGGTTAATGTAGATATCAAAGCCATCAAGAATTATGATCTGGCAAACCCAAAGATCCAAGCTTTTGGGACTAGAAAAAAATGGCTGGGGAAACTGGGAAGCAGTTTGGTGAAAAGCAGGTATAGAGCAATATCTTATACCATATACCAAGATAAGGACAAAATGAATTCATCTTCAGAAATAATGGATGATATCATACACAAATTAGGGAAGTGTGGAAATGCTTATCTATCAGTATAGGGGAAAATGTAGATATAGATAGAATGTATGATCAAATAAAAGATAGAGAACATTACACAATGCAAAAATTAAATTTAAAAGGTTTAACACAAACAAAATCAATGTAGTTAAGATTAGAAAGAAAACAGGAAAGTGTGGGCAAAAAATTCCAAGTTTCTTTGATAAAGGTTTCATTTCTCAAATTTTCAAGAAGTCACACCATTTCTGAATTGATTAATGGCCAATGAATAGAGACAATTTTCCAAAGAAGAAATCAAAACTATCTATGTTGTTGTGGTTACTAAGTCATTTAAGTCGTTCCTGGTTCCTCATGCCCCCCATTTGGAGCATTCTTGGCAAAAATATTTTGCATCTCTTTCTCTGACTCATTTTACAGAGGAGGAAACTGAGGCAATCGGGGTTAAAGGACTTGCCCAGAGTCACCCAGCTGTTATGTGTCAGAGATCAGGTTTGAACTCAGGAAGATGACTTTTCCTGAGTTGAGGATGGTCACTTTATCTACTGCCTCACATAACTCCACTCAAAAGGTGTAGTTATATGTGGAAGTATTCTAAATCACTATTATTAAAGAAACATTAATTAAAACCACTTCTAATGGGCAACCTCACATATATCAAATTGGCTAATGTGAGAGAAAAGAAAAATGACCAATGTTGGAACCAATATAGAAAAATAGGGATAGTGTTGATGGAGTTATGAACTGATCCAACTATTCTGGATGCCAATTTGGAATTATATCCAAAGGCCTATCTAACTTTGTATATCCTTTGACTCAGCAATACCACTCCTAGGTTTGTATCCCAAAGTGATCAAAGGAAAAAAAAGACTTAGATATACACAAATATTTATAACATCTCTTTTTGTGGTTGCAAAGAATTACTAAAAATAGAGGTAATTCCGAATAACTGGGGAATAACTGAACAGGTTATGATATATGATTGTGATTATTTTGTTATTAAATATTAGCCACCTTCTGTAAAAGAACTGATGAATCCTGATTAAAACATACTGTTTTTACTCTCTTTATTTTTCTTGGGGTTTTGTTGCCCTGCATTTTTTTTTTACAACATGGATAATATAGAAATGTTTTTCAAGACTACACATGTATAATCTATCTCATATCACTTGCCTTTTCAAAGAAGGTTGAGGGAAGGGAAGAAGGGAGACAGTTTGGAACTCGATTTTTAAATAAATGTTAAAATAATTTTAATGTGATTAAGAAAAAATAAATTTTAAAAACAGAATTATGGTCTGGGACCGATGGGAGAAGCTATGAACTAAAAGCTCAAACCACCGTGGAAGATGGGAAAGGGTCAGCAGGTGATGCCCAATGAGGAAAAGGCAAGGAGAATATTAGTAGATCTTGTCACTTTCAAAGAGAGGGGACAGAGCAGTGGTCTAGGAATAAGTACAGACATAAGAGAAATATGAATTAGAAGAAGATGCAGAAAGGAATGGCCACCATTGATGGCCTTCTCTTTCTTGAGAACCACAAGGTATCAGATTTCAGTTAAGGCAAAGTTTTGAGCTAACATCATATTCTTTTCTTAAAATGAGGCACAGTCATTTGAGAGATGACTTGCATATCTAGAATTCCAAAATGGAACTCCCACTGCCTCTGAAACAACTAGTTGAAGTTAAGAAAAAGCACCCAGAATTCTGTCATTTAGTCATCACTCCCACTAGAGAAATTTTCCAAAGTGCTCAATATCTGACAGTCTCAAGAATAATAAATCACATTTGTATAGCTCTGGAAGGCACTAACTTGCCTCAAAACAACATGGGGCTTTTTATTATCTTCATCTTACATATGAAGGAATTGGGACTGTGAGAAAGTATCTGACTTCACACAAAGTGGGAATTAAAGCCCAGTTTACTGACTTCAGGTCCAACGTTCTATCTATTCCACCATGCTGAATTCCCATAGCACAGAAAACAAAGCTAATAAATGAATTAACTGAATAGAATAAAACATGGGATGAGTCCCATTATAGATCATTTGTGGAAAATTGAAAAGTTAGGGGGAAAACACTAAATCTGGACATTAAAAAACAAAAACTTCTCAAGAAAAAACCAGCCTATGGCAATAAATACTGCAAAGAACAATTTATATTCAATTTCTTCTTAAAAAACAAATGTTGACTGCTAGTATGTTTGAGATATTATGCTATGTATTAGAGATACAAAAACAAAAAATAAGATGGTCCATGTCCTCAAGGACTTTACATTGTCCTGAGAGGTTGCAACGGGAACATAGCTAGGAAAACACAAGGAAATGAGAGAGGTCAGAGAAAGTGGTAGAAACTGAGGTGGTAGAAATTGAGGTGAATCTTGAATCCATTAAGTGGTGAGTTCAATTGCTACCCAGCCTTAATCACTGAATGGGTCTTATCTCAGTCAAAGTGAGACCTCAACCTAAAAGGCCAAGGTCTCCCATTGCATCTGGGGCTCTCTCCAGTCGTCCGGATTTGTATCCGGCCACTGGCCCCAGATGGCAAGTGACTTTGCACAGCCCTCCCTCACTTAAACCCAATTCACTTGCCTATCATGGCACCTCCCTGATGTCATGTACTTCTTCAAGAACAAGTTCCTTGAGAGCAGGGATGATTTTTGTCTCATTTGTATCCCTCGTACTTAATACAGTATCTGGCACATAGTAGGTGCTTAATAAATGTACATGAATTGATTGAATGTTGATAAACCACCTGAAGGGCAGAAGTAAGGAGGAAGTGAATCCAGGTATGGAGAAAGACATACAAATTCATAGAAGTAAAGGGTGGGATTTAGAAATGTAAAGTGCTACAATATAAAATAAGTCTAAAAAGGGAGCTAAACTTTAAACTGAAGAGTTTTTATTTTATCCTAGAAATCAGAGGGAATCAAAGAAGATTTTGAATGACATCTGCAGACTTCTAAAGTAATCTTTGCAGGACAATATGGCAGTGGGTATCAGATAGATTAGAGATAAAGAGCAAAAAGCAAGGAAATCAGTTAGGAAACTCCTTAAAGGCAGGAAATCTGTATCCCCAGCACCAAGCTGAATAGCATATACTTTGTTGTTGAATTGTACCCAACTCTCCATGACCTCATCTGGGATTTTTTTTTTTGGTCACAGATATTTGAATGGTTTGCTATTTGCTTCTCCAGCTCATTTTACAGATGAAGAAACTGAGGCAAACAGACTAATTGACTTGTCCAGGGTCACAATTTGAATTCATGAAGATGAATCTTCCTGATTCTAAACCCAGTGAGATACCTAAAATTGTGTGTGTGTGTGTGTGTGTGTGTGTGTGTGTGTGTGTGTAGCACATTACTATGTGTTTAATAATTCTTTTTGGGATTGTATTGGAGGTTATTCAGTAGTCCAAGTGAGAGATGATGAGACCCTGGATTAGGGTGATAGTTGTGAAAGTGAAAAGAATGGGTCAGATGCAGGAAATAATACTGTGGAGGTCAGATATACAAGACTTGGCAACTTGGGTATGAAGAAAAGGAAGCAGAAAAGTCAAGGGTGACTTGAAGCTCTAAATGTCTGAGAGGATGACGGTATCTCCAACAAGAGCAATAAATAGTTATAAAGGGTCAAGCTTTCCGTAACATCAAGAGCTTCTATTCTACTGGAAATTGGTGTTTGGAGGCCCTTCTTTGTGGAAGGAATTAGTTAAAAGTGACATCGTAACTCCGAATTTTACCATTGATTTATATGAGACTTGGATGGAAAAATCTAACAAAAAAAGGAAGCTAATTTACTTTCCATATAATTTGTGAGCGACCCCTGGAGTCAAACAGAACTTGGATTCAAACCTCATCTCTGTTTGATACATACTGACTCTATGACCTTGAACAAGTCCTGAGCCCTTCAGTGCTCTAAGTAACTAATGCTTCTGAGACTATAAATCACATAGGAGGTCTCTACCTCCATTGGTAAAGGGAATTCCCTGATCTAGGAGTTCCAAACCACAAATAAAATTGCAAATCCAGGTGCTATCTTTATCAAAATTTCTTTTGATTCTTTGCCCATTCATTTAGCAGGGACTCTTAACAGTGTTAAAATTTGTGCTTCTGATTAAGATTTAACTGGAATTAAGTAGGTACAGTGTTCTTGAGGGAATAAAATTAGACAAGGTCCCTGACCACTCAACTTGAAATCCAACTCCAATGAGCTAGCAATATATTAACATAGGAAAAAGAAAGGATGCAAATGTAATTGAGAAGAGAAGGTTAATGGATTCATAGTTCACCTCTGGAAACCTCCCTTAATTCATGAAAACAAGCTTGGCCGGCTTTTCTTGGTTTCTGGCCTCATTAAGCTCCAAAAGCTAGATGTTCTGAGACAGAACAGTTTCTCTCCAGCCCCTAGCAATGTGCCTTGCACCTATTAGGGGCTTAATCAGTGTTTGCTTAATTGTATGGAAGATTACAGATTAAATGGAGCTGGATTTCTTGGGGGGTGGAAGGGTATTCAACTAGTATCACTTCTAGAATTCCCTTGTTCAAGAATATATTCATTGGGTACCTTAATGGAATGAGCATGTGGATTTAGAACCAAGGGACATGAATTTGAATTTCTTCTTGGGAATTCAGAGATATGGGAAAACTTGTGGGAAGTTCCCAAAGAAAGCAGAATTCAGAAGCAAGCCCAATGGCTAGATAAGATAAAGGAAAACAACATTAAGAGGTAGCCAGAACCCAGATTAATTGCAATCCAATTCAACATGGGTTCCAGAAAATTGATACCCAGACTTGGCCCTCTTCTCAGTAGACAGGTGGGAGACTACTGATATGAAATGTGATACATACTAACCCAGGGCTTCTCAAACTTTTGCCATTCTTGACCCCTTTTTACCCAAAACATTTTTACATGACAGGTATATAGATATATAAAATAGGTGTACAAATCAAACATTTACAGATAAGAAATCATAATTTTATGACCCTCTCATGACCCATAAAGATTCGTGACCCACAATTCAAGAAGTTTTGCATTAGCAAACATATTTGCCCTGACAATTATTTTTTCTTGATCACAAATACTGGTTCCAGGGAGGAAGAAGAATGGAAATATGGGTGGATGAGTGAACAATATAAGGCTATATTAAGTATTGAAATATATACAGTACACAGAGGGATCTACAAGAACCTAATCAAATCTTGAGAAAGACAGTTATTAAATTTTTAGTGTGATCATGTATGTACCTCCTAAATCAGCAAATGTTACAAATCAGGTACTGATCTACTGATTGTCAGACTTCAGGAAGTGATGGAGAAAATCTTAATAGTAGAGATTAAACTTAAAAGTATGTTGTGATAGTTTGTTTTTCCTCCAAAGAGCTGGTTGTTAAACATTTGTAAACATATCATTAGATATATATTAGATAAATTAAGGAATGGGAGCTAGGTAGCACTATGGACAGAGTCAGGAAGACTAAAGCTCAAATGCTGCCTTAAAAACTTACTAGCTCAGAGACACGGGGCAAGTCATTTAATCTCTCTAACCTTCAATTTTCTTATCTGCATAATGGAAATAACAATAATTGTACCTACTTCTCTGGGTTGTTGTTAGGATCAAATGAAATAACCATCATAAACTGCTTTTTGGTAAACCTTTAAGTGTTATATAAATGCTAACTTCTCCAGGACGTTCTAGAGTAGCAACTATTCTAGAACCTCCTAGAGAATTGGGACTGTTTCATTCACTGTATTTGTATCCCCACTGCCTGGTACAGAGTCTGTGCTCAATGTATGCCCAGGGATTGATTGATCCTTGTGGGCATTCATGAAGAAAGGGAAGCTCAATATGGCCATTGAAAATTGGATCTGCATCCAGAAAAGGGACTATGGGGACTGAATGTGGATCACAACATAGTATTTTTACCTTTTGTTGTTGTTGTTTGTTTGTTTTTTTCCTTTCTCATTTTCTTTCTGTTTTGATCTGATTTTTCTTGTGCAACATGATAAATGTGGAAATATGTATAGAAGAATTGCATACGTTTAACATGTATTGGATTATTTGCTATCTAGGGGAGGGGAAGAGGGGAAGGAAGGGAAAAAATTTGGAACATGGTTTTTCAAGGGTGAATGCTGAAAACTATCTTTGCATGTATTTTGAAAATAAAAAGCTATTATTTTAAAATATATAAAATATAACAAAGAAAGTTGGATAGGATTTGTGGATGGAGAAAATGTGAACAGAAATCTCACTGCATGAAGAATGCATTGCTGGCATACTAATCTGAGCAATGGGTCACCATCATAAGTACTGAAGCATCACGGTTTGGTGGAAATAATGATAGAAACAGAATCAGGAGAGGCTTTAAGTTGCAGCTCCTGCCTCAGTCTTAATTGTTATCTGACACTCACCACTATCACTGCTGCCCCAACTACTTACTCTTGTATTCTGTGTTCCAGTTTGCTCACCTATAAAGTGGGAGTAATAAAATTTATACTAAGTTTCTTACAGCATTATTATGAAGAAAATGCTTTTTAAACTTTAAAGAACAAGAAAACTGCAAGTTAGTATTGTGCATTTAAGAGATCGAACCCAAGAGTTGTAGACATATCCATCGCTCAAGTTTATTTGAAATGAAAAAGACAGACACTCCTTTGAAGTTTAAATAACAAACCAAGGATCCCTCCTCATGTTCTGTCTATACATAAAATATCAGAGATGTCTACAAATTCACATTCATTCTCTCCCAAAATATACTAATGTTATATCTACAATTGTCCTATTTTCATTTTAATCTACTTTTTGGCCAAAGTAACGGCTTAATCTACTTTCTTCATGGACTATTGGGCAGCAACAAAAAGGAAGCCCTTCTGGATCGAGCCTCACTAATAATGGATGTTTTTGCAATTTTGATTTGAGAATTTCAGAGGGGACAATGCAACCTTTCATCCGGTGAGCTAAGTTGTACAGATATGGATGCCACCTGAAATTATCCTTCCTCCACTTCTGGCCAACCAGGAGTGTTTAGCATGATACAGTTGATGGAGGCCTTGCCTTGGAGTAAAAAAAGACAGCTCCCCTCTTTGGTTTCTAGCCATGGAGGCTAGCACATTTAGCACATAGTAGGCATTTGGTAAGTCATGGTTTGGTGATTGATTAAAACCATGAGTCTAAGACCTGGCTTAATTCTGCTTCCTTGAACGAGTCACGTAACTTCTTAGCAATCCCACACTATTATCTTAAGATCATAAATTGCAGATGAGTTGCCAATGTGCATTAGTGGGTAAAGTTTACAAACTCAGAGTAAGGTAGGAGTGCCCTATACCAGTGAACTCACAAACACAAATCAGAATTTTTTTATATTATTTTTTCTTTTATAGCTTTTTATTTACAAGATATATGTATGGGTAATTTTTCAGCATTGACCCTTGCAAAACCTTCTGTTCCAACTTTTCCCCTCCTTCCCCCCACCCCCTCCCCTAGATGGCAGGTAGTCCAATATATGTTAAATATGTTAAATGCAATATATGTATACATACACAAATCAGAATTTGAGCTGCATCTTTCAGGAAGCCAGTGAAAAAGCAAAGGTGATGTGAGCAATGTTCCAGGCCTTAGAGAGGCCATTAAAAGACATGGAACCAGAAGATGGCATATCATATGTGAAGAACAGTAAATATGTCACTGTGACTGAATCATGGATATAAGGGATAAGAAGAATGAAAAGGCAAGAAAGGGACAATTAGGGAAAACTCTGAAACCAGAAGATTTTGAATTTTATCCTGGAAGTAACAGGGAACCATTGGAATTTATTGAGTAAGGAGTGACATACTGGGACCTATGCTTTAAAAAAAAAATTACTTCAGAAGCTTGAGTAGAGGAGAGATTAGAGTGGGGAGAGACTAGAGGCAGGATGATAAATTATTATTTTCATTAATTCTTGCATTATCTTAGGGAAAGTTCTGAATTTCCATTTTCCTATCTGCTTGGGAGAATGAATGATGCTTCTATCAGGTAGACAATGAATACAGTATACTACAGAGAGGGATTACAACGATAACGTCAAAATACTTTGCTATTCAGAAAGTCCTCAAAGTCAACAACAGCAATAATTAAAATGTATTCTCCTTTTTTGGATCGATTTAGGGACTTTGTTTAAAAATATTTAAAATCTGGTGTGACTTTGTGCATTCTTTGGGGTGACAGAGGATGGAGAGGGACAGATAAGAGAAATCTACCAGTGACTTTAGTGTTTCATGCTTTTATCCATTTGCCAACAAAGACTGCAAAATCTCAATGGCATGAGAGATGGTCCTTAGGAATTACTGTGCCTGAAATATTCATCATGCAACAGCCAATTTGGTAATGGCTATCTCTAAATTTAAAGTGATCCTCTTTTGACAGACGTGCAGTCCATTTCCAGGCTTGTAACTAGGGTAAGGCAACTGGACTTTTGTCTCAGGCCATTGATTTGAAGGACACTGAAAAACTTCTAGTTCTCCAGAAATTTAGAAGAAACAAAGCTTGATATCCATTTAGCAATAAGGATTAGTTGATATTCTTAGCAATGCCATGATCAAATACACTGAAAAACTTCCAGTCCTGCAGAAATTTAGAAACTACAGAGCTTAATACCCATTTAGCAATAAGAATTAGTCGATATTCTTAGCAATTCAATGAGCCAAGACAACTCTGAAAGAATTATAATGAAAAATCCTATTCATATTCAGAGAAAGAACTAATGGTATCTGAATGCAGATTAAAACATACTTTTAATTTTTTTTTCTTAAGGGTTTTTTTTTGGTCTATATTTTCTTTCACAATATGAGTATTATGGAAATGTTTTGCATGATTATACATGCATAACTTGTATTGCATTGCTTGTATTCTCAATAGAGGAGGGGGCAGGGAAGAAAGAAGAAAGAGAATATGGAACTCAAAGTTTTAAAAACAAATGTTAAAAATTGTTTTTACATGTAATTGGGTAAAAATAAAATACTAAAGAAAAAGAAAGAAGAATTAATTGAAATAGAAAACTGCCAGATAGTTTGCTGTGTCATAGGTGATCAATCACCTCCCTGCCACTGTCAACCATAGTACCCATGAATGTTGACTGCCCGGAGTGATTTGTAGCTGCCAAAAGTACAAAAATTCCTAGCTATGGATCTGCCCACACATAAAACAATTCCATCTCAAGAGCTTGCTGGAACTTGTTTTCCTCTATTTTAGCTTTCATAAAGGCAGGGACACATCTCTACATGGGGAGACTTAAGATTTAAGAGATACTGGGTGGGGGTGAAGGTGCAACCAATTTGGGATCTTCTTAGTAAACTCTGAAGCATTGCTTAAAATACATCGGCTCCGGGCATGAAACTTGGGCCTAGATATGAAATTCAAAACCAGGTCTTCCTAGCTGTAGGACACGTGGACATTAAACCCAGAGACTCTTCTTTTCAACCAAATGCAGAGACAGCATGTTACAGTGAGCTATGAGTAAAGAGGAGCAATCTGGAATAATGGAATTGAGCTAGTTTGGGAATTAGGAAAAATAAGTTCAAATTTCAACTCAGTATATCCTAACTGTATGATTTTGGACAAGTCACTTGCCACTATGGATCTGAAACTATGGGACCAAGGTTATAAACACCATCCCTCATACAACTTAAGTGATATTGGGTATGTCATTTTTATTTTCCCTGCATCTGTTTCACCATCCATAAAATTAAGATGTTATATATACTTTAACATATTTATTGGACTATCTGCCATCCCCGGGGGAGGGGATGGGGGGGAAAGCTGGAACAGAAGGTTTTACAAGATCAGTGTTGAAAAATTACCCATGCATATGTTTCATAAATAAAAAGCTATAATAATACAAAAATTAAAATTAAAAAAGACTTAAAATGTTAACTAGATGGCCTATGAAACTCTTTCCAATTCTAGATTGATGATGTTTTGATTATTTAACAATACAATTGCCAATCTATGTTGTTAGAGAGAATTTAATCCCTGGGATTGCCTCACATAGAGGAAATCTTAAGTCTAGGTAGGGGAAATGACTAAGTTTATCACATAGCCTTTAATATAATTATTCTTTCCAGCATTGGACACAGAAAATGGATTTCTCATCACTTCCCACCTATCTCTCCCCCTCCCTCGCCTCTCTTACAAAAATAACTGTCATTGATTTCCAAAATTGCCTTGTAAAGAGAGAACGCAATGCATTTATTTTTAGTCAAGTCAGAAGTATTATACTCTGGCATGGAGGCAGAGGTCAAGCAGTTTGCAAAGCAGCCAATGTGTGTTGTGCAATGAAATCTGACACTAGCTGAGAATCTTTAGTTTGGGGCTTCCAGAGAGATCTCATGATGCCATTCAGCAGAGCCTACGTGTGGGAGAAGGTGCTTTAATGAGCTCTTTCATCAGCCTCTCAACCTTAGTTAAAAAAAAAAAAAAAAAAAAAAAAAAAACTTCTTCTGAAGGCAGAAAAAAAGTCTCACCTCTTCCTATTCACTTGGTGCCATCTCCTCCAGAAGTCTAATCTTATTTCCACAGCCAGAGGGTCTCTTTCCCTCTTTTAAGGCAGCATCTCACTCTTTTCAACCACATCCATATAGTGCCTCTTGTAGTTACTTGTGTAGCTATGACACAGCATGGTTATAGAACCTTGAATTTGGGGGTAAAAAGACCTGGATTCACTTTCTGCCTCTGACCTTTACAAACGTCATGATCCTGAGCAAGTCAACTGAGCAAATCTGAGTCTCTGGTATAATTAAAACCTAGAGAGAATACACAAGTGAAATCAGGCCATCCCTGCCCTTAAAGAATTTACTGTCTACTGTCAATTAATTACTCAATCTAAAAAAGCTTATGAAGTGCCTACTAAGTGCCAGGCCCTGTGCTAAGCACGTGAGACACAAAGAAAAATAAAACCGGCCTCATTCTCGAGGAACTGACATCCCAGAGGGAGGAAGAAGAAGGGAGGGGAGTATATAGGACTGCCTTGGTAAATGCTTAACAATCAGCTTTGAAGCTTATTCTGTATTGTATATTTTCTCTATCACTTTCTTAATTCTCCTAAAGCAACAAAACCACAAAATAAGCATGGTCTGCCTAGAAGCGCAGAGGAAGAGCTAGAGAAGCAAGTCTCCTTCCATCTGCCTGAAGTCGCAGCCCAGAATGGGAAGAAGCTCAATTAACCAAGTTTGGCTTTTAACACCCAAGCCAAGATGACTCCTTCTTGGCTCTCCGGTCTTCTCACAGCTTAGTCTTCCTGCCTCACTGCTGAGATCCATGACCATGGCATCTTTACTGCTCCCATTCAGTGCATTTATTTACACTGTTCGCTCCCTCTCCTCAGATCTATTTCTTGCCTCCTCTGCCTCCTTCAAATCTCAGCTAAAACACCACTTTCTGCAAGAAGCCTTTCTTGGTCCCCATGAATGCTAGTGCTTTCCTTCTGAAATTATTTCCAATTTATTGTTCCCTGTGTGGTTCTTATTTGTACATAGTTATTTTCATTTGGCTCTCACATTAAACTGAAGGCCCTTGAAAACAGGGATATTTGATTGATTGATTGATTGATTGATTTTTAACATGTTTGTTGCTTCAGGACTTTGCACAATACCTGGCACATAGAAAGCACTCATTAAGTGGTTGTTGACTTGTCTTGGTCCATTTGGTTGGTGTCAGATTGTAGAAGACAGAACTCGTATATAATCACACTGTCCACCTACCTCATGAGGCTGTTTGTTATGAAAGTCAAAAAAGGTGATAATATACTTTGTATCGCTCATGGGGCTATATAAAAGCCAATTCTTATTATTATCGCATCCTAATTCCATTACTAGACTGGAAGCCCAATAAGGACAGATGCGGGGTCTTAGCAACCAACAGTAAAATGTCTTGCGAATATTGAATATGCAATTGTTTAGACAATTAATCATGTTCGAGTTTTCATGATCCCATTTGGGATTTTCTTGGTAGAAATAATGGAGTGGTTTGCCATTTCCTTCTTCAGCTCATTTTGAGGAATGCGGAAACTGAGGCAAACAGAGTTAAGTGACTTGCTCAGGGTCACACAGCTAGAAGTGACTGAGACTGGATTTGAACTTAAATTTTCCTGACTCCAGATTGAGCGCTCTCTCCACTGTGCCTCCTATCTACCTATTAATAATCACCAAATGAATAAATTAGCAGATGAATCCTACATATGTAAATCATTCCTCCACATTGTGGAGACCCTCTCAAGATAGGAGGGAGAAGAGATTTGAACTCATTAAAAATGTTTGACTAAGAACCATTGTAATTTATTTGTCAATAGTTGTAGGGGTATATGTGTGCACAAGCATGTATGTAGTTTTTCTAAGACTGAATTTCCAAAGTGTCCACGTGAACCGTGGATCTAGTGTTTCAAGAATATAACTTCAAAAGGTTGCAGAAAGCCTGCTGATCTGAAAGGTACGGCAGGATTCTGAAGAAGATTCGTTACTTCCTTTCATATGTTCCTTATTTCTGGTTAGAAACAACAGCTTTAGAGTTCACAGAATCATCAAGAGCCTAAGCTGCTTTATTTTAAACCCCAAAGGTTTCATTCCCTCTTTTTAGTGACTTTTCTAACAGCTCTACTTATTAGTATCTCTCACTATTTTAAAAATGCATATTAATAAGTGCATTCTACTCTGGTATTTATAGCTATTCTGTCTATTTCTGCTTCCCTGGGGGGGGGGGGGTTGGAAACCTGCCATTCTAGTCTCAAAATATGTAATTTTCCTCAAATTGTTTATTTTATATTTCATCTTCTTAGACCATAATTTCTGTGAGATAAGGAAACTTTTAAAAAATTAATTCCATTTAGTCTCTAATATGCAGGTTAAATAAAAATTACAGGAAGTCCATGACTTATGTAAGTCCTCTTATACATTTGAACCATAAATATCACTTTTTTTTTTCATTTGTCTAAATATGACTTTTGTGCTTATTAAAAAAGGGCCTTCAAGGCTACTCCTAAGGATTTTTAACAAATGAATGTTGTAATATGATGACCAGTTCTGATGGACCTAGCCATCCTCAGCAAGGAGATCAACCAAATCATTTCCAATGGAGCAGTAATGAACTGAACCAGCTACGCCCAGAGAAAGAACTCTGGGAGATGAATAAAAACCATTACATTGAATTCCCAATCCCTATATTTATGCCCACCTGCATTTTTGATTTCCTTCACAAGCTAATTGTATAATATTTCAGAGTCTGATTCTTTTTGTACAGCAAAATAACGGTTTGGTCATGTATATGTATTGTGTATCTAATTTATATTTTAATATATTTAACATCTACTGGTCATCCTGCCATCTGGGGGAGGGGATGGAGGGTAAGAGGTGAAAAATTGGAAGAAGAGGTTTGGCAATTGTTAATGCTATAAAGTTACCCATGCATATAACCTGTAAATAAAAGGCTATTAAATAAAAAAAAAAAAACAAAAACAAAAACAAAAACAAAAAACAAATGAATGTTGTACATTGTTGAAGGCTCTTTCTCCATCTCTTGGTATAATCATGCAATTTATTGGGTTTTGTTACATATGATTTGTTGTATAATTGTTTTCTTAATTTTTATATCTGTTATATAAGTGCAAATTTGTTAGGGAATACTAAATACGTTTATGTAGTTTCTTGGTTTATATTTTTTTTTTTTTGCATCAAGATTTCCTAGTGATATCACTCTATATTTCTCTTTTTCTGCTTAGTTCTTACCAGTTCATGGCCTTCAGGCACCATGTTTGTCTCATAAAAGAAATTTGAGCAAGGAGTTTCTTTACCAATTATTGAAAATGATTTTGACAAGAGCAATTATACTCCAAAGTTGAGTGGAAATCACTGATAAATGGATCTGGACCAGTTTTCCTTCCCTTGTTTTCTGGTTCATTACAGCTTATTTGATTTTTTTTTTTCAGAGATTTTAGAAAGGTACAAATATATCTCTAAATAATGATCCACTTCTTTTAAATTTCCATTTGTTAATATATAATTGGATGTAGTAGTTTATGATAATTCTATTTATTTCAACTCTTTGTTGTGAATTTTATTAATTTTTAAATTTTGGTAATTATCTTATTTTAAAAATCAGGTTAGTTAATGGTATAAAATCTAGTTAGTCTTTTAAAGAAATAGTTTTGTTCATTCAGTTCAATATGCTTTTTCTTTTTGAATTTATTCATTTCTTATCTGATTTTCAAAATTTCTTCTTTTGAGCTTTTTTTGGGTTTGCTGGGTTTTCCCCTATATCTAAAGCTAATAATCATCTTTTTCTTTGTAAATATTTTCAGAAACAGAGGACAGTTAGAATGTACAGTGGATAGAGTACTGGCCCTGAAGTCAGAAGGATCTGAGTTCAAATCCAGTCTCAGACACTTAATGCTTCCTAGCTGTGTGACCCTGAGCAAGTCACTTAACCTCTATTGCCTCAGCAAAAAATAAAAAAATAAATAAATTTTTAGAAACATAATTTTCATATCTAGGATTGTATTAGCCCGTAACTTTCTGATACCTTATCTAATTGTTCTCTTTCATATAATTACTTATTATTTTATTCATTTAAAATTATTATTAAATTTATATTTGGGTATTTGTGTTTTGTTCTTTTGGCTCATAATGATTCTTTTTATTATGTTGTAGTCTATAGAGGATATGTTTAATATTCCTATTTTTAATATCTGTGTGATTTTTCTATGCCCCTGAACATTCTCAATTTTACATTATAATGCTGAGAAATATGTGTTTTCTTCAATATCCCATTCAGAAATTACTACAGTTTTCAAATGTATTTTTCCAAGCATATATTTATTGCAGTACTGTTTTTCTTGTTTCTCTTTCAATTAGATTTTTTGAGTTCTGAGATAAAAGAAAATTAAAGTCCTCTATAATTATTACTATGAATGTCTTACAATTCAATTAGTTTTTCTTTTAAGGGACTAGAAAGAAAGTTGTTTCATGGTCTGTGGTACCATAGGCAGTTTCTCTTTCTTTTTTTATATTATCAATTTCTATCCTTCCCTTACTTGAAATCATTATTGTAGTTTTTTTTTTCTCCAGAATCACAAGCATTATAATAAATTTTATTCCAACCTTTCATTTTCACCATGTCCTTATATTTTCTCATATGTCAAAATTTAGGTGGGGGGGGGGAGGTAGGAAGGGTTTCTCATCTCTTCTGCTATTTTCCTTTCTTTTGTTGAGGAGTTCTTAAGTCTGTCTTTTCTTCTATTAAATTCTATTTTATTTTCCTCACATTTTAAGTAATCCCTGAATTTTGTTTTAATCTTATCATAGTCTCAAAAAACTCCACATTTTCTTCACCACCTTCACACTGACCCCACAAAAATTTCACAATTGTTTTCAATAATATGTTATTTTTCCAAATACAGGCAAAGATAGTTTTCAACCATCGTCACCTTTGCAAAACTCTATTCCACTCTCACCACCATAGTGATCATGTAGCTTGGCAGAAAGAACCCTGTGATATGGACATCAGGAGACGAGCAGGTTGGTGTCTCAGGAAATAGAGCCTTGGAGTTGGGAAGACAAAGTTCAAAACCTGCTTTAAACATTTAGTAACTACCTCAGGCAAATCACTTTACCTCCCTCCCTTAGTTTCCTCATCCGTAAAATGGGGTTAATAATAGCACCTATCTCTCAGGATTATTGTGAGAATCAAATGAGATAATAGATGTAAAAATCATCGTGAACCTTAAATCACTACATAAATGCCAGCTGATGTATTAAATATGTATTACCATTCCAGTTCTGATACTAATATCTATATCACTAGGAAAGTCCCTTGACCTCTCTTTAGACCTCAGTTTCTTCTACAAAATGAAGATTTGAATTAGATTATCTAAAATCGCTTTTGGCTCTAGAATCCTATGGATAATCATGTTGAAACCTGAACCAGGCCTTCCCTGGACGGCTAAGAATTAGACATTGTCCCAAATGCCCTTTGTCCATGGGGATGATAAGGGAAAAAAAGGTGCCCAGGTTTGTCTTAAGCAAATCAATTTGTGAAAAGTTTATCTAGAATATCTTAATCCTTGTCAAGCTGTTTCAGTAAGTCTCTTGTCAAATGAGAGAAAGAAGGGAAAGGAAATTTTCTTCTTCTTTTTCTTCTTTTTTGAAAATGATTAATTGTTAAGTCATTATAAATGGAATCCTGGGTTTGTCTATAAAGGCATGGGGGAGGGATCTCTATGTTTTCTTCTTTTAATTATGAAACATGCCAGGTTTTCTGAAGCTGTCTTCAAGGCTCTGGGTTATCCCAGCTTCTCTAGATCCATAAACTATGGTCTTAATTTTGTGGTTACCGAGGAGTACAAAAGGCTGGTCATTCTTACCCTTGCTGAGCCTCTGTTACTTCATAGACAAAGTATGCTTGACAATAGCAGCGTTAGTAGTACCTCACTGGGTTATGAGACTCAGAATAAGACAGTGTATATAAGACACTTTTAGAATCTTAAGGCATTACTATATATAAATGTCTCTTGTTATTGATATTATTATTAGCATTATCAGTGTCATTATTGTTCTTATAACTAGGCTCTTCTGAGGGCTACTTGGAAAGACAATGTTTTTCAATTTGTAGCTGTAGATTTAGAGTTGTGATCTATCCAAAGGGGTTACACAAGATTATCTCCAAAGTCACTTGTATCTTTGCATTTATAATGCTATGATTCCTTTGACTATACACTCCATTTTTTGTCCTCTATCTGTACATCTGTGTGTCTGTCTGTGCGTCTGTCTATGTCACTCTGTCTCTTTGTTTATATCGCTCTCCATTTCTCTAACTCTCTCTGTCTCTGTTTCTCTGATTCTTTGTGCGTATTTTTGTGTGTGTTCACTCTCTGCCTCTCTCTTCCCCCATCCCTCCTCAGAAATGTAATTTATTTCTCATCACTGCCTCCTTAATCAGTTTACCCTTTTAAAAGACCCTCCCTTCTCCTAGCACCTTACTTTCCTATTTTTCTATAAATATTCTATTTATACACTACAAAATGTGCATGTTATTCCCTTTTCAACCTATTCCAATGATAGTAAAGTTCCTGCATTAGCCGTCCCCCCACTCTATTCACTCCTCTACTCCTGCCACAGCTCTTACATTCGTGCCTCTTTTGCATATGTTGCTCCATTTTACCTCTCTCTACCCAATTTTATTTTTAGGATCATCCCAACCCCATACTGAATCTTTTAAGTAAATTTTCTATAGTTCTGGTTTTTTCCTCAAGAACATCTGAAACTTCTGTAGTTCTTTAAATATCCTTTTTCCCTTGTTGGATTATGCTCAGCTTTGTAGGCAAGGTATTCTTGGTTACAAATCCAGCTCCTTTCCTCTTTGGATCATTATGTTCCGCACCGTTCAGACTTTTAATGTAGAAGCTGCTAAGTCTTGTGTTACCCTGAACTGGAGCCCCTCAATATTTAAAGTGTTTCTTTTTAGCTGCTTTTGAAAGGAGGTACCAGTAGAGGGGAGAATTTTAAAAGGCTTCATGTAGGAGGCGATAGCTGAGTTTTAAAGGAAAGGAGGGGTTTCTAAGAGAGGGAATAAACATTTATTAAACACCTATGCTATACCAGGTACTGTGCTGAGTACTTGAGAAATACTATTTCATCTGATCCTTACAACAATCCTAGAAGAAATTATCCCTGTTATCTGCATTTTATAATTAAGGAAACAGAGGAAATCAGAGATTAAACATCTTGTTCAAGGTTACACAGCCAGAAAATGTCTGAGCTTAAATTTGAACTCAAGTCTTGCAGAAAGTAGAGACCACATCCATTGCATCATCTTCAAGCCCCAGGTCAGTCAAAGCAAAACTAGTGAATCAGGAAATGGAATACTATGTGTAAGGATCATCTCGAAAGTCTAGTTGTCTTCACCATAGAAAAATTTAAAAGTTCTAAGAAAAAGATTTCAGTTTTGTCTAACAACACATGTGCCTTCTTAATTGGGGGGGAGAGTTGGGATGGGGAGAAAGGGAGAGAATCTAGAACTCAAAGTTTCAAAAACAATGTAAAAAAGTGTTTTACATGTAACTAGGGGGATGAAATTATTAAATAAATGTAAAGAAAAAGACCTCAGTTTCTCAAAATAAATTAAATGTGATGTCTATAGAACTCATCAGTTTTGTAATGACTCCCTCCACTCTTTGGAGAAATTGCCTAAAAATCTGTGGTGATGTAAACAATATAAGGAAGCAGTTTAGAACTGCTTCTTGAACCCCTTGAGGATTTTTAAAAATTTTTTATTGAATCCCCAATGCCCAGCACACAGTTGGTGCTTAATAAGTACTAACTGCATGACTGGTTTTTCATTATCATTACTGAAGTTAGAGAAAAGAGAGTAGAGTTCCCACAATCAGGAACACTTCCAATCCCTGGTGGTAACTAACTCCAATGAGACCACATATGCAAGGAGCTTTGTAAACTGTAAGTTCTACAGAAATGCTAGTCTAGCTCTGAGCTATTATTTTTAATTAGTAAACATTTCTTCAGCCCTACTATGTTTCAGGCACTTTGATAGGAGCTGGCATACAAAGAATGAAATGAGAATTTCCATTCTCATCATCTCTTGAGTCTCATTTTCCTCTTAGATAGAATAGGAATGAAAATTCCCATAATTCCTACCTTATAGCAGCTTATGAGGAGTAGATGAGATAATGCATATAAAGTGTTTTCTGTTCCTATGTAGCCAAGCTTTCATGTTTTCCATTAGTTCTCATGAACAATTTATTGCTAATAATATGTAGCAACATAATTAATCCCATTGTACTTCTTTCCATGCTCCTTTGGATTATCTACAGCTTTGATTCTTCTGCTACCATGTCATGCTATAATGTTTTAGTCAAAGTATTACCAGAGACTTCCTAGTGTTTAAAATATCCCGACTTTTGTTACAGTGAGTGGAGATCATTGAAAACAAGTTTTCCTAACAATAAAACTGGAAAGATGTCTTCTTGGAAGAATACCTGAATTGTGCTCTAAAGGAGGATTGTGATTTTTTAATCTGGAGTAAAGAAACAAGCCATTCTAGACCTAGGGAACCAGCTGGGCAAAAACACACAAGTTGGAGATGATGGCATTATAATAATAATGTATGTAGGCACAATGAATGGAGTGCTAGGCATAAAGTCAGAATGACTCATCTTTCTGAGTTCAAATCTGCTCTGCAATACTTATTAGCTGTATGACTTTAAGCAAGCCACGTAGCCCAGTTTGCCTCAGTTTCCTCATCTGTAAAATGAGCTAGAGAAGGAAATGGCAAAGCACTCCAGTATTTTTGCCAAGAAAACCCCCAGATACGATCAGGAAGAGTTGGACATGACTAAACAACAACAATGATAATTTGTATAAGTAACAGTGAATAACAATGTGATCATTCAAAATTATATTACAATGTTATAATGTGATATGTAACATAAAATATCATTTGATAATATATAAGTTTATAATAAGTAAGTAATAAAATGATAAGTATATGGAAATAGCTAAAAGGTCAATCTGATTAGCTAGGATTTTATAGAAAAAAAGAGAATAATATGAAATAAGGCAAGAAAGAAAGAGAGAACTAGATTGGATTGGAGCTTAAATGTGAGAGTTAGCTTTTTTGTTCCTAAGACTTTTTGGTATTGAAATAACATGATCAGATCATCTTTTTTTTGGAATATTGGTTCAAAAGGTTTTCAGAGAACTATTTGGAGAGGGAGACACTGGAAGTAGGGATGACAATCTAGTGACAATGCTAATAACTCAGATTAAGAAATGAAAAAGTCAGTGCTATTTGAGTAGAGAAAAGGGGGAAGGATAGAAGAGATTTCGCCCCTGGCTTTGTATCATACATCTAATACATGTCAGCTGCATCATCATGGGCCTGGCACATAAATCCTCAGTGAACTAAGAAACTCTTTCGGACAGGTTGCCAATCTTACAATCGGTGAGGGGACTTTTCACACCAGAACTTCCCTAGACCAATGAAATCATAGATCTAATCCCCTTCCCCCAAAAGTATTCTTGAAAATAATGAAATAATATTTCAATAGTATGGTTTTAGTCCAAGAAAGATATTTGTCTTGAAACAGAAAAAGAATCCTTCTCCTAAAATTTTCATAGAGTAGATCATGGGCTTTGTGGTTCTAAGTCTTCCTCAGAATTAATATGTTCCAACTAACTGTACCAATCTGCAGAACTTTATCTCCTTGGAAAACAAGTCCCCCAAGTCGATGAGATCGGCTAATCTAAGGAATATAATTAGGCCTTCTCAGAAAAACAGCTGTGGATATTTGCTAAGGCCTGAAAATAAATAGGCCTTGGACCAGCCACTTCCCTGGTGGTTGTCGGAGAGAGGCAATGTGCCTGGGACTTGTTGGACTAACCAGCAAGGTCAATGACAAAGCCAACACTTTTCTCCGGGGCCTCTTCCCCCACCTCCAGTAGGAAGGAAAGGGCACTTTCAGAATGAGAGGCCAAAGAGATAAGCCCTGCAGCTTTCAAAGGAATTAATAAAATGCCTCTTGGCCTAGCGGAGGGGACATTTGACTCTCCAAAGAGCCTTCACTTTTTTTTTGGCTCCTTCCAGGGCAGGCCATTCTGATCTTTGGGTGACACGGAGGGACTGCCCTGTCTTCTACAGATATTAACAGCCACCATTTGTGGTGAAAATAAGAGACGGGGCCGGCAAAGCAAGGCATTCGACAGAATCCCTTGAAAATCATGAGCTTGGACCAGGAAATCTTCTAGACTATAAGTGGTAAAGAAGAGATCACCTTACTATGGTGAAGAAGGTTCTTAAACACAGAAAAGCAATACAGTTGAAAATAAACAATACATATTAGTTATTATTTGGTTCTAAGTGACTCAGTTGATTCATATGTAACTCTCTGATGAATTCCTCTATCATTGGCTCTTATACACACACACACACACACACACACACACACACACACACACACATATACACACACATTTGATGAGAAAACAATGCCTCTGTTGTACAATTACCTCTGTTTTGCATTAAAGTCTAAGCTTTTAGCTATTCTGTTTCACCATTTTCTTCAGTATAACACATTATTATGCCTCCTGTCTATAACTTGCATTTAAAAAGTCATAATTGCAAAGAAAACAAAATATGTTAAGAAATTGCAGCGTAAAATCAAGGTTCTACTTTCATGTAACTTTTCTGAGCCTTAGTTTCCTCCGTGGTCAAATGAGGACATTAAACTACGTAACCTCTATGGTCTCTTCCAGCTCTAAACCTGTGATCCTGTAAACTTATGTTTCAGCACTAGACCATACACCATATTTCTCTCTCTTACATCATATCATCGAGTAGGTACTCAGAAGCCAAAGAGTTTAGAGGGAGCCTTGTGTCATGGATAGAGTGCTTCACTCAGAGTTGGGAAAGCCTCAGTCTAAATCCTCCCTCAGACACTTAACCAGCTGTGTGACCCTGAGCAAGTCACTTAACCACTGTCTGCCTCAGTTTGCTCATCTATAAAAGTCAGATCAAAATAGCATTTCTGTCACCAAGTTATTGTGAGGATCAAGTGAGATAATATTTGTGAAACTCTCTGCAAACTTTAAAGTTCTACAGTATCATTGTATCATTCTATAGTATCATTGTAAGGATGGCTTCTAAGAGGTCAGATTGAAGGATTTAGGACCATGAAATGATATTGGAACAGTGGAAATGTTTTGCCACAGTTCTCTTTCATAATCCTGACTCAGGTTCCCTAATTGTCATGCCTCAGTTTCCCTGAATTGTTCTGCCTCAGTTCCTAATTGTTCTGGTCAATCGAGCACCACCCCTCCCTCCTAATCATCATAATATCTGATAAGGATAAAAGGCCTTCTATCTTAGACATCATAACCCCAGCCCTTCCCAACTTATCAGAAAGCATCTCCCAATCCCAGAATCTTGGGTGCCTTTCCCCATTCTGCAATCCCAATTTATTAGATGCCCCCCATGGTTCCCCCCATCCTGTCAGAAGCTGATCCATAGTCGTGTTCCTGATCTCAGTGCTCTGACTCTGCCTCTGTGTACCCCCTGTGTCTGAGATAGATAGATAGATAGATAGATATGTCATTGAGAACTCACATTGTTGACTGGATTCTTGGAGATGATAGTCTCATTCAACCCTGGGACCAAACCATGGATCCATTTGGTCCCAGTAAATCTCTCCCTTTCAAATAAAATATTAAATACTCTCTAATCTCTATCATGCCTCAGTTTCTCCGATATTACAGAAAGAACATCATATCTGGGGTCAATGATCATAGATTCCAACCCTATTCTTTCACTTTCCATCTCTCTGGCCATTGGCAAGTCATTCTGTATCTCTGGGACTCAGTTTCCTTATCTGTAAAATGAGGAAATTGGACTAAATGCCCTTTAAGGTCCTTTCCATCTCTAGATATAGGCATTTATTAAGTGCCTATGAATACTAACATAGTTTTAGATACAAAAGAGATAGCCGGTACCCTCAGGGAGCTCACACCGTGCTGGGAGGACACAACATGGACGAAGCTACCGTGAAGTCTTTACAATTTGCTTTCACGATGTGTTGAAAACTCAGACTTTCCATATAGAAAGCGCCTACCACTATTTAGCTGGAGCTTAATTTTACTTGGATTTCTTTAATTATGATCTGGAAAGAAAATGCCAAGCCATTATCTATGAAAAAATGCAGTTACTGCATCACCATGGAAACGTTCATTTACTAATGTCCATGTAATCCACAAAGATAGTAACTCCAAATGGAAACACTCTACCAGGGCGTGCATTCATTTGTACCCGAGCAGATAGCCCAAGTATCGATTGCCAGATGGTTCTGTGTTGGCTGCCAGCTTCAAACAATGATATTGCATTACAATGAAAGTGCTGGGCCCGGCACAAATTCACTTACGGGGGTTTTATGTTCCCTATAAGATACTCTGATAATATGAACAGAAATCTCCCTATATTCTATAATCTGCATTTCTTCCATTCCCCACTCATTTTACATTGGGGGGGTGGGGGGGAGGTACTCTGGATGGTGAGAAGTGGAAGGGGAAGTAGAAGGGGGAATCATTTAACAAGAATCTAATAGTAAGGAGGGATCAACCAAATTATTTTTATGTCCCAAGTAGGCCCACTGAGTGAGCAGGTCAGTGAAAACTACATAGGATTCCTTGTGAATCTCTTTTGATAACTGAATAAATATGTTTACATATATTGGATTTAACATATACTTTAACATATTTAACATGTATTAGACTACCTACCATCTAAGGAACGGGGGAGGGAAGGAGGAGAAAAGTTGGAACAAAAGGTTTTGCAAGGGGCACTGTTGAAAAATTACCCATGCATATGTTTTGTCAATAAAAAGCTATAATAAAAAAATAAATCTCTCTTAAAAAGGTGAAATTTTCCAACTCTTCTTCCTCCAGTTCTCAACTGCTTACCAAATTCAAATGGAACAATGTGGAAGAAACTTGACTTTACCAGGAAAGAAATATGGTCAAGCAGCTACATTTATTATGAATGGAGGGTCTTTGCAGACTCCATATTGCTCATATCCATCAATCAATTAACATACATTTATTAAGAGCCTGCTATGTGACCAATACCGTACCAGGTGCTGGGGCTCCAAAGACAACAGCCAAATTCTCCTTCTTTTTATTAAGAAAACAAGTTATACGTAGGTAAAAAATATAAGCCAATTGGTGAGAAGGAGGCAAGTAACGGGAAGCTGGGACATTAATATATGCAAATTTATCCTTAAGTTCTGGCCTTGGACTCAAGAAAACCTGTATTTGAATCCTGCCACTGACCAGTTAGGGCAGCTAGATGGCACTGCAGTGGATAGAGAGTCATTTCCTAGGTATGTGCTCCTAGACAAATCACTTAACCTTGTTTGCCTCAGTTTCCTCATTTGTAAAATGACAAACCGTTCCAGTACCTTTGCCCAGAAAACCCAAAATTGGATCCCATAGGGTTGAACACAACTGAACAACAGCAGCAACAATGGATACTAGAGGTATGGACCTCTCCATGTAAATCCCCAAGGTTTATTTCATTCTAAGGTCTCCATTATATGCATAAATCACAAGTTATTTGTATGGACATGGTAAATTAATATGTGGGTTGCTGAGATGTTCTGCAAGACATCTTTTTTCCTAAAAAATTTTCCTTAAAAATACCTTTTTTCTTAAAATAACAGATAAAACAAATTTTCCAATAGCTAGAATCACAGGGGTTTCAGAAGGCAGTCCAATTTCCCCATTTTACAAAGGAGGAAACTGAGGCCTACAGAGATTAAGTGCTTTACCCAAGGTGACACAGTTAGTAAGAGGCAGAGCAGAGCTTTAAACCCAAATCCTCTGACTACAGTCCTGGACTCTTTGTACTGCATCCCATTGAATTCATGAATTCATAATTGGGATACTAATCTCATTCCAATCATTCATTCAATGAACATTTTTATGTTGCTTGTTTGTGACAAGCAGTCAATAATCATGTAAGTTTCTACTATGTACTAGTCACTGTTAAGTGCTAGAGACACAAAAGAAGATGGAAATCTGGTCCCTGTCCTCAAGGACTTTACATCCTAATGAGAGAGACAACATAACTGGGAATATGTGAGACATATAGACAATAGATATTAGCTGGGTGATCCTGGGCAAACCAATTAATCCTGTTTGCCTCAGTTTCCAGGTCTATAAAATGAGCTAGAGAAGCAAATGGCAAACCACTCCAGTATCTCTGCCAAGAAAACCCAAATAGGGCCATGAAGAGTTGGGTACAACTGAACAACTAAAAATGGAGTAGATAGAAAGTAATTTAAGGACGGACACTAGCAAGTGGGGGCACAAAACAAGGGAGATTCAAATTAAATAAGTATATTTGGTGCTAGACCTGCAATTTTATTAGTATAGGGTATCCCCAGATATGATACTCCTTCTACGGATACCTACGGTACCTACCCTGCAACTCAACAGTCTTAGAGGATTACACTGGGGCCCTGAGAGTTTAAGTGATTTGTCCCTGAAACTAATAAGTATTTTAACATAGAATAATTAAGACTGACAAAATATTCAATGCAGAAAGTAGTTCCCATCACAAAAGGTCTTAATATGAAAAATCAAGGAAACAACAGTCAATGAGATGTTCCTGGCCTGAGAGGCAGTGTTTCTCTTTAGGCTTAGATGTGAGAGAAGATATGTGGAAAGAAAACTTGGGGTCTTCAGGTTCTATCAGACATGAATTGTGCTGGGTTCTCTTTTACTAGTCATTGATAGGATGCAATTAGCAGGCCCTTGACTTTGCCTAAGGCTACAAACAGCTCTGCTTAGTAAGTAATTGCATATACAAATTTGGCCCAGCTCAGCAAGTCCATAAATCTCCATGGAAAAGCAGTCCTGAATTGGAATGCTAGAGGTGTGGTAAGTTCAGAACAACATCCCAGGGGCTGCTCCATGGGGAAGCCCTTTTCCCTTCAGATCTGATTCCTCACTTATATTTATTTAACAGGCAAGTTGTTAGGGAAAAAATAAGATCATGTCTTATAGGCAAATACATCACGCCATCCATAGCAATTGTGACAGGTTGAAATAAGATAATGTGGAAATTATCTTCATCCCTAAAAAGGTGAAATTTAACATGATTGAGGAGGTTTCCCTCTGAACACAGCAGTACATTGGGGGGGGGGCTGGATGAAGAAGAGAGGGCATGGATCCGCTCAGTTAAATGTAGATCTGAAGCTGTTTGGAATGAAATTTGTCTCTTAGCACACAATTTCTCTTTAGAAAACCAGAAAATCCAAATGGCATGAATTCTGTCAATGATCATTATATCATTGCAACACTCCAGAATACAGAATGATTGTGTTTCTCTCCTCCCTCCTCTAAAATGAGACTTAAATTTGGAGAGTTTTGAGCAATCAGAAATGCCATACATGTGCAGTGTGGGTGAGCTTCTGTTCCCAAGAAAACTTTCAACTTTTTTTACTTTGTAAATTTAGCGCAGTATTGACTTGGAGAGATAACAATGTCGCCTCTAATGCAAACTGCCTATCCAAGGGAGAAAACTGCCTTCAGTTACAAAAATCCCATCCCACCACGGGAAGCCCTCCATTCTTTGTCCCCTGAACCATCAAGGGAGTGAAAAGGAGCTCTGTCTTTTTTTTTTACCTTTCATCCTGAAAGCTGAGGCTGGAACTGAAGGTATATACCCTGTCATTGCTGTACAATTGTGTCTTAAGCCATCTTGTTTTCTTCTTCTCTCTACTTGACCCCCAATTCTTTTAATTATCACATCTTCGACACAGCCTTCCAAAATTCAGCATTTTCTCATTTCAATTAAATAAATATTTATAACTGCCTGCCATGGAGGATGCCAGAACTGGGGATGCTTATTAAACTGGAAAATGGCACAGTGGCTTTCCTAAAGAATGCTATCTTCTATTAGGGGAGACATTATTAATTGATCAGTCTCTTGACAAGTATTCATAAAGCACCTACTATGTGTCAGCCGCTTGCTAGGTGCTTGAACCATAAAGAAAGAGATCACTTTTGGCTGAGGAATGAGAGAAGGCTTTACTGAGGAAGAGAACAAATTTCAATAGACATAAATAAGAGGGGAATATGTTTTAGGAATGGGGGATAATCCTCCATAAATTCAAGACAGGAAGGAGAACACAAGAAAAGACTGGGAAATTGCTGGTAGTTTCATTTGAATGGAATATGCAATGAACAAAAGGGAATGATTTAAAATAAGCCCAGAGATGCAGGTGGGAAGCAGATCTGGGGAGGCCCAAATTCCAAGATAAAGAGTTTATATTTTATCCTTGAAGCAATCAGGAGATTAAAGAAGGGAGGGAGCAGGGTCAGAGCTATGCATTAGGGAAATTATTTCAACAATTGTATGATGGATGTTTTGGAAAGGAGTTAGACTAGACACTGGACAATGGGAGGTTATTATAATTAATAGACCAGGGCAGAGGTAATGGCTTGAGTAGAGAAGTAAGATAAATAGGAGAGATATTGTGGAGGATGATTCAACAAGGGTACTCTTTGATTGTGGTAATGAGAGAGAGGAAAAGAATGAGTCACGTATGTACCTCTGAGGGTTTTGAAATTGGACAAATAGGAATATGATGCTACCATTATCTCTACCTAAAAATAAAAGAGCTTAGGAAGCGCAGGTTTGAAGGGGGGAAGACGTCTCTTAGCCAAAGAATGGTTGACTTTCTCACCCTTTCCTGTAAGGAACTGGATTTATCCCCAGGCCCTCATGCAGTAAACTGAGGCAATATTAGTTTCTTATCCTCTCTAGCGGCTGAAGATCTGGTCCTGGAATGGGTCCAGTGATGATGACAGGATGGAGCTTTGTCGATTGTCCCTTCCCAGGATCTCCGACTGCCTCTGGAGGAAGTCACACAACCACGCCAATTGGGTCCAATACAAATTTATGTTATTAAGCTCAACTCCACTTTTACTTCTACATGGTAATCTGTTTAATAGTGGAGACACTAGCACTTAATCATTCAGCAACACCTACTCTCTGCCACACACTTTGCAAGGTGCTGGGGATACAAAGATAGAATTGAAATAGTCCGGGCTCTGGAGTCACATCCTACCAGGGAAGACCTCAGGACATGGCCACATGTGTATGCAACAAAAAGCATGATGGCTCATCCAAGTTCTCTGTCCATCCTCAAATCACCTATACCTCTTCTTCCTTTCAGTCTCAGCAGTTGACCTCACCCCGGCTTTTGACAAGAAGCCATCTACCATAAACCCTCTTCTTTGGTAAGAAAGCTGTACCTCCGAACGAATCCTTATATCTCTATTCTCCCTCTTTTTTCTAAGGAAGAAGTTACCCTTCTCTGTACCAAAGCCAGCTTCTCTCTACTTGGGCCCTTGATCCCAATTCCTTTCTTTTCTGGGTACTTCCCAAATCATACCACCTTTCTCTGATCTTCATAGGATAAAAGAGCTAAAAAGGACCTCAGAGAAATCTAAACCAATCCCTTCATCTGACAGATGAGGAAGCTGACGCTCAAGAATGTTAAATGGCTTGCCCAAGGTCACATAGGCAGCAAGTGTCAGATGGGATCAAAACTCAGACCCTTACCTGGCTCTGCCATTCCTTCAAATTCACCTTCTATTCACCTTCCCTTCCACTCCTGGGAAGAGGCAAGACTTTATCATTCAATTTCCTCATTTCCTACTGCCTTCACAAGACTCTAATGTGTTTTCTATTACTCTAAGCCCCTCTAAACTTCTACTTTTCTCCCAAAGTTCCCAAGGATCTAAATGGTTAAATATGATGGGATTTTTCCTGTCTTCATTCATTTCAAACCCCTCTACAGCTCAAGCATTGCTGACTAACTGCTCTTCTTGCATACTCTCTCCTCCTTCAGCTTTTATGGTATAACCGTAGATATTATTACTACTCATATATGATGACTCTAGCTATCCTCATGGGAACATTTTTATTCTCCATCCCTGTGTAATTCCAACACATTATCATGAATGATCTTTTCTCTTCCTTCTTTCCTTCCCTTCCTTCTTATGTCCCAACTTTCTTTCCTTCTTCTTTCCTTCCCTCCTTCCTCCTTCTTTTCCTTTACTTTTCCTGCTTTCTTTTCCTCCCTTCCTCCTTTCTACCTTCTCTCCTCTCTATCTCTCTGTCTCTGTCTGTGTGTGTGTGTGTGTGTGTGTGTGTGTCCCCTTCCCGTCCTCATATCACCTATCATGGACCACTTATCATCTCTGTACAGAGAGCTCCTAAACCTACATATAGGTACATTATACATACATACATATATATGCATATAAATACATACATATATATATATATATATGAATCTCCCGTTAGATTTCCATCTAAATCTGTCCCTCTTCCTATCTTCTTTATTTCTTTTTTAGATTCACAAATTGAGCTCATCTTTGATTCTTCTTTTACTCATTTTCCAAATCCAATCAATGACCAAAACTTGACTAAACCTTCATCGTGTCCATTCCATCAATCCCTTTTTCTATTATTATAGATACCATTTTAGTTCAGATCTCATCAGTTCTCAAGTATATCATGACAATAAACTTGGAGTTGGTCTACTGCCTTCCAGACTCTCTGTCCTTCATAAAAGAATATTTCTAAAACACAGATCTGAGGATGTCATTCCTCAGATCCTGAATGTACAGAAGCTCTTTTTGTTTCTATGATAAAATTTAAGTTCTTTGTGTATTATGTAAAATCCTTCATAACCAATTTCAATCTATGTTCATGATCATGAACAAGGATCTTTTCTTGTTCTTTTAACCTATGGCTGGAAAATATCCAGCCAAACAGGTCAACTTGTTGTGTCCCATAAATGATGGTCCATTTCCCATTTCTGTTTCTTTGCCCTGGTTTTTCCCATAGCTGGAAAACTCTCTCTCCTCATTCTGCCACTTAGGATTTCTGGCTTCCTTCAAATTTTAGCTCAAGATGATCCCAGTTGTTATACTTTGTTTACATAATATTACTTTGTATACACATAATTATGTACTCGTGATACTTTTCCAAATAGAATGAATGTAGTTACTTTGTGACCAGAACTATTTGAATTTTGTCACTGTTCCTTCAACAACAACAACAACAACAATAATGCCCTTTGGATGAAATTTTACTATTGTAAATTACATTTATATAGCACCCTAAGCTTTGCAAAGTGCTTTGCAAATATTACCCCATTAGTTCCCCTTAACCTGAGAAAAAGAGTCAGTCGGTGCTACAATTATTATCCCATTTTAGATATGAGGAAACTGCGTCGTAAAGAGATCAATTGGTTTGACTAAGGTCAAACAGCTAGGAAGTATCTGAAATGGGATTTTAATTCAAGTCTTCCTGACTCCAAACCCATCATTCGATCCACTGTACCATTTATCTACCTCTATATTTATTTTTTAAAATATTTGAGTTCTTCATTGGAAGTCTAGAATCAATGGAAAGGTAATCACCCATCATGGAGAATAATTCTTCTACTCTGAGGTTTCTGTGTTACCATTTAATGCTTTGCCATAGAAGACAAAGACAGGCATTCTCCATCCACTTGTTTTTTAGCATGTTAATGGTTACTTCAAAACCTTGTGGGTGATTGACCACAAATTCCATACATAAGGTTCCACAATATTCTTAAGCATAATCGTCATCATCATCATCATCATCATCATTATTATCATAATGGCTAATATTTATAAAGTTCTTAATATGCCATGCACTGTGCTAAGTCCTTTAATGTTATTATCTCATTTGATCCTCAAAATAACCCTGAGAAGTAAATACAACAATTATCCCCTTTTCCAGGTGAAAAAAAGTGAGGAAAACCAGAGTTTAAGTGGTTTGTCCAAAGTCACACAGCTAGTAAATGTCTGAGCCTGGATCTGAACTCACTCCAATCACAGTACTCTAGCCACTTTACCACCAACTTGCTCCTAATATAAATATAACTATAACAACAACAATAGCTAGCATCTAGCCATTTAAATACCTAAATAGCTTAAAATGGCACCTTAATTTTTGCAAGTCACTTTACAAACATTAACTCAACCATTCCCAGAATAATCCTGTGGTGGTATTATTATTATGTCCATTTTATAAGTGAGAAAAACCTGAGACAAAGAGCAGTTAGGTGACTTTCCTAGGAGCACATTTCTAGTGCATGTGTAATGTAGGTTTTGAATTCTAGTCTTCCTCACTGCAAGTTCAAAACTAGCTACTGTACATATCACCTAGCTATCCCTTTTCAAATTGAATATCAAAGTATGTTTAAAAACACATTTAAATGTATCGAATTTTAAAAGGAAAGAAGAACAAAGAGGAAATAATGGAAGGAAGGAAGGAAGGAAGGAAGGAAGGAAGGAAGGAAGGAAGGAAGGAAGGAAGGAAGGAAGGAAGGAAGGAAGGAAGTCTTGTAGAAAAAAATGGAAGATTTCCAATTAATTTTTCTTTTAAAACATCTAATGGATGACTTGTATTTTTGTAGTTTGGGTTTGTTTTTTGCTGATATTCTCCATTCCTTTCAAGGACACCTCCCTCACAACAAAGAAAAGGTTAAGAAAACTGACACAAATCCCATTTCTGAATATATATAAAATACCTCATTTCTATATCAAGAAACAGGAAATACTTTTCATCATTTATTATCTGGGACCAAAATTGCATTGAATTAATTAAAGATGACTTGGCCAAATACAGCTCATCCATAACTCTAGTTGCTTTTTATGTGGAACCAAAAATTTGCTTTCAATATTATTAGCCCATTAAATATTTGGTGCCATATGGATGTCAACCAACTCTCTTTATGGGACACAGTCTGGTAGAAAACTGTTGTGGGAAATCTTCCCCTTAACAGGAAACAAGACATGCTCATTAGGGTCACAGAAGATGACCACAGACAAGGTTGATTGGAATGGCAATTATTTCCCAAATAAAGCATCCTGACATATCATCAATCAACTTTGCTGAGCTTCCATAATTACTAGGACTTTTTATAGGCAAGAAGGTGTGTGGCTGGTGACTAGAGTTGTCAGGACACCCACATTTCAATGGCAAGAATCCATTCCACTCTGGGTATGATTGGGGGTAGGAGGCTTGAATTTTTGTGAGTAATCTTGAAATTCCTTCAGCCTTCCATTTGCCATCTTTAGTGACTCTTACTCTTTAATGAGTAATGTCATTTTTTTATGATGATGCTCATTGACTTTATCAAGTACTTGCTATTTGCCAAAATATCAGCATTTCCACGGCATTTCTGAGGTTTAATGGAACAACAGGAAGAAGATATGTAAAAGCAACATCATCCTGGATGATCTCCACAATAATTACCTAAATGACATCTGTCAACCTTGGAAATTCAGGGAAAAGCTAAATCATATAATTAAGATTTCAGTTTCTCTTTGTCTATAAACCAAAAACTAGCCATGGTAGAAAATAATCAATTCATTGTGAAATTGACACATAAAATGAGAAAGGACTATATATTATCCCTTGAAAATCTTAAATGTCATAAGCAAATCTAATCTCTTACATACTTCTGATATAAATGAATATATCTCAATATTTCTGGTCAATATTAGTTTTTTTAAAAATCCAAAATATACTTTCATCATGAATAACAATATTCTATGGAATAACATTGATAAAAGTCTGATTTTAAGTATCTGTGGGTAGATAGCTAGTCTTCAAAAATCATTTTCAAGTGCCTAAAGCATTAACAGAGAACACATTTAAGGAATTGGAGCAAGTCCCAAATTGGAATGGGCTTGTCTCAAAAGGGAGTGGCTTCCTTGACAAAAAAGTCTCATGACATAGGTTGGATGATCATTGGTTGGGCATACTGTATGAGAGATTCTTGTGTAAGTTTTACAGATTTGAAGGTGGGGCTTGATTGTATCTCAAAGTTCTTCCACTCTGAGATCCATTACGTTGTGATTTCCTTTACTTTATGTTTACCAGAAGAGTTCTCCATGCTATATTACTTATAAGACCTACGTCCATTCTAAGGGACCATGGAGAACATATAGTCTAATACTCTCATTACACATATAAGGAAAATTAAGTTGAGGAAGTTTAAGTGATAGCTATGGTTACACAGGTAGTGGATTTCAGAGCTGTCTTTTGAGTTTTTTATTCCAGTCAATGCTCTTTTCACTATTCCACTCCAATTGGCTCTGTTGTGTATATATCACACACTCATTGGCACACACAAGATGGCAAAATTCTTGACATTGTGGCAATTTATTAAAACTAACACAGTAAATAACTATTACTCTGGATTACTGACTAGAAAATGGAAATCAAATCACTGAACACCATATACAACCATAAGACAATATTGTCAAATGAAACTCAACACAGTATAATTGATGACCATGCTTGGCTCCAAAGGATAGGTAACAAAAACTGCACCTGTTCATTGTTCTTTGCAGAAGTGACTCTGGATATGGAATACCCATATATTTTTAGACTCAATATTTTGGTTAGTTTTGTTAATTGTTTTGTTGTTCTTTTTCATTTTTATTCTTCCTTATAGATGATAGCTTTCTGAGTAGGGAAGAGAGGAAGGATATATTTGAAAAAAGTTAATAGAAAAATAAAAAATATTAAAATAAATTTTTAGGAGTAAATTAAAAAAGTTTTAGGCAGTTAGATGGCACAGTGGATAGAGTTCCCAGAGTCAGGAAGACTCATTTTAACCTCATTTGCCTTAGTTTCCTCATCTCCAAAATGAGCTGGAGCAAGCAATATCAGAACACTCCAGTATCTTTGCTGGGAAAACCCAAAATGGGGTCACGAACAGTTGGACACAACTGAAAAATAAATGAACAATAACAATAAAAAAGTTTTTAATGAAAAGAACATGTCATTAAAAATTCCTTTTGAGATCAGATTTTGGCTTGTAGGGAAATTTAATTCCATGAATGGCACTAGAGATCTCGTTCTAAGCCCACAGAAATTAGAAACAAAGCAGAATTGACCCAGTTTCTCTGAAAAGAAATGGAAGTCAAAGTCCAGTGGAATGAACTGAATGAGAACATGTCTACCATTTTGTCCTACCTCCTTTTTCCAAAAGGATTTGATTTTAGCCCTAGAAAGGATGAGGCCAAAACAAAGGCACTGAGAAGTTACAACGTGCTCAAGCTTAGCTACTTATAAGGGGAAAAAATGTCCTAACTAGCGTAACCACCCAAAAAATAGGATGGGATTTCTTGTGAGGTTTCTCTTTATGAGCGATCTTTGGATAGAGGCTGGATGACCACTAGTGGAATTTATTAGGAGAGATAGCTATATTGGTATTATTTTAATCAGATAATTTCTGAGTCACTTTCCAATGCTGAAATTCTATGGTTCTGTAAATTCTTCCTCTTGGGGAAGAAGAGACAGAGAAGATGAAGAAGAGGATAATAAGCTAAAGATCAGTGGCTGAAGATTGAAGACAATTGGGGGAGGGAAGGGGACAGGGTAGAATTCTGTCCCACCTCCACCATACCCCAACCCAGAATATGAACAAATGAGCATATTTGAAAGTTCTAAATGACTATCCAGAGTTAAGTATCTGATGGTTTGATGAGGTGGAAAGAATACAATTTGTAGTCAAAGAACCTGGGTTCAAATCCCATTATTAACAAATCCCAGTTTTGCCACTTTACCAATGTGACTTTGGGCCAATAATTTCATTTAAAATTAGGGGGTTAGGCTCAATGACCTCTCACATCCCTTTCTAGTCTAAATCTGTGATCAACTTGCATTTAGGCTTCAGTACAAGAAAAATGGCCAACCAATATGAAGAACAAAGAAGGAAATGGGAAAATTTACATGAACTGATACAAAGAAAAGTAAATAGAACTGGGCAAACAATATTCATAGTAACTACAATAATATAGATGGAAAAAACAAACAAAAATCAAAATTGAATACTATGTAATTATAATGATCAAACATGACCATGAAGAAGAGATATTATAATGCATCCTTCTTTTTTCTTTGCACAGGTACATACTATGGATTTGGAATTTTATATCTATTTTCAGATTTTATGGATATTTAGTTGGTTTCACTAAACTGTTTTATTCTTTATTTTCATTATTCTTTGTTTTAAGAGAGAGTTTGCTGATTGGGAGAAGACAGAGATATATTGGGAAATAAAATGAGCTAAAAACACAAGATTTCGAACAGCTTGATAACAATGGAAAGTGCCCAATGATCTGACCTAGGCTCATGTCTCTGTCACTTATTCCATATGACTTTAAGCTGCTCATACAACTTTTTGAGAACTTAGTTTTCTGATATGTAAAATAAGGAAGCTGGACAAGAGGAACTCTGAGGTCTCTTCACTCTCTATGCGTATGCTCCTATGAGCCCAATAAAAATTATTTTTAAACCCCCCTTCAGAAAACAAAACAAAACAAAAAAAAGAAATGACAACTAAGCAAACAATTTTTGCCAAAATCTTTCAATAAAAATATTTAAGCATCTCTTATTTGTATACTATTCTACTGAGAGCTGGGGAGGGGGAGTATGTCCTACAAAATATTTAAAATCAAGTAGGATGATAGAATTGTAGAATTAATTTGTATTTGCAGGGGCTCTTGACTTGGAGTCCATGAACTAGAAAGACAGAAATAAGTAAGTATGATACGAACTAGAAAGATAGACATGATAAAGAGATAGACAAAATAGATTATAGATATGATAGAGATAGATATGAGAGAGAAGAGAACTGGATAAGATAGAGACAAAATAGAGAAAGATAGGATATATTTAAAGCTTCTTAAACTAAGGGTCACAACCCCATAGGGGGTCACAAAATTATGATTTATTATTTGTAAATTTTTTTGTATACCCATTTTATACGTATATACCTGGGTCACATAAAAATTTCTCAGGTGAAAAGGGGTTAGAGTGGAAAAAGTTTAAGAAAACCATATGTACAGATAAAGGTATAAAGATATATGTGTATGTATATTATATAGGATAAAGATAGTGATTAATAAGATAGATGTGATACAGAAATAAATATGAGAGATGGACAGGATAGAGATTGAGATAGGGAGATAGATTAATGGATGATAGATGGATGGATGAAAAGAGGGAGGGAAGAAGAGAAGGAGAGAAGTGAGAAAAATAAACAGGTAAGTTGATAGGTGTTAGAAAACAGAGAGAGAGACAGACAGACAGACAGAGAGATAAAAGAGGTAGAGAAGATAGATAGATAAGATAGATGAATTGTACTTCAATATAATTAGAGCCCTATGAATTTTGTGCATTAAATATATTATTCTGGGAAGGGGGATATAGGCTAAGTCAGATTGCTACAGAATTCCATGACATAAAAAAGGCTAAAAACCTCCGCCAAGAACTGGAGGGATGGGTCTTAGGTGCCATCTAGTACAACCCTTTACAGATAAGAAAACAAGTTCAGGGGTATCATGTAACTTGTCAATGGCATAAGACACAAATGCTCTGATACACAGTGTTGCATGTAAGTGGGATGGCTTTGTATGGCACAGGAGCAGGGGGAGGTGGATAATATTCACCAGAAAGATTAGGGGAAATCTTCCTGGATAAGCTGATATTTGAATTGAGATCACCAGGATAATTAAAAATATAACAGGTAAAGAGGAGAGACGGAGCATCTCGGGTGCAAGGGAGCAGGGTGAGCAAAGGAGAGAGCTCAATGTTTGGGTCAGGGGATGGAGAAGGCTCCATCCAGTTTGCTGGATGCAAAGCCAGTGCAAGCCAGTTTGGCTGCAGCACAGGAGACATGAAGAGAGTCACCAGTGATGGAGCAGGGCAGCCCTCAGGGTGCAGGATCTTGGAAAAATGTTTCTAGAAAGTCTTCCTAGCACTGTAGGCTAAACAGTGGGAAATGCCACATTGAACAACCCAGAGGAAGATGTCATTTGAGTTTTAGTGCCATTTTAATTACTTAGTGCATCTTAACTGTGCTTATGTCTCAGCCAGCATTTGATTCCACTGCCTGTTCAATTGAATTACACCCAGTGGGAAGGATTACCACAAGTTTTTCTACTTCCACCACAAAGTGCTGTATCTGGGCCAGAAATCCAAAGCCCCGTGAGAGCGAAAATTGAAATAAACAGTCTTTAATGATCCCCTGCCCAAACTGCAGGCCCCCTTGCCCTTCCAGGTGGTAGGAATGGAACACGGGCTTCGCCTGGCCTGCCCTGAAGGCCACCTTAAGCGTCTCTGAAAGAGGCGCTTGTTTTCCAGAAACAGAAAAGATTTTAGGGAGTGACACAGTCAGGCTCTCCTGTACTTGTCTCTCCTAGCCCCACAAAGGTAGAATGCAAGACTGAGGTCAAAGGTGGCCTCGGGCATCTGGTTCTCATCTTTGTCTGACCCCATTTAAGATTTTCTTGGTAAGGATACTGGACTGGTTTGCCAATTCGTCCAGCAGCTTACTTTTACAGATGATCCAACTGAGGCAAAAGGGGATAAGTGACTTGCCCAGGTTCAGCTATTAAGTATGTGAGGCTGGATTTGAACTCATGAAGGAAATTCTTCCTGATTACACTATCCACTGAGCCCCCAGCTGCCCACTAGGTGTGACCCTGGGCAAGCCATGTAACACTTGTCTGCCTCAGTTTCCTCAACAATGAAACAGGAATTATAATAGTGAGGACTTCCCAGGGTTGTTGTGAGCATCAAATGAGACAGTAGTCATAAAGTGATCTGCATTATGCTTGATAGCATCCTGGGGCAGATAGTGTAAAGGGCAGGAACTCTGTATGATTGATGTAATCCTACAACAAGGTGTTGCCTCAGAGGAATTGATAAGACACTATTATCTAGTTTAGCATGTGAGCTCTCTAGTTCAGTATGATTGATTTAATCTTACAACAAATAATGGTTCCCTAGTGATATAATGATTGATTTATACTCAGGATACTGGAGTGATGTAATTGTAATTAGAATATATAAGCTGGGACAAGCTCAGCCAGAGACAGACTCACAGAGGACAGAGAACTGGAGGCTGGAGCTCAAGTTCTCTGACTCAGAGAGACCTTCCATCTTTGATGAGGCTCAGGGTGACTTTCCTGCTTCCTGCACTTTGAGACTTTACAAGATAAGAGTAACAGATCAGGAGTTGGGAAGACTCATATTCCTGAGTTTAAATATGGCCTCATACTTACTGACTGTGTGATCCTGGGCAAGTCACTCTACCCTCTCTGACTCAAGTTTCCTCATCTGTAAAATGAGCTGGAGAAGGAAATGACCAGCCACTTCAGTTTCTTTGCCAAGAAAATCTAAATAGGGTCAGAGATAAATATGAAATAACTGAATAACAACATGGTGTCTGGCATGTGTCAGGCACTTAATAAATGTTTCCTCCCCCCCTTCCTTCCTTCCACCCTTCCTTTCTTCTTTACTTCCTTTCTTTCTTCTTTCCTTCCTTTTTTACTTCCTCCCTCCCTCTCTTCTTTCCTTCCTTCCTTTCTTCTTTACTTCCTTCCTTCCTTCCTTCTTTACTTCCTTCCTTCCTTCCTTCCTTCCTTCCTTCCTTCCTTCCTTCCTTCCTTCCTTTTTTCCTTCCTCTCCTACCTGCCTATCCTGTAGGTCTCTTGTCCACATGTTCCCATGGTTCTCCTGCCATGGAGGTGCACCCACCATTGGAGGCCTTCCTTGCCTTCTCTTGGCATCATGCAGACACCAGTGGAGCTTATCTCTTTCTCTGGCCCCATGTTTCTCCGATTACGTCCTTAATTTCAATTCTACTTTGCAGCTTGCTCTTTGTTAGGTGTTGCAGCTTCTGTCCACCCCCTATGGGTTTCTCCATTACCTTTAAAATGATGCTTCCATTTGATTCCTCAGAGATTAGTGATTTGGGACTCAGCTAAAATCTGCCTCTACAACTTCCACCTTTACAACTTGTTCTAGCCTCCCAGGACAAGGAAAACGAGTATAACCCCACTTCTACATGCACACCTTTTAAGTATCTGAGACACTGTCTCCTCTTCTCTAGTTTAAACATCCTAGTTCCTCCAGTTCATCAGTGGATATGGCCTCCAGTCTTATCATCCTCATTGCCTTCCTTTGAAAGAGCCAAATAATATCTTTATTAATATCTTTCTTAAAGTAATACAGTCTTTTAATCTCTTGTGCAATCCTGTCAATGAATGTTGAGTTTGTATTCCACTAAACCCCCCCCAGATAATCTTTATATGAAATGTTCTGCATTGATCCCTCAACTTCCTTTTCAGTTTGCACAGTTGATTATTTTGACGCCAAGTACAGTGATTTATATTCAAACCCTCTGAATATCACCTTACCAAAATAAACTCAATTTTTAATTGATTGAAATCTTTTGAAATTTTGTTGTTGTTTTTTTAGCCAATATATTAGCTAGCTGACATTTCCATCTCCGTATCATTTGCAAAACTACAAGCATTCCTTTAGGACCTTTGTGTTAAAAAATGGTGAATAGACTAGATTTAAAGACCAATTCTTGGGATATTCCACAGAAGATTATTCTCCAGGTGAACATCAATCCAAGATACACTTCTTAGCAACTTGTCTTTCCACAAGGTCTCAGGCCATCCATCCCAGGCTGTTTCATCTGCTTTGTGACAAAGACATTTAAGAGACAGGCCATCCCTTGATATGAAAAGCCAGTGCTTTTAATTTTAGCTCTTTTTTAAGTCACTTGAGAGATGGTCTAAATACTAACTTAAGATAATGAAGAGCTAGAACATAGGGAAAACAGGGGCAAAGGCTTCTACAAGTCTTAGTCACTAAAGGAGAAATCATCAAGACTGAGATACCATGTCTTCAAATCCACATAGGAGAAAAGGGGTCATGATGAGGGTAGTTTTGCAATGGAAGGTTGCCCTTGGGAATAATCCAGGTTACCTAAAGAGTTTTATCTCAAGGTAATTCCACAGAGGGATGCCTGATTCACTGGTAATTTAACAATCCCAGATAAGGGTTACAGATTGGTTTATTTTTATTTTTATTTTTTATTTTTGCTAAGGCAGTTGGGGTTAAGTGACTTGACTCGGGACACACAGTTAGGAAGTATTAAGTGTCTGAGGTCAGATTTGAACTCAGGTCCTCCTGACTTCAGGGCTGATGCTCTATCCACTGCACCACCAAGCTGCCCCCAGGGTTATAGATTTTATAGGGAAAAGTTATAAATTTCCTAGGGAAGGGGCAGGATCTATCAGGAACAATAGATTGGTTTCCAAACCATGATGAGTGGAAATCTTCAACCTGGAAGACTCTAGTATGAAAAATTCTAAATACAAAGGGTTCAAGAAAAGAATTAGCATTGGGGTGAGAGGAGGAAGAGATGGTATGTCTAGTCCAGAGTTAGTCTATTATAAATGAACCTAATAGATGTCAAAGCTATCCAAAAAGAACAGTTGTGTTTTTGAGCTACCAACCCCCTAAAATATATATTCTTCCAGCCAACCTCTTTCCATTTTGTCTTCAATAAAATCACGTGAAACTAATGAAATACTTTTCTGGAGCCAACAAAAAGCCATAAATAAAATTCATTATTGAGTAGGAAGAAACAGACTCTCTGTTACATTACTAGTGGAATTATAGATAGGTACAGATTTTGTGAGTGATATACAAGTAATCCTCTTGCTAAGCCACCCCAAAAATGTCATTGAAAAAGAAAGTTTATTTAAATGGGTCAGAATGGAGCTCTTTTAGTTACATGTCATATCATCTCTTTTTTCCATATTATTTTATTTTTCCAAATACAAGGAAAGATAGTTTGCAACATTTATTTTTGTAAGATTTTCTGTTCCAGTTTTTTCTTCCTCCATCCCTTACCTCCCCTCCATCAAGTCAGCAAGCAATCTGATTTGGTTAAATATATATATAATCCTTTTAAACATATTTCCATATTTTTCATGTTGTTCAAGAAAAATAAGACCAAAGGAGGGGAAAGTCATGAGAAAGAAAAAGCAAACAAACAGTGTTTTAATTCACATTGAATCTCCATAGTTCTCTCTCTGGACCAGAATGGCATTTTCTATCCTAAGTCTCTTGAAACTGTTTTGGATCAATTGGATCACTATACTGCTGATAAGAAAGAACTAAGTCTATCACAGTTGATCAACATACAATCTTGTTGGTGCCATGTACACTGTTCTCCTGGGTCTGCTCACGTCACCCAGCACCAGTTCATAAAAGTTTCTCCAGGCTTTTCTGAAATCAGCCTGCTGATCGTTTCTTATAGAACAATAATATTCCATTAAATTCATATATCATAACTTGTTCAGCCATTCCCCGACTGATGGGCATCAACTCAATTTCCAGGTCCTTGCCACTACAAAAAGAGCTGCCACAAACATTTTTGCACTTGTGGGTCCTTTTCCCTCTTTTATTATCTCTTTGGAATATAGATCCAGTAATGATACTACTGGATCAGAAGATATGCACAGGTTGTATATCTTTTCATTTTTCTTTTCTTTTCTACTGTGGTATTGATTTTACCTTTGCTTTGAACCTCAACTGTCTAACTATACACAAATATATATAACTCAGAAATGACCATCACATTGAGAACCAGTTTTGTTTTTCCTGTTGGTCAATATAATTTTATTTTTCATGATGTTTTTTGTGCTTGCCATGTCTGGCATCTTCCAACTTTCTTCTTAAAGAAAGTATTCCAGCATACACTCACGTGTGAAGATTCCATAGAGTCCATAAGCTTTTGACCTTTTTGATTTTTTATTCCTGAGACATATTTTTAAAAACAGTTTTCATTCTCTTTCCCCTATAACCATTACTGCAAAGAAGTCATACAGGATTTAAATAATTTTTTAAAAATTTAGTTTGAAAGATCATATCTGGTTATTCATAGAACTTCTCAAACCCCTAAACCACAGAAGTGGTTACATACATTTCAGTTCTTGTCATAATCGTTCTTTTGCAATTATAATAAACAAAAACAATGTGAGATGTTCTATGAAATAAGATTTCCTCTTGTCTTTTGCTAAATGATAAAGTCCAATTTCTTCATTAGCCTTTGCAAAGAGTAATTGTGAGCCATCCTTCCATTTGACAAATACTTCCTTTTCTTTTCTGATTTCATTTGTAGTGAAAATTTCATGACTGATATGATTCATTTTATTAGTCATATGCCATTTGGTTAGTCAGGGAATAAATGCATATCTATAATCAGAGTACCAACAGTTAAATTAATATTTATAGATGTCAACAACTGTAATTTATGTATGTGCTCTCTATCTTTATTTTTGCTAAGACATATTTAATTTATTGGAGTTTTCCCATTTGATACACTTTTGGCAATTAGAATAAAAATTCGTGCTACGTTTGGTTTGATTATTGATTCACTGATGTTTTTTGTGAATGTTGAGTTTGAAGTGAGAATAGCAAACAACTAAATAAATACATTGCTGTTATTCAAGTATTTATCTACAACATATCCTTCACTGTTCTCAATCTAATATATACACTAAAAATGATCTGTCTATATTGCCCTGTTGTTTATCACTAGCCCTTGGTGAGTGACCACTATCTTCATCCATTCCCTTAATAATATTCTAGCATTTTTCCAGGAATCTAAGTGAAGTTCATCAAACTCTAACCAAAAGAGCCTACCCACTTCCCTTTTTGAAAAAGCAGGACATTGCTCTATCTTCAGCACTGAGGCACTTCTGCTCTCCATTCAAAGATCACTGACAGTTTAACAATCCTATCAGCCACCTTTTTTCAATACCCTGAAATGTGGTTCACCCCAGATGGCTCGAACTCAATGAGGACAACTGGTGTCTTTCTTGCCATCGTCTCAAAATTCTCTCGGCTGTTTTTGTTCTTACTTTCCCCTCTTAGCCCTAAGCATGCCTCGTGGGTAGAGGGAACCTCTTGATGCCAAGGGATTATTTCTTACTCCTCTCTCTTCCAATCTTTCCCATGTTCCCTCATTCTCTTTCTTAATGACTCTCTTCCATTCTCTATTCTCTATCATTCTCTTTCAGACTTTCTTTTCCTCTTTGGTGCTCATTCTTTCTCTCCCTAGGCTCATCTTCCTTTTTATTATCTCTTTTTCATTTTCTCTTCCTTCATCTCTCATCTTTCTTTCACTTTTTAATAATTCTTTTTCATTCTCTTCCACTCTTATAAATAACAATTCCTTTTCTCTCATTTTCTGCCTTGGAAGAGTAAGCAAACAAAAAAGATGGTTGTTTGCTATCTCTCTGCCATCCAGTATCATTGTCCCATTTAATCTGAGCCCCAGATCAATCCTCTCCTTTTTATCTTTCTTTTGCCTCCTAAAAGTACTATTATTATTGACTATGGTTGCTCAGCCACAGGTAATATTGCACTTTAGTTCTCCTCATACTATTCTTATGGGATCAGGACATGGTTTACATTTAACCTGAGTTATTTATTTCCTTCTTTTGTACAATCTGTGACTATAGATCTCCATAGACAGTTTCTCCTTTCATTCTTCATCATTCCTGTTTTCTTATCAATACTTTTTCATAAAAACTAGATCTTTACTTGCAGACTGAAAGTACTTCTCAGAGGCTTCTCAGAGGCCAATCTAAGTGTCTGTAGTAACTGAGTTTGTGGATGAGAAAAAAAAAAAAAACTCACTATAAACAATTTCCCTTACCCACATATGACAGTTATAGAGAGATTCTGGCAATTCTGTGTGCTGGATCTCCAGTTCAAGGCTCAGATTTGAACCTTGGCCCTGTGGGATTGTGTGCCAAACACTTAACTTCTCTAAAGCTGTTTCCTCATCTGCAAAAGAAGAAGTTTGAATTAGATGACCTCAACCCCAAATGGGGTCACCAAGAGTTAGGCACAATTGAAAAATGACTGAACCAAAAAGACACCTTTCTAACTCTAAATCTATAATCCCAATATCTTATATTCTCACTGCTGTTTGGCTGCTTTTTAAACTTTCTTGGGCAGCTAGGTGGCACAGTGGATAGAGTGCCATACTAGGAATTGGGAAAATCATCTTTCTGAATTCAAATCTGGCCTCAGATATTTATTAGTTGTGTGACTTCACAACTATATGCCTCAGTTTCCTCCTCTGTAAAATAAGCCAGAAAAGGCAAAGACAAATCACTTCAGCATCTTTGCCCAGAAAATGCCAGATGGGATCACAGAGTAGATGCAATTGAAAAATAACGATAAACACTCTCGGGAAATTTCCACTTCCTCCAGAGCTTCATAACCCCCTAACACCATTTTATGAGTGGTTTTTGAAAAATGCTATAACTTCACATGTGCTTTCTTAATGGTAGCTGGGGATAAGAGAGAATCTGGAACTCAAAAATTTAAAAACAAATGTAAAAAATGTTTTAAATGTAACTGGGGGAAAATACAAATAATTTTTTAAAAAAATATGCTGATAAATGATGTAACTTTGGAGAGCACAGTCTTTGGTGGCAGCAGGGGCTGTTAATTCTAGTGTGGAAGTCCAATATTGGTTCGTAGTTATGTAAATGTAGCTGTGGCAAGGGTAAATGAGAAGAAGCAAGCACTCTGATTTAAGAGCTGAATATGGAGAGAGAAATGTTGTCTATATCCACCCACGCAAGGACTTCAGGCACATACACAGAGGCTGCCTGCAAGTCCACTGTGGGAATTCCACACTGGTCAAATGATGGTTTGGTCTCTAATCCCCTCCCATGCTTCCTCCTGGGTATAGGTATCCTCTAGGTGCCACTGATTATTTCTTGCTCCTCTCCCACCCCTCTAATCTTTCACATGTTCCCTCATTCATTCTCTCTCTCTCTCTCTCTCTCTCTCTCTCTCTCTCTCTCTGTCTCTGTCTCTGTCTCTGTCTCTGTCTCTGTCTTTCTGTCTCTCTTTCTCTCTCTCTCTCTCTCTCTCTCTCTCTCTCTCTCTCTCTCTTAATGTTTCTCTCTTCCATTCTCTATTCTCTATCATTCTTTTGGCTTTTATTAGCTTTCCCACTTTCTTTTTTCTCTTTGGTGTTCATTCTTTCTCAGATAGAATCAGCTTTCTTTTATCTTCTCTTTCATTTTCTCTCTCTTTATCTCTTACCTTCTTTCATTTGTTTTTAAATCATTCTTTCTCATTCTCTTCCATTCTCATAATCATGTCTCATTTTTCTCTCCCATCTTCCCTCATCTGCTCTCATTCTTTTTTCTTTCTTTACAATTTTCTCTTCCATTCTTCCTTACTCCTTGTCTCCTCTATTCTCACAGCTAGTCATTCTCTTTCTCACATTTTCGTTTTCTTTCCTATTCTCTCTGGTTCTCACTCACTATCTTGTCAATCTTTTCCATTTCCTCTTTCATTCCCTCTCATTCTATTTCAGAACCTATTCTATTTCATTGTCTCTTCTACTCTCCTGTATTTCCTCACTTTCGACAACTCACTCTGTAGTTTTATCACTTGGCCCCTTTCCCCTCCTTCTCTATCTTCTTCCCTATCCCTTGTAGTGTTTTGCAACCCCCTTCCTTTTCTATCTCCCCTCTTTTCTCCCTTTACTTCCCCTCTCTCTCCCTCTTTTTCTCTCCTCCTCTTCTCTCTCTTCCTCTTCTCCTTTCTCTTCCCCCCCTCCCCTTTTCTCTTTCTCCCCTCTTTCCTTCCCATTTCCCCCCTTTCCCTTCTTTCCCTCTCTACCTTTTTTTCTCCCTCTCCCTCCCTTCTGTTCCCCTCTCCTCTCTTCCCTTTTTCTTTCTCCATCCCCTCCTCTTCTCTCTCCTTTCTCCCTCTCCCCTTTTCTCTTTCTCTCTCTCTCTTCTCCTTTCTCTCTCTCCCTCTCCCCCCTTCATTCCCCTCGCATCCCTCCCCAGGGCCCGCCGAGGTCCCCAGGCTGGGCAGGGCTGGCTCCCTCGCGCTCTCTCAAGTTACTCTCTGGCCGGCCGTCGGGAGGTCTGTCCCTCGGCGCGCCGGACCTCCCGCCCTCCTCCCCGTCCCCCGCCCGCCGCTCCCCCGCCCTCCCCCTGGCAGGCCGGCCGGCCCGGGTCATTCCAGGACACGAGGCTCCTCGGGAGGAAGCCCAGCCTCGGGCGGCTCCGGCTCCCGGGCTCCCTCCAGCTGGTCAGGTGAGAGAGCGCCCGACCCGGCCCCGGCGGCCCCCCTCCTCGGCGCCCGGGGCCGGCCCGCAGCCGCCCGCGTCCGGCCGGGCTGCCCCTGCACTCGGGGGCCACGACAAGTAAATCCAGGGGGGTCGGAGCCCGGCTGGCAGGAGGGGGGATCCCGTGAGGGGAGGGTGGGGAGAGGAGCCGCCGCGGGAGGGGGCGGAAGGGCCGAACTCCGAGCGGACGTCGCAGCCGACGACTTGCGAGACCGGCCGCGGGGGCCCAGCTGGGGGCCGGGCGGAGCGAAGGGCAGGAGGGGGAAGGGACGACGCGGGTGGGGACAGACGGGATCTAGGGCCGCTAGAGCGAAAGGGACCGAGCCCTTCGAAGTCCGGCGCGGTTGGGGAGGGCAGCGATCGCCGAGCCTGGTGTGACCGGGGGATTCCCCTAGTGAAGTTCCCAGCGAGAGGAGCTTAGATCGGCGCGCTTTGGGGTGCTGCCCTGGACTCTGGGGAAGCGCGGGGCAGGCGGTCGGGCGGCCGGGAGGGAGCCAGCTCTGCCGCGGAGTCCGGCTGCCCCTGCCAGGGACGCTCAAGCCCGGCACCCGCTCCCCTAGGAGCCCTAAACTAGGGCAGCCCCGAAGGGGCGGTTCATGTGGACAGGGGGAGGGGAGAAGAGGCCTGGGACCTTGATTCTGTTCTTTTCCTTTCTTTCCTTTTCATTTTTCTTCTCTTTTTTCTCTTTTTCGTTCTTCTTCTTCCTTCTTTTCTCTCTATCTTTCTTCAATCTCCTTTCTTTTCTCTCCTTCCTTTCCTCTTGCTTCCTTCCTCATCCCCCCTCTCTGTAGGGGTAACTTAAGAGGAAGCCCTCTCTTCTCTTTCTGAGTCGCTTTTGCCCGCCGCTCATCTCGTCCATCCTGCCTTCCTCTTCCTCTCTGCCTCGGGTCTCCGGACCTTCTCGGCCTCCGAATCACTTGCCGGGGAGCTGCGACTAACTCCCCGGGCTCCACGGCTCGAGTGTCGGTCCCTCGTTACACTCCTGCCTTCTTCTCCCTAGCTTCCTCTGACTTTCCTGCCTCCTGGTTGCCCATTTTCTTGCCTCCCCTCTACCCAGAGTTCTAAATGAAGGTTATTTGTATTTTAAACAGCCTTAGGTTAAGAGGATCACTCCACCTTAGTTAGGAAGTAGTGCCGGGAGGGGGGAGGGGAGGATGGTGGGGTAGGGGAAAACCCCCCTGGGAAATCCCCTCTTTCTTTAATATTTCCCTGACCCTGAACTCTGGGTGACTTCCCAGCCCGGGAGTTTCCCTACACTATCAGATAATTATTAGTTATTAAGCATCTCTCTGGGGTGTTATCGTCTGCCAAATGCTGGGCCCACTTAACGGGTTTTTTAAAACTTTATTCTTTCCAGTCCCCAGGAGACGAGGTTTAGTGTTGTTGGCCCATTTTATAAGCCAAGAAACTAAGGCGTTAAGAACAACGGGAACTTTTCCAAACCCAAAGGTTCTTGAAGGAATAAGGGCAGGATAAGGCAAAATGGTGACGTTTGTTTTCTGAGTTTGGTTGAATCCCTTCTTCACTTTGAATGCTTTGTCATCCCTTGGTAACAGGTATGTAGGGTCCTTTCAGGGGAACCGCTCTCACTAACAGAGCTTTTCGTGACCTGTTCCCGGGCTTACAACCTCCTAATAAAATGTAGTTATTTGCCATCTCAGCAGGACCCTGCACCAGATTTTTAAGTTGGCCCCAACTTGTGATCACGGAGGGCTAGCATGTGATTGAACCCTTTCCTCATGGGTAATCCGTGTTCATTTCTCAGAGGCCTTAACCCAAAGGAGTGAGGAATGGTGGGAGAATATTGGTTTTGTTTTTGTTGTTGGGTGGCCTGAACAATTTCCTAGTTCATACATCAATTTAGAGTTAGAATGGACCCTAAAGGTAAATTTACTTCTATCTCTTTATTCTATTGGGCTGAAAACCGAAGCCTGGAATGGCTAATCAGTTTGCCCAAGGTCCCCTGGGAAGTGAACAGTAGATCATATTTCTTCAGTTTTGAGATGTCCTGGACCCCTTTGGAAATCTGGTAAAAGTCTATGGACTCCTCCGAATACTGTTTTTAAATACACAAAACACAACACATGGGATTACATCAGAAATTAGCTAAATCGAAATAAAGTCATGAAAAAAAAAAGTTTATGGGCCCCAAGTTAAGAAACCCTCTACTCAGGGGAAAAATACAAACTCTGAGTCTAAATTTGCAAAATGACTACGTGTTTTAGAACAAATCATACTCCTTCCCTTCAGATTAGACAAATCTTTTGAAAGAAAAATGGGAAGAATCAGATGACGGTCTGAGGAAGGTTCAGATTAGACAACATTTTGAAGCAGGTCACATTTACCTCTAGCTTCACTCACCTTGTTTTAATTCTCCGGCTTTTAAAAGTATGGGAAAATGTTCTGACTCAGTCATTCTTTTAAATAACATCTCTTAAGTGTCTACAGTTTATTTTAAGCCATGGGAATACAAAGATGCATTGAAAATTAGTCAACTCCTCAAGGAGTTTATATTCTGCTGGGACAAGTTCACTGAGTTTAAGATCATTGGAGACAAAGAGAATAATTAATGAACAGCTAAGGTGGTCAAGAAGAGCCCTCTTTAGAAGCTAGCAACTGGGTTGAGACTTCAAAGATGTCAAAGATATTAAAAGGTGGCAGTAAGGAGAGAGTGCATTGAGACATGTAAAACAGGAAGCTTGGGCAAAAGTGTGGAGGTGGGAGAAGGTTGCTCTCAGGCCATTTCAAATAGGTCTTTATATTTGAAACATAAAATATGTGGAGAGGGGAAATGTGAAGTAATTCTGCAAAGGTAAGCTCTCAGGAAAGGGTCAGATCCATTCTTTTTTGTCAATAGAGCTTCCCTAGTAAGATTTCTCCTAGAGGTATTTTCATTTTAAAAACACAAGCTTGCAGTCACTAAAAATGTGGGTTTGAAGGCCCACACAAAGACCAGAGAAAGACCTGTCTTCTACATGACTCAGGAGTAAAGCTGACCTAGATTTTGATTAGCTCACTCAGCTTGACTGTCATTCTATTAAAGGAGCATAATAATAAATATATTATGACATTCGATGCTCACTGACCTACCAGGATCCACCACTGTGCCTGCAGGTCCTTCTACTATGCTATTTTTAAAAATGGCACTGAAGAATAGAAGAGTTGCATCTAAAAGTTCATTAGGAAATGAATCACATGGCACTTAGCACTTCATAACCTGTTTGTGGGTTATAATTTTAATTACACTTTGATTTAACTCCTTCCAAAGCTCTGTCAAGAAAGTCAATGCAACTATTTGATAGATGAAAAAACTTGGACATAAAGAGTAATAGATAGCTCACCCTTGAGGAGCTGGTGACCCAGAAAGCAGAGTGGACACGAAACCTTGGATTTCGAATTTTTTCTACAAGTCCTTTAAGAATTAGCCATTCAACAACCAGCTATTAAACACCTTCTTTGTGTCAGGTATCGTGCTAGCCAGTAGGAATCATCAGATCATCCATTTAGAGCTGAAAGGGATTTTACAACTCATAGGGTCTTCTTGCTTTGTAGATTTAGAACCTGAGATCTAAAAAGCTGAAGGTACTTGCCCAGGATCACTCAGCTTGCAAGTTTTTGCAGCAATATTTGAACCCTGGATTATCTTAATTCTAAATCCAATGCCATAATCATTATACTAGGACTGCTTCTCAAAAACAAAAATCAAATAATCCCTGCTCTCAAGGGGCTTACAGGCTACTAGGTTTTTAATTTTGTTTTGCATAATTTTTTTTCATTTTCCTTTACTTAATTCACATTTACATTTGGATGTTTCTATTACAGAACTGAGAAACCACATCCATAAACCTTACGATATTTCCCCCTTGTTCAGATGGTTTTGTTTTTATTGAATGTACTTTGAAAAACTCTACAATTATTTAATATCTATTCTCTGTATTTCTAAATGCTTTGATGCTTTCTCTCATATGGATACTTCTTCCTTTGGCATAGATCACAACTCAGCTATGCCTTCTCATCCTGAGAAATTCTTGCTTGTTTCTTTCCATTAATCCCCCCATAGTAGACCAGCCCAGAGAAGGCTTTCCTTGAAGTCCATAAGTACCAGTTAGCACCCTGTCTTTGAGTCTAGTCATTCAGCCAGTCACGTGTACTATCACCTAAGTGGATCGACAAGTTTTCCTCGACAATAGTAATAGAAACATCATAAAATTCTTTGAAGAATTGTAAATTACCTCTGTCTATACACTTCCTCTAAGCTACCAGTTCAATAACCCTACCAAAAAAACCCATATAAGGTTATTCTGGGATGACCTGATCCTGATGAAAGCATGCTGACTTTTTGTGATCACTGCTTCCTTTTCTAAATGTTTACTAACCATCTCTTGAATAATCTGTCTTAGGATATTGCCAGGAATAAAAGGCAAACTCACTGACCTGTAGTTTGCAATGTCCATACTCTTTGCTTTTTTGAAAACCAGGACAGCATTTCCCCTTCTCCAGACCCACACTCCCTCTTTCTTTCTCCTCGGTTTTTCAGAGAACACTAACGGCTCAACGATTATATTTACTGCTTCTTACAGAATTTAATACATCGTGGCTCGGGACTTGAGCTCATCAAGAGAAGTCAGGTTTTCCCTTAGGATGTTTCTAATCAGTCGAGTATATTTAGAAAGTAAACATTCAATATGATAGCCTATGACATTTGTTATGGCAAACAGAAATTATTAGATCTGAAGAAATTCTTTTCAGGCAGCAGATATTCAACTTACTGAGCCCACATCTCCCATTGCCATTCTCCCCCTATCCTACATATCCTTCTTTCTTCATTTTCTTGAACCAATCAGTTATTCTTTCAACAAACATTGAGCATCTCTTGTGTGTATCACTATACTAGAGGCTACATTTAATACTAATACTGGACAGCTACATGGTGCCATAATGCATACAGTATCCAGCTAGAGTCAGAAAGACCCTTCTTCCTGAGTTCAAATCCAATCTCAGGTACTTACTCCCTAAATGACACTGGTCAAGTCACTAAACTCCATTTGCCTCAGTTTCCCATTTATAAAATGAGCTAGAGAAGGAAATGGCAAACTACTCTGGTATTTTTGCCAAGAAATCCCCAAATGGGGTGGCAAAGAGGTGGACAGGACTGAAAAATGACTAAACAACTACTAATACTACCACTAATAATAATAGCAAGCATTAATAAAGTATCTATTATGTGCCAAGTACTATGCTAAATGTTTTACAAATATTATCTTATTTGATTCTCATAACAACTCTGGGAGGAAGGTGCTTTGATTATGCCCATTTAACTGTTGAAGAAACTGAGACAAAGTCTAAGTACTTGCCAAGGGATCTGAACTCACTCTGTCCACTGTGCCACCTGAATAAAAAAGCGAGCATAGCTCTTGTTCGGGAGACATTTAAAATCTCATTCATAGTAAAAATGTGAATTACAGCCAGAGAGGAGTTTAGAGATTATGTGGTCAGATTTTGAATTCTGGTTCATTGGTTCCAAAACCAATATTCTTTCCTTGAGAAGACCTCACCTGAGAAAACACACCTGGGGTCTATGCTCTCCAAGGCTTTTTTCATCTCTAAGATTTTATGATTGTATTCCTGATTTCCTAATGTTGAGGATTTCCATATATAAGAGCAGTGGGGATAGGGATTGGACTTAGATATAACTTTATCGACACAGAAACTCCCAGATAAGGAAACACACTCCCCAAAAGCAGTTCAGCATCTTCTTTGTAGTTTAGAGTTTTAGAGAATGACTTTAAGAACCAAAGGGTTAAGTGACCTGACAGCCAGTAGGCCTGAATACTGGTCTTTTCTGGTTTCAAGTTTAGCTGTCTGATATGAGATGGCTCCTTCATATATGCAAAACCTGAAAAAATGAAATGTTAACTATATTTAATTAAAAATAAATGTGTCAATTTAATTTGCCGTAAATTGTTTCTTATCCTATCGTTGTGATTCTTTTATTTGAAATCGTCTTAAATGAATATCAGTGGAACTTTCCTTAGGGTTTTGTTTTTCAGTGGAACAAAGAATGTTTAGTAAAAATAAAGTTGATTGAATTCAGCATGTATCGAATATCTCTCGTGGGCCAGTGATCTGGATGTTAGGCTCTAGAGGGGGGAAGGGATAAAAAGATAATAGTCTCTGAACTTGTGGATCTCCAATAATAGCTTCAAATCTTGTGATATCATTTGGGCCACCATGGATGGGATGATTAGAACAGTAATTAGCTAAATAATATTTCTACTTTGAGGAATCATTGTTACCTTTCAATTTTTAAAGTACTTCAAATGAGGGATAGAACACCAAGCATTATGCAGATCATTAGAGCATCCATAAGACAGTCATTTATTAAATGCCTACTATATGCCAGGCACTTTGCTAAGGCCAAAGACAATCCCTATTCTCGAGGAGCTCAGGTTTTACCTGGGGGAGGAGGGGAACATGAAGACAACTATGGATAGAGAAATGATCAGTTGGAAATAGTCAAGAGAGAGAAGGCACCAAACTTGAAGGGTATCAAGAAAGATTTTCTGTAGAAGATTGGATTTTAGCTGGGATTTGATGGAAGCAAGTAGTTAAAGAGGAAGAGGAAGAGTATTCCAGGTTTGGCTGATAGCAGATAAAAGAACCTGGATTCAATGTCTTGTTCAAGGGGCCACATGGAGGCCAGTGTTGTAGCAACAGAGAGTACTTTGGAGGGGGGCTAGGAGGGGAAGGGTGTAAGGTTGAAGTTAGATCACAACGTGTATTGAATCCTGGAGGATTTCATATTTGGTGTTGGAGGTGATAGGGAGCCAATTTGAGTAGGATGGGGAGGTGACAGTCAGACCTGTACTTAAGGAAGTTCATTTTGGCAGTTAAGGGAAGAATGGGGACAGAGGTGATTATTGCAACAGTCAGACAGGAGGTGATGAGGGCAAGAGGGTCCTGAAAAAAATTAGACTCAGCCATTATTTCTCAGTTACCTGTCAATTTGTAGCTTTACTTCAATTTCCTACGGGCTTTTTAAAAGTTTTATTTCTATTTTTTTTAGTTTATGTTGTTATTAGTTCATAAAATTTTCCAGTTTTACTTAACATAATTGAACATTTCCAAGGCCTACAGGGTTAAGGGAAAGAAATCTAAAGGAATGGGGACACTTTCAGAAGTAGAAGCTATTGAGGACAAGAATCACAAGGAAGTGGGCCTTCCTGGGCCAAATGAAATAGTGATCTGGAATTTATGGAGCAGATCAGTTCTTCTAAGTGATTAGGGGCTTCAGGATCCAGAACAAAAGGATGAAAGGTGCTGATCCCTCTCCTAAAAAGCAGAGAGATTCTGGGAAATGGGCTACAATGGTCTTATTAGTAATCCCCACAACTGAGATATACTCTTGACTCTGGGGGAGAGACTGGGGAAGGCAGAAGGGTTTAAAACTGAGAGTATAGCACCTGTGTCAACTAGAGTGGACCCCTCTTGCCCCTATATGAGCAAGGAGACATCTCCAACAGGAGGCATGAGGATAACAGAGATGGCCTGAATATTCCTCTCCTTGTGTCACCTTTCTGCCAATTCTCCTTGGAGCTACATCATGCTGAGTGATTGAGATTATGGGGAAGGTCCCTCACTGTTTTCTGGGATACTTTCTCTTTTTTCTCTTCAGCAGATACTCCTGTTCCCCTTTGACATTCTTTCCTCCAGTGGCCAGATTTTCCACAAGTAAAACTAACTCCTGGTTTGATTGAGGTTGATGGTACAGGAGGGGAATGAATAGGAATTGGCTGCGGAACAGTGAGGGTGGGGACACTGAGAAATGGGCTGCTGTAGCTGCCGAGGGACTGCAAGGAAAATTTTCCTTTTTGCTTCCCTGAGTTCCTTTTACTGTTTTCATTTTCCTCTGCCAGTGTAACTGCCAGCCAGGCTGCAGTCTCAAGGAGGAACCCAATTCCTTCTCTTCAGAGTGTTGCCAATCAGAAATTGCCATCTTAACTTGTTTAGAGATAGGTGGGTGATGATTATTAACAAAGTAGGAAAGAAAATGAACTTTTCTCACTGCACTATTATGTTGAAGATCAGAGCTGACATCAAGTTTTTCACTCATCACTTGGGCTAGTTGGTAATGTTTCTGAGCTTGCCACTCTGAGTCCCAATCTATCTTAAGATCCTCTCCCAGATCTTCCCAACAAGTTTTTTGGTACCAATTTCTAATGTCCCCTTTCTGGACCAAAGCAACCATAAGTTGATACAGATACAAATATTCAGGTCTGTATGAATACAGGGTGAGTCCGAACTGCTTAGCAAAACCTATGGGATCCTGCCTGGGGCTGGGACTCCTTGCTGCCATACCTTAAAACCATGATTCCTGATCAAGCTTCTGTCATCAGGGGTTTTATTCCTGGACAAATTTTGACTTGTACCTTGAAAGAGAACATAGAAATTGGGGATCTGGTGGAATCTATTGGTAAGATGGGTTATAGTTTAGTTAATTGGATATTTTGGATATTATTAAGAAGATTTTCAAAGGATTTAATCCTCTCTTTCACTGATTCTTTTTTTTTTTCTTCTTTTTCTTTTCTTTCTTTCACTGATTCTCATTCAGACCCATGTTCTTGTTTCTTTACCTTTTGAATATCATTTATTATTGCTGTCCCATTTAAGATGCTGAGTTTCTTTATTTATCAATTTTTGCTTCAATACTCTAATTTGATCTTATTAAAACTGCCCCAATGAAGCCAGTAAAGTTTGGGGTTGCCACTAGTCAAATCAACCCAATCCTGGAAATATAATGGACAGTCAGAACTATATTTCTTATATATTTGAAAGGCATATGTTCATTCCGGGGGAGGGGGGGAGTTGATGGGAACTGCCTCCACTTCCCCTTTGGGGCTTTTACCACACATCTGTCCCATTTTAAAAGTGAATACTCAAAGATACCACCAGTTAACTAAAAAGTTCACACAATACATAAATATAAGTATACTGTAAAGGGATATGACAATACAAATACACAAATGCAAGTAATCCGCACTGTATTAGCCATCCACTTAAATTACAATAATAAACATTTCTCAACTCTAACCAAACACACAGTTAGACTGTTAATTTCGACCGATTTCATCTGCACACAAAACCAACCGTGTAAGCAATTCTCACACAAAGAAAATTTACCTTAGTTGACCATTTTCTTCTCCAGCTCATTTTACAGATGAGGAAATTGAGGAAGACAGGGTTAAGTGACTTGCCCAGGGTCACAAGACTTATAAGTGAAGGAGGCCAAAGTTGACTTGAAACTCAGCCCAGTTACCTGGGCTACAATGAAGAGCACAATGTCCGCAATCATGTAAAACCACTGGATGTTGGTAAACGTTTAAGACATGCACTGAACTTTAATACCTAGATAGGAAAATGGATTTGGGGACCTGAATAACTAGCCTGATTTTGTAGATTCCTGGAGGTGAAATTAGGCAGAAAGGGATGACTGTCTGCCCCATTTTTAATAATGCACTTAAATTTAGAATTCCAAATGTCTACACTTGCCAGTAGTCACACTTGTAGGGGCCCATGCATTGAAGACATGCAGCTGTGTTTATCCATTCATTTAGATTCCCTTTTGCATATTCAAGTAAACGAGCTGCATGGTTCAATCACAATTCTCTCATTTTCCCTTTTTCTATACAAAAAAAAATAATCAAAGCAGAGAACTATCCTGCATTATGGCTGACTCTTTTAAAAATACAAAAATCAGGAAATTGAACATTATAGTCCCACAGTAATCATGAAGCTGTTCCTTTTGCCATTCTATAAAGTTTGCAATGAAAATTAAACTATGGCATTTGTAGAAATCCAACTGTATGAATGTTCCCCCCTTTAATTGTTTAAAGGAACCATCTCCTTCTGTACATACACACACACACACACACACACACACACACACATACAGAAACACACATGTACACACAGAGACACCTTTCAGGGATTTATTCCTTTGAAGATAATCTATGCAACATATTAAATTACATTAGATTCATTTAATACCACTTTCTTTTTTTTATATTATTTTATTTTTCCAAATACATGCAAAGACAGTTTTTAACATTCATCTTTGCAAAACCTTGTGTTCCAAATTTTTCTTCCCCTCCTCCCTAACTCTAGATAGCAAGCAATCTGACAGGTTAAATATATTCAATTCTTCCAACTATAACTCCACATTCATCATGCTTCACAAGAAAAATCAGATCAAAAGGGGGAATAACAGGAGAAAGGAAGAAAAAAACAAATAAAAAAGCAACAAAAAGGTGATAATACTATGCTTTGATCCACATTCAGTCCCTCTCTCTGGATGCAGATGGCTCTCTTCATCCCAAGTCTATTGGAATTTCTTTGAATCACCTCATTGTTGAAAAAAAACCAAGTGCATCCATCACAGTTGATCATGATTAGTAATGTAAACACCACTTTCTTTATACTGTCTTTATGAGCTTTCATTCCATCTTTATATGAACTATGACCTTTCCTCATCCCCACTAATATCCATGTATTTGGTACATATTACGTATTGATTTCTCTGTATACATTCAGGGTCAGCTATCAGTATCTACTGGAACATAAACTCTCTGAAGGCAGGAATGATTTTGTATACTCAGCCAGGTGACTGGCCCAATTTAGGTACTTAATGAGACCATAAATTGAGAGTTGGAAAGGATAAAATGCAATCCCCTTACTTTACAAATAAGAGAATTGAGCCTTAAGGAAGTAATTCTTCCTAAGGAGACATAGGTCACAAGCATCAGATGGGAGATTTGAACTTAAGTCTTCTCACTCCAGAAGGAAAGTTCTTACTGCTGTACAATGAAGTCTTTTAACCCCTCCTTTTACAAATGCAGAAACTGAGTCTGCAAAAGCTTGATGACTTACCTCAAGTCATTCTAATTGTAAATATCTGAGACAGGATAAATGAAGAAGAACAAGCAAACAAAAACAGATTAGTCTCTGTACAGGTTTTTACAGTTTACTCTTTTTATAGATGAGAAAGTGAGGCAGAAGTTAAGTGATTTGGTTGCATAGCTAGCAAGTGTTGAAGGATGAATATGAACTCAGTTCTTCCTTTTTGGGGGGTACAATCATCTTTTTTAAAAAAATATACTCTTATGGTAGTGCTAGTTTTATTCCAAAATTAAAAATAAAATATATTTTTAAGAAATATTTTTTGGTATAGAAAGTGTTCCTGTACATAAGTTACAACTAGTCTCAACATCAGTCTTAAGAGGGCTTCTTGAGAGAGCTTAATTTCCTTTCCAGGGCAACAGAGTTTTTCCAGTAAGAGACTGAATTTGAATCCCTGTTTGTCCTCTGTACCAACCACATGGTTAACCTCTCCCTCCCGTCCCTGCTGCCATAAAACAGATTAGAATAACTAATAGCAAATTATATTCTCTCCTAGCTCATATGTTGCTTAGTGCTCACTACTTTCCTTTTTCAACCTTTGCTATTTTTTAATCAATTGTTTTATTTTTTCTGGTTACACATATAAACTTTTAAAATACACATTTCTTTATGAATCATGTTGGGGAAGAAAAATCAGAATAAAAGGAAAAAAACTATGAGAGAAAAATAAAAAACAGAATCAGGTCTTCCTTTTAAGATTCTATGAGAGCATTTATTAAGTACCCAGCAAATATTCCAGGCAAAGCACTGAGCTAAGTGCTGAGGATTAGGAAGAACATGAAAACAATACATGCCTTCATAAAGCTCACATAGGCTGCCCTCCCTACTGAGGAATAGGACATGTACCCAGATGAGCAAGAGCAGGTTTATAAACATGTCCAGAGGAATCCAGTGCGAACTGGAGGGATCAGACAAAGCCTTGTCTAAAGGGTGTGACCTGGGCTGACTTTTGAAGGAAACTAAGAGCATTCCAAGATGGAAGTTCGTGCAATGTCCCAGAGCTGGAAAATGGAGAGGCAAGGTATAGGTTATGTTCAGGTTACCGCTAAAACACCAGTATGCAGCCAACAGTAGGAGGGGATTCATTAGAAAGGGGAGACCGAAAATGCATGCATATATTTGTCCATTGCTTAGATGACTTATTCCAAGAGCCTTCATAAGCTCAGACGAGCTGACTCAAAGGGCTAATGAATTTTCACTTCATTAAGTGAAAATGTTGAGAATAATAATAATTTTTTATTCTTTTCATTCTAATTATTACTATTCTATTATTGAGTTATTCTCTAAAACCATCTCTCGAGTCTCAAAAGGATTGCAGATTGCCTCAGCAGAGAGAGTGCACGCTGTATATCCTTTCCTAATGTCACTGTTGTTTGTCAGTTGTTCTTGAAGATGACCATAACATCAGGGAAGTAATGTCATGATATGCAAGGAAGTCGACTCGAAGTGAGGAAAGGCTGGGCAAAGTCACCAGCCTCACATTCTCCTCCAGTGTCATCAGGGTCCAGTGGCCCAAGATCAGGGCAACTGGAGATGTCCCTGGATACAATGGGATACCGTGGCCTTTTTAAGCTAAGGTCTCTAATAGGTCTCAGTTTGAGTGAGGCAGCTGCTCAGTGATTAAGACTAAGTAAGAAGGAGGCAAAAAGTGGCCTCTTTTACCTTTCATAGTAGCACATGTTTAGATAGTGCTTTAAGATTGGAAAAGTGCTTCAACCCTGTGAAGGAGATAGTACATGTGTTTTTGTATATACCTATTTTACAGAAAGGTTAAAACATTCTTATCTGTGTTCTATATATAACACTGTATATACTGCATATAGACTATACGTACAAACAGTTATTACTGTGTTCTTTGTATAACACTATACACTGCATATATATTATGTTTATAAACACTCTTATCTGTGTTCTACATATAAAACACTGTATATACTGCATATATACTGTACGTATAACACTATACACTGCATATATATCATATTTAGAAACACTCATCTGTGTTCTATAACATTGCATATACTGCATATATACTATACATACATTTATTACTGTGTTCTTTGTATAGCTCTATACATTGCATGTATATTATGTTTATAAACATTCTTATCTGCATTCTATATATAACACTCCACATTGTATATATAGTATACATATTGTACATATATATTGTATGTATAACACTATACACTGCATATATATCATTTATAAACGCTTATCTGTGTTCTATATATAAAACACTGCATATACTGCATATATACTGTACGTACCAACATTTATTACTGTGTTCTCTGTATAACACTGTACACTGCATATATATCATATTTATAAACTCTTATCTGTATTCTACATATAAAACACTCTATATACTGCATATATATTGCACTTACAACTATTCATTACTGTGTTCTATGTCTCCCCAGTGCGTATGTAGCCCAGTGCCCGGCATATCTAGAGGGAGCTTAAATACATGCTTGTCACTTGATTGTGAGCTATTCCATGTTCTCCTTAATCCTTCCCCCTTGCCTTATTGGGAAATACAAGTGATGTGCAATTCTGAAGCTTTTTTCAGCTTGTTCAAATGAATCACTGACCTGAGTCTCCTTGCTGCCATTTGGCCTGAATTGCCAATCTGCAGTAGGATGGGAACTTAGAACACGGATCCTGTTAAGAATTATGTGCAAAATAAAAGTCTGTAGGTAGTGAGTCACCTCTTCCAAGAGGGAGACAAGGGGGAGAGGAGGGAATAGTGTTTTGGTTCTCTATGGCAGCTGTTGTAGTTTCCCCCCCACACCTTTTTTTCCCTGAACCTTGGAACTACTGGAAACCAGATATCCCACAGCAATGGGGCGTCATTCCTAAGTATGGACAGACCTCCCTCAGTCCATTCTCCTCAGCCTGTCATGTTTGCCTATATAGACGCTCTCCTTATTTTTCTGAAATCCCTCGTCCGCTGACTGACATCCACAATGCTTTCCACAAGCAAGCACAAAGTAGAATTGTATGGCGGACTATTTTCCGCACTGTCATAACAGGGTATTTGATTCTGTGTGATTACCAGTCTACGGGGGAGCAGAGTGCAGTCTGTGTGGATCTCCAGACCTTGGGTTGGCGTTCGCTATTGCCATGGAGATGGCATAATGACAGACAGGAAGCAAGAAACAGCGACTTACTTTAAATAGAAAGAAGTTCAGGGGGAAGGAGAAATCAATCCTTCTGACCATGTAATGAACCTTCCTTCGGTGGCGATTTTCCAAGTAAGCTGAGCAGGGCCCTCCAGAGTGTCGCTCTCCCCGCAGACCATGTAAGCTTCTTGTGGGCAGGTCTTGTTTGGTTTTCTTTTATTATCCTCTGGATCTGTTACATAGAAGTTGCTTAATAAATGTCTGATGAATTAAATTCAATTAGTTAAAAAGTCTTTATTTAAGCTCCCACTGAGTACCTAATACCTTATTAGGTGTTTGGGAATTTTTAAATACAATTCAGTAAGCATTTATTCCTGCCCACAAGGACCTTATGTTTTCATGGGAGGGAGATTCATTTTTCTTTATGTTTTAACCTTTGTGTTGCACTGATAGCCACTGGCTTTAAATGAATAACAGAATCAATCAATGATTCTCCATGAAATGGTTAACCCACCATATTCCAGCTTTAGTTTCTTCCTGGGTCTGTATGTGATATAATATGGTCTGGTCAAGACTACTCTGAATCCCTTTAATCACCAAGAAATTTTGTGCTGGGACAAATCCATCATTGTCTTTAATGGGAATTGAGCTCATTTGTTCTGTTTTGATTTTCATCAGTCTAGTCCCTACACATGAGTTTCATCTGGTTCAGCATCCTTCAATGTGCATCCATTTATTCCTCCTCTTCCTCTGAGTTCATGTTCACTCTTTTTACTGAATAATATAATTTCTCACTTCAGTCATTTCACAGCTTTTTTTGGCCCTTTCCCAGTCAAGGGGCCATCACTTTCTTTCCAGTTTTTTGCTGCTACTAAAATATGTGACTATTTTAGTTGCTATGAGACCTTTCTGGTTGGGGTGTTCTTTAATTTCACACATGGAAGAAATATTGTTTGTGAGTTCTAAATGTCTTATATTATTTCAAATAAAAAAGTAAGTTTCTGTGAACTATCTAATTAGGATTTCCCAGTTTAGTACTGAGTGCAAGAGAAGTGAGAATCCCCTCAGGAGAAGGAAAATCCCTTGGATGCATTCTCACTGGCTTGCCCCTATGCTCACAAGGACCAGTTATCTTTAGTCTTCATTGTGGCTATTGCTGGCATTCCTTGCCCAAGCCATCAGTCTTGCTAGTGTATGCTTTTGGTCCCAAGAAGAACTGGGCAGGGTAGGGTGGCAGAGCCCACCCATGCAGAGTTAGCCTTCCCTTCTCTGCCCATCATCCACAGAACTGAACTCATAGTCCAATCCCATGAAGTGGTTAGACCTTGATGTGGGCAGCCTGCATGGCAGCTGGCAGATCACCTATAAGCTCCGGCTGCTTCAGGCAAATCAATCCACCAGTATCCTAGTAAGTAAGTGAGAAAATTCTCCCTGACCAGAGATGGGGAAGAAATGGAAAAACCAACCAGTGAGGAATACAAATCACCATTACTGGTGGAAAAACAAAATCCAAACCTTCAAGTATATGCCCTACTAAGGAAGTAGGAAATGAGCATCCTCTTCTCTTTTATAGGAAAGTAAAAAGAAAAAAAATCTCATGGCTTTTGATGATGCACTGGCTCCAACCTCCATAAGAATCTGAAAAATGACTGGTTGTTTAAAAAGTACTTTTAGCAGTCCCAAGTCTCAAACTGCCACTTATTGTTATTGTTGAGTAGTTTCAGTCAGGCCCAACTCTTCCTGTGCCCATTTGATAAAGATAACAGAATGGTTTGCCATTTCCTTCTCCAGCCCATTTTATAGTTGAGCAGCTGAGGTAAAGTGGGTGAAGTGACATACCCAACTAGCAAGCGTCTGAGGAGGAATTTGAACTCAGGCAGGGGAGTCTTTCTGGTTCCAAACTTGGCTCTCTATTGTGGCGCCACTTAAGGCATTTAATTCATTTAATTCAATGAACATTTATTGCAGGCTAACTATGTGCTTCCCAGGGTCCTAGCTGCTAGATATACAAAGACAAAAATAATAAGCATATGCCCGCAAGAACTTAGGTTCTTACAGAGTATATTAGGTAGAAGATAAGGCACTGCAAGAGGTTTGAAGGAAAGAAAAAGTGCTTGTACCTCCGGGAATCAAGGAAAGCTCGAGGAATCTTCTGCTCATACATGAAAGTGACTTTTTTTTGTTTGTAACCCTTTATGTAATTCCTTAAAGTTCTTCTTGGTTATTGTCTCATTTGGATGTTACAATAACCTTTTTACACATTCAAAAATGGAGACTCAGAGACGTTGTAACTTGGTCATGGTCACGTGGCTAGTGAGTGCGAAAAGTTGAATTCCTAGAAAGGTCCTTAGAAGCAGGAAGACGAATTCAGTGCCTCCACACATAGGCTGTGGGACCCTGACCTGATTTCTTTGTAGCTTCAGAGTTCAGCACAGTGTCTGGCTCATAGTAGGTACTTAATAAATGCTTAGCAACTGGTTAATGGACAGTCATATAACCTCTGTGCTCAAGGCTACTCTTGAAGATCATAACTTGAAAAGAAGGAGATAACCTGCATTGGGAGGGGGAGTTGGTTCCTCAATTGAGAATTCCCTATACATCCCCTATACAATATGTGTATATGTATACCTGCATACACACATACATACATACATATATATGCATATGGATATGGAAGGTAATATATTTTTGCGTGACCACACACACACACACACACACACACACTGGACTGACTGAATTACTTCAAATTTATACTAAATGGGAGCCAGAACTTCCTTATTCAATCACTCAACTCAATTTAATTCAATGACCATTTATTACAGGCTAACTATGTGCTTCCCAGTGTCCCAGCTGCTAAGAATACAAAGACAAAAAAAATTAATCATATGCCTGAAAGAACTTAGGTTCTTACAGAGTATATTAGATAGAAGATAAGGCACTGCAAGACGTTTGGAGGAAAGAAAGAGTGCTCGTACCTCCGGGAATCAAGGAAAACTCGAGGAATCTTCTGCTCGTATTGAAAGCGACTTTTTTTTGTTTGTAACCTGTGTGTACTGGACATTTCCCAAACATTTGTGGAGCCTTTTGAAAACTTGCTTTATCTAAAATTTCCTTTTTATTTTTGTCCGTCTGTCTTACTTCATCAGAGCGTGGAGTTCTTCATGTAGAAATTCCTGTTCGCCAATGCTACCTGTCTGTTGCTTGTAATTTATAAGCTTTGAGTATTGTCTGGGGCAGAAGGATCAAACATTTGAACACCTGTCTAATGTGGTCTGCAACACTCCGTAGTACCCTGAACCAGATTGAAAGTAATTGGGAATTCTGTTAATTTGTGGTTTTCTAAATCAGTAAGTGGCAGACGGGGATCCTTTTCTACTGTTTAATGACTCTCGTTTCTATTAGATACCACTTATCTGGGGGCACTGAGAAATGACTTGCCCATAAGCACAGGGCCAAAGGGAAGATTTTGTCTCAGATCCTTCCTACTACAAGCTTCATGTTGTATCTTACTGCCTCCTATAAATTTATTTCTTCTTAATTTTTAGGTCCAAACTGAAGAGAGCTTATTATGTTAATATAAGATTATTATATTAGTTGTGTCCAATAATTCATGGCCCCATTTGGGTTTTCTTGGTAAAGAACTAGACTGGTTTATCATTTCCTCCTCCAGAACTTTTTGCAGATGAGAAAACTGAAGCAAACAGGGTTAAAACGACTTGTCTGGGGTCACACAACTAATTGTCTCAAGTCAGATTTGATATCAGGAAGTTGAGCCTTCCTGACTCCAGACCTGACACTCTATCTACCATTTCACCTAGCTGAATTGAGTTTATTATAAAAACCCACAATGAGTGAAAATAGGAAGTATCAATTTATTTTATAGCTGGCTAAAATTGAGACTCTTCTAAGCTGATAATAGCCAAGTAAAACTGGAAGTTAAGACTGTCACTCTAGCTCTGACTCATATCAACTCCAGGTATTTTAAGGATCTAAGAATTGTAAATAATCATAAACACATTTGATGTGTGGTAACATCTAAATATGTAATTGGGATCTGGTGACTAAAAGTAGGATTTGCTTTTTTCTTTCATCCTTCACTTGAAAAAATATATTTGTATCCTCAAGGAACTTTTTTTATTGAATCCCCTATTTATGTATGAGCATATACATTTTGCTTTAAAAACAAAGCCAGAGATTTTTTGTTTGTTTTGGTTTGTTTGGGGGGAGATAGGTACACTTAGTTGACATGTTTTAGCTACAGAGCCATTGAAGATGAAATTGCAGGGACCTTCTCAGAATTTAATGGTTCATGGTGCTTTGAAGTCTTCCCCAAAAGTACTGGTTAGTAGTCCAATAATCAACTTAATCAGTCCAGAAATGAGCTATCTTTCAAGAAGTTGAAAATCAAGATGACTTTAAAAAAGGATTTTCCCATCTTTGCTCAACCTTTCACCGCCCCCCCCCATTTTCTTTATAGACTTTAGATAGTTGACATTTCCATCCTCATACACAAAGACTCGATTTGGCTTTACTAGTATTTGGTGGTTTCTAAATGCAAATGTAGTTTGCTATTGTTGGGGGGGACAGCACCTTTCATGTCTTTCCACTCAGGCTTGGATGATACTTAGTAGTTCAGACTGGACTTTGTTTAAACAGAGTATTATGACTGGGGCAGCCAGGGCACGGTGGATGAGGACTGGCTTTTCAGTCAGAGGACTTGGATCCAAATCTGAACTTTTAGCAGCTGTGAGATTTGGAGCAAGTCAGTTAATATTTAGGGTCTCGGTTTCCCCACTTGTAAAATAAAAGGGTAAAAAGAGATGATCTCTAAGTAGTAGGAATGATGGAAACATCTATTCAACAAGCATTTATGAGAGCTTGCTGTTCGACTATTACTGTATCAGGCACTAGAGGGGAGAATATAGAATTAACATTCTGGCAACCTATTTCCATCTAGTCTAAAATGCTATAATAGTTTGATGATTGACCATAATGAGCACCTGTGGTATATGTTTAGCAACTTTCCTCTAAAGAACTCTTTTTTAGCTATATCTATTCAACTAGGGTAGTTAAATAAGCTATTCCCCCCACCCCCTAGTTATAAAAGAGTCACTATAGGAAACTCCATTAACTTGGAAAGAATTGGCTCATTTAGCTTTTCATTTCAGTGAACGCAATTAGTAATATATTTCAATTCAGTCGATCAACAAACATTTATTAAACACCAAAGAAAAACATACAACAATCCCTGCCCAGAAGGAGGGTCCAACACGCTCACATGTAAGGGAGTGTAATGTGGGTTAGAGAACCTATGATTTGCATTTCAGAGGGACAAGCATTCCTCCTCTCTGGCCTGAGAGCTTTGGAGATGCCTGGGATATTTGATTTGGAAGGCAGAAATGAATCATTCCCCAGAGCTCTTAAAAAGAGATGTAAATGGAGAGGAGGAAGGTGGACCTCAAGAATTAAGCAGCAATAGCAATAGGAATCAGCCTCCCCAGACTCCTTGAGGGAGGCAGGCAGAATTAATTTCAGAATTGGTAGAATAGGTGCACTAAGTGATAGGAGAGAGCAAAAGGATAACCTAGAAGCTGGCCATCCTCTCTCCCTGCCCTCTACCCAGGCATCTCAGTTCAGAAGAATTGGGTGGAAGCTTCTGGTTCCACTAATCTCTTTAAGGACTAAGGGAAATTTTAAAAAAAAATCTGATTTTTTCCCATCTTCCCCTCCGTGCATGTATCCAGTAACAGAACTGAAATATACTCTGCTCACTTCTTTTACCTCACCATTTCCTGCATCTTGATTTTTGTCTCAAACCTAAAGAGGCCAGGGGTTAGCTAGAGAACACCGTACATTTAAATTAGGACAGAGAGCCAGGCCTCTGCCTGGATATTAAGAATTGTCCTCACTGGGAGTTCTCACTTATTGTGATTATACTACTAGGTTTTTTTTTCCTATATAAACTCCATAAAGCAATATAAGCAGGGACTACAAGGACCTGAGGGTCCAGAACATAGCTTCTGGGCAAGAGCTTGAGTGAATGCTGGAATATTACTAAGGTTGAATTTATTCAAAGTATATGCAACCGAATTTCAATTGGATGAGAGTACTTACAACTCCAAGGAGGAGAGAACACTTTCCATGAGGAGACGGAAGGAAAGGAGGCATCTGTGATGTAGAGAGAAGAGGAAGTTGAACAGAGGATGGGTTGGGTCTCCATGGGGAACAGCCATATTTAAGAGGGAAGAGGTCTAAGGAGGCAGGAGACAGACTGGACCCCTAGCTTTGCCACTCCCTAGCTGTATAATCATGGACAAATTGTGCCGTATCTATGGGGCTCAGTTTCCTCATCTACAAAGTAAGGTGGTTAGATTCATTGTTTCATTCCATCTTGCTCTAAAATTCTATCTCAGACAGGATGTAATTTGATCACCCTTATCAAAAGAAGTTTGCGCCAGAGAGATTGTGCCTTTTTCACATGTGGCTCATGGCCTCCCGATCATTTGTTTGTCAGGTTTCTCGGGGTAAGAAAGACAATCCAGAAAACACACACACACACACACACACACACACAAGACACAGCATGAAGAGAATGAAGAGAAGTCATGGGGCTTAGCCCGGAGTGCCTGGGAAAGGTACCTCCTCTCCAGAAAACCTCAACAAGCATAATTCTCCAGACTGAGAGATGACAAGTCAGTCTCATCAACCCCCAGTTCTTTCCCACTTCCCACTCTGCACTCATTCCAAGGACATCTTTCTTAGAAGGAGCTGGAAACACCATTAATCAGGCTTCATGAGTAACTCTCATTGTGACGGTCTCTACCAGGTAATTGCCACTAAGAGCTCTCCAGAGGAGCCAGCTGATCTTATCCATAACCCAATCCCTGTCCTGAACTCTTACTTGCCTTTCCTCTGAGATCCAGGGGCTTGCCAATACCCTGGGATCTTGGCAGTACTGACTACTTATTGGCATCTTAGAGTCCATTATAATTGTATACGGTAACATATGAGGGAGTATCCTGTAACGCACTTGATCAAGCCAGGTTTTTGTTCTGGTAAGCAGGCAGCTTCACTGAACCCAGTCAGCTGCAGGGCCAAAGATGTAGTTCCCAGTGCTGATGGATGAGACTATAGTATGAGCCATCCTTGGCTGTGAAAATCCATTAACTAACCACAGCCTTACCCTATTTTAGGCAGCAACAATAATTGAGATTCATAGTGTTTGAAGGTTGTGATTTCTCATTTAATTCACCAAGCATTTGTTAATTGCTTGCTGTGTGCAGAGGCTTTCAGTGGTGGTTATAGAATGGACCACTTAGGAAATTTCTCTGTTCAACACACGCATTCAGAACTACCAGAGGGCTCTGCTCTCCGAGACTAGAAGCTAGCTATGGCTTCTTATGGCAGGAATCAATCTGTATTAGTAGAAGGAAAGAGGGAAATGCTTTACCACTTCAGAACACTTGTCAAAATAAAAAGATGGGTCAAGTATGGTGTTCTGGGCTGGGGTCCAAAGATTACCCTCAAGAAACTTGTGGAAGGCATTGTGTACATGGCACAGAAAATACAAAATAATGACAAAGAAGTAACAATTGGAAGAACTGGAAAAGGGAGGGATGTTTCCTGGGCTGAGTCTTAGAGGTGGTTATGGATTCCCAAGAGGAGCTAAAGAGGGAGGCGAGGCTGGAGCACAGTCTAGGCTAAGACCAAGAGGCTGGAGATGGAATGTCAGTTTGGCTAGTCCACAATACATGAAGGGGCCTAGTGTGACATCAGTCTGGAGAAATAGATTGGAGCCAGATTCTAAAGGGGTGTACATAGCATAGAGAGGTCAATGTTGTTGCTGTTTGTTTTTAGAATATCAATTCATCCTCTGTACAGTGGGTGGACTGGAGACAGGGAGATCAGTTAGGAGACTAGTGAAAGGGAAATTGTTTGGATAAAAAGTGATGAGACCCTGGGCCAGGGCAGTGACTGGGAGGATGAATGCAAGAAATATGGGGAAGAAAATCGATGACTCAAAAACTATTTCATAGGATTCTCCAAACCACCCTCTGAAGGTGATTATCTTCACATTAAAGATGATGAAACTGTGGCCAGGAAACCTTGTGACCTGTCCATGGTCACTTAGAAAGTGTCAGTGGCTCAGGTCCTACTCGGGGCTCAGCTCCAAGGCTTTCATTCCCTTCTCTCTGCCATCCTCCTGCTTCCACAGTTTACACTGTGAGTCACAATTTAATGCAGTAACATCTGTAGAAAAGGTTCCTTAAAAAAACCACACTTCCATCTCTTGGTGCTCAAGAAGAATGTTCTTTTCCATTGGAGGACTCCTTTGGCCATTGATTAGTAAGATTAGCCCCAGATATTCCGTTCTAGCAAAGTCTGGGGTTTTCGTCATTTGGTTTTAATCAGTTTATATTCACAATAGGAAATTTTAAAAAAATCCAGCAGCAAAGTAGTCACATCATAAAGCTCCTTTGTTACCATATTTTTCTTTTAAACTATTGAATCTTACTATAGGTTATTTATTGGTGTTTTTCAATTTACTGTTTATTTCGACACTTTTGTGTTCTGTGCAGAGACAAAATGAGATCAGAGACACATAGCAAATCAATTAAGATCAACAAAGAAAATCAACAGTTTCATTACCAGACTATTTCATTTTAAAAAAGATTTTGTCTCCCCTGAGGCAGAATAGTGTCCCAAGATAGATTCAAGAGGACAAAGGGAAGAAGAGTAGCAGACTTTGGGGCCTGATTTTCAGCCCTTTGGAGGAAAAAAATAATCTTCCTCTTCTCATCAAAATCCATCTTACAGGAGAGACATTTTGTTCAGTAAATGAATGCAAAAAAAAAAAAAATCAGAATAAGTAACTCCCCTAGTGTCTATCACCCAGAGGCCAGAGCCCTGGACCTCCTCTGCTCAGGCTGTGACCAAAACGGCTTCCCACCTAACTCACCAGCAGGGAGCCAGACTGTTAGGAGTCCGGGCCTGTTTGTAGATGCTATTTAGTGGACCGATTTTCTCCAGGTCTAGGAAGCCAGGTTCTGGTTGCACCAAAGCAATGCTTTAGTGCTCCCCTTCCAATTTGGAAAGCTGCTCTCTGGTGAGGGAATGCCTTGAGAACCCCATGGGACCTCCAGACCTGGGGCCTGGGATCTAGGTGGGCAGCTGCCTTTGTTATTTTCATTTTCAAATCTTGGCTCCACCCCCACCCCTATCCCGGGCCTACACCTGCTGTCATTGACTTCCCAGGACTGCCCTGGGATCGGAGGCAGAGGGAGAAGGACTCCTTTCTGAATTTCTACTTCTGTCCAGAGATGCCCGGGTCTGGGTACTTCCCAGGCCTCCTAAGGACATGTATAGATTGGCAGCTCAGTTGAGGTATAAATGATCAGTTGAAATAATTTTATACTCTGACAGGCAATTTCCTTAGTGAATAAGGGGACTTGTCACAAAAATTGGGGTGCTAATTCCCCCTCCGTGCCACTTATTGATTGCCACTCCAGGCAAGTCACTTAGCTCAGTGCCCAGAGGCCATACTGGGCAGAACTTCATCCCGCTGCCAACCGGCTAAAGCCTGTCCCCGTCGGTCCCCAGATAAAAATAAAAAAATGAAAAAAAATATTTAACGAAATGAATAGAAATACAGTAAAACAGATAACATTACATTTTAAAACTAAGTCAACTTGGCGCTGGTAAGGGTCTTTGTATTTGTTTCTATTTGAATTCGACAAGATTGCGGCTAGCAACTGGCAACTCTCCCAACAATCATAGTAACTTCCATTTATAGAAAGCCCTAAGTGCTTTAGGATACCTTATCTCATTTGACCCTCTCAACAACAGAAAGATAGGGCTCAAATTACAGATGAGGAAACTGAGGCACTAGTTAAGTGCCTTGTCCAAGGACCAAACAGCTAGGAACAGCTCTAGACAGTATTTGTGTTCTAAGTTACACACCCATTAAGGAACTGTATGTGTGGATGAAGTTTGGGGGACTGGGGATGGATGGATAGCTAATAGCTAGCTAGTTAGAGGGGTGTGTGTGTGTGTGTGTGTGTGTGTGTGTGTGATCATTCAAATAATTCAGGAGAATTCAGTCTATTGATTGTGGATGATGCAGCGGAACGTGTCCCTTTGTGCCCTTTCCCCTTGTGACTGTGTTTGGACATCTTGTCTCCCTTATTAAACTGGCCGCTTTTCCTGGGCAGGGAATGGGATAGGAAGCTGTCAGGTACAAGACAGTCCTTCCCTTCTCCAATGTAATTTGATTCCAAAGTACCATCTCCCGTCGGGGAGCCCAGGACATCGATCCCCTTGGAGGAGCTTCACGTCGGTGCCGCGGACCCTGTCTTCGGAGCCTCCGCTCCTGCTCCTTTTGCTTTGACAGACAGCAGGAGAGCTGCCCACACCGTCCCTCCTTAGGATGACGTCCGGGACGAGGCAAACTTGCAGTAATTTGTACCTCTGCCCACGGGTTTCAGACCCCAAAGCGGGCTGAGTGCCGGAGGTTCTCAGCGCAAATGATCGGCTGGGGGATGGGAGGTGGAGTAGTATGTCAGGAGCCCTCGCTAAAGGGCCCCCTAGCAACCCGGTCCCGTCAGATATCTGCTTGCTGTTCCGGTCCATCCCCCCTCCCCCTCCCCCCAATCGGGGGCTGAGAGGGGAGGAAGGGGTCCCTAGGCTAGGTGAGGGGACCCCTCGGTACTGAAAGTAGAAGGCCTCCTGTCCCGCCCCGGGGAGAAGCGGAAGGGCCAGGGAGAGCACCCGCGCCACAAGTGGCTGCGCGTGGGTAATGTGAGAGTTGGAGGAGAAGGAGCGGCGGCCGGGGCGGAGGAGCGCCAGTGGGCACTGCGCCCCGCTGTCCGCGACCTGCCTCCCAGCCCCGATTCAACGATAACCCCCCAGCCCACTGCCAGCATCTCTCCCCCTCTGCAGCCGCCCTTGCCCTTCCCCTCCCCGAGCCATGACGCACAAATCCCGTTGTGATCCTAAGCCAGAAGCGATCTGCGAAGTCGGGTGGGTGGAAATATCGCCACTTGTAAACACGTTGAGGAGCCTAACGGGAGGAAGGGAGGAGGGGGTGGGCACGAGGCTCCGGGTGGGGGGGGGGGGTAATTGAGATGGAAGGGGGGGGGTTCAAGCTTCCTGTTGGCAGCTCCTCCAGCCCAGCCCCTGGGGCGCTGGCACCCATCTAGAAGGGACTAAAAGGGCTTGGGGGCTTCCTGCGGTTCCTGTGGGGAGGTGAGAAAATGGGCCCGGGGGTGAAGGGGAGAGCAGCGACGGGGGGGGAGGGGGGAAGGGTGTGGCGCGAGAGTGGGGGAGTCGCGTGGAACGAGCCCCTCCTCTTCCACTTCACTCCTCCCCCTCCCCCTCCCCGCGGTGGGGAGCCGGGCTCCGGAGCGGTCCCGGAGCGAGCGGCGGGCGGTACGCGGCGCTGGTGCGTGCGGCGGGCTGGCGGGCGGGCGTGTCATTCGCTGCGCCCCTGGCGGGGCTAAGGAGGTAGCTGTGGCTCCCGCTGCCCCCGCTGCCGCCGCCGCCACCGCTGCCACAGCAGCCGGGTGAGGCTGAACCGCGCAGCGCCGGGAGGCGAGAGAAGGGAAACCAGGTCACAGACGCGCAGACACGCACATAGCCTCCCGCTCACACTCATGCACACCCCTGCACGCACCGATCGGGAGCAAGGACGCTGACTGGAGTAAGCGGCACCCCGAGACTTGAGCGGGCGGAGGTGGCTAGCGCAGACAGAGTGCGAGAAGCGGGGGTGGGGTCTGCAAGGGCCGGGAGAACTGAGAGGAGACCCACTTATAAAAATAACTTGGTTCCTACGCCAATTAAAGTGCCCCAGTCTAGGGGCGAGCGTCCCTTCCTCGGCTGCCTGGGTGCCTCCAGGTAGGTAAGTGACCACAAACGGACCCACTAGCCGGGGCTGTTCGGATCGGGCCCGAGGCTGGGGGACGGCGGGGGTCGCAGCCGTGGGAGGGGGCAGCCGGGCAGCCGTGGGGTCCGGGGCACTGACCTGGGAGGACATGAACTTTGCAAGAATTCTCCCGGCTCGCGCTTTCGCCCCAGACCTTTATTTAGTCTCTTAGACGGCGTCCCGGAGCCCCGCTTCCTTTGGCGGGGGCCGATAAACAGCCCCGACGCCGCCCCCTCTCCACGCTGCGCCGGGCCACCGGCGAGGGGGCGGGCGGGTAGCCCGAGCCGGCCCGGGACGGGACGGGCGCCCCCGCTCGTGCCCGCTCCGCCGGGGTCCCGGCCGGCGGCCGCTCGGTGCCGGGGAGGGCACCGGCAGGCAGCCAGCCTACGCCCGATTACCTGCTGCTTTCGCCGGCTCCGTGTTAGACTCCCGATCCGGAGACCCGGGTATGGGCGTGGGGGGGAGGAGAAGAGGGAGGAGGAGCCGGCGAAAGACTCCCCAGCGAGGTGCCAAGAAAAAGGGGCGCCCGGGCTCGGGCTGAGCAGGGGCACCGCCGCCACCCAGGGAGGAAAAGGGCCGAAGGGGGCTTCTTAAGAAATGGGGCCCGGAGCGCCGAAGCCCCAAGCCCTCGGTTGACAGTCTCTCCCGGTGCGAAATGTAATTTGGCATCTTGGCAGGCTCGGTGCCGAGTGGAAGTTTCCATGATGAGTAAGTTCTGTGACAGGGGATTGATTCGGAAGAGGCTTGCTGGCGGCGCGCTGGAAGCCCCCGGGAGAGAATCTCGTCGCCCACCCCCTTCCCTAGCTCGCCCCTTCCTTGCTCCTTGCGGGGGGCGGGGGGGGATCAGAATAGAAAAAAGAGGGTGGCCACCGCCGGGGCCCCCATCCCCCACAGGGCCTCCCTAAAGAATCCGTGGAGTGCGAGTGGATTATTCGAGGTTTTGCTTGGGCAGCATCGTTCGCTCTTTCGAATTACGAGGTTTGATTCTGCTCCGGAGAGAGCTGAGCGTCTCTCGGGCTGGTTCTCCTAGTCTGGGGCTTCTGGCTTTTAGCCCCTCCTAGCTCTCTGTTCGGAAGCTCCTAGAATTTCCGAGCTGGAAGGGGCTTTAAATGTTACGTCGTCCGGCACGTCTCCACCCCCATTTTACAGACTGGCAAAGTGAAGCCCAGAAAAGTTGGGGCTTGCGGGAGATCGCTAGTAAATGACAAATCTGGAACTCAGACCCAAGTTGTTTTTGGCCACTGACGACTGGCCCGCGATTTCCTCTCATAACTGGGGGAGTTTATTTTCGATTATAAAACATTTCCATTCTCTTTTAATGGGAGAAAGGGGGATGGAACGAGGGTCATATTTAAGAAAGGCTTAACATAAGCCAATCTATTTGATCCCCAAAGCTACGGAATAGAACAGATTAAACAAACAAACAAACAAGTGACATAAATAGAGAGGATGAGGGACTTCTTAGCTGTTTAGCAAAATTCAAACACCATTCCCCCAGCATTTGTGATCCTTCCAGCTCTATGGGATGCCTCTTCTTATTCAGCAAAGGATGGAAACTGTTTTCTTGGAGAAATGTTAGCGATCTTAATTGCTACCAAGGGAGAAACAGTATTACTATCTCCTTGGCATTTAAGGTTTCAATATGCTTTCATTTTCTCTGTCCAGCAATTAGTCCTTATTTCTTAAAGAACTGTTAGAGCACAACATTGTTATCTAATATATGCCTAAGGAAAATGTTTTTCTCTTAATTAACTATAAGTTTTTAAAATTAGCTATTTTAATTACAGTAATAGGATGACATCTCTAGAGTTTAAAATTCTGATTTTTTTTCTTCCACCAAGTCAGACTGGCTGCCCTTGTCTTTAGCTGATCACCCCCCCCCCCAATAAAAAGTAAACAAACGGATAAAAAACTCATTTTTGAACTGGTGAGGTTTTAAGAAATTGCAAAGTAGATCTTTTCAATTTTAAAGTAAAAATATTAACCTGGAGATGGGTTTAAATGAAATATTTTGTCACAGAGACAGATATATGTATATTTTTCTCTAGTATGACATTGATTTGGGAATGATTTGTCTGGGTTTTGTGGAGACATCAGTAAATAAATGTAATGCTATTGAGAAAAAAATACTGATTCATTATCCAAATGTTAACTAGACACTACTTCAGTGATGTTTTCTAATGAATTTTAGAGAGCTCTGCCATCAAAAATAGGACCATCTGCTAGTAGAGACAATTGTGTTTGGTCTCTTTTTGAAATAAATACTACCAAGAAAACTACAGCCCCCCTCTACTTCTTTGCCAGCTACCTCTGTGACTTTAGGTAAACTATTTGATTTCTCTGGGCCTTCAATCCTGCATCCTTGAAATAAAGGGAGATTATGAAAACTTGTGAGGGCCCTCCAGCTTTAGAATTATGCTCCTGTAATCCTAAACCTTTTTTTAAAAAAATTTTTTTTTACAATTCTTGTTAGCATTTCAATGAAATGGATGGATGGATTACTATGTGAACATCAGTGTTCAAAAAGAAATGTATGTTGTAAGCTGTATATCCACCAGGCTGTCTTTTTTAGCTGTTTCCTAGCAAATAAAAGATAATTCAGGCTAAGATGACTCTTTAAAACTCTTTAAAAATAAAACAAAATAAAAACACTATGTAAGGGCAAAAAAAATGTAGCTTCTGCTCCTTTCCCAGGATTCGATTTAATTTTAAGCCCTGGATTTACAGTGTAGCTTTTTGTCGTTGTTATTGAGGCAATTGGAGTTAAGGAGCTTGCCCCAGGATCACAGAGCTAATAAATGTCAAGTGTCTGAAGTCTCATTCAAACACAGGTCCTCCAGACTTCAGGGCAGTGACTCCATCCACTGAGCCAACTAGCTGCCACTTACACTGTAACTTGGGGGGAAAAAATTCAACTGGAAATTGATGAAAGGTTCAAAACATCATAGTATCATCCATTTTGAATTAAAAGGCACCATCAAGTCTAACTCCTCTAATTAAGAGATGAGGAAGCTAAGATTGGGAGAGGTTCTGATTTATCACAGGGGCAGGTAGATTCTAAGTGTCTGAGCTGGGATTTGAACTCAGGTTTTCCTGCCTTTACCTTCATTGATTTTGCCTTCCTTGTCTCTAAAGGATTCAGATTCTGCCTAAACTGTGAATTTCCAAAATGCCTGCCTAAGCATTCTGAGCGGGTGGACCCCCACCCCACCCCATCATGCTAAGACTTGTGCTGGGAGATAGCCTTTCTTTTTCTGATTTTTTTCCTGAAAGCAGGCCAGACATTCAACATGTCTGTGACATGTAGTGACAAATCTGAGTTGTTTGTCCTCCTTGAGACATTTGCCTAGACTACAAGGAAATCCTCCGAAAGAGACTTTGTCCTCTCTGGAGTAAATAACCTTTCCCTTCTATGGACTTCATTCAATCCAACAAATATTTATATCGTGCCTACTAAGTGCTCCATGCTGCATGGCTATGGATTCAGAGAATTCCCTGGACTTTATACTAAGATTAACAGAAATATACTGCTTAGCAGTCCTGACTTTTGCAAGGGGTTCTAGACAATTGCACTTGACACAGAGCTGTAGCATAGATGGGAATGGAGTCTACAGAATGAAATGGGAATGAAAACATTTTGAGCTAGGAATCATTCACATGGAGCAAGTTATTCACAAAAGCATTCAAATGTACACCATTGCCGCTTAGAACTTGGAACATTAGAACTCAGTGAGTTAGGAAAATATCAAAATTTCCCCCTCTTAATTTGTATACATATAGCAGCCTTGAGGCCCTTCATGATCTCAGAATTTGATTAATAATAATATTTTGGCTAGTTCCAAAATTCAGTTTGAGATGCCTGTAGGCGTGGACCCTTTGGCCATGAGCTTCTTAATGTGGCCATGTGTGAAGGAAGAAAAGATACTTTTTTTTTTTCTTAAAATTGGTATGGAGGGGCAGCTAGGTGGCACAGTGAATAGAGCACCAGTCCTGAAGTCAAGAGTTCAAATTTGGTTGCAGACCAATACTTTCTAACTGTGTGACCTGAGCAAGTCACTTAACCCCAATTGCCTCAACAAAAAGAGAGAGAGAGAGAGAAAGAGAGAGAGAGGGACAGAGACAGAGAGAGAGGAGAAAGTTGATATTCAATGTCATGGTCATCCTTTAAATATTTTCCCCCAAGTGCTTAAAAATATTATCTTGCTTAGAGTGAATGGTCATTACCTGGATTTCATAATTACCTATAAACAAAAGGAAGGCGATATATATGAGAAGACATATTATAGTTGCTTATGATTGTTTAAAAGGACGTGAGAAGATTAAACCTTTTACCTGGCTGGTTAGAATTATTTTTTCCTGGGACATGTTACTGTCACTTGACATTTCATGTCACTGGCAACTGAGTAAATGTGTGCACATGGAGAAAAGTGGGACTTTAAAATAGATTTTCCATCTTTAACTTTCTTACTTTGTTAAGGCTGGGAGTTTCTAATGAAAATTCTCATTTCTGCTTGTTACTTTTAGATAGAAGAAATATACCCCATCTTCTAAATCATTAGAGCCATAAAATTGGTTTGCCTCTAAGTGTATCACCCCTGGGCAGAACTACCATTTGGGGGGGGGGTGCTGTATAAAGGAGGAATCCCAGCTGAACACATATAGAACACACTTGCTCTTCTACTGGTGGTGGTGGGTCAGGGCCATCGGCCGAGTTGGCTCTTTTTTGCCCCAATGGAGTTCTAATGGTGGTGATCGCTTTTTGAGCTACTCAGTGGCATTTGTCCACCTTCCGGGAGAGTTCACAGACTTGTTTGGCAAAGAAGATATTTAAGCAATCAGAAAAGCCTTCCAAATCAGTGAGTCACTAACTGCACATTTCCCTATCTTCTTTCTCAGGTATCTGCTGAGGTTGACACCTGGCCAAGTTACCTATATTTAATGCTAATGCTGCTTGGTCATTAATGCCCTTCATTTCAAGGGACTCTACAGTGAATCTAGAAGTGCCTTTTCTTTCCTTGAGAAGTGAAATTTCCTGGGAAGGTTATCTTGGGCATATTTTCAGAGGCAGAGCTAAGGAAGATTTCCATGGTGCTCTTTAGCAGATACAAAAACCAGCTGGCTTTTGTGTTTTTATTTTGCTTGAATTTTTTCCATCTTTATCAACTTGGGAGGTTTCTGGTTAGCAGTATTGAGAGGAAGAGTATGTTTTTTCTGGGTGCAGAAAATTTGGTTTTAGAATTCTGGGATCTATGGTCCACATGCAGTGTATTAGCTCCTTACCTTATTGTGACGATTTGTTCAGACACAGGCTTACTTCTTTCCCCTCGTCCCACTCTGGCCTTCAGGATGTGG